>NC_134106.1:32750000-33387500 GCF_040939455.1 Microcebus murinus | reverse complement strand
CCATGCCCTACTTACCGCCCAGGTGACACTGCTGCTTAAAGGTTTCTTCAATGTCAAACTGTCTTGAGCAATTCTGATCATATTAATACTTTCTATCTCTTTTCCCTATTTCCTACATACTAACAGCAATCTATAATGTACAACAAAAAGGCAAAAGAAACCTGGAAACATCTTTAGACTATTTTACTTTCTTTTTTGCTTCTCTTTTTAGTTTTAACTGACATATAATGATCATACACATTTATGGAATACAGTGCAATATTGTGGTCCACATATACAATATGTAATGATCAAATCAGGAAAATCAGCATATTTATCATTTCAAACATTTATTATTTCTTTGTGTTCAGAACATACGAAATCTGTTCTTCCAGCTATTTGAAAATATAAATTGTTGTTAATTATAGTCACCCTACAACGCTATAGAATATTAGAACTTAGTCCGCCTATCTGGCTGTAAATTCATATCCATTAACCAACCTATAACTATTCTTCCTCCCCAGTACACCTCCCAGTGTTTAGGATATGATGTATGCTGAGATAATAATACTAGGGGACAGTTGGTGAATAATATATTTTTCCTTATTTTTATTGAGGTCTATCTCTTTTATCCCTGGGACTCAAAGCATACACATAAAGTATAATTCCTTTATTGTCATCCATTACAAATGGAACAAGAGTTTTTAAGCTTTGTAAATTCAAGATTTGATATGGGATGGATAAATAGTATTCCTCAGGTATTTTCATCAGATATCAACTATAGTCTGATGTTTCTCTAAGATGCTCTCTAAGGTAGTAAATAAGGGTAATGCCTGTTTTCTCTTTTGTGGGTTCCCCTGCTCACCCCAAATATCATCTCTTTTGCCTGATTAAAGTACGAATATTAAGCACTTGAGTAGCAAATTTGTGACTATAAGAAAGTGTTTGAAAACACACATGGTGAAAATAATGATCTAATACAAATAGCGATTAAACATTCTTTAATGACAATGCTTTGATAGGAACAGTATCAAGCTTTTCTGTTTCATGTGAATTTTCAGACCCAGTGACTAAGCTTGTTGTCCACATTTTCTCTGAGAATTTGTGTCATATGATTAAGAAAATCAGGTAAAGTAGATTCAGTAGAATTCAACTACAGGTAATAGATCATGCCAATGTAGACAAAAGTACCTCCGTTGTTACTGACAAAAGAATTTGTCTGTAGCAGTGGACTGGCTAGGTAATTTTTGTGCATAAAGAATAGATCTCTATAGTATTACCATGATCAACCAGACAAACATTATTTCAACTAACAGTGGTAAGTCATGATGATGTAATGTACCCTTGATATGATGTGATGAGAATTTTACTTTTCCTTTGTGGTCATCTTTCCAGAAACCTATATAGTACTTGTCTAATCATTAGAAAAATATCAGGCAACCAAAAATTCTATAAAATTCTATAAAATTCCTGTCCAGTAGTCCTCAAAACTGTTAAGGGCATCAAAAACAAGGACAATCTGAGAAAATGTGACAGCCAAGAGGAGCCTTACATGATGACTAAATGTAAAATGGTATCCTTGATGGGATCCTTGAACAGGAAAAGGATATTAGGTAAAAACCAAGGGATATGAATGAAGTATGGATTTAATAATGATAATAATGTATCAATGTTAACAGTTATGGCAAAAGTAACATCATATAAGATGTTAATAATAGGGGAATATGGCTATGGAGCATATAGACTGTATTATCTTTGTAACATTTTTATGAATCTGAAACTATTGTAAAATAAAATGTTTATTAAAAGTGTTAAATATATTGATATAAAATTTTTAACATATATATTAACAAAGAGTAAGTTAATTTAGAAATAGAAAAAAATGTTTTTTTCAGTCCAACTAACCACATTTATAGTGCTCAAAAGTCACATATGACTAGCGTTAACCCTATGGGACAGCACAAATGTTAAACAAAATCTACTATCACAGAAAGTTATATTGCACAGTTCTAAACTCCAGCGATGTCTTTCTTTCAAACTTCTGAGACAGGAATTCACTCTGTACTCTATTCAGTTCTCAACGAATCTTGAACTTTTCTAGTCCATCTGATAGAAACAGGTGCTATTCCTGGGCCTTTTATTTCTAGTCCTCTTTGTAGGTTCTTTTGCTTACTTCAGGTGGTTTCTTCAGATGCTTGCACTTATCAGTACTCAGCTGAATACTGGACTGTACAGAGAGAGAAGCTAGGAGCCTGGTTGGTAAGAAAAACCCTTGGCAGATCAAATTCCTTTCTCTTCACTGCAGCTTTCCAGAGCAGAGCAGCTTGGTGAACCCGCTCACAGTGCCAAACCATATGGGACAAGGGCCCCTTCGCCCCCTAAGGATTTGCTGGAAAATCACTGACATGGAGCAGATTAATAGGAGAAAAGACATGCACATTTATTTAATTTGTATACGCAGAAGCTTCACAATGAAGACCCAACTCCCCAGTGGGGTTTAGAACCTTGTATATATTTCAGGTAAAATAGGTTATGGGAGGGTGGAGAAGAGGAATTTTGTTGAGGAGCAATAAAGGATTAGGATTATTAGGGAGGATAAATAGATGAGGAACAAAGATTAATCGGTAAATTAAACTCTTTGCAATTTAAATTAGTCTGAGAGACTGGTCATTATCTTCTTAAAGAGTCTGTCTGTTCAGATATGGTCACATTAGAGACAGGTAAAGAAAAGAATGCTGTTCTCCTTGATGAGTCTGGATCTTAAGCAGATAAAGAAACTTTAATTTGGGGGGAAGAGCTGATGGTGGTTGTGGGGGAATGTCAGAGAACATCAGGGAAGGTCTTCTGTCAATCTGTCATATCAAGATGCCGTTCTTTGTGATATTGGTTTCTGAGCCCCAACAGTGCTCTCAACAAATCTTCATGTCACTCTCTTTAAAACTCTTTTCTGTTTAGTACGCTGTCCTAAGAACTTTGGCTACTTTAGTCTTCTCAGGCTGTCAGTTCCAAGGCATTAAGGCATCAATCTGTGGCAATTATAGGGATTACTTTGTTTGTTTCCCATTTCTCACAGATCACTGTTCTTCATTGCCTGATGCACGGTGCTTGAAAACCATTGTTCCATACTTTTTTTTTTTTTCCAGCTTGTTTTGAGTAGGATGGTAGATTTGGTTCCCATTACTTCATTTTGAAGGGAACTGGAATTCTCCCTCCTGCTTCCATATTAACATTCTTTTTCTGTCTAATAAACCAAAGGACACTTAAGTCAGAAGACAGAAAATGTTGAACAGAATTTAAATTATGGAGATAACTGTTAGAAACAAAGTAGAAAAATGAGGTCCAGGATATATAAGACTTTCGTTGAAATATAAATTTTGTTTCTGAAAAATTTTTTTTGCTCTCAAGTTGACTTATTGACATTATCATTTAAAGAGAAGACTTACATACATAGTGAGTGCGATGTGCACTGTCTGGGGGATGTACATGCTTGAAGCTCTGACTCAAGGGGTGAGGGGAGGCAACAGCAATGTACGTAACCTTAATGTTTGTACCCCCATAATATGCTGAAAAAAATTCAATAACAAAAAATAAAAAATAAAAAAAATAAAGAGAAGACCATGAATAGTCATCACAATTTCTCCATATCTGATATAAAATTAAGTCAAGGTAACGTGAAGAAGTGCTACTTATAATAATATCAAAAATATTAGACATATCTATATTAGACATGAATACATTGTAAATAAACTCAATCTCAAGAGTCTTTATTCATGCTGTTTTCTTCGTTTTGCTTATTCTGAATTGCACATCTCTAAATCCCACTCAATCTTAGAAGATTAAAGTCCTACCTTTACAAGAAAACTTTTCAGACAACTCTAGGCTATTTAAAATTGTAGAATCTATGGAATAAAATAATTACCATGTTTTATGATATTCTATCGTGACTTAGTTTTATATGCTAAAATCCTGTAATAACAGAAATTAATATCTATTTCTGCATTGTTAGATGTCTACATACATTTCTTTACCTTACTGTTTTTTTTTCTTATAGTTCTTAAACTTACACTAAATTACTAGGTATCTTAATTATGATGTTGTATTTATTACAAACTATACATAATAACTGTTTAGTTCAGGTTTTAGATTTTAATCTGTCTTCATAGGTTACGTGTACCTAAGGGAAATGACTTTGCATTTATTCTAGTATTTAAATGTTTTTATTTTCAATAAAGGCTGCTTGTGAAAAGCCAGTAATTTATACAAATACATAGTAAGGAACACTAGTAACAGAAATCTAGATGGATCCAAAATAACCAGCATGAAGAGTGGCAAACAAAAAGAGAATGTCAAAAGTTATCCCCAGGAATAAGGTAGTAGCTGAGATACAGAACCAAGATTTAGAGACAAACTGAAATCTGGACTGAACCAGAAATATATTGGGAAGGTATGAAGGAAGGTAAATAAAGTTTTCTTAATCTCTCCAATTCTTTAGTCCATTAGATATTAATAATTTCATAAAAGATGTGTGATAAGGATGAAGTTTTTTCCCCCAATATGAATATCCAATTGAGTCAGCATCGTTTATTCAAAAAACCTCCTTCCTTTCATGGTGTTGTAATAGCACCATTGTCATTAAACTGGTGATTATTTATGTAGATCTGTTTCTGCCTTCTGTTATGTTTGTCTATTCTTGAAAGGCTATATTTATGTATCCTTAGAATCAGAGTGCTAATTTCCACAAAAGAAAAACTCCTAATATTTTGATTAGGCTTTAATTGAAACTATAGATCAATTTGGGGAAATTGATATTGTTACCCATGTGAATTTTCCAATGTATGAACATTGTTTATAATTCCATGTATTTCAGTCATTTGTTTTTGTTTCACAATGATTGTAATTTCCTGTGTCGAAGTACTTTTCATGTAACTATGACAATGATTTCCAATTTTTATAATTATCCCATTAGTGTCTTCAATGTTGACTCATTCTGTTTTTCTATTTTGGTTACATTGTTTTATGTTGAAGTTTTTAAGAGCATTTATATAACACCAGAAAGTTCCCTTGTGATTGACTTTCCCAGTAAATCCTGAACCCCCACACTAACTAGATGTAATTTTTTTAAAAATTTCTATCATTTAATAGTTTTATCTGATCTTGAAACTCATATAAATGGAACCATACAATGTGCACTCTATTGTTTTTGTTTCTTCATTCAACATTCTATTATTGAGAATCATCCATGTTGTGTGTATGTCTTTTTTTCTTTTTACTACTAATTAATATTATGTTTGACTATACTATAATTTGTGTATCCATTCCCTTGATGATGAACAACTGGATTGCTTGAAGTTTTTTATTATTATGAATTGAGCAGATTTTAGTATTCTTTCATAAGTCTTCTTTTAGGCATATGTTTCTATTTAATTTTGGTAAATATCTAAAAGTTGGATTGATAAGTCATAGGATAGTTGTATGTTTGGATTTATTAGAAATTCCCAATATCCCAAAGTGGTCTATTATTTTACATTTTCGTCAGCAATATATGAGAGGTCAATTAGCTCTTTTTAACACTTGGTATCATCAGGCTTTTAATTTTGGCCCCTTTTGTTAGCATGTAGTGTTATCCCATTGTGGTTTTATTTTGAGTTGCTCTAGTGACTAATAATTTTGATCACCTTTTCATATGGTAATTGGGCTCTCAGATATTCATCATTTTTGAAAGTCCTCTTTATGCACATTTTTTAAAAAGAGAATCATCTTTTTATTGTTGAGTTCTTAAATAGTCTAGATACAAATCCTTTGTCATATACATGTATTATAAGTATTTTTTTCCAGTTCATATCTTACTTTTTCACTTCCTTAACATTGTCCTTTTATTTTCCTGGTCTCTTTTTCTTTTTTTTTTCTTTTGAAATAATTATAAACTCATTAGAAGTTGCAAAAAAATGTACAGGCAAGTACCATGTAATCTTCATCTAGTTTTCTCCAATGGTAATAACTTGTATAACTTGTATAATATCATTTGACAAAAGTGGCTGATGATTTCTGAATTTCTTTATTGACTAGCATATAACCTCATTTACTGGAGATCAAGATCTATCTCATAAGGTCGGAGCACTATAAAGTGGTTTCAGAGATGTTGAGCTGAACTCAAGAAGACCACACTTCTGGTTCCAACTTGTGGACTTCTATAAAATCTCCACAAATAGGACAGTATCAAATGACATTGGTACAATTTACAGAGTTTATTCAGATTCCACCAGTTTTATTTGTATGTGTGTGTGTTTGTGTGTACACTTCTGTACAATTTTATCACATGTGAAGATTCATGTAAATCCCACCACAATGAAGGTACAGAACTGTTCCATACTTTAAGGTATAATATGCAATGCATATATATTTTTGGTGAACATTAAATTTCTTCAGCCATTGGTAATGCAAAAATTTTAATAATACCTACATAATACTCAGTTTTGTTCTTAATCATGTTAAAATCATTTTAACATTATTTTATACATTAGGCCAAAAGGTCCACTTCTGAAAATTATATTTTTATTGTTCATTTTTGCCAAGAAAAATAAAATATTTTAATGCAACTACAGTTGGTAACAAACATGATTTATTTACTTGGCATCTTTGGTTCTAATATTGACAAACATAGCAATTTAAAGGTATACATTATAACAGAAGCTTTATTGGCACTCTTACATTTAACAATGACAAGTAGTATTTCTTTAAATAGGAGTGCATTCTATTCAACATCATGCATAAGAATACTGACACAGATGATCAATGGCACATACAGTTGGAAAAAGATCCAAAAGAATAAAAACCATCATGTTTTCTTGCCATTTATCAATTATTTATTGGCCTAATAGTGCAGCATTGAAATAAAAAAGCTTTTATCCATGTCATATGTATTAGATCTTTAGAATTCCATTTATTACCTACCTGAAGAGGACAAGATGGGAAGATACAGGTTGGATAAAGAAAGGATTCTCAGAGTCTGAAGAATTAGTTTTCAATAAGCCCACAAAGAACCAAATAATTTTTTCCAAGATTAACCCTAATCCATCAAGGGAATATAATATTGTCATCTGACAAAAGCGGCTGATGATTTCTGAATTTCTTTATTGACTAAGATAGAACCTCATTTACTGGAGATCAAGATCGATCTTATAAGGTCAGAGCACTATAAAGTGGTTTCAGAGATGTCGAGCCAAACTCAAGAAGACCACACTTCTGGTTTCAACTTGCGGACTTCTATAAAAACTCTACAAATCTAGGAATAAATTCTATTCCTCTGTCATCTGTGAGGCAGTGCTTCACCAGGTGGGATACAGAGATGATCTCCACAGAGTCACTCTTCTCTGCCCATGGAACAGGCCAAAGGAATCTTCATGCCTATATCTAAACCCATACTTCCACCTTATGTTGACCAGTACTTGTGAGGCGGCAATGTGAGTTCCTATTCCAGTCTTGCCACTCCATTTTTGGTGTGATAGAACCAGTGTTTACTCCCCCCTACTTCCAGTTCTGTTTTCAGAAAATTCTTCAAATCTTTATTTGGCTAAAAACTAGACCCATGACATTTTTTTCTCTTGAAAGGAGAGGGAAAAATAATTCCATTATATCATTTTGTTCATGTATGTAGAAACCAAAAAAGCTAATTATCAAACCATTTTTCATAAATTCTCCCTTCTGTTTTTATGTAATGCCTTATATTTTAAACTTATTATATGAAGATATTGATAAAGGAAAAATAGAATGATTTCTTTCTCCTTTCCTAAAGAATATTCCCTAATTATTAGGGAATAATAAATCATGCAGGGGTAGTCACAGACTTTGGGATTCATGTGATTCTAATTTATGTCAATAAGAAAGCTGGTCTGTTGGAACTGAAATTCGATTAACAATACAAGTACCTTGATGTCAGAATGATCGCTGCCTTGGTTTCCCGAGACTTTTAGAGAAATTCCCATATCTGATGTACGTCATACTGAAAGAGTGCCTTTCTCCAAGGGGTTTTATAAGAATCAGACCTTTGGAAATGGGTTCAACAAAACATCAAAGTACAGTGTTGATAGACTGCACACAGCAGGTGGCCCTGAGTGATGACAATGGAAACCCTTGGGGATAGAGAATTGTAGTAAGACTTTCCTCTGTTGATTAAGTGAGCATTTGGAAATCAGCCACTGTGAACGAATCCATAGTCATCCATTTCCAGTGATTGTTAGTTGAGGAGAACTTTGAACAATCCAAATTGGAAAATTCCCTGAATGACTAAACCCTAAAAAAGTCATCCTTAAATATTTATTTTTTAGAACTGACTCACATTATAAAAACATGATCTATTATACAAAATACCAATTTAGAAAACTAACAAAAACAGATGTTTTTACAATGGCAAGGGGATATCCTAATGTCCAAATTCTTCTCAGTTCAATAGCATCAACTCCTTGGGTTATTCCTGGAGATTCATAATAGGCAGAAGGAGGGTATTGGACATCATAAAGAATGATAAATGTTTGAGATGATGGAGATGCTAATTACCCTGATATATGCACTATAGCACTATATAAACTATACATTGTATTATGGAAACATCACTATGTACCCCATAAATATGTACATTAGCTGTCAATAAATAAACAAGAATATATATATATGTGTATATATATATATATATATATATATATATAAACTTTTATGGAGAATATATCTTTTTATTTGCTTCCATACATTCATCATTGCACAATGTGTGCCTTTTATACAGAGCTACTCGGATATCACCTATGATTTTCTCCATAAAATTTTATTGATAATTAATAGATGCACAGGAGGCAATCATACGTATCTGAAGACCCAGAAAGACAGTTCCTGAGATAGAGTTTTTTGAGTACACTTACAACAACAGAGGGTCAGTCTATATTTATCCTTTGCCACATTCATGGTCTATGGATAGCAATCCTAGAGTCATGCTTTTATGAGAGCCATTTTGAGAACAAGGACTGTACATTTTGTTTCTTCACAATCTCAGAGTTACTTGATTATAGTTCTCTTTTGAATAGTATTATGTTCTTTCCTGGAATATAGTTTTTTGTTCTTTTTAAAATAATTGTTTCTACCTTGTAAATATTTGAAAGCATATTTGATTCCTGTAGTACTTATAACTATCTTGCATAGGGCAGGTGCTCAATGAATGTTTATAGTATAAGAAGGTTAGATTTGGAGTCAGAAAGATTGTGTTTGAATATAGCGGCTACATAACTTTGGGCAAATTAATCCAATTCTTTGCTCTTCAATCCCTGCATAGATAAAATGAGAATAATAATTCTAAATTTTTGGGGATGGGGGTTTGAGGATTCAAAATATTTTTATATAATACCTAGTATATTACCTGGCATATAGTAACCCTCTGAAATACCAGTTGCTTTATTTTTTATGAATATTGTTAAGGCTATTGCTGTATTACCTTATAATACAAAACTCAGCTTAATAATTGCTATTAGTCAATTAGAAGTGTCTTCATATTTAGTTAGACTTGAGAGATTTGTGAGAGAATAATTTCTATATGATTTGGCTAACTTCATTTGTGTAAGAGAAAAATACTAGCATGTGCTGGAATGCTAAAAAATTTCAATTCCAGGAACTCTTAGTATATTTCAAAAGGACAAACCAATACAGTGATAGGTAATGACACTAATTCTCAGATTAATTGCTCCTTTGTATTAAACATCATATTGGTAAAACAAAACATCTAATACATTCTCAGAAATAAGTCACTTTTTATTTTATAGTTGGAAACAGCCTAGAGTATCAAATACAATGTCAATTCTAATCTGCTAATTTCTAGTTATGAGTTTTCCTAAAATGATAGCTAAAGTTTATGCTTGATAAAGCATCATGTTAAAGTATATTAATACCAATTGTTGAGTCTCAGACACGGTTACCAAAATAACTTTAAGGCAACTTTTCAATTGTGCAATGGCACAAGCCACAAATGAGTATAACTGAAACACAAAATCAATTAAGCAATGCTAATATGCCATATGCTAAACTGGCAGATGATGAGGTAGTGAAATGACATCAGGCTGCTAATAGGTGTACATAGAGGTATGTAGCATAGCTAAACCTTCCAAGCTATCTAGATCGACCACATATGAGATATTCTGAAATTTTACAATATCTGGACCTATGATAAGTACATTTTATATTATTATTTTCACCATTTATTATGACACATATGGAAAAAAGACTATTTCTGAGCAGCTAGTACTACTCTATGAACCTCTTTCCATTGTCCTGACACACTAATCATCAATCCACCTCCCTTAAAATTAACTATTTTGAGCTAAGTGATTCAGGGAAAATTTATATCCAACTCTTAACCTTGGTACAGATCTTAGCTTCATATGCTAACTTCTATAAGTTGGCAAAACTGAAACAAACTTCTCATCTCGACAGTTGTCCCACGAGTTACATGAGTTGTGTTATACACAGAAGCTTTTTAGGGTATGCTAGCTATATACATTTAAATTTAGTTCTACAGTTCAAGCATAGTAGTGGCAGTACTCAAGTACTTCTTTTGGCTCTTATGAGACCTCTCAAACCAAGTGCAATTTGTTCCTGGACTGGGAGAAAAGCTTGATTTTATAAGAATTGCCATTTCCTCCTACTCACTTTGCTCCATTCATAGAACAGCTGTTAGCAACAGGATATGTGGCAATCTTTGTTATCCGAACGTAATAAACAATATCATTCTCTAGCAAAGCCTAGGAAATGGTGCCAGAAGCTCAACCACTTCAGGTTACAAAGTATGGGAGGATGTTCTGGTAATGTGACACATTCCCATTGGGTGCACAAAGCAACATGCTGGAAAGGCAGAAACTCCTAACAATGAATATAGAAACAGCAATTATAAAATCAAGCTTTACTATGTCCTGCTTTTGTGAGAGTAACATGGATGGGAAAACAGCAATCAGATTTCAGATATGACATAAAAAGTAATGGAAATTTGGATCAATTGATTTTCTAAATTTCAGATTATTTAATTCAAATTAAGGGGGAAATTAAGTAAATCTTATGCTTTAAGCTGACAGAATAACTGTAATTGTATTATCATTGTAATAGTGCTAGAATAACTAAGATTGAGAGAGGTGAACAGAGGTGGGGTAGTTGGGCCAATGATGCATAAGTGTGGGGCAAGGTAAATTTAGCAAAAGTGAATAAATAGGGATGAATATTATGTGTAAATTTATGTATTTATTTATCACATCACATATGGGTAATATTCCAACATCATTAAGTTTGAGTGAGGCACATCTCACATATCTGTGTCAATACCCAACCATCAAGCTTATGAACTACAAAATAATTGGTTATGTATGAATTTAGAGTAGCATATGAAGTTATCAGTAAAATTTACCTGGAAATAATATGAATATGAAACTTATTGTTAAGCAAACATTATCCTCATTGATGAAGAGAACAGAGGGTTAAAGTGCAATTAAGAAGGAAATTATACTAAATGTAAGTATATATTCTGTCAGGCAAAATTGCAAAGGAATATGCTATCATGAAATACAGTAAACCCAAAGACCTAGAAACAAACTCGCCTTACCTAAGAGAGAACCAATCATTAGGATACATTTGCTACTTTGGATACTAACAAATAATGTGGATATAGGCAAGCCAATTCACTGCCTTTGAATTGAAAAATAATTGTATATTAGTCTAATAATCTCTGCTCTTTTCATTTAATTAAAAATATTAATTGAACACCAATTGTATGTCCAGAGCTATATGCTAAATTTTTTGGTTAGGTACTGTTTATGGAGGATTCATGAGAACAAAGAAAATAAGAAATCAAAAGATACTGAGTTTGTCAAATAGCTGGAGAATAGAAAATACAAAGAGAGAACAACTGAGAACCAAGTATGATGATGCCCATGTCTGGTGTTATAGAAGTAATATCTCTATACCTAAGGAAGGGTTTTAGAATGGAATGAAATAACAGCCTTTTAAAATCAAAGATGTTAAACATACATCTTGGAGTAAATTCAGACTCAAAATGATCTCAGCTAATTTCCTTATCTCCAATAGCTGTTTGAACTTGGGTAAGTCATTTCTCTAAGCTTTTATTTCCTACTATAAAACAGGAATAGTAATGTTTTTCATAAAGTTGTTTTGTATTTTAATGAGCTAATACACTTAAAATATTTAGCACAATGCTTGGCACCTAATAAACATTAAATAGTGTCATTTATTTACTGATGTGCTTGTAACATCAAAAATGGAATAAACAGAGAATATGGCCATCTAGCATCTTTTTAAAAATTTATTTCATAATATTATGGGGGTATAAGTGTTGTTAAGGTTACATATATTGCCCTTGCCTCCCCTCCCCCCTCCCATCAGAGCTTTAAGGATGTCCATCCCCCAGGTGGTGCGCAATGCACTCATTATGTAAGTATATACCCATCCCCTTCTCCCCCCTCCTCGACACCCAATAAATGTTTTTTTGTTGTTGTTTTTTGACATTTTGGTTACATTTTATATCTAAACTGTTGGATTCTTTCACACTTTCAGTTTGCTTGATTCAACGGATATATATATTATAAAAAAAAAAAAAGCCATATCATGTAAGGTAAGGAAAGGTTAAGTTTGCCTGTGATATAGCCATATTAAAAAAACTCATTGGCCGGGCGCTGTGGCTCACGCCTGTAATCCTAGCTATTGGGAGGCCGAGGCGGGCGGATTGCTCAAGGTCAGGAGTTCAAAACCAGCCTGAGCAAGAGCGAGACCCCGTCTCTACTATAAACAGAAAGAAATTAATTGGCCAACTGATATATATATATATATATAAAAAAATTAGCCGGGCATGGTGGCGCATGCCTGTAGTCCCAGCTACTCGGGAGGCTTTGGCAGAAGGATCACTCGAGCCCAGGAGTTTGAGGTTGCTGTGAGCTAGGCTGATGCCACGGCACTCACTCTAGCCTGGACAACAAAGTGAGACTCTGTCTCAAAAAAAAAAAAAAAAAAAAAACTCAAAAACTCATGATTTTCAATTAACAACTAGATACACCATGGCTTGGGTATGTTGTATGATAATTTATTACCCAAAGCTACAATTGAACCAATTATTAAATCATTCTTCTGTTTCATATTATTTAATAAAAAGATTATGCTAAAGGGAAAACTGTACCTGCATAAGCATGTCACTTTTATGTATTGTCAACTATTCTACACTCCTGTCTAAGCTAAGAAGCTATAAATTTAACACGGGAATATTGTAAGGCTGCATGAATTATTTAATACCACTTCTACATTCTGATTATATATTTATCTATCCCTACATTTTTCTCATTTTCTATTTATTTAATCTCTGTATCTCTTTTCCCCCAATTTTTGTTTTGAGAAGAATAAAGTTTTTATTTCTTCCACTGACATGATCAGATCAAGATAGGAGGCTTCCATGATTGCTAAAAACTACTCTTGGAAAGGCTAATCTCACACATGGATTGATTTCATTGAACAAGTGAGAAGTCTGCCCAGATATCTTTCTCTCCTCACTCAAAGTATCAAGAGACTCAGGAAAGGCTCAGGGAACACGTGTCAACACTGTGAGTTAGGCACTCAATACTGGAGGTCCAGGTCAACACAATTGATCACAATGTTTTGGTTGGTTGTAAGGATATAACACCTCTTATCCTATTGACTATGAGTCTTGATCTGATGTCATAGGTAAATAACCTCTTCCACTTTCTCTCCTATCAGTTTTTCTGTATTTCTTTCAGAACTCTCCACTCAATTAAAAAGAATATCTTTCACATAATAAAAGCTGCTAGTGCACTGCCTGTCACTTGTTCATCTGGTCTTGACCTCCTTTGGAGGAAATCATTTAATGAAGGTTTTTCTTCACTTGTTATTCTCCACGTTCTACTGGTTGTCAGTATAGGATAAAGACAGAGCACAGGTTTAGATACCTACAAAACTGATATATATTCCAAGCTATTCTATTTAATGGCTATAAAATTGTGCTTTTAAAATACCTAACCCATGGAATTATTGTCACTGAATTGTATAACATGTATATAAAACTCTCAGCCCAGTGCTTTGTGCATAGAGAACAAAGTTCCAATAGTAGATGACAGCAATTATGTTGACAATGATAACGATGGTGATGATGGTGATGATGATGACAATGATGACTATGATGGAGATGACATGCATAGTAGAAATCTGGACATATTTGAGAACAAGTAACCCGTGATACAGTCATTAGAAATACACACACACACACACACACACACGCACAACTTTTCTTTGATATGCCAATAAATATACTAATGAAAGGGCTATTAATGGTCTCAAATATTCAGATAGTACAATGGTCAGCAAATATTTTCTTAGATGATCAGATATTGAATATTTTTTACTTACCAGACCTAATGGTCTCTGTTGCCATGGAGTCAAATCTGCCATTGCAGTACAAAACCAGTCATGGAGAATGCATAAATGGATGAATGTGGCTGTGTTTCAATAAATCTTTATTTACAAAAATAGGCAGCCAGTGTATGTTTGCTGAATCCTGAAATAGATTATCCTATGCTTATTTGGTTCTTTTGAAAGTAATTCAAATGTTATAAATTTGACCTAAAGTGTCTGAAATATATAGCATTTTTAATATTCTACCTTCATTTAATCATATATAATTAAAGCAATTAATTTCTGTTTGTACGTCTTTGTTTACAAGTTTATGTATTCAAATACATATAAAGTGACAATCAAACCTCAAACACTAAACCTATGCCAAGGCAACACAGAAGAATGAAGCTTTAAGAATAATGAATAAAAAATAATGTCTTTCGAAAATGGACACAAACAAAAATATGTTCAAGATATATCTGTATTCAGATGCAAGGAACATAGGATTAGCATTGTGGATCTATAAAAGAATGAATAGGTTCTTAAAGTCCACAGCTGTGCTCGATTGCAATAATTGTCACAATATTTGGCAGCTCCCCCATCAAGAGGTTGAATCTATTTCTCCACCCCTTGAATCGAGACACGTGATTTGCCCTGACAATAGCACACTGACAAATGTGATGCAAGTAGAAGCTTGAAATCTTAAGCACCAGGGCTTGAATTTTCTTGTTGCTCTTTGGGATCCAGATAGCATCATCTGAAGACGTCCAGGATAGCACAGCCTACTGAAGGATAAGAGATTGTGTAGAGCAGAAATGACACATCACAGCTGAGATTCCCTAGATTAACTAGTCTGTCAACAACAGATGTGTGAGTGAGTGAGACCATCCTAAGCCATCCAACCCCAGCCAAGATGCCAGCTATCCATAAATATAAGACAAGCTGGCATAGACCAGCTAAACTATCCAGCTGACCTATAGAATCATGAGAAAAAAATAATGTTTTTTGGTTTTTCATTAAGTTTTGTCATTATTTGTATGCATCCAAAAGTAGCTGAAATGATAGCCACTATTCTATCACTTGGAACTAGTATATAATACATTGGCATATCCATATGTATGTTTATGTGTATGTGTGTGGTATATATATTTATATAACAAGCTCACTCATAGCCTTCTATAATTTTATAATTCTTTAATATATACCCTAGGTCTGTTACTAAATTGACATTTTCTCTAAAGGATGCCAATTAATGTATTGTATTGACATTTTTTAACTGACATTCTTCAGCTACTAAGAGGAGGTTTGTCTTAAAGAAAAAAATAGGAAAAGGAATGAAGAAACAGGCACTGTAATAAACTTTTGCCCAAAATTAAAATGTGTAACATTTAAAAATATGCCATGTACCATATGCCACATTGGCTTCTATTACTACAGTAATTCATAACATTTCTGGATTCCAGCAAAACTTAGTAGTCTGTACAATACAGTCTTCACTGTCATTTACCATTGCTTTATATTATATTACTAACTGTTAGTGAAGGGATTAAATTTCTGACCATTTGGAGGTCCATTAATTCCTATAGTTCATGACAATTTTTATGGTGAGTACTAATGAGGCTCAAGAGCCTATAACAGATAATGTCCCTATAAGATGTGAACAATTCTTCCTTTCCTGTAAGTAGAAAAGACATAACAAGCAAAATTGTTATTGTGGCACACATCTGGCCAAAGGAATATTCTGGTTTGAAATATGATAGAATAGATGAATAGGAAATCTTCACAAAAATGAACAAAACATTTTAATGGCACAATTATTATCTCCCTGGTTAGTAATAGAAAAAAATCAAGTGCTAATAATTATAGGGATAAGTATTAATTAATCATACAAAGCATACACTTTCTACTGGTTTCTGTTAGAATGGAAACATCTTCCCCCTCCTTTGTGATGTTTGAATAAAGTTAATTGAAGAGGATTAAATGATTTAAAAGTCCCTGCTATTCCAGTTTTTCTCAAATCAACCAAAGTCACCATATGTAACAATTAGCGCTGCTAATGTGTTAGTCTAAATTGTTTAAAAATTCTATCTGTATAGGAAGGAGACATATATTCTTCAGCAGTATTCCCTATAGGCTCTTCTAAAGTGTTCATAGCCACAATAAAATTAGAAAGGTTTTTAATTCATCAAAATAAGAAATTTTCTAGTTTTCAAAGCAATATCACAGTTAGCCATTATTTCCATTTTCACAGATAAAATACTTGTGATATTAAAGTGAGTTCAGTAATGGAGTAACTTTACTGGGGCAGACAGCATCTATAATGTTATTTAAATTCAAGTATACATCGATGACTTCTCAGTCTTCCATAAACTTATTAACAATCTTCCATAAACTTAACAATTAAGTACTTATAACTACCTCTTGCATTTTGTAGCTTATGTTAAGTCTTAGAATAATATTGTGGGACTATGCATGTAGTAATGATATTACATAAAATAGAGACAAGCCCTGTTTTTTCTCTTAACTAAGTAGACTTTTTCTTTTGGAGAAAACTTTAATTGCCATTAATAATGTTCATCAATTTGAGATATTTTGTAATATACCCACACAGTGTAAGACTTATGTTTCCAACTGAATAAAATAAGACTTCTGAGTTTGGTGATAAGGTAAAATGAAGTCTGTTACCTTAGCAATGTCACAAGAGCCAGATTGTAAGAAGAATGTAACTGAGGGGCTCCAAAGTAGAAAAACATCAATTCATCTCTAGATGAGGTTAGATTATTTTTATTATCTTCTCTGCTTTCTAGATTAATGATGTGTTCTTTTTTTTTTAAATTTGAAATCTTATAAAATAATAGAAGAATATCAATTTATCCTGTGAGTATAATTCAAGTCATACAGTTTCAAACCAATATTTTCCACTGAACATGTGTGTTTTCAGGATGCTTAATTGAGAAAATTACAGTAAATTTATATCCTGTTTTAGGCAATACTCAAGACTAAGACGGAAAGAAAAAAAGTCAAGGAACATAAATTATAGTTCTGGCCATCTTGCAGTAACTGGGACCTATTTGTTCCATACCTTTCAAAAACTGGGAACAATATGTAAAATATGATTTTCAGACATTGGACAAAAGTTAGTATAGGATTGATCTCTAAAAGAAGGGAAACAAATGCTCCATCTTACTTACTCTTTTAGGGGAGTTTCTGGGACACAGAAATGGAAGACAATAGAGTGGAGAGTTAGAGGGAGTCAAAGTAGCTAGAAAAGGGAATTGTATGAAGGCGAGAGCTGTGCACAAAGGGAAACTCCTGAGATCTACAGAGGAGAGGGGTCCCTATGATGTTCAGCTGAGTTCTAATTAGCAAACACATTTGAGACAGAGAAAAAAAAAAAAAACACTTGATAGGAGTTGGGTAAACCATCCCTGGAGCTCACATAGGGCCAAGAATAGTTTCTGTTCCCACAGTCAAAAGAAGAAAACATTATAATACCTGGGGCTTCTGGTACAGTGAACAAATGTCATTGCTGGAAATTTATCCCATTCTTCCTGGTAAGAACATATACAAATCTTGAGCATTATGTTTTAAAAAAATATAAGAAGACTCAGAAAGGTATAGAGAAGAAGGGAGACTGGCTAGAGACTTCAGGATCTAAGGAATGACATGGTGGTAAGTTCCTTGAGTTTTCTTTTTGCCTCATAGATGCTGGGGCTGAGTGCTGGAGAAGCCATCACTCTAGAAACACCAGCGGGCACAGACAAAACAAAGCCTCAACAAGTTTTTTAGTTAAGAGACCAGAAAAGGGCAGTCTAATAAGACAATAACTGAACAGCTACTCTGCTCCAGCAAAACAGCAGAGAAAACTATAGCCCTACCCTTGTCCCCTGCAGCAAAGGTTGAATGGAGAGTCCCAGGCGTCCTCAAACTAAGGCCCGTGGGCCACATGCAGGTGTTTTTGCCCATTCGTTTTTTTATTTCAAAATAAGATATGTGCAGTGTGCATAGCAATTTGTTCATAGTTTTTTTTAAACTATAGCCCGGACCTCCAACGGTCTGAGGGACAGTGAACTGGCACTCTGTTTAAAAAGTTTGAGGACCCCTAGACTCTCAGCCTTGTCCAGGCTACGATGAGGTGTTTCAACATGCTACTGGGATATTGCCTGAGAGGGCCAAGTAGGGAGCTGGGATGTTTATACTCTGTAAGGGTGTAAATGCGGCCCCTCCTCTATAGTGTCAATGGGGACCATACGGGGAATCTGGACATTCAGACCATATGGTGGTAGAGGCATCCCACCCCGACCCTGCTGGGGTGATATAAGAGGAAGTCTGGTAGAGATTTAGAACTTACACCAACACCTAACAATAATGAGGCCATCCGCTCGCAGTGAGTATAGGTCATGTGGGTGTTGGCCCCAGGGTATCAATATAGGCCTACCAGGGAATCTGTATTTCCATTCTTTATTCCATGTGGCAGAAAGAGAGGAAATCTCCTTTCCTTGCTGTAATGTATCAGAGGAAGAGTTATATAAAGCAAAACATTTAAATAAGATCCAGAGTCTCATAAAATAATACCTAAAATGTGAAGGTTTCATTTGCAATTCATTCTTCATATCAAGAACTATTAATAGAAAAATCTAAACTTGAATAAGAAAGGGCAATCAAAGAGAATATTCAGATGTTAAAATTGTCAGAATTGTATTTTAAAACAGCCATTATAAAACTGGTTCAATCATAAATTATGAACATGCTTAAAAAAATAAAATATGGGATCTTAGCAAAGAAATATAAATTCTCAGTAAAAAAATAGAATACAGGCCGGGCGCGGTGGCTCACGCCTGTAATCCTAGCTCTCTGGGAGGCCGAGGCGGGCGGATTGCTCGAGGTCAGGAGTTCGAAACCAGCCTGAGCAAGAGCGAGACCCCGTCTCTACTATAAATAGAAAGAAATTAATTGGCCAACTAATATATACAAAAAAATTAGCCGGGCATGGTGGCGCATGCCTGTAGTCCCAGCTACTTGGGAGGCTGAGGCAGGAGGATTGCTTGAGCCAGGAGTTTGAGGTTGCTGTGAGCTAGGCTGACGCCACGGCACTCACTCTAGCCTGGGCAACAAAGCGAGACTCTGTCTCAAAAAAAAAAAAAAAAAAAAAAAAAAAAAAAAAAAAAAAAAAAAAAAAAAAAAAAAATAGAATACATAAGAAAGAATCAAGTGAGAATTTAAGTAACAAAAATATAATAACAGAAAACAATAATAGTCAATGAACATACTCAGTATCAGAATGGAGTAAGAAGAAAAAAGAATCAGTGATGTTGAAGATAGGACAATAGAAATTATCCAGTCTGGTCAATAGAAAGCAAAACAACTGAGAAAAAAATAATAACAAAACTTCAGAGACCTGTGGGACCATAACAAAATTTCTAGCACTTGTGTCATTGGAATTATAGAAGGAGAGTAGAAAGTGGTATGGAATTAAAAAGCATATGATAAAATAAATGCCTGAAGATTTCTCAAATTTTTCAAAGGCAAACAAACAAACAAACAACCCCCACAGATTGAAGAAGCTGAGCAAACCCCAAGGAAGATAAACTAAACAACAAAAAAATCAAACCTCTGGAAGCGAGTGATATAGAAAGCAGTGAATGAGAAATGACAGACATCATCTCAACTATAGGGCAAAACAATTTGAATGACAGCAGAGTTTTTATAATACACCAGGGAGGCCAGAAGAAAGTAGCACCACATTTTTCAGGTATTGAAAGAAAATAATTGTCAAATCCAAATTCCATACCTAGAAAAAAAATCCTTCAAGAATAAAGAGGAAATCAAGATATTTTCAAATGAATAAGATGTAAAATAATTCAAATGAAAAATTAATAGAATTTGTCACTATGAGACCTATCCTAAAAGAATGGCTAAAGGAAGTTATCTAAACATAAAGCACATGATAAAGAAAAATAATCTTGAAATATCAGGAAGAACAACAAAAAGAATAAAAATATGGTGAAATATAGGTTTATCCATATTTCCTTATTTTGAGTTTTCTAAATTATAATTGATAGTTGAAGCAAAACTTATAATACTCCTTGGTGTGGTTCTTAATATAATTAGAAGAAATATTTAGGATAATTATAAACAAAAGAAGATAAAGGGAAATAAAGGATTTCTACACTTAACTTGAACTGGTAAAATGTTGACACCAGTAGACCAAGATAAATAATGTATACATAATGGAATACCTAGAACAACCACTCATAAACCATATAAAGAGATATATTCAAAAATATTCTAGATAAATCAAAATGGAAATCCAAAAGATATCTAGCTAACTCACAAAGATACAGAAAAAAGAAAACAAAGAAACAGAAACCAGAGAACAAACATAAAATGGCAAACTTAAGACTTAATATATCAAAAATTACATTTAATGTAAATGGTAAATACACAAATTAAATGACAGATTGGCAGGGTGAATTGAAAATACATGACTTAACAGTATGCTGATTTTAAGAAACTAATTTCAAATGTAACAACATACATAGGTTGACAGTAAAAGGATAAAAAAGGATATACAGCTTTGCCTTGGTACCCATGGAAGATCGGTTCCAGGACCTGCCATAGATACCAAAGTCTGTGGATGCCCAAGTCCCACATATAAAATGGTGTACTATTTGCATATAACCTATGCACATCCTCCTATATATTTCAAACCATCTCTAGATTACTTATAATACCTAATACAATGTAAATACTAGGTAAATGGTTGTTATACTGTATTGTTTTGGAAATAATGACAAGAATAAAAAGTCTGTACATGTTCAGTACAAACACAATTTTTTTTTCAAATATTTTCCATCCAGGGTTCACTGAATCCATGGATATAGAACTCATGGATATAGAAAGCCAAATTACTATACAAAAGTTAATCAAAATAAAATAGGAGTAGCTAGATTAATATCAGATAAAGTAGACCTCAGATGAATTGATAGGTGAATGGGGGATGAATAAAAGTGCATTCAGTATTATTAAGCAAGTATAGTAAATGTTAATTATAGGTGGTAGAGTGTTCACTGCAAACTTAGGTGCTCAGAAACAAAGTAATGTAAAAAAATACATTAAAATAATCCAAAGAAATGGTACTGCTTTAGTACCAATTTAACCAGTCAAAATTTATACCATATACTATAAATTTATACTATATACTACAATTATACTATATAATATCAATACATAGACGAGAAATCACTATTCCCCTGCCTAATATAATTTGAAAGCAAGACTCCAAAGAATACATCAGTCTTTATATAACTTAATTTCATCTCAGAATAAAGCTTAAGAAGATTTAAAAGAATTCAAACATATCCAGCCTCTAACAAAATAAAATTCACAATACCTGGCAATTGATAAAAAATTACAAGTCATTTGAAGTAGAAAAATATAACCCATGATAAAAAAAGAGAAACTAATCAATGTAAGAGATTTAGATATGCGACAGATGATAACATCCATATACAAGGACATTAAATGAGTTACTATAGCTATATTAGATACAGTAAAGAAGGTAGAGAAAAGCATAAGCCAGTTAAGGAGACATATGCAAAATATAATAAAGACCTAAAATGAATTTATAGAGATTTAAAATACTGTAATTTAATGTGAAACAAACTGAATGGGATTAACAATTAGAAACTACAGAAAAAAACATTAGTAAACTTGAGGACTTAGTAGTAGAAACTATACCAAATGAAATACAAAGACTAATAATTATAAAAATAAATAATAATAATAATGAAGAGAGCATAAGTATGCTGTGGGACAACTGTAAGTAGCTAATTATACATATAAGTAATTTCTGAAGAAGAAGGTAGAAAAAATATTTGAAGAAATAAGTATAAGTTTTCCAAATTTAATAAAAACTTTATACTCTCAGACCAAAGAAGCTTAACAAATTCCAGGTATAAGAAACATGAATAAAATTCTGTTCAAGTACATCATAACCAAATTGCTTAAATTAATAACAGGCAGAAAGTCCTATAAATAGCCAGAAGAGAAAGATAAACAGAAGAACAAAGAAAACAGTGACAGCAAACTTCTTTTAAAAACAATGTAAGTCAGACTACAGTGACACTCATTGTTAAAGTGTAAGAGAAAAATCTCTTAGCTAGAATTCTGTACCAAGCAAAAATAGTTTTTAAAAACAAAGACAATATAGACATGCAAAAGCTAATGTAACTTATTACCATTAGACCTGTTGTACAAGAAATTTTAAAAGAATTCTTTCAGGTAAAAGCAAAATGATACCAGATAGAAATATGAGTTTATACAAAAGAATGAAGAACAATGGAAATGCTAAATAGGCGGGTACTTATAAAAGATTTTTTAATCTTTTAAATCCTTTCTCAGATATAACTGATCATTTAAAGCAAAAAAAATACATTGTGGTGTTTAGATATATGTAGAAATAAAATATTTGACTAAAAGAGCAAAGAGATTAATAGTGAGGAAATGGCAAAATATTGTTTTAACTTTATTGTACCATACATGAAGAGTTACAACATGTTTTGAAGATCGTATCATTTAAGTATAAAGTTCTAAAACATGCAAACTAATCTGTGGTGATAGGAGATCAATAGTTGCCTAAGGATGGGAGAAGACCAAGGGAAAATGTGTTGGAGTTGATTGGTATAGTCAATATCTTGATTATGTTGGTGTTTTCACAGGTTTATACATACTTAGAATATTACCAAATTGGGCATTTTAAACATGTGCTGTTTATTCTATGACAACTATAACCAAGCTATTAGAAAGTGAAATAAAATAAAAGTTTAAATTATCAAGAAAATAAATCATTCTTCATTTGAGTAATTTGGAAAAATTGCTTCCCTATTTTAAAAAGGCTTCAAAATTGAGCATGCACTATGTGTCAGGCCCTTTGTATCAGAAGTATTATATGGAGGCTCTTCTTTCATATTTGTGATATGCGCATATCATGAAAGTACAATTATTATGTTCATTCCAGACATGGAGAGGCTATGTAAGTTACCCAGGGTAACAGAGCTTGGTATATACAGGACCAGCATTCAAACTTGGGCAGTCTGATTTCAGGATTCATGCTCTTTACTCCCTACTGTATCCTGTCAAACTCATGTTTTGCTCTAATATCAATGTAAAAATAAATTCTAAGACAAAAAACAAAGAAATATGGTCACATGTGCACCTCAACACTTCTTTTCCCTCCTGCAACCCCATACACATTGGAATTGATTTAAATCCTGTACTAAAGTACAAAGTGGCTACAGCACTATTTCATTTCTCTGACATGGTTTTACCCTCTCCACAAAGATTTTGCTGACCATTTCCAGGACAACAGTCATAAGACATACTAGTTTCCTCAGGTCTCTTCTGAGAATACCTTGTGATTCTAAACCCTATCTAAACTTCAAAAAATTCTCCACCTTTGCCTCCTTCCCCTGCTAGCCATACATTATCACTTACAATTTTATTTTTATTTATTTATTTATTTATTAATTATTTAGAGACAGAGTTTCACTTTGTTGCCCAGGCTAGGGTGCTGTGGCATCAGCCTAGCTCACAGCAACCTCAAACTCCTGGGCTTAAGCAATCCTCCTGCCTCAGCCTCCCTAGTAGCTGGGACTACAGGCACATGCCACCATGCCTGGCTAAGTTTTACACACACACACACACACATAAGTTTTACATATATATATATATATATATATATATATATTTTTTTTTTTTTTTTGGCCTGGCTAAGTTTTACACACACACACACACACACACACACACACACACACGTTTTACATATATATATTTTATATATATATAAAATATATATAATAATATATTTTAGTTAAATTATAATATATAATATAATGTATAATATATAATGTAATATATAATAATATATTTTAGTTAAATTATATTTAGTTAAATATATATAATATATATATTTTAGTCATCCAGCTAACTTTTTTCTATTTTTTTTAGTAGAGATGGGGTCTCACTCTTGCTCAGGCTGGTCTCGAACTCCTGAGCTCAAATGATCCACCTGCCTCAGCGTCCCAGAGTGCTAGGACACTTACAATTTTAAATAGCCACAACTCTTGTCATTAGCATGCAACATACCTATTCTCAGGCCAATGTCTGATTTCAATCCTTTTCCCCAAAAAGGAACTCCACCCATTTATTTTGGAGTATCTGATTCTCATCTTTTCTTTTTTACTCTTTTTTCAAACTCTATTTCCTTCATGGATCTTATTCTGTATCCTGGAAACCACACTCATATCCTCCTTTTCTGAATGCTTTTGATGTTTATAAGCAGCATTTAACATTTAACTTTTGTTTACTGGTTTTAGGTAAAGCTCGTAAAAATACAAACACTTTCAGAGCAAGACATACTTCTGGTTTTGCATGAACTACAAGTCTAAGGCAGTTGGTATATGAGTTAGTACTTACATTTTTGAATCACAAAATATGTTTTACTTTGTGAACAATATCTGTGACAGAGTGGTGGTAGGTGATATTAAAACAAACACACTATATATTCACTTTGTATATGTTTTACTATGTTTTACTTTGTGAAATGTTTCTTTGCATAGCTTTGAAATATTATTTTGATAATTTTTACTTGCAGATAGTTATGTCAGCATCATTATGACCATTTCGTGGATGAACATGATTAAGGTGGAGCTACTCCATTATGATTCATTTCCATACATATACAAAGTGCATATATAGTGTGTTTGTTTTAATATCACCTACCACCACTCTGTCACAGATATTGTTCTACATATTTACTTGGAGTATACTAATTTATATAATTTTTTATATATATATTTTATATATATTATATAATTTTTAATTTTCCTTATTACTTCTGAATCTTACAGGATTTTAGGTTTGTTGTTTCTAGCAGTAGATCTTATTGCACAGGATTATTGATAGAGCAAGTTCAAAGACTTGGCTGAATGGGCCAACATCCTTCATAGAAACTTATTAACTTTTTAATTTGTCTTTAAACATATAATTCATTCATTTAGAAAGTACTGAGTTTCTGTTCCTTTGTAATAACTGTAAAAGGTACAAGGAACACAATGTAAATGAGACACAGGCTTTGTAATCAAGGAAGTTATAGCCTGTACTTGTGAAATAGACAAGAACAGAGGTGATGGAATTGCAGTGTGAGGCAGGAGGGGCAGGTATTCAAAGTACAATGGCATCACAGAGGAAAGTTGTATAATGCAATCTGAGTAATCCACGCTGGAAATATGGGAACCCATATCAAAATTTGCATATAACCACTCATGCTGTCACAAAATAATATCAATTTGAGCCCTATTTTTGAAATTTTTACTTGGAATCTCTGTTGCTATCAATTCAGTTAAACTAATGTTTCTGGATCGTAGATGGCCTGCTAGGTTTTAAGCAGCCTTCTAGAATACTTGATAGAAAGAATAGAAAGATTAGCCTCTGTCTTTGAGAAGTATAAATATTCTAGTGGACCATTTCTCAAATTTAAGGATAGCACTAAGAGTTTGCTCTGACAAAATAAATGAGTGATCAATATGCATAACTTTATATTTGGTCAAAATTGATATGTGATCATAGTTCCGAGATTTATATTTTTTCCTGCTTTGTAAATTAATTTTTAGCAATATTTAAAATGACACATCTAAAAATAATTTAAGGAGTAGGAACACCTTAAGTAATAAATTGTTTCTCACCTTGGTAGATAAGATTTGATGTCAGTATCACTTTTTATTATGTATTTATAGTCCTTGCAATGTCCCTTCTCTCTCTTTCATCTTTCTTAGAATTCATTTAATAGCATTGGAATTACTCCCAGATTTTAAAATAAGAGTCACAAAGCCAGCTCTACCAAGATAATGTCTTCTGATATAATTGAACCAATGGAATAATGTTGGTACTTACTGAGTCAAAATTCCAAACCAATCTGAGTTTATAGTATATATAACTCCCAGGAAAGAATCCAAAGATGCTAAAGACTTTTTTCATATTGCAAATGTTTTGCACAGAGTAACTTAAATGACAGTTTGCCTCAGAAAACTTTCCTTTCAATACTTTTATTTGGTTTTCATTAAGTCTACTGCATTTACTAATTTAAAAAGAAAATAAATACAAACAAAGAAAAAAAATCAAAACCACCCTAAGATTGAATCTGCTTCTTTTTAAAGTTTTCTGATGGGGAAAAACAACAATAACTGCTACACACACACACACACATATGCACACACACACACATCACACATGCACATACACATACACAGAATTCATTGACTAATGGTCTAAACTATATTAGAGTTTATGTGTAAGTAACAGAGAATAAATGTCACTCTTTGATTCTAGAGAGTTTCCTTAGTGCTCTGTGTACAATTCCGTTTGGGAAATTAAACTCACTAAAGCAAATTTTATTGTTCCTCATACATAATAACTTGGAAAGCCAAGGAAAATTTGCCTCACCAAAAAAGAAAAGGCCAATGAAATATGAATTATAAATATTAAAAAGGCAATTTAGCCAAATTATTTTGTCATTGTGTTATAATTAGGTAACCTATGCATATCATGAAATTAAAGCATTTCTTATTATAAATTATTTATGGTAACCAAATGGGAGTCTACATGACTACATTCTTTGATATTGCTTTGCTACCTTCTAATCTCCCCCTTATAACTATAAATAAATGCATCCAAACTAAGAAACTCAACTGAGAGTGTTTAATAAAACTCAGATTGAAAGAGTCCTTGAAATCGTCATTAAAAATGTCTTAATTTAGAGATGTATGGCAACATTCAAACCACTTTTTGATCCTCATCTGCTTGGTTTTATTCACAGAAGCAAACACTGATTCATTGGAAATTGATGATACTGAATCTTGTGTTGCTTTAAGAATGTGGAGAGATAGTTATAAAGATAGTTTAGTTCACCATTGTGGCTTTCCAAATGTGTTCCTTAAAACTGTGGATCTGCAAGGACCATCTGGAACTCACAGAGATGAATATATATATATATATATATATATATATATATATATATACACACACACACACATACACACACACACATATATATATCCATATATATGTGCATGTATATATGATATATGTATGATCTATGCTTGGAAAGTAAATGTTCCCTTGACTTACTTCTAATGCTGAATTAGGGCCCAAAGTTTCAAATTACAGCATATAAACAAAAAGAGAGAAAATTTAAGGGAAGAATTTCAGTTTAAAGACACTAGTCTTATGGATATAACATTGTATTACATATAGAGGGATTAATGATTATTTCAGTATGATTCCCTAATCAGCAGCATAATGGATAAAGGCTCTCTGGAGGCATTCAGCAGGTTTTCAAATCTTGAGTGACCTTTCCTATGGATGACCTTTCCTATGACTCATACATAAAATTGTCCTAATAAAAGTCAATCATTAAAGGGAACAGGCAATTATAAAAATATTCAAATAATCTGAGATAAACCAAGAAAGGACAATAAAAGAAACAGAAGATCGAGGCTACATCACACAAAATAAGGTGGTAGATATAAACACAAATATTTTGGTAATTATATTAAATGTGACTGTACTAAATGTTTCAAATAAAATGCATGTATTTTCAGACTAGATTCAAAGTTTTAAAATCAAATTATGAGTTATTTACAAAAAGTTCATATGAACATACTGATACAAAATTATTCAATGTGAGCTGAGGGAAAAAGAAACACTTTACAAAGTGTATCCAAAAGAAAGGTTGTGCAGCTTTGTTAATATCAGGCACACTAAGATATAATACAGAAAAAAAATACTAAAGATCAGAGGCATTCCTGATGACAAAGATTCACCAGGGAAGTATAACCATTTAAAATTTAAATACATCCAATAACATAGCCACAAAATGTAGACGGCTCTAAACTTATAGATCTGTGGGAAGAAATAATCAATTCCACAATTATAGTGGGAGATTGAAACCCGCCTCTTTCAACATTTTATAGAGCAACATAGAAAAGTCAATATCACATGAGCATAATATACAAAAAATATGTATTACTAATTAATAGAGTTCCCTCAGAAATTTCTGATGCAGGAAACAATGTCTATGAAGAAGAAAGTATTTTATCACTTCTACCAGAATATAGTATGTTCTTCTATTTGTAGTTATAGGATAAAATAGTCAAGATTCAACATTGTCATACATTAAACACCAATGCCTCGTTTAAAGTAGCTATGTATCTCTCGGTAATATTAGTTAACAAGGCCCCAAAATAAATTCTTTTGAGACCTCACCTCCTCCACCATTTCTACACTCTTGTTTATGCTGAGAACACTGTGTTCAACTTCTCTGCATTCTATTAGCAACTTGACAAAGTCAGACCCATTAGTTTAGCAAAGTCTTTAATAAAAAGAACATTTGTTATTCCTTCCCTCACTGCTTCTTGAGGCAAAATTCCATCAATGATGGACTATTCCATTTTCCAGTTTTCAGCTTTATTAGTTTCCAGCCAAAACTTAATCAAGATTTAAGGTCAATGAATAGAGAGTCCCTCTGGCTCTTGAGGGAGGGATAACAAAGGATAAATGGCTTGGGAAGATTCTTATCACTGCCATTAGGACTATAGGAAATAAAATAATAACTGCTGTTTAAAGACTTTCTTTTAACATTTCAATGATCTGGCTGGCTTATAATTTGGAAAAGTAAACCCAGCTAGGTCCAGTCAATGCAATTACAAACAAAAAGCAAAACTTGATTGTTTTTCCATGCATGAAAATGTTAAGAAAATTATGTTTTATCCCTCTTATCCAAATATTGGCTATAATTATAGGTAGCAAGGATTCTTAAGTTACTGTAAAATATGTAAATGGTTTTACTTTGATGCTAACTATAAAGTTATTTATTAAAGGATTAGAGGAAAGCTGTGGGTTAATGAGTACAGTTTTAAAAATCAATGGGTGGGGAGTTTTACTGCATTTTCATCATTAGCTTGAAAGCACAGCCAAAGAGAAACATATTTAAACTACCTCAGCCACCATTCTAATATGAATTTACCATGAATTATTCTATCACTACCTGCTCTTTATTAAAGGACAGGGAAATATTTAATGCTATAGTTTAATAGTTGTTTAGATTACTATTTTCCTATGACATTGTTCAAAATGTTCACAGCCTGTTAGGCAAAATACAAACGCTTGACTTCTATTAGAATAAGTTTAGAAACAGAATGGAAACTTGAGAACAAAACTGGAGAATAGACATTCAAAAAAAGAGACTTTCTGAATCAGAAATAATAAATTGAAAGTTTATGACTTGGAAGAAAAGTCAAAAGAACATTCATTAATTATGTTGTAGTCCATTCCAGTAACTTTGCCATAATCTTAGTAATTATTATTACCAATTTTAGCACAGTCTACTGTAACATGGAACATGGAGAACTCAATGGAGTACCATCGGAAAACAACTTGCCTTCTACAGTCCCTTTAAATTTACTTTATGGGCTTAAGCTTTTCCCTGCCCCTGGGTGAAAAATGAAGCAGATTTCCATAGCTTTTCTGGTTAATCTTAAGCAGTCTCTTCAATTCATACAACCTAGTCTCAGTTTAGTAACCAGTCATTTAGATGTGTGTAATAGTGGTAACTTCAATCTTGTTTTCAAGTTCAAACTTATTCCCTGACTTGTTTACTGTAAATGAGAATCTGAAGGTGGAGAAAGTGTTTATAGTTCCTTACCCTATTTCCACCTCATCCCTCTTCTCCTTGCTCCTATTGTTAATTATAGTCTCTGGCCCCTGTGATTACAGAAATGGGACGGTGGAGAGAAAATAAAAGCAGGGTATTTTTAATGATTGGCACCTTTGTGAAGATCTAGCACCCTCTGAACTTGGCAGATGTTTTAAGCTCTTTATGAGAAAACTCTCCATCACTTTGATCACTCAACTGAGGTTCCATAAGTGTTCAATTCATCTCCATTGTAACTTTCCCTTTGGGATTCTTTTCACAGGCCCTAGGCATCTGCCATTACGTTCGGCTTCTTTCTACAGAGAACTTGGATATGTTCAAAGACATCCAGTGTTGGCTTTTTTCGTGTGTATGTGCCAAAGGAAATTCTCATGCTTCTACTACTCTAAAAACCCTGAAAAATCTGTGCATGCTGACCAATTCTCAGAAGTAATAATGATTCCTCTTCTCTACTACCGTAGTAACTCACCAATTACTCAGTATACCTTCAGATTTTTTTGTTGTGTGTCAGACATCATCAGTCCTTGGTGTCCCACAAACTAGAGTGCAGCCATGTGGGATGCTCTGAGAGTTCCCAATTAAAGCCTAATGTTTTAGGCTTGAGGTGAGGAACAGGACCTCCTCTAATCCTTCTCTACAAAAGTCGTGATAGACATCACAGCATTATCTTTCTGGCAAAATCATATCCCCATCTCTGACAACCTAAAGCCATGTTATCTCTTGAAATGCGATGAAGAGTTTAAAAGTCATAACTGGTTCATAAACATGTCTGGAATCCTGGCTTTTCACATCTCTTTGGAATGTGCTATATTTTGCCATGGTACCACAATGACAACTTCCATTTTACATTGTGTTCCATTGATGCTGATGTTATTGTTCACATTAATAGATTCCTTGGTCATAACTAATTGCATTTGAGAGATCATTATTGAGCAAATTGATGAATCTCAGTTTTGGCTAGAAATTCAGTGAACAAAAATTCTAGAGTACCATGGCATTTTTCTTAAACTATTTGTTTGTAGCGGTGATCTGAAAAATAAAGAATATCACTTTGGATTTTAGTAAGATTTATAATTGCAGAACTTTTTGCTAGCATCCTACCTATTCAACATTAACATTGCTTTTTATACGCTGGGTGAATAGTTAGAGATAAGCTAAGTAAAGGACTTGTCTTGAAGAAATAAAAGAGTCCTGGTGAATTTGGAAGCACGAAATCCCCAGGGCATCTTACCCCTAAAACAATTGCCTCTACTGTGTCCCCACAATAATTTTGTCCTGTTTTTCCAGATTCTGCATGCATAGACTAGTAGCACCAAATTCAAGACAAATTTTCACAATGATTAGTGCATAATATTAGGTTCTTTTGCCAAGTATAGTTCCTGCTCTTTAGATGGCAAGAATATCACACTCTAATTGAGTCCCTGAGTAATACTGTTCAAAAATTTCTTATAAGTTTATTAATGTATTTTCCAGAAAAGCTTGGTAGAAAAGTGTCCAGATCATTCTTTTAGTCACAAGAGAAACTAATAAAGAAAACTGCTGACAGTAAAGACTGCAGGGCTAAGTCCAAGAAACCTGGATTTTCCACTTCATGGAAGTGTCATCTCACACAAGATATTTAATTTCCTTGGACTTCATTTTTCTTGTTTTCCTAAACGTTTAATAATCCTTCACAGCCTGCCTCACAGATCACAAAATAAGCAGCATGCATAAAAATGCTTTGCAATGTTAAAAAAAGATAAAATCACTTTGTTCAGTTATTATCACCATCATTGCTATCACTATTCTTTGGACTTTATTATTTAAATCTTAATGTGGGATATTGTCATTTAGATCTTCTTGTACAAATTTTGAACTATTGATACAGTTTAAGGAAATAATCTTCTAAATTTCCTGAAATTGGTAACTTACGACTAACTATGTAACTACTGACTTTTTCTCACAGAGGACATTTTTTTATGTCCTCTGATACTAAGATTCAGGGAAGTATGAGAAATCAATACTTGGCAAATTCATAATGTATGCATTATAGATATAACCATCATCATTTTTGATAGGCCCACTAAAATTTGCCATTCTCATTCTTTAATTCTTTAAAGGTCATCATGACAAAAGTCACTCATCTGTGGCTGAATATTCAAATGTATTTTAGCATGAGTAAAGAGACTACTAGATGCACAGGCAATTCATACCTGTTTTGAAAGGAAACTCAATGTATTGAAAGGATAATTTTGTATTAATCTAACACAGGTTACCTAAAGCAAGTGCTAAAAAAAAAAAAAAGGTAAAAAATCAACAACACTCAATAAAGCAGTAAAGTTAGTACATTTCTTCTAGTGTTCAGTTTCTATATTGAAAACAGCTGTAACATTAGAGAAAGATCCAATCCCAAATGTGCAAACAGTGCCAAAACCTCAAAACCACCAAAGGTATAAAACCATGTCATATTTAATTGAGGCTGTATGAAAAATGATAGTAAAATATTACTTGAGGTTTTAGCATAGAGCTTTCCTCAAGCCAGGAGAAAAAATAATCTCCAGATGTTCAGATGGTGTGCACATTTCCTTTTCTAATGTCTTCATGTGGCCTCCTAGTTAATTGTTTATAGCAGTTCTAACTAGAAAAAGACTAACATTTTTATTTTAGTGGCTTTTCTCAAGGAAGGATGTTTGGATGTATAAACCATACTTTTCTCACTTAAACTTTGAATCTCGTAGGATTGAAGGGATATAACTTCCTGGAACCACAAAATGAAACTGATTCTTAAACCACTGTAATGTTGTCTGGCTAAAGAAGCACCTAAACAGCTGCCCATTACAACTTTCAGCTGTGGGGTGATCTAATTAGGCATAAGATAATATTTTCCCAATTATTTCATTTGAGACATTTAAATCAAATGACATAGCCCATGTCATCTCCTTCTTATGGTATATACTTAACCAGATTCCACTTTCCGGAATCTCTAATGCTTTCTGTTTCTAAGTGATCTGAGTTGAGGATGAACTAGGGTTAAATGTATGGTTGTTTTAAGTTATTAAGTGTAATAAAGTATTTTTATAAGTATTCTGACTACTATCACTGTGTATAAGTCATTTACTATTTTTTATGGACTTGGCATTACAAAGACATAGACATTGTTAGAAACTATAAGGTAAACTAACATGACTCATTACTTTTTATGAAGGCACATTTTTTTTTCTTGAATTTCTCCCTCATTGAGATGTAGGTTGACAATAAGAAGCAAAATTAAAGAGGATGATTTTTCAGATGTTTTCAAACTTCAGGAGGTATTACTGTTTAAAATATACCATGAATATCAGGACCTATTTTTAATTGTGTATGTGTTTGGGGAGGCATTGTATTTCTCAGAAATATATTCATTTATACTTGATTTTAGCTTTTTGAAAAACTATTGAAAAATTCTAATTTTCAACAGATTTTTTTTGGGGGGGGCAGGGTGACCTTCTCAAGGAATCATCATTGCCTGGAAAAAATTCAACCACGATTCTTTTCTGTTTATTTTACCCAGAGAGATATAACCCAACAATAACTTGAATTAATAGTTGTGTCAGTTTATATTGCCACCATAAAACTTTTGATAAACTTAGTGACCTAAACAATACAAACATATTCTCTTACAGTTATGGAAGTCAGAGTCTGAAATAGGACTTAATGGGCTAAAATCAAAATGTGAACTGGGCTGAGTTCCTTTCTACAGGATCTTGGGAAGAATTTATTTCCTTGACTTTTCTAACTTTTTGAGGTACATATCTTCCTTGATTCATAGCCCCTTCTTCCATCTTCAAAGCCAGCATCTTCTAATCTCTCTCTGGGTCAGACATTCACTCTTCTGCCGCCCACTTTCTTATAAGGATCCCTGTAATTAGACTGGGCCACCTTGGTTAATGCAAGAAAATCTACCCATCTCAAGGTCAGCTGATTATCAACCTTAATTCCTGCTGTAAACATAATCCTTACTTAATATTTAATATAATATATTCAAAGTTTCCAAACATTAGGACTTGGGTATCTTTGGGTGGCAAGGGGGTTGGAGGAAGGCATTATTCCACCTACCACAACAGTCAGTCAAGAAAACATTGTTATGATGTCTACACTACCCAAAGTAACCTACAGAGTCAATGCAATCCCTATCAAAATACCATCATCATTTTTCACCGATATAGGAAAAATAATTTTACCTTCGTATGGAACCAGAGAAGACCCTGTATAGCAAAAGCAATCCTAGGCAATAAAAACAAAATGGAAGTTATCAATTTACCAGACTTCAAACTATACCACAAGGCTATAGTCATTAAAATAGCTTGGGATTGGCACAAGAACAGGAACATTGATCAGTGGAACAGAACAGTGAACCCAGATATAAAATCATCCTCATATAGCCAACTAATCTTTGACAAACCAGACAAAAACATACACTGGAGAAAATAATCCTTATTCAATGAATGGTATTGGGAAAACCGGATAGCCACATGTAGAAGACTGAAACAGGATCCACACCTTTCACCTCTCACGAAAATCAACTCACACTGGGTAACAGATTTAACCTTAGGTGTGAAACTATTAGAATTCTAGAGGAAAACATTGGAAATACTCTTCTAGACATTGGCCTAAGCAAAGAATTTATGAAGAAGACCTCAAAGGCAATCACAGCAGCAACAAGAATAAATAAATAGGACCTGATCAAATTAAAAAGCTTCTGCACAGCCAAAGAAACTGTCAAGAGAGCAAACAGACAACCCACAAATGGGAGAAAATTTTTGCAAGCTACACATCCGATAAAGGGCTGATAACTAGAATCTATTTAGAACTCAGGAAAATCAGCAAGGAAAAATCAAACAACCTTATCAAAAAGTGGGCAAAGGACATGAACAGAAACTTTCCAAAAAGAAGACAGAATAATGGCCAACAAACATGAAAAAATGCTAAACATCTCTAATCATCAGGGAAAAGCAAATCAAAACCACAATGAGATATCACTTATCTCCAGTGAGAATGGCCTTTATTAACAAGTCCCAAAACAATAAATGTTGGCATGGATGTGGAGAGACAGGAACACTTTTACACTACTGGTGGGACTGCAAACTAGTTCAACCTCTGTGGAAAGCAATATGAAGATACCTTAAAGAGATACAAGTGGATCTACCATTTGATCCAGCAATCCCATTACTGGGCATCCATCCAAAAGAACAAAAGTCACTGTATAAAAAGGACACCTGCACGCAAATGTTTCTAGCAGCACAATTCACAATTGCAAAGATTGTGGAAACAACCCAAGTGCCCATCAATATATGAGTGGATTAAGAAAATGTGGTATATGTATACCGTGGAATACTATTCAGCTATAAGAAACAATGGTGATATAGCACATCTTTTATTTTCCTGGATAGAGCTTGAACCCATTCTATTAAGTGAAGTATCTCAAGAATGGAAAAATAAGCACCATATGTACTCATCAGCAAATTGGTATTAGCTGACACCATATAGGAATAACATCTATTGGGTGTTGGGCAGGTGGAGGGGGGAGGGTGTGGGTATATAAATACATAATGAGTGTGATATGTACCAACTGGGGGATGGACACTCTTGAAGCTCTGACTTGAGGGAGGAGGGTAGCAAGGGCAATATATGTAAACTTAACATCTGTACCCCCATAATATGTTGAGAAAAGAAAAGAAAACATTACTAATATATTTTCTGCAAGAGACAAGCCTCACACCTGAATTCTTTCTAATGTTCAAATCACTTGACTTCATTATCTTCATATCTAATGGAAATTTGGGTTGCATTTTCTGTGTCATATGTGATTCCCTTTCCAAAGTTACAGCTTTTCAAAGCCATAATATATTATCATGTTTCTAATTTAAGGGTAACCAACAATGATTACATAAACAGAATGAGTGGGCCCTTTATATTCGTTTGTTTGAAGTGGCTTCTTTTTAATGTTGTGGAAATTTCAATGCCTACTTGACAAGTTCAGGGTGCTGCATGCCAAAAGGAACTATTGCATGGGAGGCTGCCTACCCCCTAGGGATCACCCCCTGAGATGGCATGGAGCATATCCCCATAATGTAGACAACATTTAATACATCTGAAATGTTTTCTTGTGTCAACTTTGGGTTTGTGAACTGACATGTGTGGAGTATCCATTATTTATGATGTCTTTTGTAAACAATTTTCACTTATCCCTTGAAACCACCTTTCAAAGATGATGAAATTGGGGCTCAGAGGTATTAAAAAACTGGACAAAATAACACAGCCAATAAGTGGTGAAATGGTTAACCAATAGTACACAGTAGCAAAACCTATGGAAGGGGATTTAAAAAAACATAGCTGAAGTTATGAAAAGTACTAAAAAAGGAAATAGCAATGTCATGTCAATAGGTGCAATGCAAATTTTAATGATTAGGTGTTCAACATTGCATTTGTGGCAGAGATGGGTAAGAATTAAGGATTGCAAGATGACCACTTAATTAGCTTTGACTCACTTACCAGAGACAAGTATCAGCATGATTATGGGTCAGGTAGCAAACTGTAGGAAGTTTAAGGGTGATTACAAGTGTAGAAAGAGATTTTTCAAAAACTAGGTGAGTTAACCAGAATATACTTAAAACTCACGAAAATCAGCAAGAAAAAATCAAATAACCCTATTAAAGTGGGCAAAGGACTTGAACAGAAACTTTTCTAAAGAAGACAGAAGAATGGCCAACAAACATATGAAAAAATGCTCAACATCTCTAATCATCAGGGAAATGCAAATCAAAACCACAATGAGGTATCACTTAACTCCAGTGAGAATGGCTTTAACAAAGTCTCCAAACAATAGATGCTGGCATGGATGCGGAAAGAGAGGAACACTCCTACACTGCTGGTGGGATTGCAAACTAGTTCAACCTCTGTGGAAAGCAATATGGAGATACCTTAAAGCGATACAAGTGAATCTACCATTTGATCCAGCAATCCCATTGCTGGGCATCTACCCAAATGATCCAATGACACTCTACAAAAAAGACATATGCACTCAAATGTTTATAGCAGCACAATTCATAATTGCAAGGCTGTGGAAACAGCCCAAGTGCCCATCAATCCAAGAATGGATTAATAAAATGTGGTATATGTATACCATGGAGTACTATTCAGCTCTAAGAAACAACGGTGATATAGCACATCTTATATTTTCCTGGATAGAGCTGGAACCCATACTACTAAGTGAAGTATCCCAAGAATGGAAAAACAAGCACCACATATACTCACCAGCAAATTGGTATTAACTGAGCAGCACCTAAGTAGACACATAGGTACTACAGTAATAGGGTATTGGGCAGGTGGGAGGGGGGTGGGTATATACATACATAATGAGTGAGATGTGCACCATCTGGGGGATGGTCATGCTGGAGACTCAGACTTGTGGGGGGAGGGGGAAAAGGGCATTTATTGAAACCTTAAAATCTGTACCCCTATAATATGCCAAAATAAAAACAAGAAAAAAAAAACTAAGTGAGTTGAAAATACAATTTTCAACTGAAAATTAAAACACTAAAATAAAGGAAAGAGAATGGACCGCAACTAGGAGAATGAAAGAAAAAAGCTATGCAAGTACTGAGAATGGAATTAAAACAGATCCGAGAGTCAACCTTGATTCTATTATTTAGTAGCAATAACTTTGGCCATTTAATTAACCTATTTGGGCTGGATTTGCCATCTGAAAAATAGGGGCAATAATAATTCATTAGTGTTGTTGTAGGATAAAGTATAGAAATATTAGGTATCATAGTTTTAGAGGATTTAAATGGTGAAAGAAAATGGACTTGCTTGAAAACAATGATAGAACACAGGGAGAAAAGGAGAGAAATAATGGAGATCTTGTTTTTTAAGAAGAAAGAATGGAATCTAGAGACTAGGTAGAAGTATTAACATTCAACCAAAGATCTACATTGTGTATATCTCCTTAAGTAAAACCATAATGTCATTCCATAGTGGTAAGACTGAGATAATATGAAAGAAGGTCAGCGAAGGGGTATAAAAGGCTCTCTGATCTCCTTTAGGTTCTCCAGAGTGTCATTGGCTTTACCTCTGTCTCTGTCTGGTCACTTCTAAGACCCCTGCTAAGAAGGAATGTAAGACCTCATAAATGCCTCTCAAGTATAATGCTTTATTATTAGGTTTCTGCAGCGTGATTAGCTCTCCCTATTTGCTATATTAACAGGTGGCCTAGTGTGCAGTGGTGGAAGGTGAGGCCTTGAATTGATGTTCTTCCCTAAGGCAATGACAATCTGTCAGGAGACTCATGATAGTTGGGCTGCTGTATGGCTGCACTCTCACTTGAATGAAAACGCCACTGCAACAACTGTAGCTTATCCCAGAAGGAAGGTGATCTAGTCTAATAAATATTTGGACTGTGGTCAGGTTAAGCTATTCAATTGTTCTCCCCCCCTCCTTTTTTTCCATGAGAAATCATTATGACACAGAAATTGGAATGACTACTCAGAAAATTTTCATATTCAGTCTCATATAGGACACCATATAACTTTCCATTAAAAATTAGTGCCAGGAAAACTACTGGTGCTATTGACATCATCTGATTTCTTTTATAAGACATTGACAAAAATAGAACACACTAAATTGCTTTTTATTTATTTTTTGTCTTTTTCTATAGAAAACCCAAAACTAAGCAAAACACTAAATGAAGTTACTGTCATTTTGGTCTTTTGTAGGATTTTGTTTTTAGAATTCATATGACAATGCTCAGTAAAAAGAATAATGCACAATTATATATATGACATATGTATAACTTAAAAAGATAACTTGGAAAAGAACTACAAGAAATCAGCAAAATGCTAATAGGGGTTGTGCTTGAATGATATGATGATAGATATTTTTTTCTTGTTTTACTTTTATTCAATAAGTTGAGTATTTTTGCTTTTCATATTAAAAATGATTAATTCTATATGACTTCAAATTTCTCTTATCACAGTTTTCTTTTTCTTTTTAATTGATACATAATAGTTATACATATGTTGGGGGCACATGTAATATTTTGATACATGCATATAATACATAATAATCAAATCAGGGTAATTGGGATATCCATCATCTTGAATATTTATCTTTTATTATGTGGGGAACATTTAAATTCTTCTTTTCTAATTATTTAAAAATATACATTAAATTATTGTTGATGATAATCACCTAATGTATTACTGAACACAAAATCTATTCATTCAGTTTATTTACTTTTTGTGTGTGTTTTCTATGTCATCTCAAATTGATCATTCTTTTGAAACTGGTAAAAAATAAATTATATTTTTCAAAATGCAAAATGCTGTAACATGTAAATATTTTTGTATTGAGCAAAAATATATCATTTACTTTTAATGCTCTTTCTTTAAATTGGTTATACTTTTAAAGAAGAGCACATGGTATTTCAGGATTCTGAGTAGGGAAAAAATTAAAAGCAAGTGAACAGACAGAAGCCAAATTAACAAAAACATAAAAATCTAGCAAAATAGTCTTTAGGTGCTAGACAACACAACCTGTGGTATTTGTTCTATTCATAAGTATTGTTTACAAAAAGAAAAAAAAGTAAAATGTGACTGCAGGTGAAGCTTCATGGGAAATCATAGTATTAACATCTAAGTGTTGTGATTCATGATTTTACGAAAGGAAGAGAAATCATTCCTGTCTTAAATGAGGTAGCTCCTCTTCTAGCATGCTCTACCAACTAAAACGTGTGTGTGTGTGTGTGTACATGCGTGCACGTGGGTGTGACAAAAAGAGAAGACAGATGAAGAGAAGCTGAAGGAAGGGAAGCTGGATGGGACTGAGAAGGGACAGGTAGACACAAGAAATAGTCTTGCAGCCTTGCACTTAGTGGACTTGATTAAGAATCATATAATTATTTTAAGAAAAAAGAAGGGGGATGTGTTGATCTGTACACTGCAAGAATAAAGGGTGTACAAATGAACTTCTTTGGCTCTCTGCTTCTATAACTTTTATTTCTTTAAAGAATCTATCAGTGTTCTAGGAATTTATTTTAGATGCAATAGAATATAAGCAAGTTATATAAAATAGTTGAATGACTGTGTGAAACACATTCTTAATAAACTGAGTCAAATTGGATTTGCATGTGAGTATGAGTCTTGGCATTGCATAAGGTGCTGATTTTGTCTTCCAATGTATTACATATTATTTCCATTTGATGCTATTGGTAGATTTAAAGAGTACTTATGTCCTATTCAAGATAATAATAAAAAAAAGCATTGACTAAGAAATTGCTCCTAAATTTCCATATAAGATTTCATTTTAGGTTTAGGTAAATATTAGTCATTAGTCAATCCTTGGGCCGATCAATTGCTGATACTTCTAAATATACAGTCATCCCCCCTATGGGTACTTTGTAGCTGTTATAGCATCATTGACTTCTTACTGGGTTTCCAATATTTTACTAGAAGAATATTTCTATCACTATGGCAATAGAAAGGTAGTAAAAACATGATTACTTCCCTCAAGAAAACTGTAACCTAGCTAAGGAAATATTAATATACTGAATAATATGTTTTATCTGGTAAAGATTATATGACAGGAACAAATTCAGAGGTATTAATAATTAGAATGGGAAGAAATCTTTTTCATTTTACTTGACTGAGATGAGGAGATCATTGAATTGAGTTTTGAAGATGGGTGGCTTTGGATAAGTAAAAGTAAAAGAATGAGCATTTCAGAAAGAGGAATGTACCCACAAAATGTTGAGATAGTTCTGGATAAGACATAAAAAAAAATATCAGGTTAGACAAGGAAAATCAGTTATAAAACTTTTATAAGATCAGTTACAAATAAATAGCCAGTTTTAGGATTATTTGCCTTAAACATAAACCAATATGCTTTCCCTATGCTATGCTCCCTCTCCTTCATTGACTCTTTAAAAAGAAAGGAGGTGCTCAACATATGTGGCACTTAGGGACATTACTTTAAGTGTGTTATGCAAAATAGATTGTAAGAGGAAGCCCTTAAGGACTCTGACAATGATTCACACATAGAGGAGTAGCTTTTAGTTATTTATTTGAACACCATCTATCCTTCCTACCAGAATAGTATTATTAAAATCCATAGGCTACCTCCTCATTCATCTATCTTTATTTAACTATTTGGACAAGTGTAAAATTTTCCACATTGGCATGATATATCTAGCGATGTGGACATTTTACATTGTCAAAATTCCCTTTTAAGACCTTTCTGTTAAAACTTGGAAAACAAACTGGTCTCTGGATAATGGGTTCATCTTTTAACTGGGATCACTTTGGCTAGGTTTCCTAATTAATAAAGATTAAACTGCTGTCTTGAATATAGCCATTATCCTTTGATCATTTACAGCTCCAGAGAGCATTCTATTATTCATTTTCTGAGTGGAAAAATCTCATAAGGAAGTTTTATTAGCTCTCTGAACTAATTTTTTGCCAGAGCCTTTTGTAAAAATAGTGGTGCTTGGGCCTGAGGGGCCTCAAAAATATTATTAGTTATGAGAAGCACAAGGAAAAACATAAGTATAGTGAAGATGACAAGAAATCTTGAATTCAAGACCAAATTTGATCTTTATACATTGTATATTTATTTCAAAATATTGTATATATCAAATAAATATGTACAACTATTATGTACCAATAATATTTTTAAAAGATTGTATAATTTATAAAACAATTTGAGAAAAATAACTGAATTTCATTCTAACTTTTCACATTCGATTAAATGAAGATAACATAAATTCCATGCTACAAATATACTGTTTTGAATCATGTTACCACTTAAGGGTAGCAGGATCCTCAGAAAATATAGGCAGGAAAAAGGTTTGAAATAGTTATATGAAAGTTATTTAAATATGAATTTTAAAACTTTTGAATATTCTACTTTAAAATGTGATTTTCTTGGATCGCTTTAAGGTATCTCCATATTGCTTTCCACAGAGGTTGAACTAGTTTGCAGTCCCACCAGCAGTGTAGGAGTGTTCCTCTCTCTCCGCAACCACGCCAGCATTTATTGTTTGGAGATTTTTTGATAAAGGCCATTCTCACTGGGGTTAAGTGATATCTCATTGTGGTTTTGATTTGCATTTCCCTGATGATTAGAGATGTTGAGCATTTCTTCATATGTTTGTTGGCCATTCTTCTGTCTTCTTTAGAAAAATTTCTGTTCAAGTCCTTTGCCCACTTTTTAATGGGGTTATTTGATTTTTTCTTCCTAATTTTCGTGAGTTCTAAGTATATTCTAGTTATCAGTCCCTTATCGGATGCATAGGATGCAAAAATTTTCTCCCATTCTGTAGGCTGTCTGTTTACTTTCATGACTATTTCTTTGGCTGTGCAGAAGCTTTGTAGTTTGATCATGTCCCATTTATTTATTTTTGTTGCTGCTGTGATTGCCTTTGGGGACTTCTTCATAAACTCTTTGCCCAGGCCGATGTCTAGGAGAGTGTTTCCAACTTTTTCCTCTAGAGTTCTAATAGTTTCATATCTTAGGTTTAAGTCTGTTATCCAGCGTGAATTGGTTTTTGTGAGAGGTGAAAGGTGTGGGTCCTGTTTTAGCCTTCTACAGGTGGCTATCCAGTTTTCCCAGCACCATTTATTGAAGAGGGATTCTTTTCCCCAGCGTATGTTTTTGTCTGCTTTGTCAAAGATGAGATGGCTATATGAGGATGGTTTTATATCAGGATTCTCACATCTGTTCCACTGGTCAATATTCCTGTTTTTGTGCCAATACCATATTGTTTTAATTACTACAGCTTTGTAGTATAGTTTGATATCTGGCATATTAATGCCTCCCATTTTGTTTTTGTTGCCTAGAATTGCTCTTGATATTCGGGGTCTTCTTTGGTTCCATACGAAGCGTAAAATTTTTTTTTCTATATCTGTGAAGAATGCTGATGGGATTTTAATAGGTATTGCATTGAATCTGTAGATCAGTGACACTCTACAAAAAAGACACCTGCACTCGAATGTTTATAGCAGCACAATTCATAATTGCAAGGCTGTGGAAACAGCCCAAGTGCCCATCAATCAAAGAATGGATTAATAAAATGTGGTATATGTACACCATGGAGTACTATTCAGCTCTAAGAAACAATGGTGATATAGCACACCTTATATTTTCCTGGTTAGAGCTGGAACCCATACTACTAAGTGAAGTATCCCAAGAATGGAAAAACAAGCACCAGATATATTCTCCAGCAAACTGGTATTAACTGAGTAGCACCTAAGTAGACACATAGGTGCTACAGTAATAGGGTATTGGGCAGGTGGGAGGGGGGAGGGGGGCGGGTATATACATACATAGTGAGTGAGATGTGCACCATCTGGGGGATGGTCATGATGGAGACTCAGACTTTTGGGGGGAGGGGGGGAATGGGCATTTATTGAAACCTTAAAATCTGTACCCCCATAATATGCCAAAAAAAAAAAAAAAAAAAAAAAAAAAGATTTAAACATAAGAACAGAAACTGTGAAACTAGTAAAAGAAAACCTAGAGAGAAATTTCCAAAAAAAAAAAAAAAAAAAAAAAAATGTGATTTTCTTCCCTTTGGCTACATTAATTCTTTTGATCACAGCATTCTGCAAAGTTTTATAGGAGAAGGCATATTGTAAAATTGTTGGAAAAAAATTTCTGAAGGGAATAAATAAATATGTGTTACCTCAAGTATCAGAAATGGTACAAATCTTTTACTCTCTAAGAAATAAAAAAAAATCTACCTTTCCATAGCCTTTTTTTTTTTTTTTTTTTTTTGGCATATTATGGGGGTACAGATTTTAAGGTTTCAATAAATGCCCATTTCCCCCCTCCCCCCAAAAGTCTGAGTCTCCATCATGACCACCCCCAGATGGTGCACATCTCACTCATTATGTATGTATATACCCACCCCCCTCCCCCCTCCCCCCTCCCCCCTCCCACCTGCCCAATACCCTATTACTGTAGTACCTATGTGTCCACTTAGGTGCTAGTCAGTTAATACCAGTTTTCTGGAGAATTTTTTTTTAATTAAAAATTGCTTGTTAGAGAACAGTGCTGCAATTTCAAACTTTTATTTAAAACTCAAGTTCAAGATCATCTGAAACTGCTCAATGCTGCCCACTTTGGTGTTTGCCTAAGTTCAATGTTATTAGGGTATCTGTTTTGGCACTCAGTCCTTTATTAATACTGTGATATGAGTATGCCTGCCTCACTTATCCCCATTTCAAGATGAAAGTGTGTTTAATGTGGGGGACTTGGGAGAATTTTATTTGTTAAAATAACCAATTTTTTGCACGGTTGATTGTAATGGTAGTGAAATCACTTACTTCTATATTGGAAATGTCCCTAGAATGTTCTAGATGTATTCATAGCCAAACTTCATAAGCTTAACATAATTCTATGATTAGTTCTAGGAAAATAGCCTAGAATAGAGTTTGAAATGTTTCAAACTTGTTTTTTTTTTGTAAGTGGTCTTGGATTTTAGCTCCCAACACCATACTATTAGAAATCATTTGATTTAGGAGGCATGGATTTAAATGACTATTGATAGAATAACCAATTTAAAAAAACCATCTGTTATGTGTAATACACAAATTGGGCAAGGTTTAAATGGTGAATTTATTTTATTTTATTTTCTCAAATGAGGGGACTTACTTACTTAGTCATCACTGTGTGTGATTACATGAATATATCCTGTGGAAAGCAGAGTAAGTTCATTGGGCCAGTCTTTCCTCCATCATTATAATTACGGAGAACTTACTGGCTGAAGAACAATAGGGATTTATTAGCTCATGACCTCACACAAAGATTTCAAGCAAAATGAAATAATAATAATTAGTACCTAAATCAAAACACTGAGACTTTGGTCTGTTTTAATCCTATATTTCTACAGTGTTCTTTATAATTTGCTTCCCAAGTGCTGATTTTAAGTTCATAAATATATACAACTCCCCCCAAGAAGATCAACTGGGAATGCTATCAAAGGCTATGAATTGGTGGTTTATTTACAAGTCATTAAACTCAGTTAATAGATCAAGCACTTGGTGAATATCAGCAGGTAACAGAGCATTTTATTAAATGCTAGGATTTATATGTGGTTTCCCATTATCCAAGAGAAAGCTTTCTTTGGTCCTTTTAAACAACAGAAAGAGGACCATCAGTTATCTTAAAAATCCATCTATGTGACCATTTTAATCCTAAATGTAACTATAAATATTTGTTAAATTGATAGTCGAAAATTATTTAAGATTTTAGGAAGCTAAATTAAGTTGTTAGGATTATAGGGTATAGGACATTAATATTATACATGTACATCTTTGAATTATGTGAGGGAAATTCTTGTATGTTTAATATTATCTTCCCCATAATTTATATAAAGCAGGTAGTGATAGAACTATAAAATCTCCTCACTGTTCTTATTTTTCCTTAATGAGAGAACATTTTTTATAGTAGTATAATTAATTTTCAGTTTCATTTTTGATAGAATCAGAAATCCAAGATCAAAATAGTTCCATTGGAAATTTTCTACATTATTTGAAAGTCTCAAATCAAGGATCTTAGTTTACAATGATCTTTTTCTTTAAATGCTAGTTTTATATTTTTGAGGACTTGCATATCACATTTGTGCCTATACCTATGTGTTATTCCTCCTCCTTTTTTTTTCTTTTAATCAGTGAACAGTTTTCTCATCAGATTTCTATATTAAATATGATAGTTAAGAGCATAAGCTCTTAGCTGGGAAGCTTGGTTTTAAATGTCTTCTCTGCCAATTACTAATTATGCAACTTTAGACAACATATTTAACCACTGTATGCCTCTGCTTTCTCATGGTGTTCTTGTACAGATTAAATTGTTCAGTACATGTAATAAGTCAGAGCTCCTAGCACAAAGTAATCGCTCTTATTACTATTATTATCTCTATTATTTTTATCACAGGTTAGAATATACATGTGAACGATCAGTTAGGAAACTTTCTATCTGCTCAATTTTTCAGGGACATATCTTCCAAGAAGCTAATTATTTCAGAAATAATGTAGGTGCATTCTAACCTGGAAGTCCTGGTATCTTGGCTCCAAGAATCTGAAATGAGTTTATCTCCCAAAAACTATCAAAAGCAGGAGCAGGAATGTGAAAGGGTGGCCCTGGTTGAGGGAGAAGACAGGGATAGTGATTTGGTATGGTAGTTGACCAGAGAGATGGCAGTTACTTGTTCCTGATGCTAGAAGGTGAATTCATGCAGCTTTATAGGAAAGAAGGGTGCCAATGGTATTGGCTTTAGAAATATTATGTGGTCATGGGTAGGTGTGCAGAGTTCAGCACCTGGGAGTGGCAGATTTTAAGGGTTCAGGTGAGAAAGAGAGGCTTTCAGAAACACAATGGAAAATCTGAGACATGTAGCAACCCAGGTCTTCAGGGACTAGGACTAGAGGTAGAATATGAAATGGTGTCTCCTCTCTACCACAGGAAAAGGAACGATAGCCCCAGTATCAGTGATTGGCAGAAGGTCTGTAAGTGAATGGCAGCTAACTCACTTGACTTTGACATGAAGTGCACCAAAGTAGATGCTTTTTATGTCATTCAGGCTCTAAATTGTCATGGGGCTAAGGAGTGGCCCATTTTGAGCTCCTGGATAAGACCAGGAGCTGACCTCAACATAAGTTACCAGGGTAGGCTGTTTGCAAATGAAGAAAAGGTTGAGCTCTTTCAGTTACTTTACTTTGCCATACCCAGCTTTTCTTGTGTTTGGTATTTGCTGGACCTTGAATCTCAGGCTATAGTCAATGGGCCTGGCATGCTCACAGGCAATGACTAGACAGGCACCACATAACTGATTCAGTTCCAGTGTGGGTGCCATCACACATTCTTTTCAGAGCACACAGAGACCACAATGGCTGCATTCACACTACCCAGCCCCCTCCTCAGATTTCCTACAACAGCCCTGCACACCCACGTCTCTTCTCTTTTCTGGAGTGAGCCCACCTCTCCTTCCTCCTGTATCCAGCAGGAAAGCTTCCTTCATGTTCTCCTGTCAGGATCTACCAGATTTCTTCAGTTAACTTACCCTGATTAACAAGGGAGTGTGCTCCACAGGGAAGGCATTCTCTTCAGAGGCCAGGGTAGTTCTACTTTTACACAGCTTTAGGGAATGTGATGAAAGCGAGCATAAATTATAGCATTGGCAGCCTCATCTTCCTTTCATGCTCACTAAACAAGCTGAATGAGAAAAAGAAAACACACTGATTATTTTAATAAACATTAATTTAAGACTTAAAAAGTGAGAATTCTATATAATTTAGCGAGTAAATGGACATAGAAGAGAAAAACTCAGTCAAAACCTCAAAAGTTCTCATTACCTCCCCCACCCTGGCCTACCCAGTCTATGTAAATCCCCCAAAGAGGTGAAGCAAATTGTTGAAAAGATGTTTTTACTACTGAAGTGTTTGAATGCAGAAAGAATGTCCTTATTCATAAGTGATTGTGCCAAGTCCCAATTTAATTGCCATGTTTATCCTTTTCCTAAAAATAATTCGTCATTACTATCTTTCTGCAAATAATGTACCTTGATTCAAAAAAAGAAAAGGAAAAAAACCTTCAACGTTTCCACGGACTGTGGAGATTAGCATGTCTGGTATCCATTGCTCTCCAAGCTCCATTCTGTTTAAAATGTTACTCAAAAAGGTCCTGACACAAATGTTCCTAGGATACAGATCATCTCAGGCTTGGCATGGCAAGGTTAGGGGAAGGAAAGTATGTTTCATCTGTTTTCCAAAGAGCAGCTTTTAAACTTTGTCTTCTCTTAAAACCCCTCAATTGAAATACAAAAAAAAAAAAAAAAAAATTCAGCATTTTACTGTGCTAGAACTTTTACCAAGATTGTTCTAATTTTTGTCAATGTTCTGGTTGCAACATTCTATAGGTTTTAAGTGCTCTTCCCCAAGTCTCTCTTTCCCTTTAAAGTCTGTGATTTTGCTGAGCTGAAGTTTTTTCAAAATGTGCATATAGCATTAGAACAGAAATGGCTGTTCTCAGTTTCTCTGAGCTATATGTGCTTTTATTTAGTGGGGGAGAAGCACTGAGTCTTTGAGAGACTTTTCTTTATAATCCAAAGTGTAATATTAAATTTGAGTAGGCACAATTTACTAATGTTTAGTTCTACTTAGTGAGAGATTTATAGTGGCAGCACAACAGCCAAACTTTTCTCATGTCAATCAGTTCTTTTCAAATTTGAATGCATGGCCTCGTCACAGAAAGAACTTTACTGTAATTAAAACATATTAATTCAATTCATGAGTGGATTAATAAAATGTTGTATATGTATACCATGGAGTACTATTCAGCTCTAAGAAACAATGGTGATGTAGCACATCTTGTATTTTCCTGGTTAGAGCTGGAACCTATATTACCAAGTGAAGTATCCCAAGAATGGAAAAACAAGCACCACGTATACTCACCAGCAAACTGGTATTAACTGAGCAGCACCTAAGTGGACACATAGGAACTACAGTAATTGAGTATTGGGCAGGGGGGAAGGGATGGGGGGCAGATATATACATGCATAATGAGTGAGATGTGCACCATCTGGGGGATGGTCACGCTGGAAGCTCAGACTTGTGGGGGCGGGGGATCAAGGGTATTATTTGAAATCTTAAAATTTGTACCCCCATAATATGATGAAATAAAAAAAAACATATTAAGTTTTTCTGAGGCATTCACAAAGGGTTAGGATGAGAAACTAGGTTTCATCATTTAAATATTCCATATTTTTTTTCTTTTAACCCTTGCCTGAGTGTGAAATTTAAACGAATTCTGTGTATAAAATCTGAACATAAAATATGGCTGAGAAACAGGACTAATTATGGTAAGACCAATCACATTACTTCATTTGAACACATCTTCTTAAGAAGTATGGACAAAAGAAGAAAATGAGGTTAGTAATTACTTCTTAAATTAGGTTCATGGTGACCTTGTGCAAATTCTCCTGTAATTCTGAGTAAAAAGACATACTACTCTACAGCCCACAGTAGACAGTAATAATTACAGAAGTAATAATGGAAGGAAAAAAAACAGCCTCAAGTTGTTGACTCCAGCTGGTCTCCTTAAATGAATCAGAAATTGAGTACTCCAGACCTCTCTTAACAATAGCTTTAATGTTAAATGCGGATTGATGATCAAGGGTACAGACTTGCAGAGTGAGGCTGTCTGAGAGAAGGATATCTTAGTACCTACCCAGCTCAAAACTACACACATTTGAAAAAATTATGAATTGCATTAATAATCAAACCATGTCATTGTTTTATTTTAGCTTTTAACAATGATTAGTCTGCCTCATAGGCAGAGGATTCTTATTTTCTTAAAAGTAAATTCTGGCAAATCTGACATATTCTGTTTGTGCATGGGTTTATATCAGTTGAGGCAACAATGATGCCACGATACATGTAATTAGTAAGTTTTGAATCAGTCACCCTTCGAGAATCTGGATAAATTTAGATGTAGTGGGGTGGTTTAATAGAGGGGCTCAAATTAGAGAAACTGAAGTTTGAATTTTGGCTGTGTCATTATTAATCATGTGACCTTGGGCATTTAACCCCACTGAGCCTCAATTTCCTCAGGTATGACAAAGTACAAAACTCATGGCGTTTTAACCTTGAATTTAACAATGCCTGTAAAGCCACTACTTCTCAATTTTAGATCTGGTTAGAGATTGGGGTAACCTATTAACTGGTGTAGCCAGATAACCTATGGATAAGCTAAATTACACCTTGTTTCTAACCATCATGGAGCTCTCCAAGATAGAGCCACTTCTCAATCCAGCCACCAGAAGGATAACCACGTCTTGTTCTTAAGAAGTGACTTTATCTTTCCTCAAGACAATTAATTACCATTTTTATGTTTCTGGGTTGGAAAAGAGCCATTGGCATCAGTGTTGGTGTTAACCTGAAGTCTTTTCCTAAACATTTTGTTTCAATGCTGATAAAGACATTGAAGCTGAATTGGTTAAAGGGAGAGAGGAATGAGTGGATTTTTTTTTTTGTTATGGGAACTCAGGGCTGAACACCCAGAAAAGATTAGAAGCAAGGAAAGAGTAGTTAAGCCCTGGTACCAGGGGTTTCGATCCTTGGGTATGCTACCAAGATAGTGACTGAAGAGTAAGTGTATAGAAAAACTGCTAATTCCATTGAAGCTTCCAAGGAATAGTGTTGGATTGAAAAGCCAACCTGAGCCCTTCCTCCCAGGCAAAACTCCTTGGGACAGTGTGAAAATTAACTTTGTCTTCCATTATCTAACCCTAATTGAGGGGATACATTGGTTGAGATCAAAAACTTAATCTGTAACTTGTACATTCTTCATGAAAGTAGGAAGAAAAAAAAACAACTATGCACATCTTCAGCTTTTGGGTGCCACGTTATTTGACCACCCAATGAGAATGCTTCACTGAATCTCTCACTTCTGAGTCAAGACTAGCTTTGGACCCCTCTGGGAGGGGAGGCTTTGGGAGGGGAATTCCTGTACTTGTATCTCTTGAGGTCAGTGTGGGAGTGCTTCCCAAGTTGAGAAGAGAATAGAGTATACATTGTCATTATAATCACCTCAATATATTTTAAAATCAATATAACTGTTTGATCTTCTCAACACGTATGAGGAGAGTTTGATTAAAAGGTTTTCATATTTATACTACAGGAAAAATTTACCTCTACAAATTTTGAGAATAAAAAAGTGTATTTTACTGTAAGATATTAAACATCTTTTAACCTTATCTAAGGTATTCTGAGGTAACTGTTATTGTGCTGCTTCTTTTGTACCCTGGGTTCTATTAGATAAGTGGTTGTGTCATTATAAACTACCAAGTAAGGAAGGTCTGAAGAGGGGAAAAGAAAAATAATTTAAAATGAAAAGATGGGAATGAATGGGAGTAAGCACTATGGGGAAATTAGGGACAGATCACTAGTTTTCTCCCTCTTGTCAATCTTCTCTTCAAGCTAAATTATGAGATGATAACTGTACCTGTAAAGATGTTATTTCTGAGAACTCTTTTAAAACTAGATTAGATGCCATGGAAAGAATGTACCTTAAAGAGAAATAGAAAAAAAAATTATTTTCAATTTTAAAAGAAAGAGAATTTAAGCTACAATTGCTTTAGAAATGTTGAATAGCATAGTGCTTGGCTATAGAAAACAACGTCCTTACTAAAACTTAGGGATCTTATTCTATTCAGTATTTTGGAGAAGATGGAGATTTTAAAAGAAACCTCCCAAGAAGTTGACCTTATAAAGTTTCCAGAGATTTGTGCCAATTGTTTATAATATGCAGGGGTTTATATTCATTTTAAGAGTTATTTTGTACAACTTTATATTGAAAGAGAAAATGTAATTATTCCCATTTCTCAAAAACAGAGTTGCATTGTACCACATGTGGATAAACAATATGATATGTGTTTATGTGTATAAGCCCATGTAATAATGTTTTATACAAGAAATAGAACCTGTAATTCTTTTTTTTTTTATTTTAATTATATGTTTCTTTTTCTTTTTTTTTTTTTTTTTACTCAGGACTCAGACCTGGGAAAGAACCTGTAATTCTTTTAGTGATTTTCAGAATACTCCATTTTAAAGAAAAAAGATTAGTTTTTAGAGAAAAGAGATTAAGTGTGAGACAGAAGTAGATTTATTGGATCTTAGCCAATAAATGGATTTGAAATTTCTATGGTTGTCTGTCTCTGTCAGTTAATACTTCATAACTTGTACTGGAGAAGTATAAAGCATATTTAACGAACACCTGGAATATTGATAAATAAATCAATGGTATAAACTGGAGTTGAACACTGTATATTCTATCATTAATAGCCTACTCAGGTTTATTGGCTATTTATCTGGGAAAAAAATCCAAAAACTATTGCTCACCATGTACTTTTGCATACATTATTCTCTTTGAATTTTCAATATGACAATCTACCCTGTATTTTAGTAAAGGTTATAAAGATTAAGTGAATTGACAAAAATCACTCAGCTGGTAAGTATAACTGCATGAGAATTTTTTGTACACTGAGTGACCTTTACTTCCCTATAATTGCTTGGTTTTTTTTGTTTGTTTGTTTCTGGTTTTTGAGGTAGCTACTGCTCCACTCTGAGAGAGGATGAAAGTATAGAGAACTTTGCCTGAGTTTGCCTCTGTGTTCAACTACGTCCTCAAGTTTCATTTTTTTCAACTCTAAAAGAAGATCATAATAGTATGTAGCTTTTAAAAATTCATGGGTAATTAAATGTAGTAGTACACATAAAACACTTATCAGAATGTGTTTTATCTTGTATACTGACTTTATATGACATTTTACCATATGGTACTATGGAAAGCATATATCAAGCATTCCCAAGATTAGCCATATTATATCATAAAATATATTATATCATAAATATATAAACATATATATGGGGTCATATATTAATTATAGTTATGTTATATGTGATATATATAATGTTTATATAGTCCATTAAAATATACATATCAGAGTTTATAACTCATAACTCAGGTGTACATAGAAAATATAAATTATTTTAGGGGGAATCTATAAATTATTTAATCTCAGCTGGATTATATTTCTACTTTGGTTACATTTTTCAGTGTTTCAAGGACGTTTCCTCTCCTTTTTCTTCTTTCTCTAAGGTGCAATCAGAGTTTATAGAAAGACAGGGTCTAGGTATGACTCATCTATAGGACAGGGAACAGCGATTTAGGTGCTTGTCCAGGGTGTCTTCTGATCCTCTGGTCAATGGGCACTGTACTTGTGTGGTTGCTGTTCTTCTATGGATTTTATAGTATATGAACGTAGCTGCTGTGAGGCAAGTATAATTATTTTTCGCTTAGGTAGAGTGAGATGACTCAACTAACCTCAGTCCCAACCTCTATTATAGATGCTTCTGAGGTCTGGCTGATAATTAATTGTATTTGACTATGGCTTAAGCAGTCTTATCAGCAGGGCTTGCTGCATAATCCCTTCTTATATCCTGCTGACAGGCTCTATTGAGGGACTCCTAGCTCTCTTTCTTTTGTTATGGATCCTTTTGAGAACCAAGGGATGCTTGGGAAGAAAGAGAAAGAAGAAAGAAAGAGAGAGAAAGCAAGAGAGAGAGAGAAAGCAAGAGAGAGAGAGAGAGAGAGAGGGAAGGAGCAATGGAGGGAAAGAGAGAGGGAGGGGAGGGCAGGGAGGGAGGGGAGGCAGGGAGGAAGAGGGAGTGGGACAGAGAGATGGAGGGAGAAGGAGGGGGGACAATTATATATAGTAACATCCAAATATCATTAACTAGTGATTATTAGTCAAATAATATTGAGGAACAATTATTAAGAGATTATTTTTTAGTGATAATTATGTTTCCACACAAAATTCTAATGTATATTTCATCATGGGCTATTGCATTTTTAGGGGTCATAGACTAGCATATGGAGATGAATAAATGGTGCGATTTTTAATTCATTTCTACTTCTGTTGATTCAAAATCTTCAAACACCCATTAGTAATAGTAAGAGCATTTATAAATACTTTTTGAATGTGCTCAGAAGTGGAATGATAGCTACTTCATTGAACAATGAAGAAATTAAGACTCTTTTTCAGTTAGGATATAAGAAGTCACAGGACCTTATCACTCCCACCCTAACAATGAGAACAAGACAAGCCAAAAGCTTATGGTATTTTTAAACACAGCAGAGGGCTGGGGAAAAAATCAAACGAAATGAACTAAAATTACAGAAAGTAATGAGTGATTTTTTTCTAAAAAAGAAGAGATTCAAGCCTGCTTTTCTCTCTGTAGATCAGTAGGAAGAAGAGAAACCCACTACAGATAGGGATGAGGAGGAAGCAGTCCAGCTTTCAATGGCCATCTGTGGACAGGCATGATGGATTAAAATCCTGAGGAGCCCTAAGCACAGAACAAGTCTACATCCACTTATCTACACTTTTGAATGGGCCTTCAAAGGGTGCAACAGGATACAGCACTAAATGATAGGCTCAGGTCTGAACTGCTGAGAGAGAGCTCCTCTGAGGTTTATAAGACCTTCATTACTTGCAGGGCACTGACTGCCCAAGGTTGCAGTTAGGGCAGGAGAATAGAGAATTTCCTGCTTAGAAGCTTTGGGAAGACAAAATGTAGTACCTTTTGAGGAATTCTGAAGATTCACCAAGGGAAAGGCAGACACTACTAAAGGCTGAACACAGATCTCAGGTACTGAGGCAACTCTTCCAAGGCCCCCAGGGTTTCATCAAGTGCAGTGTGCAAACATCCAAGGGCAGGGTCAGGGCCTCAGGGTAGAAAGGGATCTCCCAAGGTACAGGAAACTGGTAGTGAAACTGACTGCTGGGCTATGAAGTTAAGGCAGCTCTTCTAATTATCAGAAAGCTGGTAATTAGGCCATAAAAGATAAAAAAGATATATGGAGTCCTGAGATCAGAAGACAATAAAAGTGTGATTGCTACTATCACTTTAATTAAACATTTTCCTATAGATCCTAACTAGGAATAAGAAATGAAAAGCATATAATTCAAATAAGAAAAAGTAAATGTGTTTTTCTTCATAGATAATGTGCTATGTAGAACACACTATATATCATAAAAAAGCAATTGAAAAACAACTACAAAAAAAGATTTTAACTAATAACAGAACTAATAAGAAAATCACAATGGTCAAAGGCAGTAGGTTGCTATGCCTGGCTAATACTGGTTAACAAGAATTGATTTTTAAATGTGTAGGAATTTTGAGTACAGATTATAAAACAAACTTAAGGAAAAATAAGCTTATGTTTAAATAAATGATAATAAAAACAAAGGCAATAAATACTCAAAAATGATCACTTCCCAATAGTTTTATCACATTTTACCAATATTTATGGTCTTGAAGATATTTATATCTATTGTATCTATATGATAGAAATACTATATTAAGGTATACTACAACACATGCATCTTCCCAACTGGCTGTTCAGTGATGCCCACTGGTAGTTTGAAATCTGTCATTATATCATGAAAATCAAGAAACACTACAAACTAGGGCTCCCTTTTCCTCAGAAACCTAGTTATTAGTCATCTACCAGCACAACATAGGTCACAAAATATGAAACGAATGAATTTCTATATACCAGAAGAGTATTAGAAATGAATTTTTAATGTAAATTATCAAATGCCTAGATCTAAAATATGAACCATGCATGATCTCAGTAATAGAATAGAAATACAAAATAGAAAAGTAAAAAGTTGAAAAATTACTTAGATAAGTTAAAATAGATGTAAATAAATGAATTATAGATTGTACAGGGATTATAAGACTCAATATTGTTAAGATTTCTATTATCCTCAAGTTGATATATCAATTTAATATAATATCAATCAAAATCCCAGCTGTTTCCCAAAGATATTGACTAATTTTTTCTAAAATTTATACTGAAATACAAAAACCTAAAAAAATAAAATAGTAGTTTTAAAAGATTAAAAATGTTAGAGAATTATATTAACTGATTTCAAGATTTGTGTAAAGCAATAGTGAGAAGACACTGTTGTCTTGTGTAAGGATAAACAAATAGATAAATGGATTATAGAGTCCTGCAGTAAATTCAAACATACATGATTAATTGATTTTGGCCAAGTTTCCAAATCAATTCAATGGAGAAAGAAAATCTTTTTACAAATGGTGCTATAAAATCCAAATATCCACATGGAAAGAAAATGAACTTTGTCCCCTACCTCACTCCATATATAGCAATTAATATGGGACAGAAGATTTATGAGAAAATCTAGTAGAGTATCTTTGTTACTTTAGAGTCAGCAAAGATTTTTTAGACAAGTCATGACAAGTGCTAACCATAAATGAAGAGTTACATCCTTGCATCCACAGAATGTATCCTACTTGATCATGGTGAATTACATTTTTGATGTGCTATTGGATTTGGTTTGCTAGTATTTTGCTGAGTATTTTTACATCTATGTTCATCAGTAATAATTGTTTATAATTTTCTTTTTGTTGTGTCTTTGTTGGGTTTTGGTACAGGGTAATGCTGGCCTCATAGAGTTTGGAAGAATTCTCTCCACTTTAATTTTTTTGAATTAGTGTGAAAAGAACTGGTATTGGTTTTTTTAAAAATGTATGGTAGAGTTCAGCAGGGCAACCATCAGGTCCCAGGCTTTTCTTTGATGAAATACTTTTTTTATACTTAATACAATCTCTTTACTTACTATTGATCTATTCACATTTTCTATTTCTTCATTATTCAATCTGAGTAGGTTTGTGTCCAGGAATTTATTTATTTCTTCTAAGGTTTCCAATTTGTTGGCATATAATTGTTTGTAATAGTCTCTAATAATCCTTTGTATTTCATGGTATTGATTTTGATATTGTACTGGCCAGAGCAATCAATCAAGAGATGGAAATAGAGGGTATCCACATAGGGACAGAAGAGGTCAAACTTACACTATTTGCTGACAATATGATCTTATATCTAGAAAACCCCACAGACTCTGCCAAGAGACTCCTTGAAGTGATAAATAAATTCAGCAAAGTCTCAGGTTACAAAATCAATGTACACAAATCAGTAGCTTTCATATATGCCAACAACAGTGAAACTGAGAACAAAATTAAAGACTCAATACCTTTCACAACAACAACAAAGAAAATAAAGTACCTGGGAATATGTTTAACCAAAGAGGTGATATATCTTTACAAGGAGGACCATTGAAAGGAAATCAGAGAATGTAAACAAATGGAAAAACATATCATGCTCATGGATCAGCAGAATCAACATTGTTAAAATGTCCATACTACCCAAAAAGATTTACAGATTCAATGCAATCTCCATCAAAATACCAATGTCATTTACTCAGATCTAGGAAAAATAATTCTATGCTTTGTTTGGAACCAGAAAAGAGCCCAGATAGGCAAAGCAACCTTAAGCAAAAGTAATAAATCTGGAAGCATCACTCTACCAAACTAAGCTATACTGCAAAGCTATATGACAAAACAGCATAGTATTGGCACCAAAATAGAGACATAGGCCAATGGAACAGAATAGAGAACTCAGACATAAAACCATCCACATATTGCCATCTGATGTTTGACAAAGTAGACGACAATATACACTGGCAAAAAGAATCCCTATTCAATAAATGGTGCTGGCAAAATTGGATAGCCACATTTAAAAGATTGAAACAGCATCCATATCTCACACCACTCACTAAAATTAATTCAAGATGGGTAACAGACTTAAATCTAAGACATGTAACCATATGAATTCTAGAAGAAAATATTGGAAAAAACTCTTCTAGGTATCAGCCTAGGCAAAGAATTTATGAAGAAAACCCCAAGGCAATCACAACAACAATAAAAATGAATAAATGGGACTTGATTAAATTAAAAAGCTTCTGCACAGCCAAGGAAACAATCAACAGAGCAAATAGTCTACATAATGAGAGAAAATATCCAGGTGCTATACATCCGATAAAGGACAAATAGCCAGAATCTACAGAGAACTCAAGCAAATCAATAAGAAAAAATTAAACAACCTCATTGAAAAGTAGACAAAAGGCATGAACAGAAGATTTTCAAAGACGATAGACCAATGGCCAACAAACTTATGAAAAAATGCTGAACATCTCTAATCATCAGGGAAATGCAAATCAAATCCACAATGAGATGTCATCTAACCCCACTGAGAACAGTTTTTATCAGAAAGTCCCAAAACTATAGATATTTACATGGATGCAGAGGGAAGGGAGCACTATTCATTGCTGGTGGGACTGCAAACTAGTACAACTTTTACAGAAACAGTATAGAGATACCACAAAGAACTAAAAGTAGATCTACCATTTGATCCAGAAATTCCAGTACTGGGTATTTACCCAAAGGAAAGAATTCATTTTATCACAAAGACACTTACACTTTAATGTTTATTACAGCAAAATTTACAATTAAAAAGATGTGGAAATAACCCAAGTACCCATCAATTCATGAGTGAATTAATTAAATGTGATGTATGTATACCATGGAGTACTACTCAGCCATAAAAATATAAGTTGAAACCTTTTGTAACATTCTAGATGGAACTGGAGTGCATTCTCCTAAGTAAAGTATCATAAGAATGGAAAAACAAACACCACATGTACTCGCTATTAAATTGGAACTAACTGAAAATCACTCATGTGCACAATAGGAAGTAAAACTCAATGGAAATCAAATGGGGCAGGGGAGGAGCAGGATGTGTGAAATCATACCTAATGGGTACATTGTACACTCTCTGTGAGATGGGCACACTTACAACTTTGTCTCAAGTAGAACAAAAGCATTCTATGTAACCAAATAGTTGTACTCTGTAATATTCTGAAATAAAATTTTTTTAAAAAGATAAAGTTATAGCTACTGTGGTTTTTATTACAATTTGACCATTATAGCACAAAAACATTCACAGACAATACATGACAAAGTGAGCACCACTATTTTAGTAAAATTTTATTTGCAAAAACAGGTAGTTGGATGAATTTGACCCATGGATAATAGTTTGCTGATCTTTGATATATTGTAGTCATATAAATCCAACTCTTACAGAGAAAATAAGATATTAGTATATTAAAAGACTTGCATGCTTCTGTCTATATCAGACTTATCCATAAGACACAAAATTGAAACAACTCAAATATTTATCAACAAGATAAATAAACAAATTTATTTTTATAATAAAACATTGGTCAACAATTTAAAGAGTGAAATACTAATGCATGTAACCAATGTGGATGAAATTAGTGATAAAAATTTTAAAAAACAAGAACTACAACAAAATACTAACAATGCCAAATTAAGAAAAATGGTTACCAACACAATCAGAGTTGGTTAGCATGTACAGTGACTGGAACCATCCTTTGTTGCTGGTGAGAGTGCAATTTGTACCAGTATTTTGAAAAAACATTTTGGAAATTTTCTTTAAAGTCTAGCATATAGAGGGTAAATGTTATATAGTTTAGATATATATATTTACTTTATATGATAAAAATACTGCCAATTTTTTTTCTGATGTAGATGTACCATTTTATACTAATATCAGTACATACTTTATGACTCAGCAATTCCACTTTCAGAGAAATAACACCCTCCGGGAAAACCACATTCCTAAGAGAAGTGAGAGAAGTCCTATGCTCAAGATAAATAAAAGTATATGTACACAATACAACTTGTGCAAGAATGTTCATAGCAAACTCATTTATAATAAACAAAAGCTTTAAACAAACCAAGTATCCTTCCACAGCAAAAATGGAGATAAAAATTTTGATATATTCATACATTGGAATACTACTCAGCAATTTAAAGGAACACACAGATTCCTGACACCCACAACATAGATGAATCTCCAAATCATTTTGTTGAGCAAAAGATGCAGAGGCAAAAGAGTACTATAAACCCAAAGTACAGGAAAAAAACAAATCTATGATGACAGAAATCAGAAGGGTTGCTTTTGCTAAAGTAGGTACATTGAGTAGAATATGGAAAGGAAAATTCTAATTCTTGTTTTGGGTTGTGGTACAGAAGTGTATGCAGTTATCATAACTCACTGAACTGAAACTAAAACCAATGATTTCATGTTATAGCATATAAATTATACATCTCTCATTTTTTTAATAAACAAAGAGAAAATGCCAACAATGACACAATCTATAACTTGCATAATGTTCTAACTTACCATAAATAGCTGACTTAGGCAATTGCTGTACTGTGTATGTTGCCAAGGCTAAGAACATCGTCTTGCTATTTTTGATATTAGTATATTTTATGGCATTAAATGTCTTTATATGTTGTCCACATTTATCTGTTAGAACAGCAACTTACCTAAAACCATTAAATTACCTTATATTTGCATTATGATCTGAGATTTACAAAGTACCTATATTTATTTTTCATTTAAAAAATGAAAAAAAAGTATATGTGAGATATTAACATATTCATTTTGCTGTCAAGAGATTAAATGTGGAAAGAAGTTGAGGGATTTCCTCAAGACCAGTTAGTAACTAGCAAAACTAGAATTTGAGTACTGTACTTTAGTCTTGGTCAGTTTGGGTTACTACGACAGCACACCATAGACTGGGTGGTTTAAACCATTTATGTCTCATAGTTCTGGAAGCTGGGAAGTCCAAGCTCAAGGTGCTGGCAGATCTGGTGTCTAGTGAAGCTCCTCTTCTTGGTTTGCAGGCAACTGTTTTCTCCTTGTATCCTCACAATGTGGGGAGAAAGAGAGATTATGTTTCTCATGTCTCTTTCTATATAGGCACTAATCCTATTGATGGGGGATCCACCCTTAGGACTCCATTACCTCCCAAAGACTTCAACTCCAAATACCAACACATTGAGAATTTAGGCTTTAATGTATGAATTTTGAAAATGCACATACACACGCACGCACAATCTTCACACTAGCTTTGGACTCCGAATCTCTGCTAGTATGACTTGTAAATTACCTGTTCTTTATGACTATGGCTGCCACAGATCACATCTTGAATTTATTCAACTACTAAACTATAGGTAACTATAATTCTATGACAAAATTGTCCATAATTTTTCTTGCTCATCTTCCAATAATATTGATCGGCCTATTTCAAAAAGGAACAGAATATTAAAACCATGAAAATGCTATGTCATAAAAGACAAATGGAACTGCGAAATGGGTTCCACATAGGAGGGGAGATCTGACATATATTGATGTGTATAAAGAGCCACAACTAAGATAAAATTTATTCCAAAATTAATATGAGACAATGATATTTGCAATCTATACCTATGGATTCTTAAATTGGTGACACATAGTAAATGATCATTAAAAGTCCACATCTCAAAGTTAGCAATCAGGAGTCCAACTTAAATATTGTATAGTATATTGAATTCAAGAGATAGAATGATGATAGTACTATTTCTCTTCTAATGCAAAAGTTATAAATGCCTGTGAAAAAATGTCAGGCTCAGGTTTTAGCTTTCACCTGAAATGACGAACGGGTTTTTGTTTGTGTGCCAACTCCCTATTGCTTAGTGGTAGCTTCCTAGATTACCATGGTGAAAGGAATTCATAATACTTCGTGTGGCTCCATGAAAGTATCATTAAATGGCTCAGGATGGGAGAGTGGGAACTTCATACCATGTTTCTGAAATTCCTTGGCTATGACCTCAGGAAATCTCCACTCGGTAAAGACAGCTTTAGGAGGGCAGTCCTCCACTTTCCTTGTTTCTGTGCTTCCCTCCAGCCATATATCACCAAGGGCTAAACAACCACAGGTCAAGTGTTTTATACATCCAAAAAATGAGAGTCTATGTCAGGATAGACAACATACGTATATCTGTAGTGACAGTTAAGTGCAATATCAGGCCATGTCCAGTTTATGTTAAGACTTCCTCAGAATTCTTTTGTTAGAATGACGGTTACACAGAAACATCTTTTTCTCATCACAAGCAAATAACTTATTCACTATCCTAGACCTTTCTGCTCATCCAAGAAATTTTTCTTAGTTCTATCTTAGCTCTACTTTCTATGTAACAAAATAACATTAAGAACACTATCTTGGATTTGTATGCTATTTTACCATTTATGTAACACTTTTAATTCTGTCCTCCTATCTGATACATTAAATATTTTGAGGATGTAGGCAAATGTTATTCCAATTTCTTATTTGAAGGAGGAAAGAAAGACAAAATGTACAAATAATCTAAGAAACAGCTTTTTTTATCTAAATTCAGAATGATACTATATTTTAGCCACCTGTATTGCAAACCATGAATATTTGTCCCCAAAGAGCATACACAGACATAGAATATACAAACATAGTGTGTGTAAAAGTAGAGTAACACAACTATCCATGAAAAAGCTGTAATATAATGGCTATTCTGATAGCCCTCATGGCTGACTACACAGAATACAGGAAATCTCATGTCAGAACAACCAACTGAAGTATAAAACTCCACTGAATATTACAGAACTAATTTGAAAGATTTTCTACTCCTTAAACATTTGTGCTGAAGTGATTTGCATAACCCCCAAATAAATGTCACATTTCCTGTATTTAACCCTGGAGGATCACTTCTCTCCTTTGTTTAAATAAACCCATTGATCTCAACAAAGACTTGTTGCAATGCAGTAGTAATCTGGGATAATTGTGTCAGTAGAAAGAAGGAAAATCAATGATATTTTTTCCATTCACGGTAAACCATTTTTTCAATCCTAATGTTTTTCAGATGTGTTTGTGGAAAGAAAAATGTTTTCTCCATATGGTTTCAAACCATCTTTCCTTTTTAAAGAATAGGAGATGAATAATATGATATAGAAATTAAATTTAAATCCTCTTTTTCATGTTTATTTCTTTCAAAAGTAAGGATAACAAAAATATGTAACATTCCAGGATATTTCAGAGGACTAAATAATATGCTGAATGGGAAATTATGGTGTAAATTATTAAAAAAATGTTCTTAACCTAGGATCTAGGGTCAAATAGTCTCTATCAAATCTGTTGGAGTCCATGGATAATTTTTAGGAAATTGGAAATAACCAGAACTACATGAAAAATGTATTTTTGAATGTTCATTTGTAATGCTTCATATTTGAGTGGTGCTCTTTTTGTGTATCACAGTTTCCTTTAGTAACATAAATAGATGGTCATATCATTTTCGTTTTATAGATGAAGAAACTAAAGGCAAATGACAAATTATTTGAAACAGACTCTTGGACTCAGAATCCAGTTTGCTTGATTCTAATTCTCTGCTCTTTCCACCACACTAGACATGCTCTCAAAACTACTCAATCCGAATTCTATTTGAATTTATGCTTTTTGTCATTTCAAAGACATAGAGGGAAGTCTCAGTTATCTGTAACATATTTATATGTGGGTTTCAATGTTCTTTGTCATCGTTTCTTTCCAGCGTTACATCTTATTTGAACAATGGATTAAGTAAGCAGAGCCAATATTTAAGCCCAGTCAGCCAGTACTCACTTGGCAGAAGTTTCCGGGTGAGAATCTGCCCTCTACTGGAATGCGATCATATATGACGAATGGTCCAAAAAGACTTTCATTCAGCAGCTATTTATAGAATTTATACCTTGAACGTTTTATTAGGCATAGGGAGTAAAGAAGCCTAGACACTTTTAGCTTCTCACTTGAGTATACAAAGATATTATCATATTTGCATTATAGAAAGTGAGTCCTATCTGCTATTTAGAACACAGACTGGTGGATGGCTTGATGTAAGGCTGAGTGACCAGTTAGGATAACACTGTGATAATCCAGGCAATAGTAAGGAGTAATGGGGAGAGGAAAGGCAGTGTGGATGGAGGAAAGGGGTGAATTTGGCAGATATTTTACATATTGTAACAAGAAGTCCATAATGGCTATTGAACTGATTGATAAGGAGGGTGTGAAAAAGTGATGGCTTGAGGCGAGTGCCTGGATTTCTTCTTGAGTTGGATGATGATGATGATGATGTCATAAGGAACTCAAGGGAGAGTGAAACTTTCTTTTTGTTGAAGATGATTATTACTTCAAACTTGGAGTAATTTATTTATCTTCCTCAAAAGATAAAGTGGAAACTTAAAGGGTTTTATGGAAACACTTGAAGGTATTTTTTGTGTGTTTGTTTACTTGCCTTTTGAACTAGGGGATGATGGTCAGCAGAGCCATGATAATGCATAGCAGAGAAATTTTCCACAGTCAAGGTTGTCTCTAACCAGTGTCCCACTTGGATGAACTCTGTCTTGTCTCACCAATGGTGAAATTTCCATGCCTGTCATGTTGTGTTGTGTCATAGAGCCAGTCAACTGGGAGAAGTCTGTTCTACTTACCAAGAGCATTTGTAGCTTGAAATTGATTTGTTTACTTAATTCAGTGACTGCTAAGCATGCTAGGAATAGGAGGTGAAGGGGATCTCAGTACCCTGAATGATGGGCTAGAAACCTGGAATGCTTCCAGACTGCCCTCAGTGTGGCTTTCTACATGTTGCCTGAGCAACCTCAGGACATTTGCCACTTTTATTTTTCCTACTGTCCAATGCTGTGCTGTGAGCATCCACTCCATAAGGGTGGGATGCCAGTAATGTAACAGTATCTTAGCATTAAGGGGCTAAAAGTTTCAAGTAAAAGACACTCCAACCACACATATTTCAGGCAAAATTAACCGTTTGGCTTAAATTATCTATTTTAAATAGGTTTTGATATCTGTTTTAAATATCTATTTTGTTATAAGGGAAAAAAGCATACATAACGATTTTTATAGCTATATGCCTTTCTACTGTGATGTTTGTTTTTAATTCTCAATTCTACACTAAGAGTTAGGCAATAAGGATAATATGCTCATTTCTAAAGATAAGGACTTAAATGAGAGTTTTAATCACTTGCCCACAGTCATTATATAGTTGGCAGCATAGACCTAAGCAAAGTACAGGTCTGTCATTCATGGCAATAAATAGAACCTGGTTGAATTTCCCCCCTAGGGACATTTGACAATGTCTATAGACATTTGTCAAAGACTGAGGGTATGATGCTATTGGCATCTAGTTGGTAACTGACAGGAAGGATACTGAACATTAGAAAGGAGCTTTCCAAAGGGCTGTAGTGTTATGGAGAGTGGAGAGTGGAAGGTACAACAAAGAGGGATCCACAGAAAGATAATTGATACTGGGTACCTGTGCTAAGGCACCATCAAGCATACAAACATATAAGGCATTGCTCCAACATCAATGGAAGCCTACACAAATAGAGAACAGGAAATGTTAAAATCCACAAGAAGTCAGGTATGGTGGCTCACACCTGTAATCCTAGCACTCTGGGAGGCTGAGGCTGGCAGATCATTGGAGCTCAGGAGTTTGAAACCAGCCTGAGCAACAGCGAAACCCTGTCTCTACTAAAAAATAGAAAGAAATTAGCTGGACAACTTAAAAATATATATGTATTAATAAAATAGCTGAGTATTGTGGCATATGCCTGTAAGTTCCAGCTACTCGGGAGGCTGAGGCAGGAGGATCGCTTGAGCCCAGGAGTTTGAGGTTGCTGTGAGCTAGGCTGATGCCATGGCACTCTATCCAGGCAACAGAGTGATACTCTGTCTCAAAAGAAAAAATAACAACAACAACAAAAAAAAAAAAAAATCTACAAGAAAATAATAGAGTTTAAAGTATAAAAATTATTCTTATAGTTAAATTAGAAAATGTTAATAGTTTCATAGATATATTATTTGGCCCCTGAACTGAGCCTTAAAACTCTAAATTTATATTAGAATAAATGGTAGAAGAGGAGAAAAAGAAAAAAAAATTATGTGTTTGTGGCCTGTTATGAGATTCTGACTGTAGTTTTTCTTAACCCACATGCTACTTCCCGTTCTACCTATCTACTGACTACTTAAGTTGTTACCTATTGTTCTCTCCATGGTCCTTTCCTTTCAGCATACATCTCCTGTTTATCTTGTCTTATCACTGTTCTCAAAACTTAAACTACTTTAGAGCAGAGCAACCATCTTTTTCATTTTTGTATTCTCAGTTTAAGAGAACCATGATACAATATAGGCAGTCTACAAAATTTGGTTGAAGTAATGAAAATGAAAGCCCAGGGCAAGCTCAGGACAAGGTTGTAGATGTCCTTTAATCATCACAAGGGAAATTATGCACACAGAGTTTATAGCATGTGTAGAAATAGTCTGAGACTGAGCACCGAAACAGTCATGTTTCATGAAGCAGTGAGTCACTTTCAGGAAAACATTTCTGTCCTTTTAAGAGCATGTAGGGGTGACATTTGAACACAGTCAACCCCTCTTACTCATTAAAATGCTCTGTATTCTGAGAAATGATGTAATTAATCAAGAGATTGGGAAACATAAGTAATAATGCGCATATCTTTGGAAATTTCCTCTTTAATAATATCTTATATATTGCTTGCTCAGAGTAAGTGTACTAATTTGAGAGCTCTACATAGGCAAATGTTCAGTAAAGCTATTTCTTCTTTATGGATAATCACCTGATGAAAATACTTTTCCCCCATTTTGCCCCCATGAAAAACAAAGCAAGCACATTTTTTCCTATGATTTCAGAATCATTTGTCCTAGATCAAACTTCATAGGTAATTAGAGAGCTGGGATTACAGAGCCACCATCCGTCTCATGTGTTGTTAGCTAGGGTTGTGGGGCATTTCTCTGTCCTTGAGATAACTTTTAGAGCTATATAGTTCAGCATGTATTTAAATGATATTACAATGCATCTTAAATGACATACTTAATACCTGGAAAAGTCATTTGAAGCCCAAGCTCTGGCAACTCTTCATAGGCAGTAAAGATGAAGCTAAAGCAATGGGAAAGGACATAGGTTCTCTACCAGTTGTGGCAACTGGAAGTCATTGATGTTCATAATTGCTTTTACATGGCTCTAGCATCTGCAAATCCAAACTAAATTCAACTTTAAGATAAAACCCAAAAGTGGCAATGTGATCCCAATAATCAGAAAACAGGTAGAACAAACAAGTACAGCAAGAAGATGAAAAGGTACTATTTAGTATCAATGTCAATGATCCTTAAAAGGAAACCTGCACATGATATAAACCTTTATAAAGGTTTATAACACACTATTAGTTACCTCCTAATATATATTTATCCTTTCTTCCTTGTTAATAGAATCTTGATTGTATTGAAGGAGCAATGTGCCCAATATAAGTGGTCATCTTCCCTGCCTCCCTTGCTAGTAGGAGTAGTAGTGAAACACAATTGGATCAAGGAAACATGCTATGGTTTGTCTCCCTCAAAGTCCACATATTGAAAACTTAATCCTCTATGCCACAGTGTTGAGAGGTGGGATCTGTAAGAGGAGATTACTGGATTCATGCCATTATCACAGACGTGGGTTCCCGTTAAAAGGATGAGTTAGGCTGTCTTCCTTTTCTTATTGTGTGTGCTCTCTTGCCCTTCCACCTTCCTCCATGGGATGCAGCAAGAAGACTCTTACAAGATGCTGCCATCTTAATATTGGACTTCCCAGCCTCCAAATATAAACTTCTTTTCTTTATAAACTGTCCAGTCTGTAGTATTCTGTCATATTAAACCAAAGTAAAATGACAGAACATAAATATAAATTTATAACATTTCATACCAAAAGCTTTTTTTTTCCTTCCTGGAAGAGAGATTTGCACAGCTGGTATAGCCTTTCTTCCTTTTTCTCTGTCCCTGCATTGAAAGCAGGCATGGTACCTGGAATTAAGCAGCCATCTGGCAATCATGGGGAGACGAATGTGAGGGTGGTGGAGCAGACAGCAGGATTGCTGGAGGCCCAGGATGGTCTCGTGGAGCACCAGCCCTGTGTCAGGCAGCCACCCAGCTCTAGACTTCAATGTATGTGAGTCAAATCCCCAGTTTAAACTCAACCGAGTTGGTTTTCTGTTGCTGGCAAATGAATTCAATCCTAACTGATATAGTCATCATTTTATATTAGTAAGTACTAAATACTTTTATCATCCATCTTAGTGGTTGGCTCAAAGGGAAAAGGAAGCAGAATACAAATTCAAACATAAAAGTGAATGATAAGTGATCTCTCTCTGGAATATGAGGGTGGAGGCAGACTATAGGCAGGTTTTAGGTGATAGCAGAGACAGAAATGGGCTGCACGTTTGAACAGTGAGGAAAGGGTACATGGGAAAGGATGAAAGATCCTGGAATTTATGTGCCAGGTGAGGAATACCCTGAACCACTGAGCTTCTAAGTTAGGAGCTGAACATAATAATTACTTTGCCTTTAACTTTCTGGAAAACTAAATATCTGGTTACTCACTAAAATAAAAGTAGGTGACCTTTAGGAATTCTACCAACAAGATGAGTTCAGTTTGTAAAACTAATAATTCTCTCTTACGGTTGGCAAACTACTGTTTGGGGACAGTAAAGTAACACATGTAAAACTGTTTCAAAAATGCAAAGTATTGTGCAAATTTAAAATCATAAAATGAAATACATGGATAATTGGGCAAGAAAAGATTCTGCCCAGAGTTGGGCCATTTATCTGAAAATAATGAAGCTTGAAAAGTTTAATGTGTTTATTTTAATTATTTTCCATGTTTTCTTAGTGCATTTAAAATTTCGCTTCTGATACCAAAGATAGGCTTCTAGTTATTCAGAAATGTGATTCTCTGAAGCATTATACAGACAGGGATACCAGAAGGACTATATTTATTGATATCATCCAGTTAGCATGCAATATCTATTAAGATATTTCTTATACATAAACTTAAAATTTCAAGAACTGCCTAAAAATGAAAACTATTGTAATTCATAAGGAATAATTTCCATGAGTTTTACAAGTTTGTCTGACCCCTCTTTTACTTATCACAATTATTCTTATGATAGTGGTAGGGGTGAAGCATAATGGGGTAGAAATGAGGAAAAGGGTAATAGAAAGGTTAGGATTACATAATAATGTATCTCAGAAAAATGGCAACTTTAATGTAAGAAACACTGGAAGTGAAATACATATATATGTGTGGGTGTATGAATGTGTGTGTGTTCCTTAAACAACAGAGGGGTTGGGAGGCCAACCCCACACACTGTCAAAAAACTGTATAACAACTGACTCCCTGAAAACTTAACTGCTAATGTCCTATTCTTGATTGAAGCTTTCCCAATAACACACATGTCAATTAACATATATTTTGTATGTCATAGGTATTGCTTACTGCACTAACAATAAACTAGAAAAAAGAAAATGTTACAAAAATTATAAATAAGAGAAAACATATTTACTGTTCATTAAGTGGAGGTGCATCATCATAAGGTCTTTATCCTTGCCTTCACATTGAGTAGGTAGAGGAGGAGGAGGAAGATAAGGAGTTGAAATATTTCTATTTCAGGGGTGGCAGAGGCAGAAGAGATGGAGGTATAAGGGGAGACAGGAGAGGTGGGTTCACTTGGTGTAGCTTTAGGGAAATAGATCATTAATTTCTGTCTGATGTTTTTGCTTTTTAACTTCTCTAAAAATGTTTCCATATAGAACCAATCCTTTTTCCACCATTTGCTTTAGTTTCAGTGGCTGTATCATAGAAGGGTAAATGTCTTAAATGAAGTCAAAAGCAGTATTGAATAAGCTGGGTGCAGTGGCTCATGCCTATAAGCCCAGCAATTTGGAAGGCAGGAGGATCACTTGAGATCAGGAAGTCAAGACCAGGCTGGCCAACATAGTGAGACCTTATCTCTTAAAAAGCAACTACAACAACAGCAACAAAAAAATCAGTATTGAATAATCATAACCTTTCTGCTATATTATCTAATGTCAATTTGTTTTCTGGTACTGCTTCTTCTACATCTTTTTCCTTGTTGTCTGGCACTGGTTCAGAAGCATTCATTTCCAAGAAGTTGTCCTCTGTTAATTCCTCTGGTGCAGTATCTATATTAACTCTTAAATTTCTCCAAGATCCATATCTTGAAACACTTCGCCCCCACCTTTTTTGACATATCCACAATCTTTTGTGTGATTCCATTGATTGGCTCTATGGTAAATCATGCGAAAGGTTTACGCCAGCAGGAATTTATTGTTTGGGGTTTGCTGCTCTTCTTAGCTTTTTCTGTAACGATGCATCTTCAAAGATGTAATCCTTCCAGACTTTGATGATGTCCCCTCTGTTGGTGTTCTCTTCCATAGTACTGGCAATCTTTTCCATAGAATACAATGTGTAATTAATTACCCTTAAAGGTCTTTACAAACTCTGATTTAGAGGCTCAGAGATGTTGTGTTTAGGGGCAAGTAGATGCTTGGGCATCTTTGCTGTTGAACTACTAGGTCGCTGTGTGACCAGGGGCATTATTTAATATCAAAATCACTTTAAAAGGAAGTCTCTTACTGGCCAGGTACTTCCTGACTTCAGGGACAAAGCATCTATGGGACCAGTCCATAAAAAGGGTTCTCATTGTCCAGGCCCTGTTGTTGTTGTGTATCTTTTCCCTTCATGGATTGGAGATGAGCAACTTTACAGACAAGGGCAGTCCTGACCATAAACCTGAATGCATCTGGACAAAACTGTAGAATTACCTTATTCCTTTCTGCTTTAAATCATGGTACTTACTTCTCTTCCTCAGTAATAAATGTCTTTTGTGGGTTTTTTTTCCCAAAATAGGACACTTTCATCTGTATTAAAAACCTGCACAGGCAGATATCCTTTCTCTTCAATTATTTTTTTAATACTGTCTGGATACTTGTCTGCTTCCTCTTGGTCAGCAGAAGCTGCTTCTCCTGTTGTCTTGACAGTTGTTAAGCCAATCCTCTTTCTAAAATTATCAAACTATCCTTTGCTGGTATTAAATTATCCAGCTATAGATCCTTTGCCTTCCTTTTCCTCTGTCATTATAATGACTTTACTTTTTCTCAAATTATATTAGAGTCAGTAGGTATATCTTTCTTATAGCAATCCTGCATCCACAAAAAAACCGTATTTTCAGAACAGGATACAAAGCTATTTCCAGGCAGGCCAGGCAGTCCGTGAAAAGATCAGCTACTTCTCCCCACGAAAAACCCTGCCCCTTATACAGAGTTCACTGCAAAGGATAAGAAATTAATAAGAAACAGAGTGAATAAAAGAATACACAGAGATGAATGTATAGTTTTATAGGTTTATATAAAGAAATTAGGGTAAAGCAAGGGTACTCAGGAGTCTCCCCTACATCTCTGTAAGTAGAGGAGCCTGGAGGTTAGATTCATATAGGTTTTTATAATTACAGATATCAGTTATCAGTTGCCAGTGTAACAGATTTCAGATATAAGAGGTAGTGTGGTTGCTATGGGTCACAGTTTTACATATCAGGTAGTTCCAGTTCCAGCAGTAACATTTACATAACAACAGGTAGTTTCCATTTGGGTTAAAAGTTTTTTCAAAGTGTCTCTAACAACTTCTAATCTATTCTATCTATGTTAAAAAACAGTTGCAAAATTTTTCAAGGACTAACTTCTAGGCTATAAGCAATAGCTATCAATTAACAGAGGAGTAACAAAGAGATATAGTGGCTCTATATTTCTTTTATTTAGTTATTGTGGATTTGAGACAGTCAGGAGAAAGCAAGAAGCCCAGCTCTACGTTCTAAACTGCTCATAACCACAAGGGTTCATCTCTGGGCTAGGGCACTCATTGTTCCAGCTCCCATCCTGTGAGCCATACATATATCTGTCTTGTCTTTCAACATCAGGGAGGCATCACAGACCTGAGATAATGAGAAACCTCATGGAAAGTATCGCACCCTGCACTGGAGCTTTGAGAGCCCTCCCAAGGCCAGACAGCCCTTGATATGCAAACTAATGAGTTCACATATTCCTTCAGGGCAAAGCACTGCAAAACTCCTGAAATCAGTTCTGTCTTTAATATAGAAATATTGGACGATACAATAAATAATAATCTCATGAGCCACATCTCATTAATTCCTCAATCATCTTTCTCAACAGGTATTTAGTAAAAAGTGCATAGTTTTGAAGCCTGCTAGTATAACTACAGTAATGGCTTCACAAATTTTTTTGTTTTTTTATAATGGCCCTTATGCTGGATTAATGTATCTTGAAAGGGCAGCCAACCACAATTGCAGACCTCAATCTATACTACATATCAAGCAATTCTTCTTCTTGTAACGTCAAGACTTTTCTCTGCTTCTTGGGAGCACTTCCAACATCACTACTGGCACTTAGTATGGGTCCGATGGTGTTATTCAAGATTGACAGTATTGCACTAAACAGAATGAAAAATACACTAGAACTGTGGGAGATCACTTTTTATTAAAATATGCAATTTACTAGAGAGAGGAACTGCTCCAAGGGGGATGGTTAGCATTACAGGGCATTTAAAGCAGATGCTGGCAACACTTGAGCTCACCACAGTAGAAGGTAGCTACAAAATCATCACACTAGTACAGTATGTACTACAGTTAATTTTATGCAGTTAGGATTTAATACTGTATCTTTACTTTTGTTTACATTTCTCTTGACTTAGAACGGTACCATGTATAGTCAGTAAGTGTGTGTGTACGTTTTGATAAATTTTAACTTTTTATGATAAATCTACATATATTTTTTATACATAAAAGCAGCTTCTGCCCAAGAGGCAGCAGACAAGTGTCCAGATGCTATTAAGAAAATCATTGAGGAGAAAGGATACCTACCTGTACAGGTTTTTAATGCAGATGAAAGTGTCCCAATTTGGAAAAAAATGCCACAAAGGATATATTTGTGTATATTTTAATGATAAAAATAGACTAGTAACCTACATATATTTTATATGTTTATGACATACCTTACTTTTTCTTAATTATTTCAATATTTCTAGGCTATATGGTTCATCTGTGAGTTTTTTCAAATTGTTGAAAAACTCTAAAAAATTTTCTAATATATTTATTGAAAAAAGCCCACAGATAACTGGACCTATGCAGTTCAAATCTGTGTTGCTCCAATGGTCCACTATATATATGTGTGAAATAACCTTCCTTTGTTTAAGCAATCTAGTCTATGGTATTAATATTTTGTCATGATAACCCAAATAGATGGACACTCTTCCATACATTCTATCTGCACACTATCCTCAGACCTCTCTCTGTGCGGCTATTTATGGCTGCCTATAGCTGCCAGTCTTCTCCTGGCCTTCTGAGGTTTCCCATGTGGAAGCAAATACCTTCTATTTTAAAAACCTGTTGGAATTTTATTAGGCTGAAAACTCTACCTTCCTATAGCTGTTGGTCACTTTTCTCTCTGGTTGGAAGAGAAACAAACACCTTTTACTTCTCTTACAAAGCCTTTTTGTGGAGAGAAAACTAGATTTCAGATATTTGGGCCCAGAAGGATGTGGTTATTTCATGTTTTCATTCAGGCTCTTCTTCCCAGAATATGGAAGCATTCAGTAAGGGATGAGGAATTAGCTGAGCACAGCTTCACTTTGTTCAAGATCAAGATGCATTCTTCTCTCCCTTCTGTACCCAGGACCTGCTACCAAGTCAGGCCCATCCTCAGTGGACTTGTGCCTTATGTATTATGATATTTTCCACAGTGGGTCCATTTACTTTATTACAGTGTAGTATCTGTTACTGGACACCTATTCTATTGGTCATGTCTTTAAAAACAAACTTCAATTGTCAAATGAATGACAATTTACAAATGAACTCCAACTGGATGATAAACATTTATTATGAGACTACTGAATCCCATGCAAATCAAGTTATAAGGCAGAGTCCCCTTGAAAATACCTAAGTATGAATGAATATTCTAAGAACTTTATACAAATGCTCTCTTAGGGAAGAGTAATTTTATAACTTGTTGTTTGATATTTTGTTACCAAAACCCTGAATCTCATCATAGCTTTCCTCAAGATATTCTTTTACATAAAAAATGGTTCACAGCTGCTATATAAAAAGAAGCACAGTCTAAAGTGCCATACAAATTTAAGGTATTTTGATATATTCCTACATTTAAGAGAATAAAAAACATATACTTGTTCAAGATGCTATCAAGGTTAATCCATATAGTCACATGACTTTGGTTTTTGCATGGAAGGAATCTTAAGATATAAGACTTTCCTCGCTAGATGTGGATGCTATTTCTGAATGCTGGAATTATAGATTTTTTCATTACTAGGGCATAGTTGGATATAATTAACAGGAATGTTAGTATTTTAAAGCTGTAATGGATCTTAGTTATCTTTTTCTTCAACTTTCATATTTTGAAAAACTTCAGTTTTGGGGTTAGTGAAAATATACATCTATTCAAGAAAAGGAGTTATTGTAACTCCAGCAAGGAATAAGTTAGGTCTCTGAGAATTTCTGGAAATGTAGAGCCTTAATAGCTGTGAGTTACACAAGTTTGTATTGAAAATTCCAGAATTGTTTAAAGGACAAGAACACAGACAAGCTTATGTCACTAGAACCAATTTCTTTTTCCATTCCCTCTGTCTTCTTTTTCTGTTCTTCAGTAAAATGCTGGCTCCCATTGTGACAGACCTTTCCTTGTGTTGTTCCATAATGGCTTTTGGACTGACTTAGTCACAGTGCTGAGTACTCAGCACATCTGCCAGAAATGATATTGCCTGTAACAGAATTAATCACTTGTAGAGCCTCTGAACTCTTTTTCCAGCTACTCTCTTCAGTGTGTAAAATAGCCTACCAGACACCTCTTTTCATTTCTGTCTCAGTTGCAGCAGCAAATTATCTGCTGGGCCTCTTGTAGTCTCATAGAAACTAAAAGGGGAAGATAAAGCCCCTGCATTTCCATTAACACAGAAGCAAAATCAATAATAATAATAGTTGCCATTCATTGAGTGGCTGATACCTGATGATTTTCATCTTAGTTGTTTTATATTAATTATCCTTAACCTTATTTCCAGAAAAAAATCTATCAGTAACCATTATTGTCTCTGCATTACAGATTTTAAAAAGGAAGCTCAGAATAAATAACTCGCCATGCCAACAGTTAGCAAGTGTTTAAGTTAGGATTCCAATTTTGTCTGCCTTTCTCAAATACCCCTAATCTGTTCCTTATAGCTTCTATATTTTCTTAATGTTTTTTTTTTTTTAGCAATAACCACAATAATGACAGCCACCTTGTGATGAGGGCTACCATGTGCTAAATATTAATACTTTACTTGCATCCTCACAAATCTCCTGTGTCCATTGCATACATGTGCAATACAAATGGAGTCACTGATTAGGATATGGGTCATACATGACATTTAATATAGTTGAGATTCAGTTACCAATCAATTATGGCATCACTGAATATCTGCCTTCTAAATGGTTGTCTCCCAGGCACATTATCCAAGACCATGAGCTCTAAAGCCTTGATCAAGATTCTAACCTATTGCCATTGCATTTGCATTTGGCTGTTTATATCCTCCCTGGATAGTTGATGTCCTTCCATGGCTCTGTAGCTTTACTTCCTGTATTTTCTGTGTGCAAAATGAACTTTTCTTAAAAGCCTCTTATCCTTTTGTTACCCAAATATCTTATCCTCAGTAAAATTTCCCTTGATAGGCCACTCCCAATATGGAACCAGTTTTCCTTTCTCCTAATTCCCAATAGCACTTTTGTTACACTTGCCTAGTGGAACTGATGACTTTAAACTGATGTTGTTATTGTGTGTGTGTATGTATGTTTACACATTTCTACATCTTCTACCTTCATTATACTATAGGATAAGGGACATATGTTCTCTATGAAGGAATGGCTATTTTCTTTTCATAAATTATCACATTTTCTACAAGAAAATTTTAAAAATTCAGAAATTTATAAAAAAGAAAGCATCACCCATTAGCCTACCCTTCACATATAATTACTATTAATATGTTAATACATTTTTAGCTAACTTTTTTATGACTATAAAATAGATATTTCATTACTTGTGATTAAACGTTACAGTTTTTAATTGAATATTAAAATGTAGTAGTATAATTTGCATATGTTTCTTGTATCTAAAATTATTAAGAAACATAAAACTTTGATGATTAGCATGGAGCAATTTGTACACATGGTTAGTAAAGATCAAAATGCATAAACACTTTAAAATATGTTTTCCAATAAGTTTCAAGAATATTTAAATAATCCATACCATCTGACAAAGTAATTCAACAGCTAGAAACCTTAAGAAAAGTAATCAATGTTGCAAAAGAAGATTTATGAGTAAAGATACACATTGCAGTTATATTTATAACAGTGAAAAATTGTAAGCTATCTAAATGCCTAAATATAAAATTATTAGATAATGTCTATGTATTCAAATGTTCTTCTAATTACACTATAGTAATAACTAATACTTAGAATGTGCCAAAACCTGATTAGTATTAATATATTCTACATACAGTTTTAGAACTTTGAGTTATTTCATTTGATGCTCAAAGGAGAACCCTATATGATAGTCAAATATCCCCATTTTATAGATAAGAAAATAAGGACAGTTTATGTCAGTTGCCTAAGATCATACAAATAGTGTTAAGGGTCAAAGACAGAATTGGAATCCAGAGAGTTTAACCAAACCTTGTTATTTATCTACTATATTCTACTACCACTATATAGCATAATTTAAGATAATTTCAATATTTATGAAGTCATCCTTCAAATACCCTGAATTTTATGTCTGTGATCTTCTCACTTCCACTGATCTTGTATGTTATCCACCTCATCCACACACTACCATTGTCATCCTTGAAACCTTGCTATAACCTCCATAATGTCCATGTCAACCACTCACTCTCAGACACATACCTCCTATCTTTAAAATTTATTTTGTTTTGTATCCTGATTCCAACAATTCTATGGCACTTTAATCTTTTCAAATAATGCATCCTAATATCTTTTTCTCACCCTGACATTCCTCCTTTACCCATTTATAAGACTGTCATCATAATTATTTCTTTGCAAATATTCTCTACTCCCTTTCTCCAAATTCCATAATGGCTAAATGCACATCTTTACCTACATATGAGAAGTTGAAGGTGGCACAGAATATACAGAAAAACTCACAACTATGCTGAATCATCAGTTTTAATCATGACTGCTAACTGTAACTAGGTTCTTAGTGCTGCCTAACAATAGTGCTATTTACTCTCTCTCCTAGATGATTATTTCATACAATCTACATTTTCTCATACCTCCAAATTTTCTCTCTTATCAATTACATCTGATAAGCTTATATATTATTTTATTGGGTAATAGAATAAACAAGAAGTTTCCTGGTGCTTCTAACATGAACTGTACCATAGGATATGTACCTTTAGCATTCTTCCAGTTACAACGGATAGACTCCCCACATTCCCATATAGAGACAACTCCTTTGCTACACAGAAGACCATGGACTGTCTATTTATTCCAGAAACCATCAATAGTTTTCTCTCTCCTGGATAATTTATATTATTATACAAACATAAAATAATATCACATGGTTTTAAACCCCTCTGATCAATCCACATTCCCCTCCAGCTAATGCCCAAATGTCCAGCCCTCTTTCCAGAAAAGCTTCTCAACTTTTACACTATATTTTCTATTCCCAATTTCTTTAGTTTCACTCTATTGTAAACATACCTCAATCAGACATTCACCCTGCCACTCTCCCAAAACCCTTCTCACAATCACTAATGCCTTCTAGTTGTCAATCTGATGGAGTTTTTTTTCTTAGCTCTCCTATTAGCTGATCTAATAGCATCATTTAAACCATTTGATCACTGCATTATTCTTCAGACATTTCCTTGAGTTACTTCCTTTTGGATATTATTTTGTCTTTGTTTCTCCTCCAAATTTTTCAGCCTCTTATTTTTGTTCGCTACCCTGGATCCTCCTGGTTTTCCTAAACTCTACATATAGGATTTGCTCAGAGGTTGGGCTTTGGAATTCCTCTTTCTTTACATACAGCCCATTGGATCTCCTCAATATTAAAGCACTATCAGTTAACTATAGGCTCCCAAAGGTTTATCTCTGTCCCAGATTACTTCACTGAGACAAATATTCAAATTCTTCATAATTTTGACTTGAATTTTAAGTACTCATCTAAAATTTAACAAATTCAAAACCAAACTGCTGATTTTCTGTAAAACTGTCCCTCCTCCAAGGCAACTCTATAGGTTTTTTGCTCAAGCCAAGATTTTTGATATCATGCTTGATTCCTATTTTTTATTGAAACCCCATAGTGGCCAATCACCAAACGCTTTCAGCTCTACAAACAGGTTATATGCAGAAGTTGGCTATTTTCCACTAGCACAACCATACTGGTCCATAGCAAAGTCATTTGTCACTCAGGTTATGACCATACTCTTCCCAATGTCCTTTCCGTGGCCTCCCTATGCTCTGTCCTCCACAGAGGAGCCAGAGCCAAAATTTCACACTGCAAGTCAGGTCACATCACAGCTCTGCTCACAACCCTCCTAATGACTGGCTGATTCACTAATGATAAAAGACAAAATCTTTCCACAGCCTCAACAGCTCTACATCACCTGGCCACTCACTCCTGTTCTGGTTTTCTGTCCTCTGCTCCCTCCTTGTTCTCCCTGTCCCTCAAATATTTCAAGGAAGTTCCTGCCTCAGCATTTGCAATAACTCTTCTATCTAACAAGCGTATTTCCTTCAGATCCTCTCATGGGTGGCTCCTTCTTCAGTTCTCTACTCTAATGTCCCCCTCTCAGAAAGGCCTCCTCTAACCATCCTGTATAATAAATATATCCTCCACAGCAATCCTACTCCTGTTCTCCAGCCCTGCACACTGTGCTCCACTGCACTGCTATCTAACATGTGCATGTTCTTTCGCATCTTTATTGTATCTGAACTTTCAGTAAAATGTAAACTTTAGAAGAGCAAGCTTTTTGTTTTCCTTAACTGAAACAGTGCATGATACCTTGTGTGGTTTCAATTAATATTTGTTTAATGAATAAGCAAGAGATTCAATGAATAATTATGACTGACTTCTGTGCACCTATTAAAATTATGTGCTTCCAAAACTTTAGGTGGCATGAGAAAATGTTTAATATACAATGTTAAGTTTTCAAAACATGACAAAAACACTGTAAGTTGACAAAACAGGGGAGAATGATGCTCATTAAAAAAAAAAAAAAACAGTTATTTTCCTAATACATGAGGGCTGTCCAGAAAGTATACAGCCATATAACTGTTCCCATTATATTAACAACAACTGGGTACTTTCCAAACATCCCTTGTATAATCACACACATATAGATATGTCAAATGTTAATAGGAGTACATCAAATTCTTGACAGTGATTTTAGCTCATTTTGGGATTGAAATATCTCCTTTATGTTTTACCTTCATATTCTCAAATTTTTAAGCCAGCATGCACTATTTTGTAATATTTTAAAAGCATGAAAATAAAAAAATATTTTAAATATATATGAAATCAGTAATTTTTACCTACATACTATATTATATCCTTCACAGATATATTCTGATGATGTCCAACATAACTCCATACATATAGCAAGTGTGTAATCAATTTGTTTAAAATAAATGACTAAAATGCTACTTCATAGTGAAGATCTTCATAATCAGTTGTAACTTCTGGCAAAGTGTTTCAAAAGTACTTTTATTTATTCTATTAGATTTTCATTCTATAAACATTTATTAAGTAACAATTCTGTGTTAAGCATTTATTAAGTAACAATTCAGTGTCTAAGCACTGAGAATATAGGGTGATCATGACAGCTAAAGTTCTTACCTAATAGAACATTCTTTCTACTATAATTAAACTTATTGGGCCAGCCCAATAGATTTGCAAAATATTAATACTCATCTATCTGCTTATTGGATATTGTAATAAAATGATAAAAAGTTAAGAAAATACCATTTGATTGGAAACAATAGAAAAGTGTTTTAAATGTCCAAGTGGATACATTTTATTGACTTTTGAGTGTTCACTTATATACTTTGTGATAAACTATAGTCATTGTTGATATTTGTGCTTTATCATCATCAATATGTGTTTAAGAGCTCAAAGGTGAATCACACTAAGAATATTAAAAACATCTTTTATATCATATATAATGTTCATTTTGAAGTACAAATCATTCTTACTATTACAGATACTAAATGTTCATAAGCTGATTCAGCTTGGGTGATTATAAAATGAAACTGTAGGAATTTATGAGGTTATCAGATTCCAAAGCCATTAAATGTTTCATTACCTATTTAGTTCTTCTTCCTCTGATTTCATGCTTACCAAGTGTCATTCTAATTGCAATTTGCTTTTTGATATAATTTATATTCAGGGTTAAAAGATGAGTGTTGGTGAAGTTGCTGTGAGGATATAGAATTTACAGTAGTATTTCTTGGTTAATGTAATTAAATTGTCATTAGGCTGCAGAAACCAATGTGTAAATAAATGTTTCCTACAGAAATTTATATGACTGGTTACAACTATAGCATATCTAATGTGAAGAAAAAAATACCAATAGTACTTTACCAATTATATGCATCATTAACTATTTATAAGCAATGCCATATTTCCTTGGACTCTCAGATGCCTTTTACAAAACAAGATGTCCATAAATATGTGAGCAATTGAACCAAGTTGAATAGCATAGACTAGAATATAATACTTCCATTTGCATGAAGTTACCAAAAATCTTTAAAAAATATTGTAGTATTTCTTATGATATCCTCTAAATATTGGTCACCCATTTTTACCTACAATTTATTATATCTTTCTGTACAGTAACTTCTGGCTTACATTTTGATATAGAGCATGTCACTGCCTTGTGCCAGTCAGTACTTACATGTGTGCATATTTACATGTGTACATACATGCATGTAAGAATGGACTGACAAAATGTAGTAGCTCTATCCACATTTCATGAAGTTTTTTGAAGTTGTTTCTTCTAATGCAATAATGAAATTATAATAACAATATTTAAAGGTTGATAATTTATCTCAAAAAAGAAAATAATCCTATCACTCTACTGCTAAAGATGGTATCAAATATGGGTAGAAAATATATCCTCCAAAAAATATTATGGCCCCACATCTGAGAATAAATTCTACATGCAATTTTTCATACTAGAAAATGCTTTATCATCAGGAATTACATGATGTTTTTTAAAATTATTTTATGAAGTTTTATTTTCAGAGACATTTTTATTCTACATGAGCTAAGTAACTTTTTAAAATGTGTGTATGTGTACATTTTCTCTTATATTAAATTTATATTTATATTATCTCTTACATTAAATTTATATTAAATTTAATTATTATATTAAAATGAATGAGTTTTGGTCTAGTGTTAGTTTGTTGAAGAGTACAAATGGAGAAATTAAAGTTGGTCTGTATTCCTTACTATATTTAACATTTTGCAGTACCTTCAGGTAAAAGAATAAAATATGAAACAAAAATAAGTTGGAAGATCACACTATCACAGGCAGAATGAAAGGTAATTATCTCTAACTTATCTTCAGAAATTAGAGGAAAAGTGGCTGAGGTATTCAATCAGAAGACCAAAACCTATTATAATTATCTCCTTTACTTCCATTTCCTACTCTATTTCTTCTTAATTATGGATTTCATGTTGCTAAGCAGTTGTGATATAAAGGACATAGGCTTTATAATCAGACAAAAGAGGATTTGAATTTCATCTCTGTTCTGAAGATCTCTGTTCTGTGATCTAACACAAGTTATTTAATAGCACTCATTTTCATTTTTCTTTATGTTTAAAATATAAATAATAAGTGTTGCTTCATAACAATGCAAGGATTTAGAGAAATAGCATATGCAGAGTGCTGCATGCATTGAGCTGAATATGAGTTATCCAGTTTCTTCAAAGAATGAATCTTTTGGTTAGTTGAATTTTTCACACGTTTGAGGGTCACAATTGAGAGTTGAAATTAAAACTAATATTTTATGTGATTTTCTAAAATAGAAATGTTTAGAAACTAAAGATAATCGTTATCAGAGTAAGGGTTTCTTATAGATTATGCATAGTACAAGGCACTTTTTACATATCATGTCTGATATTCACAAAAAGGCCATAAGTTAGGAACTAAATAAAAGTAACTTATAAATGATAAATTTGAGGATCAGGAAGGTCAGGTAACTAGCTTTCTATAATTGAGTACATGGAATATATCTCAACCAATCGCTTGATTCTCATGTATTTAATATGAATATAGCCATTGTGATATACTATATATGCATTAACATTTATATATTTTTTTATTTTTTTTATTTTAGCATATTATGGGGGTACAAGTGTTAAGGTTATGTATATTGCCCATGCCCCCCCACCCCCCTCGAGTCAGAGCTTCAAGCGTGTCCATATTTAGTGTTGTTGTATGATTAGGTTTATCATCTTACTAATGGTTTTCTTTTTTGGGGGGTGGAAGTCTTCCGGTAAGGACCGGAAAACCTGCTAGACAAATTCTAAAAGAGCTGTAACACTAGGTTTTCTATTTGCTCATCTGCTCTTTTTTCCATGTTTTCTCTTTTTTCTTTCCTTTAGGAACTAATTTTTTTGATACTTTATTTCCTCTGTTGATATTGATGTAAAAACTAGTAAAATACAAATAAAATCTGGAGATTAGTTAATAGTAATGTACCAATTTTGATTTCTTACTTTTGATGAACATGGCATCGCAATATGAAATGTATTTTCTTTTGAAATAGGGTCTCGCTCTTGCTCAGGCTGGTCTGGAACTCCTGAGCTCAGAGTGATCCTCCCGCCTTGACTTCCCAGAGTACTAGGATTACAGGCATGAGCCATCACGCCTGGCCAATGAAATGTTAACATGATAGAAACTAGGAGTGGGGCGAAGACTATATGGAAATTCTCTGTGTTATCTTTAAAACATTTTTATAAATTTTAAATTATCAAAACCACAATGAGATTTCACTTATCTCCAGCGAGAATGGCTTTTATCAAAAAGTCCCAAAACAACAAATGTTGGCATGGATGCAGGGAGATAGGAACACTCATACACTGCTGGTGGGACTGCAGACTAGTATAAGCTCTGTGGAAAGTAATACGAAGATACCTCAAAGAGCTGTAAGTAGAACTACCATTTGATCCAGCAATCCCATTACTGGGCATTAAGCCAAAGGGAAAAAAGGCATTCTATAAAAAAGACATCTGTACTAGAATGTTTATAGCAGCACAATTCACAATTGCAAAGATGTGGAAACAATCCAAGTGCCTATCAATACATGAGTGGGTTAATAAAAGGTGGTATATGTACACCATAGAGTACTATTCAGCCACAAAAAATAATAGTGATCTAGGACCTCTTGTATTATGTATTATCCTGGATAGAACTGGGACCCATTCTACTAAGTGAAGTATCACAAGAATGGAAAAGCAAGCACCACATGTACCACATGTACTCCAAAATGATGGTTACCAGAGGCTGGGAAATTGGGCAGGGAGGGAAAGAGGAGTTGTTAATTAAAGAGTATGAAATTTCTGACAAACAAGAGCAATAGGTTTTGAGATCTATTGCTTAGCAAAAGAACTATAGTCAATAACAATGTATTGTATATTTCAAAATAGCTGAAAGACTAAATGTCTCAGCATAAAAATGATGTAATGGATATGTTAACTTGATTTTATCATTCCACATTTTATACATATATCAAAATACCACATTGCATCTTATGAATGTTTACAATTATGATTTTTAAATAAAAAATAAATCCCTACATATTAGACTAAGTATCAAGTATCTAATTAAAGAATAAAGGCTATCAGACTGCATAATATTTTTTAAAAACTCACTACACACTGCTTACAAAAGAAATATAATCCATAAGAGTTGAAAGTAAAAGAATTGAAAAAATTCATTATGAAAATACTAACCCAAATAAATACTGTATATCAGATAAAGTGGTCTTTAAAAACATAAAACATTATATTACATGGACTAAAAGACATTTCCACCTGGAAGATATCATTATTTAAAATCTATATAAATCCAGTGACTTAGCTTGAAAATATATTAAGCAAAAAGTGAAGAACCACAAGAAAAAATTAACAATTCCATAATCATAGTGGGATACATTAATATACCTCTCTAACAACTGTTTGAATAAGTAGCAAGAATATAGGTGATATGGACAACAAAAATAAGGAACTTGATTTGATTGCCATATGTACACTTGATTAGGAAAAAAAGTATAATAAACCTCATTTTAAGCAAAAGCTACAAATACAAAGGAAATTATTTAATTCACTATATCTAGAAATCACTATAGCAAGCATCATACTTAATGGTAACTTATGAAAGGTTTCTAATGAAAATGGAAGAAAGGAAGTATATTCACTTATCAACATTTATATGGAGGTCTTTCTTAGTGTAAAAAGAAAGTAACAAAAAGCCAGAAGAAGTGAAAAGTGGGAAATAAAACTGTTAATCATAAATGACATGATTGTGTACGTAGAAAAAATCCATAGATGAATGTTTAAAATTAGTGAGTGATTTTTAGCATCATTGCTGAATACACAAAAAATTACTAAAAAGAATTTTTATATTCCATATAATTCTAAGTATGGAACAAATAGTCATAAAGTACAATGTAAAGTGATGCTATTTATATCAGTATCTAAAATATCAAATACCAAGTAATAAATTGAATGTATGTTCTTAAAACAGCTTAGAAAACTATAAAATATTATTAAGATAAATTTTAAAGGCCTAAATAACTGAAGGATTTTATGTTGTAATGGTTTCGAAAACTAAATATTGCAGAGATATAAATTCCCCCAAATTCATCTCTAGTTTCAGTTTAATCAAATCAGTATTATTTTTGTGGAACTTAATAAATTGATTCCTAAACTTTTCACACAAAAATATGAAGGCTCAACGTTAGCCAATATAACACGGAGAAATAAGAACAATTTGAAGGAGTTTTATTAAAATATATCAAGATATTATAAAAACACAGTAACTAGTAACAGTACACTATTGGCACAAAGATAGACAAATAAGGCCAAAGGAGTTGGATTGGAAGTCCAGTACATTTAACATGTGATCATTTGATTTATGATTATCAGACCACTGCAGTGCAGTGCAGAAGTTTTTTTTTAACAACAAGGTTGGTCAATTATATATTAATCGGTGAAAAGTAATTTTGATTCTCTACCTCATACTATACTCAAAAATCAATTCCAGGTAGCATGTAGACCTAAATGTAAAAAGTAAAACAAACTAAGTGTCATCAACTGGTACTATTATAATTAAGACTATGTAAAAGCAAGCTGGATCATTGTTGTGTTATAATATATAATTCTAACAAAGGACATGAGATCAGAATATTTAAACTCCTATAAAACAATTTAAAAAAAGGCCAGCCAAATTTAAACAATGGGCAAAAGACCTGAGCACTATTGTGCTTCTCTCCTTTCATACAAAATCACAGTATAACAAGGAAGAAGCACAGCTGTTATGTAAATAGGCTTCCTTCCTTATATTTGTTGTCATAGCTCTATGTTAATTAATACAATGAAATAAAGGCCAGAAAGGCCTGAACTGTTTTTAAGTAAGCAAATAAGAGATAAAATTATAATTTGAGTGTGCTTTATATTCTTATTTTGTTAACCAAAATATTTGACTACCCACTATAGCCTGTACTCACTTATGCATTAAAATAGAAAATTTAGTCAATTTGAATTGCTGAAAACCAAAGCAAACTTGTTAAAGAAAAATTCTTCCACTGATATTTACATGTTTTATTTTGTTTTTTAAAGAAGTTTGTTGCAGAAAAATATCAGGACACATGTCTTTTAAAAAAAATACGTGAAAGATGGAATAAACAAAAGGAAAGTATCCTTAATTTAGGTAAGGGGTACCACAGGTGGCATGGAAAAGCAAGTATTATTCTTACAGAATGGATAATCAAGTATTCAAAAACATCAATACATAGAAGAAGAAATATGTTTTATAGTCATTAAAACTTTCAGTCTTTGAGCTTGGTTTGCCCATTGGGAATTAGTTTTGAGTAAAGAGATTAGGAGCACAAATAAGGGGGGGGAAATTAATCAAGAATCAAGAATTTAATCCAACTTCTTTTGGACTATACAACTCCTATGCATCTTAGTATTATGGACAATTTTTAAAGTTATCACTGACCTTGAACATGCTAAAATCAATTATGATTTGCAAAATGAGCAATGGAATATACACATTGACTTAAAGAAAATCAAAGGAGTACATGGTATCCTGGCTATTTTATGTATTTTAAAAGCAACATGACATGGTATAATTTTACAAATAATTTATACATTCTGTATTTCAAAAAATTCATTATTTTCTGGTAGCTAATTTATAGTATAGTTCCTGAAACTGTTTCCTAATAAAAAGGACCATCATTTCAGAAGCTTAGAAGATGACTAGTATTGGTCATATTTCATCAACCTCTGTATTTGGATTTGACATTACCAAAGGCTGATTTATAAGCTATTAATTCTTTCCTCCCTCAATGAAACAGACTTTTTTCATTCCCCTTTACCTCTATTAGCAAGTATTCTGCCTTTACTACTCATGATTTCTTCATTGGATGACTTCTTAACGTAATACAATTTTCTGCAACAGATGGAGTCCTTACCAGGAAAGGAGTTTAGGAATGAGGAAGAAAATTTCATGTTTTTAGGGAACTGTAGGAAGATTTCATGTACTTAAAACTGACACACACACACACACACACACACACACACACACACATACATATATATATTATTATTATTTAATTTCAGAGTATCATGGGGCTACAAACATTTAGGTTACATATAATGCCTTTGCCTCACCCAGGCCATGGCTACAAGCGTGCCCTTCCCCAATACAGTGTGGATAACACAAGAATGGAAAAATTAAAACTAATAAGTTTTAACATAGGTAAATATATGTATGTGCATCAGGTATCTTAATGAAACCACCTTTTACAAATCAATATAGAAGTGCAAGGCAGGAATTGTGGTAAGGGCCTAAAACTCCATGAAAGCACAGGCCTAGATAAAAATATTAATAATCAGCCACTGTCCCTTGTTTGCTTCTCTATAATTGCTACTCTGGAGTCACATAGCTGGCGATCAGAAAGATTCTTGACTTTCCCCATAGATAACATCTTCCTTGTGAAACGTAAGGCTGGTTTTTGAGATGTCTTCCAGGGCCTGCATTCCAGTGGAATAGATGACCCACCCAGACCGGTGGTCCATATCAAGGAACTGACTCAACTGATTTTGCATCCCTCACCCAAGAGAAGACTCAGTAAGGAAGACAATTTCTACACCCCTATGGTTCTGCCCCAAGCCAGCCAATTAGCAGACCCAATTGCCCAGCCTTTTCCTTCCAATCTGTCTTTATAAACCCTTTCTCCTGAATTTTCAGGGAGAGATAGATTTAAGAAATTTCTCCTACCTCCTCACATTGCGCTATGATATTAAACTCTTTCTCAGCTATAAACCCTGCTGTCTCAGTATATTGGCTTCCTCTTGTACAGCGGGCAATGAACCTGGTTGGGTGGTAATATTAACAGCTTATCAAATTAATCTGAGAGTTTTTTTATGCACTTTTAAAATTTATATTCGTATCTTTATTTTATGACTGCCATTTTATAAGGAAATTTTTGTAAGATAATTTTTATAAATGATTAGCATTATCATGAGTAGAAATTTCTTTTAAATAAAGTAACAGCTCTCATGATAATAAAACAGATAAAATTTTCTTTAAAATCCATAAAAGCAATGTTTGTCTGTTGAACCAGAATTATACATCATGGAGCTTATTGGGAATCTTGAACCAAATAAATGACAAAGAAGATTCTAGTCATAATTTACCCTTGCTTAGAGAGTCAGCCTTTGACCATTATTTTAATAGTCAAGGAAGCTTTCATTTACAGAGTATCCATGCTCACAATGCACTTTAAGGAAACAAAAGTCCAGTTTTAATTGACCATAGCCCCCTCTTATTTGCAGAAGTTCAGCCTTAAAGTCTATTTTTAAGTAAGAAACTATTCTAATCATAAGGCATTGTGGAAAATTTTAAGTCTATTTTCTCCAAGATATGGCAAAAGTTCTAATATAGAACATGGAAGTCTTGTATTCATAGTCTGTCTCTGATAGCTTCAAGTTGGAAAGTGTACTTGCAATGTCTTAATCTCAGTGTTACAGTAATTTGGGGCACAATACTACTAGTTCATAAAATGAAGAGAATTAAAGTATGTAAAACAATCAACACAGTATCTAGAACTTTGCAGACCCTTTATAGATGTTACCTTCCTTCCTTCTCAGAAAGATGAAAGCTACCATGCTTATTCTAATGTAATTGCTTTCTTATGAGCAAAGACTTAATTTGGACTATGCATGGGCTACTTGCAAGAATAATACCAATATTCAGGTCAGTTTAATAACTTAGAATGGGATTATATATAATCTTATATTATGCAAAATGTAATTTACACTAATATTCATATTAAATATCTTGACTTTTAGGTTTTTCACCCAAAGATTTTCAGCAATTTGTTTGGTGTTTCTGTATTTATTTTCCTTGTTAAGAGGTTTAGCAACTGAAAAAAATCTACCTACTTCTCTGAGACTATTTATAACAAGTGATAAATTCAAGTATATAATCCAAGGCTAAAACCTACTTAGATTTATATAAGGTCACTTCAGAGAATGCATTTAGTTCTCAACTTCAAATTCACTATGGTGAATAAAAGGAACTTCAAGAAAATGAATGTCATTTGCCTTATGGTTACACATAGCATACCTGGAAAAGAACATATTTCAAAGACTATAGTATACATTATTTGTTTTAATCTCATTTTATTTACAGGGTTTTATGTCAAAAATTTTCAACTTAAAGACAAATTCAGAATTAGATAAGGAAAGATTTTATTCAAAAGAGTTATTGCAATAGGGAGAAGAGGACCTTTCTAATAGGAAACATGCTCTGACCATGAGATCTGCAATCATTTCAAAGGTTAGGCAGGAAACGCTTAATATATATATAATATGTATATATATATGTTTACTCATATATATATATGAGTAAATAAGGCTAGAAAGAACAGGTGTCAGACAGTTGATAAGGGAAGGTCTTTATGGTCAGTGTGTTTTGGGGGATGGGTGGTTAAGGAAGCGCTGTTTTTCGTTCTGATATTGGCTCAGGCAGAGGGTGAGTCTCAAAGTTCAGGAATCTGTGTGGAGGAGAAAAATTTAAAATTTTGAGTCAAGTTGGCAAATCTTTTATTTGGACTGATCAGTGGGGACAAACAGTTCATCTAATCTCTTATAAGGCAAATAATGTAATTTGGAGAGTCTAAGTCTGACCTTATCATGGGTAAACAAGGAAGCATCCCAAGCCATATCTAAATAATCATATAGGAAAAGATAGGTCTTTGCAAACCTCAGGATCACAGGGTAAAGTTCAATATTGTCAGAATCTAGCCAAATGTCTGAACTTTTAATTTTTAATCATTGGTAGGCAAATAGCAATAGAGCGCCACAGTGTTCTGACTCACGGTTGTATCACAATTCACACCATTTCATGTGGAAAGCTAACATGCAATATTCAAAGCTCCAGAATTGTTTCCAGATTCGACAAGTAAATTCTTAGATAAATAAGTTGTGGTGACCTCCTGCAGTTTCTAAAGGGAGATGTCTTAGCTCCTTTCTTAATCACAGTGTCCTTTATTTATTTATTTTTTATTTCAGCATATTATGGGGGTACAAATGTTAAGTTTACGTATATTGCCCATGCCCCCCACCCCCTTTGAGTCAAAGCTTCAAGCGTGACCATCTCCCAAATGTTTCACATTTCACTCATTATGTTTGTATATACTCATCTCCTCCTCCCCCCCTCCCACCTGCCTGACACACGATAAATGTCATTCCTATATACCCACTTAGGTGTTGATCCATTAATACTAATTTGCTGGTGAGTACATGTGGTGCTTGTTTTTCCATTCTTGAGATACTTTACTTAGTAGAATGGGTTCGAGCTCTATCCAGGAAAATACAAGAGGTGCTAGGTCACCATTGTTTCTTACAGCTGAACAGTACTCCATGGTATATGTATACCACATTTTATTAAACCACTCATGTATTGATGTGCACTTGGGTTGTTTCCACAGCTTTGCAATTGTGAATTGTGCTGCTAAAAACATTCGAGTGCAGGTGTCTTTTTTGTAGATTGTCATTTGGTCTTTTGGGTAGATGCCCAGCAATGGGATTGCAATAATTCATATTTACTTAATAATCCTTAAGAAAGTAACATACTCACCACTCAATTATTTGATTGTACTAATAACCGGTAATATGTTGGAACTATTATTATAATCTCCTTCTTAAATTTAAGAAAAGAGCCTTTATGTTTGAAGGGAATACATCCTTATTCCAAGGAGGAATGTTATGGTATGAAGGAAAGAACAAGACTTTAAATAAAACAGATCCAGGTTCAAATTTGGGCTCTGCCATAAAGTAGTTGTGTGTGACCATGAGCTAATGACATACCTCATTTTCCTTCAGATTTTTTTTTTTCAGTAAAATGCTACCTTGAAAAATTCTTCCAGGGATTAGAGATGATGTATAGTGTTAATCCTCATTATATGTAGATTATGCACTTGCAAATTTGCCTATTCACTAAAATGAATTTATAATGCAAAAATCAATATTTGTGGCATTTTCATGGCCAATCATGGATATGTACAAAGCAGCAAAACATTTCAGTCACTCCCTATACTTGTTCCAAGCTGAGATTCAACAAGGCTATGCTCAGCCTTCTTGTTTCAGCTCTTACACAGCATGGCCTATTGTGTCCTACATTTTTGGCTTTTTTTTTTTTGCTTTGCTTTTTGTCAGTGATTTCATGCTGGCCATGAGTTCAATATTAATAAATCAACAATATATATTAAATAAAGTTTCTAAACAGAAACATGCATAAAACAAGGTTATGTGTTGATCAGTTGACAAAAATGTAAACAAATTCTCACAAGAACGTAACCTTGTGTTTATCACAGCAACAGTGTGTTTACCCTGCTTTTCTCCTTCCTTCCCATGGAGACCAAATAAAGGCTCTTGACCACAGTTCACACCACCCCACCCTGCTCCCTCTGTCTCCATCCTGCCCCCAGCTTCCCTATCCCTGTGCCATGGTGCAGCTCCCATGCTTGAGATCTGCGAGTATAACAAACTGTCTTTTCAATGGAAGTTATTTCCTGATCTGTTGGCCTTGTCATACCTAAATAATAATAAAACCTATTTTATTTTATAAAACCTAAGTATTTTAAAATACTTAGCCTTTGTCATAAAGAAATTTAGAACTGTAATACTGGAGACTAGATAACTCACAAAAGAGAACAAAAAGAAAACAAACACAATATGTAAGTAGTGCAAAACCTATACAAAGCCAAGTGCTAGGGTAGATGTAAGAATGATTGACGTGGTTGGCACCAAACATGAGAAGGATGAATGAAAGATCAAAGACAGCAATGCGTGGAGGAATGGGGTGTTCTTGTCAGATGAGAGAAGGTCGAAAGTCTTTGTGGAGGAGGTGGTGAATGAAGCAGTAAATTTGGAAGTAGGTGGTTTCCCTGCAGAATTATTTGACTGAGGTAAGATATTATAATTTTTTGCTTTTAAGATATTGGGTTTTTTAAATGCATTTGATCAAGTAAGGGATTAAAAATGTGTTTGGATCATGCTCACTCCCCAAAGCAATCATCTTTTTGAGTTCTTTTCAGAGACAAAATGGAAGCCAGGCTCTTATTTTTATTTCTATAAAAAATGACCCAGAGAAACATACGATGCTCATAGACAAACTTCTGTATCCAGGCAACGTCACTTTGAAGTAGGGGGCAGATTATTGACATTTTATAACTGGGGTTCCAAGAACACCAAAAGAAAAGGCAGTGGTGGAAACAGAAATAGCCCACAGGCCAGGGATCCTGGAAAATTGGGATAATTACTGAAATCAATTCTAGCTTACAAAGAACATAAAAGCTGAACACACACTGTTAAATTGCATTCTGCTCACCTGTGGTTTACCATGCTGGCTTTTTTTTTTTTTTAATGCTCAGATTTTGTAAAGGCCAAGTAGAATTTCTAACAGATCATTAATGAGAAGCACTTGTGGCAGCAATAGGAACACCAACTTATCAGAGCTCTTAAAAATATGCATTTTATCTAACCATAAAATTAATCAAAAGGAATAAAAAAATACTAAATTGCTTTCAGCAAAGAACATTTATAGATAATGTACATGAAAATGTTTTTTAAAGCTTTTAACACATACGATTTGATTTATTTATGAAATGGCTAATTCTCCTTGGATTTGAGATGTGATATTTATATGAATAATCCCATGAATCTCTAGTAATTATCCATCCATTACTATATCCCCACGTGAAACACAGAATTCATGAATCACGTGGCTTACTTTTCATAATAAGAGATAATTGTAGTCATAAATCCTGTGGTATGAATGATTGCCTTGGCATAAGGAAAGAATGATCCACACTGTGCTCCAATGAATGGGACACCATATTCATGATACTACTGCCTGCGAGAAGGAACAAATGCCTAAACCAAAAGAATGTTATTAATATGACTTTAGGTCTATTTAGCCCATAGAAAATTTAGATAGACTACTTCAGCACAACTCTGTTGATGTCTCACTCAATCAATCAAATCTATATTGTGCTCTTTGAGCTTATTGCTAGAATATATCAGAAGTGACAATGAAATTCATCTTTTGGTTCTCAATGAATATAATTTCTACTTATCTCACTGGTACAAGTAATTGCAGGTATCAGATAAAGAGTAGAAGTTGTTGAGACAGACAGACTTACTTTTGATTCTCAATATTGCTTGTTCCTAGCAGGATAACCGAACATAAATTATTGAACATTTTAGAGCCTCCATTTTGCTCATTTGTATAGTAAGTAAGAAATAGTATAAAACTATTTCTTAAAGACTTGTCAAAATTAAATCAAAATTCACATAAAAGAACAAGGTTGGCACACAGTAGCCACTCAAAATATGGATCACTCTTTAAAAAACTACACTAATTCCAAAGAAAGTAGGATCTCCATTTTGAAGGAATAGCTTAAAATCACTACTAATCTTACTTAAAACTGATAAGTGAGGGGGTTTATCTTTGTCACTGCTCAACTCCCGTTTACAAAACACTTTATCTTTGTATAGTGGCTCAAAGCTCCCATCATCACTGATCAATGCTTCTTCTAAAAAGAAAATCTGTAATTCATTCACACTAAGCTATATTACTAAGTGGCTTACCTCTGTCAAGTATTTAAAGGCGTAAAACCAGAAAAATAAAAACTAACTGTAGGATCAGAGGCTTCAGCTAGTGGATACATGTTTTGTGGATCCATGGTTGGGGTAGGGAGTGTCAGGAAGGTGTTGAGGGTGGTGGGGAAGAAGGGAGTTTGGAGAATGAAAGCCAGAGAGCACTGTAGGGGTAACTGGGATGTTGACTTGTGAAATTTAAACATCATGGATTATAACCAGGCAAACAAATTTAATTTCTGAAGGAAAGTTTTGTGTCTCCTTTAGCTACATTATATTAGTAATTGTATTCAGAACATTTTTCATGAATGGAATTTCAAAAGTGTTTGTAACTGGCTCTTTACCTTACAGAACTTTTAAATGGGTTTCCTACCCAAAAATGGCCCATGCAAAAACAATTAAAATTACAGTTGCCATATTAAGCTGTATAAAATTTATGCTCTTATAAGACTTTAAGAACATTTTAGTTGTCTTGTCCTAGTCATTAAGTTTTATTCACTTGCTTTTGTCATTTTCAGTATAAATGTGCTTCCTTGCTGTTTACTCAGTGCTGAAGTGCTGATTATATTATTAGAGAGAAAAACAAAATTGACAAAAAGTCTGGAGCTGTAGTATCAAAAGTCTGAACTATTAACAATTTGATATGAAAATATGAATAAAGATTTTTTTTAATCTTTTTAGTTTCTTTTTCTTTTTCCTTTTTTTTTTTTTGTATATGTAAAACTAAGGGAGTTTTTTTCCCCTCTACTTAGGGCACTTGGATAATTATGGCTAGAGCACTTCCTGTATCAAAAGGCAAAAAGCAGGGAGAGGACAATTGGTTTGGGAAGATCAATGAGTGTAATTAATGATATAATACAGAATGCATACCTTTTTATAGTCAACGAAGTTTCCAACATCCGGAAAAGAGTTTCACATGCGTATATGATTAGAATGTGGCCTATATTTCATGTAGCCTGAGGATTTCCTCACCAGAACAAGTCGTGTACCATTGAATCAAAATAATTTCATGTAGAGGAAAGCTATATTTGCAAAACTGCTAAATTGGGTTGATGCACCTGAATGCTTAAAAAGAAGCACATCACAAAATTTAAAAATAATTTTACTTTAAGCTATGATCTGAGGAATATATACTGATTATTTTATGCAGTTATTGGTGCTATTTGAAATGATTACTCTTCTAAGTCTTAATTTCTACCCTCCTCTAATGGTGGAACTGATTACACAAAAATATAATCTTTTTCCAAGTCATACGTTTTACAATTGCAGTTTAACTTTGGGCAATTACATTGAAAATTAAAGGATTTCAGTTGAAAGGAAGGGGATTTGAAGGCAGTGTGAATTCAAAGACTTTCCATTTCCTTAAGCAGTATCTAATCAAATGGATATGTAAAACTTAAATACTGTGCATTTTTCTAACATTTCTCTTCTCCCTCCTAGTGAAACAAGGTCTTGACATAATAATGACCTTTGGACTTTCTCCCCACATACTGCTGATAACAATCTCTCTCTGTTCTTTTGCTGAAATGCTTTTACTTTTAAAATAGATGCTTTAAAATCAGTGCAGATCTTAGGGGTAGTTTTTTATTTTTTAAAAAGAACTATACATATATATACACATACACACATATATTAAATATATATATTTGTCAATCATACTTCAATAATGCTGGGGAAAACAAAAACAAAAAAAGAAATAGATGATAGACAGTTGATAGATAGATGGATGAAAATATCTTAAATGACTTCTGGCTATGGTCTGCTGGTAAATGTTTAACCACCATATATCTGAGAAAAAAACATACTCTGACTTGTACCATTTGTTAATTTTCATGGTGTAAATACTGCCACTTCTAGCTATCAACATGATGTCATTGAATAAGGAATTTTGAAGAGATAACTGTAGTACACCATTCTATATACTATTTTCACCATTCCAATAGAGGATACAATAGACATAACTTCAAAAGCACCAATGGTAAAATGTAAGCAATGGTATATTGTGAGTATACTAACTTGTTTTAAATGGAACTTATTTAATTGTACATTAATATGACCTAATTCCAAATAATATTAGCATTTAACAACTAGCTCACAAAATTCCTGAAAATTTAATAATTGGTTCTGGTGGGCCACTATGAGCAGACTCAAGCACATCACTGGAAAATCTAAATGGAAGGAAGAACCAGCAATTGAGCTATGTGTTTGGATGGGCAGGACATAGTTTGGGTATCTGAACTATTAATATTCCTTAAATAGCAGCTGAAATAACTTCCTTTATCCTTGAGTATGTTCATACATCACTTTAAACATTTTACATTTCCCCAAGAATGGAATGATTTCAGAAAAACCCACATTCTTTAGTACAGTTAGATGTTTAATACATTAGAAAGGCAGCTATGTATACCTGAGAGGCAGAAGAGGTCACTGCCTTGAAGTGCACTATACTCTGAAGCCCAACTGCCTGTATTCACACCTTCTCCCCATCATTTATTTTAGGCAAGTTAGTTAAGTTCTCTATACCTCTGTTTCTTTATCTGTAAAATGTCAAAATAACAGTCCTTACTTTACCAGGGTTCTATTGTGTGGCTGGAACATTTCAAGTTCTTAATAAAGTTTAGCTTTATTTGACTTTTGTGAAGTTATCCCTTTTGGAAAATATTCTTCTTTCTAAGCCTTCCACATACAGGAATTTCCCTAGTATGCACACAACAACTCTACGTACTGAGAGATCATCATTAATTTACTTGTAATACATACTATATATCTCTGTTACATCAGTTTCCTAGTTGATGGGAGCAGAGCTTCCTCAAATTGATGAACAATAGAGAAGTATACTTTTGAAATCCCTTTTCAAAGACATTAACCCCTCTGCCTTCTATACAATCGCTCTCACATCTTTCATGGTGACTTCTTAACTTTACTTGCTATTTCAACCTAAGCTTTTGGATTTCTTTGTTTACTTATTTTAACAACTTCTGTAAGGTTATCGCCCATGGATAAAAAATGTACCTTATCATATCATTCTCTTTTCCAGAACCCCTGATTATTCTAACAATGATCAAATACTCCTTTCTTTAAAAATTGCCTATTTTCTGATTTTTCTGTAAAGAGATAGCAGTTTTATATTGTTTTAAAAAATAACTTCATTAATTTGGCAGGGACTACAGAGGTATTAAAAACTAAAATCCTTTTCTAACACGGATATCTCAGTTTCATGGATGACTTGAGATTTTAATGGTAGTCCTTATATTAATAATTGAATTTAAAATAAACAAAAAAAGGAGAGAAGTTTTATCAATGTGGATTAAGTTTTTAAATTACCAGTTTTAGTGTTAATGTCTTGATTGCTGTATTTCTCTAGTCTTCCAGAGGACATTTTCATTCAATTTTCAAGCATAAATGTTTGCCAAGGTATCCTTTCCATTCATCAAATATCTATATTCTCCCTCCCCATTTGAACAAACAATATCAGTAACAGCACTCTCGTTCAATCCTCTAGCTTAAAGATGACAAGAAAATACAGCTGTTTTCTTTTTCTTGTTTCCTTTATTGTCTTTCATTATTTTCTTAGGGGAGTAGTTTCATTGAAGATCATCTCAGATCTCAGTAGCATCTATCCTCAGCATTCCTGTGCATATATTAATATATTTGTGCATGCGTGTTTCTCTTCATGGAGTTTTTATATCATAGAGCACATGTTTGACATTAACCCCTACTCATATTCTGGTTGCAGTTGGTAAGTTATTAATAAGTATGACTAAAGATATTTCACAAGAATATCTAGTGCCTCCAACTGGATTTCAAATACAAAAAGAGGAAAAAATATACTGTTTTTATTCCCTTCAACACAACAGGTAAACATATAAGACAATAATATAGGAGCTTAGAATCTAAGAAATCAGCAGTATTTTATTTCTTTGATTCCTGTGTCAGGTATTGATGCCTTCTGTTGAGTGTGGGCTTTACCCAATGACTGGCTTCTGATGAATAAAATAGGGCAACATTAATGCAACGCCGCTTTTGTAATGAAGTGACAAAAATACTGTTGTTTTTTTTTTTTTTTTTTTTTTTTGAGACAGAGTCTCACTTTGTTGCCCAGGCTAGAGTGAGTGCCGTGGCGTCAGCCTGGCTCACAGCAACCTCAATCTCCTGGGCTCAGCAATCCTACTGCCTCAGCCTCCCGAGTAGCTGGGACTACAGGCATGTGCCACCATGCCTGGCTAATTTTTTGTATATATATTTTTAGTTGGTCAATTAAGACGGGGGTCTCGCTCAGGCTGGTTTCCAACTCCTGACCTTGAGCAATCCACCCGCCTCGGCCTCCCAAAGTGCTAGGATTACAGGCGTGAGCCACCGCGCCCGGCCAATACTGTTGCTTTTTAAAAAAAAAAAACCTCTTGGGTTTCCTTCTCTTACTTTCTAACTCACTTGCTCTGTAAGAAGCCAGCTACCATGTTGTGAGCTGCCCCAAGACACACATGGCAAGGAACTAGTGTCTGTAGGCAATAGCCAGTGAGGACCTTGAGCCTGTCAATAGACATGTGAGTGAGCTCAAGGGCAAATATCCCAAGGGCTCACAGTTAAGCTTTGTAATGACTGCATCCGTGGCCAACACCTTGAATATGACATCATTGAGACTCCAAGCCAAAGGCACCCAGCTAAATACTCTAATTCACATTCCACAGAGACTGAGATAATAAATGCTTGTTGCTTAAGTCTTTATATTTTAGGGTATTTGTTACTCAGCTATTATCGATTAATAATACAGACAGATTCTCTGCCTTTTTAATATATTTTTCATCAACTTTTAATTTTCTCAAATTCCATTCTGTTCTGTCAACAACTATATATAAAAGCACAGGTTTAGGGAAAAGAGTTACCATTATGCTTTTTGGGGTACCCTTTTGTTTCCCATTTATGTTCCAAATAATATATTCTTTAAATACATAGAAGATTGAGATTTCTGGCTAGCCCTTCTTATTTCACTACACTATATTTTTCTTTAGAAGCGCAAGTTTCTCTCAATGGATAACAAGCTATTAATAGCATACATTCGTTTTGAATGAATAGACCAGCATAGGCATATGCATAAACTATTACTTTTCTTTAATTAAAGAAAAGAATAAATAAGTCAATTAATTTAATCATGTTTGCATCCCTTCATTTAAAAAAGATTTTTTAATTAAACATTTCATCCAAGAATAGTGCTCTTAATAGATAATGAAATGAGAAAGTAACCTAAACCAAAAGGAATATTGAATAGGTTCTAAGTCACACTGTGAAATCCTTTCCATAGGTCAAAAAGTCTCATGAAGAAGACGTGACAGGATTTTTACTGGAATATGTAATTTGTAGAAGGTGTTTAAAGGTATCTTTAAAGGTTTTTAAAGATACTTCATTTTGATCAATTCTTCACAATTGTAACCCAGTAGGATGCAGTAGAAACGATTCATACAAGTGATTATATGTTAAAAATGGTGAGTTTGAAATATACATGAAATTAAGCATATACATTTGACTATTTGGCGGGAAAACGCACAAAAAATTTGTTTATTCTTATGCATTGTGTTCATCTATTTATATATATTGTAGAATAATTACATGCACTGTTTCCAGAGAATTTGATTCTGAATCTAAAACCATAACATATAGACTCTTTAGTTATTATAATAGCTCTCAGAAAATGGAGATCCCTGGCAAGGAAAATATTGTCATACAAAATACTGTTACCTGGTACAATGTCCCCTCAGGAACCTTGAAATCAATATGTTAGGTGCCCTTCTGGTTTCTAGAATCATAATTCAGAAGTTCCTCCTGTGGGTGTAGTTCCAGTTATAAGACAAGAAAAGTACTACGCTAAATGTTTCCTAGTAATAAAAGAATGGGAAATAGAGAGACAGTCAGAAGTAGAAAGGAAATGCATTTTTCTGACCAGCCATGTCCCTCAGAAAAGACTTCCTTAGCATTCTTCAGGAGAGGAGACAGCATCATTCTTTAAAAAAACAAAAGTTCCCGAAAACTGAATATGCTTTTAAAGAAGTTTCCCATTACAAAATATTTCTTGGTTGAGAAAGTGTGTGCATATTTAACATGACCAGGTCTTTTTATGACCAAGTATCTTTACCTAGAAACTGATGCTATTTCCTCTTCTATTATATAGATTATTTTTGAAAAATGCTGCCCTTTCTTTTTTTTTTTTTTTTTTTTTTTTTTTTTTTTTTTTTGAGACAGAGTCTCACTTTGTTGTCCAGGCTAGAGTGAGTGCCGTGGCGTCAGCCTCGCTCACAGCAACCTCAAACTCCTGGGCTTGAGTGATCCTTCTGCCTCAGCCTCCCGAGTAGCTGGGACTACAGGCATGCGCCACCATGCCCGGCTAATTTTATATATATATATCAGTTGGCCAATTAATTTCTTTCTATTTATAGTAGAGACAGGGTCTCGCTCTTGCTCAGGCTGGTTTTGAACTCCTGACCTTGAGCAATCCGCCCGCCTCGGCCTCCCAAGAGCTAGGATTACAGGCGTGAGCCACAGCGCCCGGCCTGCCCTTTCTTTTAAAGATGTTTATTGTGGGACATCTAGCCTCATTCTAGGATATATGGATATATACATATATAAAATATACTCATATATATTATATATATTTATACCTATGAATATATGATTCATACATATATATGTATGTGCATGTATATATATATTTAGAGGGTTTTCAGTCTTTAAAATATACTTGTAGACTCAAGACTAATGCTGATGACTTATTAATTTTATTAATCCTTTAAACATTTTTTTTGACATTTCCTAAGGGCTTCTTTATTATAACAGTATATTTGATTTTTTAAATATATGGAAAGTTCTCAAGAAAATTGACACTTGTGGAAAAGAATTTTGTCACAACAGTTGTACTGAAAATAGAATTGATAATAAATTCCTCAGAATATTCAATGTACTCAAAATAATATTTGTTTCAGAACTGAGACATAGTTTAAGTTTGCCTTGACAATATAACATTCAGACAAGTTACAAAAATATATATTTAAAATAACATTATAGGAAAGTAAGATGAAATAAAAAAGGATACAAATTTTATCTGATTCACAGTTGTTCATAGCCTACCAACATTCATTTTTCCTCCCTTAAAAAAATCATTTCTAATTTAATACTATTGGAAAAGTGTAATTTTTACTTTAGGTTTAAATGTCAAAGTGAACTTTCCTTTAAATTGATCTATTTTTGAATATGAACTATTTTTCTTTTGAATGAATGGTTTTGATTGCAAATTCCATTGATACAAAAAAAAATCTAGTACTTAGCAAAAAGAAATAGCAACCAGAACATTTGATGACAAATTATTTGCTACATTGTGTTTAAAAGAAACAGTTATTTAGTGACTTGAAGGCAAGTACACATGGACAATATGCCTCAACAAGGACTAAATGCCCAATTTATAAGCTGAAAGAAAATTTGCAATTTTGGATAATGTGAAGGAAATAACATCACAGACAAATTCTTTTTACCTAAGCAAAGCTAAGCTCCATATTGTTGATTTTTATTCTAGAGAAAATCTTGTAATTTCAACATAGAGCTCTCAGTTATTTATCTAGATCAGTGGATGAAAAAGTAGTTTTATGGTAAAGGATATGCTGTTCAGATTTAAGAAAATGCATAATTATTTTGAAGTAGGATTATGCTATTTTAAAACAAACTATTTAAAGAAATTAATCTTATGAAAGTTAACATTTTTGTCAACAAAATCAACAACTCATTGCACTAAAATTAATATCCCATTATTATACCCCAATCATTTAGTAATGTTAATTAGAAAATTAAATATTCACTGATAGTTATACCAAACTCGTATATTTAAAGATTTCATCTAAATGCAGCCTTTGATAGATCAAGCCACCTTCACAATTCCTTATCAATATAAATTCTTGAAACCCTCTAATCATATGTTTAAAACTCCAACACATTAGCTGGGCATAGTGGTGCATGCCTGCAGTCCCAGCTACTCTGGAGGCTGAGGTGGGAGGATCACTCAACCTCAGGATTTGAAGGCTGCTGTGAGCTATGAACACACCACTGCACTCCAGCCTGGGAGACAGAGTGAGATGCCCATCTCAAAAAAATTTTAAAAAGACACATTAGTAGAATGTATGCCTTTGTTGTAGAAGTAATAATATAATAAGTAATGTGAGAGAAAATATTTCAAGAAAAATGGTTTGATAGGTTAAAACATAAACTAGAAGTGATATAATAGAGACAGATTGTAGTATAAGACTGAGGCGATGGGGTTGGATAACTTGGGGTGAGGGGAGGAAATAGAAAAAGCATGGATTGAGAGCACCTACATGTTTCAGACATTTTTAGAGACATCCTCTAATCTTTATAATAGTGACGGAATGATAGAATAAATATCATGTTTATTACATTTGAGGAAACTATGGACAAATGATGTTCCTTAGCCAAGACCACACATCTTATATATGTTCTAGTTCCAATTATTTGTAATATCTTGGTTGAAATACTTCCATGACGCTTAATTGGAAAATTCAGAGAGCCATTTATACAAACTCATGTATGTGATTCCAAAATCTATTCTATTCTTACTGCACCTGACAGTACTGAATGAGCAAAGCCACAGTGAGACATGGAATATCATAATGTGTTTGGGTAATGGGGCTGTAGCAGGAATTTGACTTATGAGCTAGTAATGGAGTTGGACTTAAATGTCAGCCCATAATTAACTCCACAGTTTTAAACAAATCATAACTATCAACATAAGGGCTTGGACTTTATACTTTATTCAGTAGGAAACCATCAAAAGTTTTGAACAGAAGGGTAACCAAGTCAAACTTACAATTTAGATTGGTCAATTTCTTCAGCTTGTTCTAGGAAGAACACATTTTCTAACACAACACCATGTCCAAAAACTGCTTAGTAAAATACATTACAGTTGTTTTAGTTTAGAATTAGTTTAATATAAAATTTAAATGGTATTTAATTTAGAAATAAAATATGACAGTTCCATAACAATTATAGTTTTTAGTCAATTTTTGTACTATTATTTTCTTTTAAAACTAAATTCTAAAATTTCTGTTTGGTGAGTAAATATAAAATCTTCCCTATAATGAATAGTTATCAATCCCATAGGGAGAAATTTAAAAGAATGCAGGGGTACAATGATTATAGAAAAGTCGAGGTTTATGGTAAGGTGTATTAGGAGACATATAATGGAATACATTATGAGAAGAAAAAACCTTAGAATTTATTTTGGTCATTCAATAGATATTTATGGCATGCCTTCTATGTGCCAGAAACTCCTGTGGGTTCTGAGATTACATACAGCAGTGAAGATATTCTTTTCCTTCAGTAAGCCTTTTATTTCGGTGGGAAGAAGACATTCAATTAAAGGAAATAACAAAATTCTGATACATGCAATAAAATGAGTAAAGGAAATAGCAAATTTGGACTGGGGAGGTATGCTGCAAACAGAACAGTGCAAATACAGCAGTCAATGTTTTGTTGGCATGTTTAAGCACTCCTGGTGTTCTCTGCCTGTGTGATGAAATAGAGTATGATGGAGCGGAGGGTGACAACAGGTGAGTTGTCTATCCAAGAGGTAGCTGGGTGAGGCTAGAACATATAGGGTCTTGTAAGATATTGTTTGGATTTGGGCACTCATTCTGAGAGGGAAGGGCATTTATTAAAGTTTTTTATATAAGTAATATAATTTTACTTATGTTCTGAAAGAATCATAATGGGAACAGAGTGGGAGCAAGGACAAAAATACTGACACAATTAATAAACCAGTGTAATAATCCAAGTAAGAGATATTGATGGCTTGAAGTTTGCCTGTAGCAATAGAAATTCTGAGAGTGGTAAAATTCCAGATCAATTTTGAAACTGAAGCCCACAGAATTTCCTGATAGACTGGGTGTGGCATATGAAAGAAATAAAGGAAATGGAGAAGACTAAATGAGATATGATGGATGAGGAAGAGAAGATGTTAGCAGAGTTAAGGAATTAAGAGGTTAGTTTTATCATTAACTTTGACATGAGTGTTAGATATCTAAGTGTAGATACTGACTAATTTATTGGATATTAGAATCTGGAATTCAGAGGAAGAATCAGAGCTAGAGATACAAAGTGAGGAATCTTAAACATATGAATGATGTTTATAACTACAAGATTGGGTGAGAGCTTTCAAGTAGTAAATATACATTTTAAAAAGGGAAGAAGTCTGGGGCCTAAGTTTTGAAGCTTTCCAAAGGAAAAGAAAAACCAGCAAAGGAAGTAGCAGCAATAAAGGCTGGAGGATAATCAAGAGAGGAAGATAATAGCAATAAATACTTACATAAAGAAGAAAGAAAGATCTCAAACATAAATTTATGCCTCAAGGGACTAGACAAAAAAGAATGGACTAATCCCAAGGATAGTAGAGGAAAATAACAAAGATCAGAGAAGAAATACATGAAACAGGGACTAGAAAGACAACAGGAAAAAAAAAATCAATGAAACTGAAGGTTGATTTATTAAAAGATAAATAAAACTGCCAAAGTTTTATCCCAACTAAAAAAAAAAGAAATAGGACAAATAAAGCAAATTAGAAATGAAAGAGAAGACATTACGACTGATAACACTTTTGAAATAAATTCACCCCAGAAATTGTAAGGTTAGGTTTTGATATATTTAGAATTTTTCCATCTCTTATTATAAAGAGCCAATGTATTAGGTACTGAAATAATACCAAACAAGAAGAAATTCCAGGAAAGTGTTTCGTTTAGATTTTTGACTACGTGTATAATGAAGGTTATAGAAAAGATACTGTTACACAGGAATTAATCTTTGTACTATTAATTTTCCTTTATAAAAGAAAGGGAGAAAGCATTTAAAATTGTTGAAAATAAAATGAAATATGGTTTTGGGGAGAGGACATGGCACAACTGGCTTCTGGTAGAAACTAGTAAAATTTCTTTAGAGTAGAATTTGAAAGTTAATATAAAAGGAAGACCACTGCTTTAAGAATATCAACATTTACTTGATACCTTCCCTCTCTATTTTGACTTACCTATTCATAGAGAATTAGAAATAGAGAACTTTTCTTCTCTCTTCTGATATTCATGTGAAAAGAGGTAAGTGGACCAAAGCAAACTTTTGTCTGTATATATTTGAAATTACTCCAGCCAAAATAATTTTAGATGATAGACTTTTTACCTACAGGCACTTATTCAGGATGAAAATTGAAAATTATAAGAAAGAAAAAGATAAAAGCTGGGAAATACAGTGTGGCATTATATAAATTAATTTTCATCATTTTACATTGAAACTGATTTTAGTTATAGGTTTTTGGCCACATTTACTACAGGCTACTTGCATGTAGGACCATTTTTAATGAAACTATTAGACCATATCAAACTAATAAGGATTTTTGATGTCAAAACGCTTAAAACTCTGACTTGAGGGGAGAGAGGGGGCAAGGGCAATAATATACGTAACCTTAACATTTGTACCCCCATAATATGCTGAAATAAAAAAGAAAAAATATGAATCTTACTGACTCTTTTCCATTTCCATAGAACTGAATTATTTTCTTCTTTTTTAAAAACCATTTTAACGAAAGCTGTTTTGCATTTGAATAATCTGTGACTCTACATAAAAAAATTGGCTCAGAAATGGTTTAAGAATAATATAGGAATAATGAAATAACTATTTATAAGATGTCTTGTCTGATCATTCTAAATGTTTTTTGTCATTACCCATTAGCATGACCTCAGTTTCTGGGTTAATTATATTATTCTAAACAAAAGACAATTTAACATATTTAATATTTTATGACATATTTATTGAATATTATGTAAAATATTGCTGGAAAGCTAGGAATTTAATAGGCTTTGTAGTGAGTGTAATCAAGTAGGTGTAAAACTATGGAAGTCATCAAGTGGAATATAACATGCGGTATTGATTGGCTTCTGAGCATGTCTGAACAGTCTAAAATCTGCTCTCAAGATGACTGCAGATAACATCTCTACCAGGAGTCAGACAGATGCAACTAATTACCTACCATAGGTGATACAATGAGCAGATAAAATCACAACTTTAAAATTAGCCTCAATATACTTTTATGTTTCTTATTTTTTGATAAAACTATACACCTGGAAGATTGAGCCCTTTGAGAGTAACATGTTTTACTCATTCTTTAATATCTTGAAGCCTAAAACAATTTGTATCTCATGTCAGGTGCTAAAATATATTAAATAGTTAACAAAGTATTTGATTGGTAATCACATATTTAGTTCATTATTAAATATTTTGCAACCAAGGGGAAAAACCAACATATTTTACTTTAAATATTCAACTTAAAGTTATATTTGAAGCATCATTTTGGGAAAACACATACCTTTACTTAGACAAATATATGCACAGTGACTAATTCTCATTATTCTGTACTAACAAGTGTCCTCATTCTAAATATCAAATGTTGAGTGATTTTATAGTTCAATTAAATAGTTCAATTAAATAATAGTTCAATTAAATAATAGTTCAGCCAAAATAACAAATAACAATGTTATTTTGGCTGAACAATAACATTGTCTCTTTCTTTAAAATAATCTATTTTATCTTTAAATAGTGCTCTGCTTTATCTTTATCTGACATGAGTTCTCTTTCTACCAATATGAATTTGAGAAGGGGCAGCTTTATATGCTCAAAGTAATGGAATAGAAAACTGTGATACATGTCTGCATAGCATGGTTTGTGGAAAGGAAAGGGTGATTGCTACTTTAAGTGATTGTACCTTACTCTTCTGACTTTTTTGTGAGTGATTCAATGCATTATCTTTTAGAGTTCTACTTCAGAGCACTGCTTTCTACATAATGATGAGAAATTATTGGGTGAAATGGTGAACTTCATGTTTCTCAGTGAAAAAAAATGTTGCAATCAGTACACAATACATTTTTTAAAAAGTGTTCATTTTATGTTCTTACAGGGAACTTAGAATGACTTATATGAAGTAATTATTTGACATGAGAACACTGTATCCTGAGACTCCATCTCAGTGAAAATATGAAGATTTTTTAAACATAATTTCTACTATTTTTTAGTAGAATTGTCATTTACAGGTCACTTAAATAATTATAGTATATTATGCCTTATAGAAAACTAAAGTCTCTTCAAGTATCAGAGGAAACTTTCTGATACTTCTTAATTTCTTTCCAACCACATCCATTTTCATAGGTAAGGTCTAAAATCCTGGAAGTAGCCACAGTTGTTATCAAGTGTATGCTTTACAAGCGAGATCAGTCAAGGATAAGGAAACCTAAAACTATGGATTCTCTGAAAGAAGATTTAAAAATGAAACTTATATAAAATGTTTCAGATAGCATGTGTCAAGCTATGTGAGAAATAGTTTCTTATCACCTCTTTTAAATTCCATGTAGTAGATACTTCTATTATATACATTTTACAAATGAAAAGATCAAACATTGACGAGTTAAGTAACTGTCTAAGGTCTCTCTGATACTAAATGGTGGAGCTGGGATAGATTGATTAATTGATTGATTTGAGACAGGGTCTCCCTCTGTTGCCCAGGCTAGAGTACACACAGTGGGGTCATCATAGCTTACTGCGACCTCAGGCTCGTGGGCTCCATGTTTAATGATCATATGCTATTACCTCATCCAATTCAATGTTTGAAACAAACAAAAAAAATGTACTGATTTTAGAGTCTCCCCAGAGTTCTGGCAAACTTTGTTCCTGTGGAAACACACAAAAAAATGCCTTGAGAGCAAGTAAAGGAAACTTCTGAATTTATAGTGAAGACTTTAAGAATTGCTAATACCAGCCTGAAGTCAAGACACCACTTTAAAGGTTAAATGTAGCTTCAGGTTAAAAAGCTTAGGAGCCAAAATGTGTCTGCAGCATTTGAAAATAGAATATAAAGCAAAAGGCATTTCAAGAATGTGGACTTTGCTAATTAAGGACAATCTTCTGGTGAATTTATTTCCTTTAAGAATTGCTATGATTTGAAATGGTTGCAATCCGTTTTTAAATATATTTAAATTTAAGGATTACAGTTCAATAATATCAAGGGTATCTTTTATTTTTTATATAGTTTCAATTTCAGCAGAACTAAGTGAAGGGGGTGCTATTTCTCATATGCAGAAATAGCTATGTACATTCTATTATTAAAAAGAATTCTATATTCTGTCTACCAGAATTTAAATAACAGGAAGTGTGCTACATGTAAAGAATTGAAAGTCAATGCCATAAATAATTTTGCACCTAATATGCAATGAACTCAGAATGAATTCTAATTTTAAAAGGTGGGGTATAATGTTTGTTGCTGTTCAATGCAGAAGCAAAATTTGCACTTAAACATTTCATCATAAATTATTACTGACTCAGCAGGAGCCCTCAAACATTTTAAACAGGGGGTCAGTTCACTGTCCCTCAAACCGTTGGAGGGCCAGACTATAGTTTTAAAAAAACTATGAACAAATTCCTATGCATACTGCACACATCTTATTTTGAAGTAAAAAAACAAATGGGCAAAAACACCTGCATGTGGCCCGCGGGCCGTAGTTTGATGACGCCTGGACTAGAGAATCAGAAGTAGGGATAATATATAATTTTTAAATTTTAGAATGAGAAACTTGTCCTGGTTATTGGTAAATTCTTAATCCCCCTACTTTTGAGTGCTACTAAGTAAATGCTCATAATCAAGTTATATAAACCTGCCTTGAAGATAGTCCTCCAGACAGACTCAGATTTTTTAATTAAAATTTAAAAGTTTCATAGGAACACTCATTCAGAAATGTGCTTTCCTGTTTTGCCCTGGAGCTTTCTGCTTTATATATTCATCACCCTCAAGAGTTTTATGTTTTGCAAAAAGATTTTTTAAAAAGGAAAAAGGAAAAGAAGAAAAAAATAACTTTTTAAACTGTACACCGAACAAAGAGAATTGTATCTGTGGGGAATTTGTAGATTTTTGCTATTCAAGATAAAAACTGGATATTTATGAACTTGTTTGCTATTCTGGCTAAATTAAGAATTTGGGGATTAAATTAATGCATGACTTCTATTTTCCATTTGATATAGTAAGAAACCAAAAAAATATATTTCAAAAAGTTGTTTTATCTAGGAATTTCTAAAATTTCATGAATGAGTGATGATTGCTTATTAGACTATTGCACTTTACAGTTCCACACATGGTAAATGATATAGAGTACATAGATCTTACATTCACCTTTTCCTCCAAAAGGAGAGAAAATAAATTTATGCTGAGCTAAAAGTTAGAACTATATTTTTAACAAAGCAAATGTAGTTGTTTGTTGATCACTCCCTGCATGCCAGCACTCACCTCTTTACTGATTTAATGGAATTTAAGATATCAAAATTTGTCTCTGGCAATTTACAGGCAGAGGATCACCAAATGGAATGCAAAAGCATCATTATGAACCTCACTTGAATTAAATTAATTACAAAGTGATTTATTCTGCATTTTGTTATCTGGTTTATTATACTTGAGTTTAGGGAGTTTTTACTTAAATCCATTAAGACAAACTCAATTTTGAATGATCTCAATAGCATATATACCAAGAATATATAACATACTACATACTTAATTTTAAACTAGAGAAATGAAAACTAACTTGACAAATTTTTACCTTTGCATACAGTAGATATATTTTTTAAATGTTGTAACTGTTCAGTAAACTGAATTGTTTACCAAATGCAAAGAGATTCTAAGTTTTCCTTTTGGTTATCATGTAACTATAGGCAAAATTTAACACACATACACATAACCACACATACACAGAGGCAGTACTCGTTTTTGCACAGTTTCAATATTCATGAAATTTAGTTATTGTGTTTTAGATAATACCAGTTCCCAGCAATACAGTTCAAACTTCATTTGCCACAGCATATTAAACGTAATTGTACAAAATACAAACTGTGCTACTAGCTCTTTAGTCTACAAGTCACTGCATAAATAACAGTTGCCCATCATGATGAATAAACAATCATGCCACTTCTTTTAAATCTGGCCATGAGTAGTTGCTGTCCATCTATTAGTTCCTATATTGACAGCAAAACATATAGGCATGTTGCCTCCTTGTCTTCCAGTGATAAACTACATGCTGTTTAACAAAAATTTATCTTTGAAAAAGGGAATTGGCCGACAAAGATGAAAGTACAACAATACACTAAAAGTGATAATGTTGGAAGTGAAATTCAAATTAAACATAGATGGACTTATAAAGAAATAGCCAACTTTAGGAATACTGACACTCATGTAATTTGAAAGAATGAAAATACACAGGCAGTGGAACTTAATAAAGGTGAACTTATGGAAATAAATGAGGGAAGCCGTTCTGACCAAAAATATGAAGATGTCCCAGAGGAAGTGATGCCAGTAAGATGCTCCCTATTAAAGGAAATCCCAAAGATATTTTACAGCATTGAAAGAACAAAGACCTAAATGTTCACACCTGATCTAAACTTAGAAATATGACAATTCACTAAGGCACAGAAAAATTACTTGCTTGATAGTATTAAACAATGAGAACAAGGCAAGCATTGTTCAAAACGCCCTTGATTAGATTTTTACCAGGATATAAAATGCATAGATTCTCAGTGGGTTGAATATTGTAAATTAGTACTATTTTGAACATTTGTGTTCCTTCCAAAATTTATTGAAACTTAATCTCCAATGCATTATTATTAACACGTGGGTCCCATCACAAGGGAGACCTCTTCTTGATATAGGCCCTTATAAATAGGCTTCACACAGAGTTCTGCCCTTTTTGTCCTTTTGCCTTCTTCTATGTGAGATAATATCAAAAAATGTACCATCTTCGAAGCAGAGAGAGCAGCCCTCAAGGCTGAACCTGCCAGTCTGATATTTTGTTATAGCAGCACACATGAACTAAGACACCTATATGCTACGTAATATTAGTTTTACTGTTTTTGCATTCTCCTATATATTCATCACTGGCAAAGAGAGAGATTTGAATATTTTGAAAAAAGTTTCAAAGATAATGGAAAATTATAATTTTACTTATTATTAAGATCAGTTTGTACAGTTTCTGATTCTACAGCAACTTAAATACAAAGATATATATATATATATATACACATATATATATATGATGAGATTAGGGTTTTAATCAATAATTTGAAATAGATGTGTGTGTCTTCATCTGAGAGTAATTTTACCATTGGAGACCTTAACTGATGAACAATAAAAAGAAAATATTTCAGCCAGCATCTAGAGGCTGTGTACAAACTGTCTTTGCATCCTACAGGTCACCTTTTTATGTAGAGAGCTAATTTTACCTTATTTTAATGCTAAAACATCACCCCAAAGAAAATGTGGAATGTATGCACATGTATACTTACACAATGCACATGCACTTGGCTCCCCTTGTAGATATGTATAGCTTTTCCCCAAAATCTGCTGAATATGTATGATACAGGGCCTGTGAGGCATAAAGCTCAACCTGTTCTTCCCTCTTGGAAGATGGAGCACCTTCAATCCACACTGGAGACTCTGTCTTCCTTGCTTGTAAATGAAAATTACCAATAAAGATCTCCTTTCTACTATTTAGCAATCGTGGTGGTCTTTCAGATGACAATCACAATAAAGCTATTGAAAAATAATTGAGATTCTAGATTTCAGCAAGATTGAACTAGACTGTGTCAAACACCAGAGAAGCCAAGGTTTTTTTCTTTGGATTTTACAAGTTTTCTACAATAATTTTCCAATTCTATGTTCTTAATCACAACAAAACCCCTAAGAGACTACTTGAAGCATTTTTCACAGATGACAATTATCTCAATATATACTGCCTGTGAGCTGTTGTAACATGGGTTCTTTTTTGTATGTGCAATAATTTGGTCCTACATAGTAGTGCCATGATGTTTTGATCATTGAGAGATGATCAGAAATGAAGAGGTGTAGATATTTATATAGAAATTATGCATTTCCATTAAATGAGTGTTAATCTATGTCAACCACCCAAAGAATTGAAAAGCTCAGAAAAGTGAAAAGTTGTTAAAATCATTAAATATTTACAAATCATGTGTGCTGTTAACATCTTAACTCAAAAGTACTTGCTACATTCTTATAGTGAAGGAAAAAAACTTTTCAAAAGTGTTAATTTAATTTGCATACAAGTTAAATATTATAATAAACAGTATTTTCTCCTTTAAAAAGAATTTTTTAATAACTCAAATTTGAGAAACACCAAGATCACTTGGAAATTATTGATAATTTTGTTACAACTCTACATATGATAATGTTTCTGTCAGAAATAGCATGTCATTAAAATGCATTTCGGAGTATTAGTCTTTTAAAGCCATATTAGTCTCTCTGGCTCTTCATTGTAAATATATAATATTTTAGTGATATTTTAAGTTAAGCAAGGCTTATTGGCTTTCCTTGTTAGATAATTATGACATTAGACACTAAGTAAACTCATTTCTCTTTGTAAATAGCAATTTATCAAATGCTTAGAACATAACCAATTCGCAAATGAGTATTAGTGGTATGTATGGCATGGTTTTTGAAGAGCTGGCAGCATCAATATACTTTTTTTTAAAATTGGATTTTAGATTTTTTAAAAGATATTTCTGATAATTTCCCTGGTGGTTATTTTAAAGGTATGTTTTCCTTAGCAACTGTGATACATACTGGCAAAGTTGAATATTGAGAAAAATGACAACTTAGTCCATTCATGATAGTCACTGCTAAACCAGCATGAAGGAATGTTCTGATGATTTTTTCTACCTCTCCATTTCAAAAAACCTGAAAGATGTAGCTCATGTTTCCAGTGGAAGCAAGCAAGCTGGCTGGAAATTCTTCCAACCTTAAAAAACAGGAAAAACAATAGCAACAAGAATGATCATTATTTCCATCTGTGCACATGAGTGCTGATTGGTTAATTCCAATTTAATAGTGAATACATGTGGTGTTTGTTTTTCCATTATTTGATATTTCACTTGGGAGAATGGTCTCCATTTTCATCGAGATTGTTACAAAGGGTATTAACACATTTTTTGTGTGTGTGTGGCTGAATAGTACTTCATGGTTTACCTATACCACATTTTATTAATCCACTCATGAATTGATGGGAACTTTGATTCCACATATTTGTGATTGTGAATTGTTCTGCAATAAACATTGAAGTGCAAGTGTCTTTTTTATACAATGACTTTTTTTCCTTTAGGTAAATACACAGTAGTGGGATTGCTAGATCAAATGGTAAGTCTACTTCTAGTTCTTCGACAAATTTCCATATTCTTTTCCATAAAGGTTGTACTAGTTTGCAGTTCCAGCACAGTGTACAAATGTTTCTTTCTCTCCGCCTCCATACCAGCATTTGTTGCTTGGGGACTTTTTGATAAAAGTAATTCTCACTAGGATTAGGTGATATCTCCTTGTGGTTTTGATTTGTATTTCTCTGATACTTAGTGAGTGATATTGAGCATTTTTCATATGTTTATTGGCCATTAGTCTATCTTCTTTCGAAAAGCTTCTGTCCATGCCTTTCACCCACTTTTTAATGGGGTTGATTTTTTCTTGCTGTTTTGCTTGAGTTCTTTGTAGATTCTGCTTATTAGCCCTTTATTGGATGTATAGCATGTGCATATTTTCTCCCATTCTATAGGTCGTCTATTTGCTCTGTTGATTGTTTCCTTGGCTGTGCAGCAGCTTTTTTATTTCTCATTTATTTATTTTTGTTGTTGCTGTGATTGCCCTTGTGGTCTTCTTCATAAATTCTGTGTCTAGGACTATATCTAGAAGAGTTTTTCCAACATTTTCTTCTAGAATTCTAATAGTTCCATGCCTTAGGTTTAAATCTGTTATCCATCTTGAATTAATTTCAGTGAGTTATGAGACATACTGATCCTGTTTGAATATTCTACAAGTGGCTATCAAATTTTCCCAGCACCAATCAAGCAGGTGGAAGAGGAAAGCAGGCGATGGGTGAAATCAGATAGGTACAATATACACTATCTGAGAAATGGGCATACTTACAACTTTCACTCAAGCAGTACAAAAGGAATCCATATAACCAAAATATTTGGACCCCTATAATATTGTGAAATTTAAAAACAGTAAAAGAATGCTCATTAGAGAAAGCTGAATTTTTAATAGAAAAATATGTAACAACAGAAGCTTTACTCTCTCTTGCTACCTTTTTGCTCCCACCCAGCAACCTATCAGACACTAAATCTTGAAATATTGTAATACTTCTCTGCTCTATAGGCAAAATTTTCAGAAGTGAATCCTGATAATGATGGGATTAGTGAAGAATTAAACTGGGAACATTTAATGACCCTGTTAGTGTGGCCAATTATTGTTACAGGTTAAAATCTGTGTAAATTGAGTTTTTACTGATTTTGCAGGAAGAGAACAGAAAGAGGGCTCACATATTATTATAGATGTATACAAGCCATATTAAGCTTCATTTTATGACTTATAATAACTTGAATAATGTATAAGCCAATAATATCCGAGGCAAGATAGCTCAATGATTCAGGGGATCAGACTCATATCTTTATTTCCACTAACTTGTATGTTGACTTCTGGAGGTTATTTTCCCTTTCTGAATCTGTTTCCTATTTTTAAATGAAGTGGATTAACTGAATCTGAGATTTTGAAATCAAAGCTTCCATGGATATGCCTGAGAGGCCTCTAGGAGTGGGGTGAGCAGGTGTCCATCTCCCCACCCCCCACTCCCATTTACCAGGAAAATACTATTATGTATTTATATATTTATGTTTAATGTTGTCACTGTTGCTGCTGTTTTTAAGGGAAAAATGGACCTAGAGATCTGTTTTTAAGTGCATGCAAGTATGAGAATGGATTATCTCTATGCTACCTTCTAACATCCATAATTAAGCCTACTAGCAATGAAAATGGGTGCTTAGAACTTGTTATTAATGTTAATAATGACACCAGCATGCCACTAAAAGACAGATGTTTTTAATATAATAAGTTCCCCACTTAACACCAGGTTTTGAGGCACACATTTGTTCACAAGTTGACTATTTGGGAGATGAAAAGCATTTTTCCATAGAAACAGTTTTTAAGGTAAAATGGTTAGGTTTAGCTAAAAGATTTTTTAAAAAGTAGCAAAACAAAACTAATTTAGCTGTCAAAGTAAAAACAGCCTGTTTCAGTAAAGAATATAGGAAAAAATGCTCTCAGAAGAGCTGCAACTAAAATTCAGGAAGAAAACAGTATCATATTTTGAGTTTTTTAAACATTGTTTTTAATGATTGAAGACAAATGATTTTAGAGAAACAACATTTATTTTAATATTTTCTTTGGCTTCAAAAGTTCTCCAAAGAGACATGATTAGAGAGACAACTCTTTACTGGTGTTGACATGATGACTGAAATTTCAAAAATAAAATAAAATTAAATAGCCAATGCTCACTTAGCTTTATTCAAATGAGAGATTTGTTCAACCATATTTAAATGATAGTTATCCCTCTCCAAGCTAAACCTAAACAGCTTGTGTTAAAAGTGGAGAATAAAAGAGACGAAAATAGCTATTACCATCTAACTTTCCCTATTTTTGCTTAAATATATAGATTTTTAATTAAAAGATGCTCATAACTTAGACAGTAGCTTTATAAAAACTTATGGAATGCTTATATGTTTTCAAAATCTTCCCTCAGGTACAAAGTTTGTTATAAAGATCAGTAAATAGAGATCCAGAAAAACAGGACTTAAGGGAATTTAAATATCTTGATAATATATTCAAAGAAACATATAAATATCTAGGTATTTTGAATAATAATTCTACTTAACTGAAAGTATCATACTTAAAAGTGGTTTCAATAGCTCACAGAAAAACCTATTTCACTTCAACTGGAATATTTTCAACTAAATATTGTAATGGGAGAAGATGGCTTAGAATCCACAGCACATTGATACATTGTTTAACACAATGAATAAATGGGACACATTTCAAAAGTGATCATAACAATTTCCATAAAATTTTAGATTCAGCAATCTCAAGTCTTGGGTGTTTATATATATATATATATATATACATATATATATATTAATTTTTCTTTTTTATTTCAGCATATTATGGGGGTACAGACTTTAAGGTTTCAATAAATGCCCTTTTCCCTCCTCCCCCACCAAGTCTGAGTCTCCCTCATGACCATCCCCCAGATGGTACACATCTCACTCATTATGTATGTATTTACCCGCCCCTCTCCCCCCTCCCACCTGCCCAATACCCTATTACTGTAGTACCTATGTGCCCACTTAGGTGCTACTCAGTTAATACCAGTTTGCTGGAGAATATATCTGGTGCTTGTTTCTCCATTCTTGGGATACTTCACTTAGTAGTATGGGTTCCAGCTCTAACCAGGAAAATATAAGATGTGCTATATCACCATTGTTTCTTAGAGCTGAATAGTACTCCATGGTATACATATACCACATTTTATTAATCCATTCTTGGATTGATGGGCAATTGGGCTGTTTCCACAGCCTTGCAATTATGAATTGTGCTGCTATAAACATTCGAGTGCAGGTGTCTTTTTTGTAGAGTGTCACTGGATCATTTGGGTAGATGCCCAGCAATGGGATTGCTGGATCAAATGGTAGATTCACTTGTATCGCTTTAGGGTATCTCCATATTGCTTTCCACAGAGGTTGAACTAGTTTGCAGTCCCACCAGCGGTGTAGGAGTGTTCCTCTCTCTCCGCATCCACGCCAGCATTTGTTATTTGGAGACTTTTTGATAAAGGCTATTCTCACTGGAGTTAAGTGATATCTCATTGTGGTTTTGATTTGCATTTCCCTGATGATTAGAGATGTTGAGCATTTTTTCATGTTTGTTGGCCATTCTTCTGTCTTCTTCAGAAAAGTTTCTGTTCAAGTCCTTTGCCCACTTTTTAATAGGGTTATTTGATTTTTTCTTGCTGATTTTCGCGAGTTCTAAGTATATTCTAGTTATCAGCCCCTTATCGGGTGCGTAGGATGCAAAAATTTTCTCCCATTCTGTAGGTTGTCTGTTTACTTTCATGACTGTTTCTTTGGCTGTGCAGAAGCTTTTTAGTTTCATCATGTCCCATTTATTTATTTTTGTTGCTGCCATGACTACCTTTGGGGACTTCTTCATAAACTCTTTGCCTAGGCCAATGTCTAGGAGAGTGTTTCCAACATTTTCCTCTAGAATTCTAATAGTTTCATATCTTAGGCTTAAGTCTGTTATCCAACGTGAGTTGATTTTTGTGAGAGGTGAAAGGTGTGGGTCCTGCTTTAGCCTTCTACAAGTGGCTATTTAGTTTTCCCAGTACCATTTATTGAAAAGGGATTCTTTTCCCCAGCGTGTGTTTTTGTCTGCTTTGTCAAAGATTAGATGGCTATATGAGGATGGTTTTATATCAGGAGTTTCAGATCTTTTCCACTGCTCAATATTCCTATTTTTGTGCCAATACCAGATTGTTTTAATTACTACAGCTTTGTAGTATAGTTTGATATCTAGCATATTAATACCTCCCATTTTGTTTTTGTTGCCTAGTACTTTGATACCAAAACCAGGAAAGGATGCAACAAAAAAAGAAAACTACAGACCAATATCCCTAATGAATATTGATGCAAAAATTTTCAACAAAATCTTAGCTAACCGAATCCAGACGCTTATCAAAAAAATAATCCATCACGACCAAGTGGGCTTCATCCCAGGGATGCAGGGATGGTTCAACATACATAAATCTATACCACATAAACAGAAGCAAAAACAAAGGCTACATGATTCTTTCAATAGATGCAGAAAAAGCTTTTGACAAAATTCAACACCCTTTCATGATACGAACACTTAAGAAAATAGGCATAGAAGGGACATACCTAAAAATGATACAAGCCATATATGACAGACCCATACTCAACATCATACTGAATGGGGAAAAATTAAAAGCATTCCTACTTAGAACTAGAACCAGAAAAGGCTGCTCACTATCTCCACTTCTATTCGATATAGTGCTGGAAGTCCTGGCTACAGCAATCAGACAGCAAAGTGGAATTAAAGGTATCCAAATAGGGGCAGAAGAGATCAAACTTTCACTCTTTGCTGATGATATGATATTATATTTAGAAAACCCCAAAGATTCAACCAAGAAACCCCTGAAACTGATAAATGAATTTAGTAAAGTCTCAGGATACAAAATCAATAAATACACAGAAATCAGAGGCATTCATATATGCCAACAACAATCAAATTGAGAACCAAATCAAAGGCTCAATTCTCTTCACAATAGCAACAAAGAAATTGAAGTACCTAGGAATTTACTTAACCAAGGAGGTAAAAGACCTCTACAGGGGGAACCATGAAACACTGAGGAAGAAAATAGCAGAGGATGTAAACAGATGGAAATCTATTTCATGCTCGTGGATCGGCAGACTCAACATAATTAAAATGTCTATACTACCCAAACTGATCTACAGATTCAATGCAATACCTATTAAAATCCCATCAGCATTCTTCACAGATATAGAAAAAATAATTTTACGCTTCGTATGGAACCAAAGAAGACCCCAAATATCAAGGGTGTTTATATATTTGGAAGCATCAATGTACTACTTGAGCTTACAATACTAGAATAATTGAATATCACACAATGATTTTCATTTCCATGTGTATGGAAAATGAATATTCCATATTATTACACCCCAAGGTTATCCTTGTCATAAAGAAAGTTACATTATAATTCTGACATAAGGATTAGTACACATTGGGTACTCTCCACATTTTCTAAAACTTTGTAATTTTGAAGAAAAATTATTAGTTAATCTCTATTCATGTCCATCATTAGGATTAAAAAATTCTTCCATATCTTTGTTTTGTAAGCACTAATACAGGACCTCTTTGACCAATCACAAATATACAAAATTTCTTTTCTCTCTTTATTTTAGGAATGTATTAGTGTGAACTCATAATGATACAATAAAATTATCTTTCCAATTCTTTACTCCTATTGCCTCAGAAATTTCATGAACAAGAAATCTGAAGGTTGAGTATACACCCACAAGATTTTAAACATTAGAAGAAATGTGCTTCTTAGGGGATTATTTTTAGAAAAGTGTGTACTTCTCCAGGCAGAATATTCATTTTGATGTGACCATGATTGATATATCATATATAGTAATTTCATGTCATTTGGGGGAGATAGGAGTCATCAAAATGTACATATGCATCATGTGGTATATGGAAATTACAGCTTTTTTCACTTCAGGAAGTACTAAAGATTCTTGGTAATATAAATTTCAGAAAGGAAAAAAAGTGATTTCTCATTCTGGGAAAGCAAAACCAAGAGATGAAGTATAACTTTTCTTACCAAAATGTCAGGGTGATCTTTCAACAATGTCAGCATATTGTTGGATCTTGTCTTCCTTCTATATTTTCTTTCTCCCTCTGTGCAAGCTAAATGTGATTGGTTGGGACAGAGCAATGTATTATAGATTGTAGGATTCTTCAGAAGAAATTTGAATCTTTTTGTTTTGGGGGGTATTATCTGCATTGCACATGTATGAAGAATTATATACCTAACCAAAAAATTATTTACCACAAATGTTTAAATACCGCTATTCATAAAAATTATTCTGATGTAATATGTTTCTATTAATTGTCTTGCTAATGTTATTATGTAAGATTCACTGTAGATATTTTTCTCAATTCTTGGTCATGATTGTCCTAACAATTAAAAAATAATGTCTTCTAGAAACCCAAAGTCTGGGTAACAGGCTTTTGTATTCTATAAAAGTTATTTTAGTTTCTAAATAGAGAGCTATGAAAGAATTTTAAAATTCCATTTCTGATGTCTTAACCTAGAATCTCCATAAGATTTATTAGAACTGCACTAACTTAGAATTTTAGTTAAATGCAAATTAAGATATAACTCATTTCAGAAAAGATATTTAAGTTAGATAACAAAATATCAATAGTAGCTTAAATAAAAATGGAATGAAAAATAAGAGACACAATATTTGGGATATAAAGGAGGAACCAGAAACAAGATTTAAAATGTCCTATGTGATAATTAAAATAAGTAGCTAGGCAACTAAAGTAGCTTAAAAAATATCCAAATACAAAAAATTTTATATAATTATATACATCACAGGCAATTGTAAAATACATAAATTTATGTCTAATTACCCACATTTAAATATTACTAAATGTTATAATATTATAACCTTAATAATATTCCTTTAAAAAAAGTATTTCAGTAAAGTATGATATTGTAAAGTGCAGATCAAGGAGCTTCTATTAATATATGTATATGCACCTAGGTAGCCAACAACCTGATTAAGATATAGGACATTTCAAAAGTTTCCTTCTTGCTCTATGGTGAATACCCTGCACACCCATGGTAACCATGATTCTAACTTATCAGATCAGGTTATTTTTGTCAATTCTTATACCTTATATATACAAAATCATACAGTATGCATTTTTGTGTGACAATCTTTTTTCCCAATCTTTATATCTGTGATATTTCTCCATGCTGTTGAGTATAACAGTAGTTCATTCTTTATTTCTAAGTAGTACACCACTATATAGGTACATCACAAATTTTTTATACAAGCATGCTACCAGTAAGGGACAGTGCAAGTTTCTTGTTCCCACTATACAGATTATTCAAGTATGACCTTCACAGCGTCTTTTCTTAAAAAAAAAATTATTTCGGGGAATGCAAATCAAAACCACAATGAGATATGACTTAACTCTAGTGAGAATAGCTTTCATCAAAAAGTCCCAAAACAATTAATGTTGGCATGGATGTAGAGAGATAGGAACACTCATACATTGCTGGTGAGACTGCAAACTAGTACAACCTCTGTGGAAATTAACATGTAGTTACCTCAAAGGGCTTAAGTAGAACTATCATTTGAACCAGCAATCCCATTACTGCGCATCTACCCAAAGGAAAAAAAGAGACATCCTATATCTCTGATTTTGTGCCAGTACCATATTGTTTTGGTTACTTGTAGGATATCCTTGAGGTATAGTTTGGATTGTGGTAAAGTAATGCCTCCCAAATTGTGCTTGTTATGTAAGGTTGCATTAGCTATTCAGAGTCTTTTCTAGTTCCATATGAAGTGTAGAACTATTTTTTCTTGGTCTATGAAAAATAATTTTGGTATTTTAATGGGGATTGCATTCAATCTGTAAATCACTTTGGATAGTATAGACATTTTAACAATATTGATTCTGCCGATCCATGAGCATGGTATGTTTTGCCATCTGTTTTCATCCTTCGCAATTTCTTCCCTCAGTGTTTAGTAGTTCTCCCTACAGAGGTCTTTTACCTCCTTAAATATATTCCTAGGTATTTCATTTTCATTTTTGTTATTGTGAAAGGTATTGAATCTTATATTTGAGTCTCAGCTGGACTGTTATTAGTATATATGAAAGCAACTGATTTGTATAAATTGATTTTGTTGCCTGAGGTTTTGCTGTATTTATCAATTCCAGGAGTCTCTTGGTTGAATCTTTGGGGTTTTCTAGCTATAAGATCATATCATCAGCAAAGAGCAATAGTTTGATCTCTTCTTTCCCAATTTGGATAGCCCTGATTTCCTTCTCTTGTCTGATTGTGCTGGCTAGGGCTTCCAGCACTATGTTGAATAGAAGTGCCAATAGTGGGCAACCTTTTCTGGTTTCAGTCCTAAGCATGAATGCTTTCAATTTTTCTCCATTCAGTACGATGTTGGCTGTGGGTTTGTAATACATGGCTTTAACACAAAGCCAATACCACCTTGATATCAAAGTCAGGAAAGGACACAACGACAACAAAAAAACCTCAAACCAACATCCCTTATGGATATATTTACAAAAATTCTCAATAAAATCTTAGCAAACTGAATTCAACTGCACATCAAAAAAAATAATTTACCATGACCAAGTGGGTTTCATCCCAGAGATGCAAGAATGATTCAACAGATGCAAATCTATGAATGTAATTCACCACATAAATATAAGCAAAAACAAAGACCACATGATTTTCTCAACAGATGTAGAAAAAGCTTTTGACAAAATTCAATTCCCTTTTATAATATGAACTCAACTAAACAGGCATAGATAGGACTTAACCCAAACTTATTAAAGGCTCCATGCTGTCTTTTGCCAACTCTGACCTCTAAAGGGAAAGAAAGAGTGGTGAGACCAAATATGGAAGATTTTCATCTTTTATGCAGTAGGATGATATGTTATCTCTTTGTTTCCACATTTCAATTATTATGAATAAATGAACCACTGAGCTCAGATTTCAAAAGCTACAGAGAGCCACTCCCTTCCACCTTTAATGGAATGGCAAAATTTAACAACAGATAAACATAAATCCTCTCTGACAGCTGTGGACAAAATAATAGGAAGAAGAGAGGAATTTGGTGTTAACAGAGATATTTTAGCTATTCTTCAGGCGACAGGTCACATGCATTTGGGAACATGCAAGCAGGCAGTAACATACTGATGAATGTGATTTGAAAAGAGTCCCTAAGGGTGTCATTTGATATAAAAACATGTCCTTGGCTTTTCCAAATAGTTGCAGTAATTTTTGCAAACTAAAAATATGTACAGCATATTCTATATAATGAACTTATCATGGTTTATTTCCTATTATCTTAGTAACTCTAGCTCTCTCCTTTGCTAAGGGCCTAGATGACAATCTTCCACTCTGATATATGGTTTGCATCTCGCAAATAAAATTATATCCTGTGCAAGTTCAAGGCCATATTTGAGGTAGTTCTTGTTTTCTTTTCTACAGCAATTAAAGGTGCTTTGATTATAAATATGTTTTAAAAATCTTAAAACCTAGAAAACATACTCAAAATACATTTATTTTATTATGTAAAACTTGGGGTTTAGTGTGCTTTTATATTTCCAAAATGGCAACAAATTTTCTCAATGCAGCATATTTATTTTTAAATAATAGACATTTTTAATTATAAATATTGCATTTTGCCTCATTTATTTATTGATTTATTCACTCTCATTTCACTTGCTCCATCCCCCAAAATTAAAATTAGTCTAACTTATCAATTTTAGCTGTAGAAAATTATTGACATGTATAGATAAATCAGTTGTCAGTTAACACAAAAAAACTAATATGCCATAAATTATATCTTATTAAAATTGGTAAGGTATCTATAAATTATGTATATAATCATTCTTGAAATTTTATTAATATTGTTTCACCACCTGTGATATTAAAATAAATTAATAAATAAAAATATTTGGTCAATCTATAAGTGCGTCTTTCCTGTATATCATTTTCTATTCTAGGCATGTATCATTCAGACTAGGAAAGAAAAAGTTTACTTTTGAGAAATTGTAAAAAATTTTGGCGTTTAATTTTTCTATAAATAATCTGATATCTCTAGAATTATGTAGGAATTATATGTTACCGTGTTTTAATACAAAGTATCTTTCCTCTACAAGAATCAAGCAAGCTCTTATTGCACCAAGATGGGTAAATTTTTCTCATTCTTCTTAAAATGCATGCTTTTATGTCATATAGCAAATTGGTTGCTTTAAAAACTAATTTGTTAATCCATTTTAAAAGACAAAAATTCATCTACCTTCTACCATTCTATAATGCTTGAAGCATATGGTTATTATAGATTAACTTACTGCTTTACAATGATGATCTCCTTTCAATGATTATGTCAAACTGGTGATGTTTTGGAATTACTAACCAAAATTTAGAAAATTAATAGTCACTAACTGGATGCTATTTATAGTGTGGTAAGTATAATTTTGTCCAAACTAACCTAATTTTTCTGTGGTGACAGAATTGCAAATTGCATGTTGTTGATAGAGTAAGTTTTACTTTCACTTAGGTATTATCAAAATCTTTCACGATATCTCTTCTATAGCATTGGGGAGATATGCCTCTTATGACACAGTAGTGCAGCTGACTAGCAAACCCCAAAGAGTGTGAATTAATGAATTCATTGTAATGCAAAGGGAGAAAGTCTCTTATGGACAGGTATAGAGCTGTCAACATTTTTTATCAACAATGAGGAAGATGAAAGAAAAGTCATGGTTATCAAATGTTAAAGAAAGGTTAATTGATATAAAAAATAAGATACAAGAAAATGTCTATGACTATGATGGACTAAAGTCAACTTGATGAGATTTGACAGATGTAAATTTAAAACATGGATTTCACACTAAGAGATATATAAAAGTAGCAGCAGTAGTAGTAGTAAACCAGTTTGATTATATGTGTGTATATGTATATAATGATAAAAGACTCAGTAGTTTTCTCTACTGATAAATTTAGTGTTAACTCAAAATATCAGATGATAGTTAAGGGCACCTGCAAGCTTCATTTTCATTAACAGAAAATGGTGTCCTGATCAAGGGAAATACCAGCTACTTTGCACTCTCTCAAATTGTAATGCAACATTATGTACAAGTTTGGGGACCACATTTTAAGACCAATGATGACAAACTGGATAACTTTTCTTTTCTTTTTTTTTTTTTTTTTTTTTTTTTTTTTTTTTTTTTGAGACAGAGTCTCGCTTTGTTGCCTAGGCTAGAATGAGTGCCGTGATGTCAGCCTAGCTCACAGCAACCTCAAACTCCTGGGCTCAAGCAATCCTTCTGCCTCAGCCTCCCGAGTAGCTGGGACTACAAGCATGCGCCACCATGCCCGGCTAATTTTTTCTATATATATTAGTTGGCCAATTAATTAATTTCTTTCTATTTATAGTAGAGACGGGGTCTCGCTCTTGCTCAGGCTGGTTTCGAACTCCTGACCTCGAGCAATCCGCCCACCTCGGCCTCCCACTCTCTCAAATTGTAATGCAACATTATGTACAAGTTTGGGAACCACATTTTAAGACCAATGGTGACAAACTGGATAACTTTTCTATTAGTGTTTCTTAATCTTTGCGAGATCACAGACAATTCTTCATTTAAAAATATATAAGATGATGTAATGAGTGAGATGTGCACCATCTGGGGGATGGTCATGATGGAGACTCAGACTTGTGGGGGGAGGGGGGAAATGGGCATTTATTGAAACCTTAAAATATGTACCTCCCATAATATGCCGAAATAAAAAAAAAGAAGATGTAGATATTTCCCCAATAAAATGTGCTTAATTACATACATATAAAATTTTATATATAATACCAGCTGTACAGCAATCCTTGAAACCCATCTTTGAATTCCCTACATGCCCATGGACTCCAGCTTAAGAAACTCTGATGGAAAACTAAATCATGAGGTGGTGAGAGTTGTTGATTTCTCAATATATTAAAACAGAGGAATTCAGATGTTTAGTCTGGAGTAAAGAACACTAGGAAGGTGAGAACAAAATAGCGACTATAAAATATGTTAAGAATTTTCGTGTTCAGGAGTTATTACATTTATTCTATATATCTCCAATGAGAAGAACAGAAACAGCAGAGGGACATATTTTGTGTAATTTGAAATAGGATGAATGGGAGGAATTTAATTCAATTCCACATTCAATCAGTGCTCTCCACATGGTATGCTAGACTGGGAGGGTGAATGTAAATATCAAATGAATAAAACATTGTCTCTTTCCTCAGGATGTTTAGAGCAGAAAGTTCCAGCTCAAAAAGCAAATTTCCTTTAAGGAGGAATTTAAAAATATATATATGCCAGCCCTTTTTATGATTACATGGTGTAGATGGTTGATCAACTTAGTGTAAATTTTCATTATTAGGAAAATAATGATTTGAATGGTCCCATTTAGTAATATAACAGATAGCATTTTAGTAGGACTACTTGCCCTGTGGAAAGGATGTGGCAGAAAATTTTGAGGCTTCACATAGCTCTTATTCTGAACTTTCCTTGGCATACAGAGGTGATAGCTGGAGTATGAGTAGAGACATTTGCACAGGGGCTAAAGAATATGTTCAGGAAATCCAGATTTCTGCCTCTTTGAAGATTCACCTTATTAGAGCCTCTGTCATAAATCGAAATGTTCCAGACAAAATTCATCATGAAAGGTGATAGTGCTTAGATGAGGGCTAATTCTAAATGAGCATGTTTTCTACAAATGTCCTGCCTGACCCAGACACACTAACAGAGCAGTTCCACTTTAAGTAAAATGTTTGAGCATGTTAGTGCAATCCAGAAGAACTATAATCTTGAGATGCTGTTCTTCCTGGTATGTGTTGGAATTATTATTCAAAAAAGAAATAAAAAAACATTTGCCCAAAAGGTTATTTAATCCCAAAGAAGTATGTCTGAATGAATAGGTATGCCTTTTCTTTTCTAGTCTTGTTTAGTAAAAGTTAGAGTAGTGATGGGAGCTGAAAAGAAGATAACGGCATACCTTATTTCCTCAAATTAAAGTCTAAAACTTATGCTGGAAGGAAATAAGATCAATTAACTGATATAATGCATTGATTTACTATAAAAGGCTTTCTCATTTAGAACAGTATTTCTGTGCTCAATTTGCTTAATATGAAAACTCTAACTCCTAGTACTGATAGAACAGCCATTCTTCAGAGGATGGACATTATTATTAAATTGACTTTGTCCCATACAACACCAACTAAATATAAATTTATGGATTTGGTGGGTGGTCATCAATACATATGTTTTAATTAAAAAAATCAAGCTCAGCCAGGATTGAGAACCACTGTAATAGAGCAGTGGTTTTCAAAGTGTAGTATAGCAACATTATAATCACCTGGGAGCTTCTCTGGTCCAACCCTGGCTTACTAAATCAGAATCTCTGGGGACAGACCCCAATATTCAGTGTTTTAATAAGCCTTCTAGGAGATTTTTACATATATGCAAGTTTATGAACAATGTCATAAAATTAAATAAACAGCTGTAATTTTTCTACTAATGAATTTGAATCTGAAATATTCATTAATGAGTAATGACCAAGAACATATCTTAGAGAAAACAACCATATTTTATGTTTCTTCTGTATACACCCAGCATCTAGGTAAATGTATACAACATACACTGAGTTATCAATAGGTGCTCATTAACTTGCCCCTTTGTATTTGAAGGTTGTTTTTATGCCTAAAATGACAGAATATTGATTGCTATAGACTGAATATTTGTGTACCCACGCAATTCATATGTTAAAATTATCTTGGATTTGGATGAGGTCATGCAGTAATTGGATTTTCATGAGGTCATAGAATATCCACGATAGGATTGATGCTCTTATAAAAGATAAAGAGACCAAAGATCTTTCTCTCTCTGTGAATATAGCAAGGTACTCTTATAAAATATAGAGACCAGAAATCTCTCTCTCTCTCTCTCTCTGAGAATATAGCAAGGATGCAGCCCTTCTTCAACCAGGAAGTGGTTTCTCACCAGATTGAGTATGCTAGCACCTTGAATTTCAATTTCCCATCATCTACAACTGTAAGAAATAAATGTTTGTTGTTAAATCCACTCAGTCCATAGCATTTGTTGTAGCAGCCCAAACTGACTAACACACTGATTATGTTAAATCTGTACAAGGTCCTTTTCATCGTATGTGTTGTGTTTTTTCTTCTATACTAGAAGTAAACAGAGACAGCTAACAACATTGCCATTCATTCATTCAACAACTATTCACTAAGTATGTTATTATGTGCCAGGTACAATAAATCATGGAAATACCTCAGTAAGCAAAATAGATTATGATCTTTGCCATAGAAGAGATAACTTCTGGAGGAAGAGGCAGAAAATAAACATAAATAAAAAAAATATTATATTTGAGAGTGATATATAATATAGAAAAACAAAGAATAGACAGGATAAATTAGAGAATCAGGATTGTGGAGAATGGCAGAGGAAAGGGGACCATTTGCAATGCTAATAGAATGGGATAGTAAATAGGTGAGGGATGAGCAATGACGAGAAGGAGTGAGGGAGTGAGCCAAGTACATGTCTGCATGAAGAGCTGTCTGGGGAGAAGGAACAAAGAAAAAAAAACCTGTAAAGGAGCATGCCTGGAGTGTTTGAGTACCACTATGGTGGTCAGTGTAGCTAGATCACGTAGGAAATGGGGCACAGATGAGAGAAAGAAGATCCTTCTCTCAGGAGATAAGAAATAAAAAATGGCAAGATCAGGGAGGGCATTGTGGGTCTTGTAGAAGTATTTTGGCCCTTCCTGGGAGTGGAAGGGGAAGCCACTGGAGTGACATGGTCTGGCTTACCTTTCAAATGAGTTATTGTAGTTGCTGGGGGAAAGTATATTGGACTGTGGCAAGGGTAGCAGCAAGGTTAAATCAGAGGCCCTTGAAAATAGTACAGAGAGGATGATTGCTCAGATTAGGATGGCAACAGAATGTCTGGTATCAAGATTCTAGAAACATTTTGAAATTACAGCCAATAGAATCAGACAGCCCTACCACCACACACAGACTTTCTGACTGAGTGGGGCCATTCCAGCCCCTCCCTGACAGCTTTTTCTGGAAGCAGACAACAGAACTTTGACCCCTACAAACAGAATTTGTGGTGCTTGAAGGCAGGCTTGCACAACCCAGCCCTGCCCAGACTCACTTCCAGACCAGCCCTCACTGAGGTGGAGAATAATGACACACCTGGAAGTTCCAGGGCCCCATCCACCTCCTGAGGCACTAGAGTGCCTCTCCAGAGAAACAAGAACTGGTTACAGGACCCAAAAACAACAGTGTACCCTGCTCCTCCCAATAAGCGCCAAGGGAGGACATTCTGCACACCCTTTTATGGCATCTACCAACTCATCATACAGGGTGTGGTCAAATCTCACCCACAAAAGCTACCCTACTGGCTTAGAGACTAAACAGGTCATGTCATTATCCAACCAAAAACCTAAAGGTAAGAAGCAACAATTAATCCAGATGGGAAGAAATCAGCAAAGGAACTCAGCGAATGTGAAAACTCAAATGGAAAGCACACCCCAAAGAGAAACACCAGCCCCTTAGAAATGAACATTAACCAAAATCAGACCACTAAAATGACAGAAGAATTCGAGCATGGGATCCTAAGAAAATTCAACGACTTGCAAGAAAAACTGGATAACCAACATAAAGAAAACACAAAAAGATTCCAGGACCTGGAACAAAAATTCACTAAAGAAATTGAAATAATGAAGAAAAATCTAACCAAACTCCTGGAAATGAAGAATCAATTCAGGGAACAACAAAACACAGAGGAAAGCCTCAAGGACAGGGTAGATCAAACAGAAGAAAGAATCTCAGAGATTGAAGATAACATCTTCCAATTAATAAATCAGTCATAGAGATAGAGCAGAGAAACAAGAGAAAAGAGCAAAGCCTACAAGTGATGTGGGATTATGTAAAGAAACCTATTGTGAGGGTTATAGGGTTACCTGAGGGAGAAGAAGAAAACACTCAAGGGTTGGATAAGCTATAATAGAGGAAAATTTCCCAGGCCTTGGTAAAAATCTTGATATACAAGTTCAAGAAGTTCAAGGGACCCCCGGAAGATTCAATGCAAAGAGGAAGACGTCACAACATGCAGTCATCGGACTTACCAAAATATCATCTAAAGAGGCCCTTCTACAAGCTGTAAGACGAAAGAAGCAAGTAACATACAAAGGAAAGCCAATTCGAATAACACCAGACTTCTCTACTGAAACTTTATAAGCAAGGAGAGACTGGGGCCCCATTCTCACTCTTCTGAAACAAAATAATGCCCAAACTAGAATATTATTCCCTGCAAAAGTAAGTTTTGTATATGAAGGAGAAAACAAGACATTCTCAGATAAGCAAAGACTGAGGGAATTCACCAAGACAAGACCAGCCCTTCAAGAAGTACTCAAAACAGTGTTAGCCATGGATCAGCACAATAAACACTCACAAATGCAAATCTACTCAAAAGCTAAAGATCAAAGCCCAAATAAAACAATGGTTCAAGAGAGAAAACAAATCGACAAAGTTCAACCCAACATAATGAACAGAAATCTGCCCCACCTATCAGTTATCTCAATAAATGTAAAAGGCTTGAACTCCCCACTCAAGAGACATAGGCTGGCCAAATGGATAAAAAAAATACAAGCCAAGTATCTGCTGCCTTCAGGAAACACATCTAACCTGTAAGAATGCAGTTAGACTAAAGGTAAAGGGGTAGAGAACAATATTTCAAGCATATGGAAGCCAGAAGAAAACTGGCATGGCAGTGCTGATTACAGATAACTTAGTTTTTAAATAAACAAAGGTAATAAAAGACAAAGAAGGTCTCTATGTAATGGTGAAGGGTACAGTTCAACAACAAAACATAACAATTCTAAATATATATGCACCCAACCTTGGTACACCCAGATTCATAAATCAAACTCTACTTGATCTAAACAAATGGATAAACAACACCACCATAATAGTTGAAGACTTTAACACGCCACTGACAGCACAGGAAAGATCAGAAAATCAACAAAGAAATAATGGACTTAAACAGAACTCTAGAACAAATGGGCCTGACTGACATTTATAGGACATTCTACCCCCAAACCACTGAATATATGTTCTTCTCATTAGCTCATGGGTCATTCTCTAAGATTGACCATATCCTAGGACACAAAGCATGTCTCAAACAATTTTAAAAAATAGAAATCATATCATGTATCTTTTCAGATTACAATGGAATAAAAGTAGAAATCAACCTTAAAGGAACTCTCATTTCTACACAAAGTCATGGAAACTAAACAACCTTCTGCTGAATGATCACTTCATAAATGAGGAAATCAAGATGGAAATCAAAAGATTCTTTGAACTAAATGACAAAGGTGACACAAGTTATCAAAACCTGTGGGACACAGCTAAAGCAGTCCTGAGAGGAAAGTTCATTTCCATAAATGCGTATATCCAAAAGTTGAAAAGATCACAAATAGACAACCTAATGAATAGTCTCAAAGCACTGAAAAAAGAAGAAGAGACTGACCCCAAACCCAGTAGAAGAAGTGAAATCATTAAGATCAAATCAGAACAAAATGAAATTGACAACAGGGAAACCATACAGAAGACTAGTAAAACAAAAAGTTGGTTCTTTGAAAAAATAAACAAAATTGACACACCTTTGGCTAGACTAACGAAAAGCAGAAAAGAAAAATCTCTAATAAGCTCCATCAGGAACAATAAAGGAGAAATTACAACGGATGCCATGGAGATACAAGATATAATTTATGAATACTAAAAAACTTCTATACACACAAACTGGAAAATGTGGAGGAAATGAACAGTTTCTTGGAAACACAAAGCCTCCCTAGGCTCAACTAGGAAGAAATAGAATTCCTGAACAGACTAATATCAAGTACTGAAATTGAAATAGCAATAACAAATCTTCCTAAAAAGAAAAGTCCTGGACCACATGGTTTCATACCTGAATTTTACCACATCTACAAAGAAGAAATGGTGCCTATGCTGCAGGAATTATTCAACAACATTGAGAAGGATGGAATCATCCCCAACACATTTTATGAAACAAACATAACCCTGATACCAAAACCAGGAAAGGATGCAACAACAACAAAAAAAGAAAACTACAGACCAATATCCCTTATGAATATAGATGCAAAAATTCTCAACAAAATCCTAGCCAATTGAATCCAGGTGCTTCTCAAGAAAATAATCCATCACAATGAAAATAATCCCCAGGGATGCAGGGATGGTTCAACATACGTAAATCTATAACTGTAATTCACTATATAAACAGAAGTAAAAACAAAGACCATATGATCCTCTCAATAGATGCAGAAAAAGCATTTAACAAAATTCAACACCCTTTTTATGATAAGAACGCTCAAAAAATAGGCATAGTCAGGCCTTACCTAAAAATGATACATATTTGACATATATGTATATGACATATATGACATATATGACAAACCCACAGCCAATATCATACTGAATGAGGAAAAATTGAAAGCATTCCCACTTAGAACTGGAACAAGACAAGGTTGCCCACTATCTCTACTTCTGTTCAACATAGTGCTGGAAGTCCTTGATACAGCAATCAGACAAGAGAGCAGAATTAAGGGCATCCAAATGGGAGCAGAAGAGATCAAACTCTCACCCTTTGCTGATGCCATGATATTATACCTAGAAAACCCCAAGGATTCAACCAAGAGACTCCTTGAATTGATAAATGAATTTGGTAAAGTCTCAGGATACAAAATCAATACACAGATAGCAGAGGCATTCATATACACCAATAGTACAAGTGAGAACCATATCAAAAACTCAATTCCTTTCAAAATAGCAACAAAGAAAATAAAGTACCTAGGAATATATTTAACTAAGGAGGTAAAAGACCTCTACAGGGAGAACTATGAATCACTGAAGAAGGAAATAGCAGAGGATGTAAACAGGTGGAAGAATATACCATGCTCATGGGTCAGCAGAATCAACATTGTTAAAATGTCTATACTACCCAAAGTGACCTACAGAGTCAATGCAATCCCTATCAAAATACCATCACCATTTTTCACAGATATAGGAAAAATAAGTTTACGCTTCTTATGGAACCAAAGAAGATCCAGTATAGCAAAATCAATCCTAGGTTATAAAAACAAACTGGGAGGTATCAACTTACCAGAATTCAAACTATACTACAATACTATAGTCATTTTAAAACATCTTGGGACTGGCACAAGAACAGGGACATTGATCAGTGGAACAGAACAGAGAACCCAGATATAAAACCATCCTCATATAGCCAATTAATCTTCAACAAAGCAGACAAAAACATACACTGGGGAAAAGAATCCTTATTCAATAAATGGTGCTGGAAAAACTGGATAGCCACATGTAGAAGACTGAAACAAGATTCACACCTTTTACCTCTCACAAAAATCAACTCACGCTGGGTAAGACTTGAACCTTAGGTGTGAAACTATTAGAATTCTACAAGAAAACGTTGGAAATACTCTTCTAGACATTGGCCTAGGCAAAGAATTTATGAAGAAGACCCCAAAAGCAATCACAGCAGCAACAAAAATAAATGAATGGGACCTGATCAAATTAAAAAAGCTTCTGCACAGCCAAAGAAACTGTCAAGAGAGCAAACAGACAACCCACAGAATGGAAGAAAATTTTCACAAGGTACTGTGATAAAGGGCTGATAACTAGAATTTATTTAGAACTCAGGAAAATCAGCAAGGAAAAATCAAACAATCCTATCAAAAAGTGGGCAAAGGACATGAACAGAAATTTTCCAAAAAGACAACAGAATAATGGCCAGCAAACATATGAATAAATGCTCAACATCTCTAATCATCAGGGCAATATGAATCAAAACTGCAATGAGATATCACTTATCTACAGTATGAATGGTCTTTATCAAAAAGTCCCCAAACAATAAATGTTGGTATGGATGCAGAGAGACAGGAACACTCCTACACTTATGGTGGGACTGCAAACTAGTTCGACCTCTACGGAAAGCAATATGGAGATACCTTAAAGCGATACAAATAAATCTATCATTTGATCCAGCAATTCCACTACTGGGCATCTACCCAAAAGATCAAAAGTCACTTTATGAAAAAGACGCCTGCACTCGAATGTTCATAGCAGCACAATTTACAATTGCAAAATTGTGGCAACAACCCAAGTGCCCATCAATACATGAGTGGATTAATAAAATGTGGTATATGTATACCATGGAGTACTAGTCAGCTTTAAGAAACTATGGTGATATAGCACCTCTTGTATTTTCCGGGATGGAGCTGGAACCCATTCTCCTAATTCAAGTATCTTAAGAATGGCAAAACAAGCACCACATGTACTCACCAGCAAATTTGTATTAATGGATTACCACCTAAGTGGACATATAGGAATAACATTTATCAAGTGTCAGGCAGGTGGAAGGGCGTAGGAGGGATGGGTATATATAAACACAATGAGTGAGATGTGCAATGTTTGGGGGTGGTCATGCTTGAAGCTCTTACTCGAGGGGGGAGGTGGGGCATCGGCAGTGTACGTAACCTTAACATCTGTACCCCCATAATATGCTGGAGAAAAAAATAGGTGGGGAGAAAACAAATAATTATGTAACATTCTGAGGCTTTTTGCCTAGGCAACTGAAGGATGCCAGACAGAAACAGACTATTACAAATACAAAAAAAATGTATAATGGCAGATCTATGCACATTCAGATAGTATCTCTCTACTTAAGCCTAAAATTATCCATTCCTAATGCCAAAAGAAAGAACACTAGCCCTTAACTCATAAACTCACAGTACTTTTTCTAAAGGATGCATACCTAGATTTTTATTCATTTATATATTTAGTAAATACTAATCCAGCATCCATCCCCAGACAATGGGAAGATACCAATGATAAATTTCTAACAAGACAGATATGGTGTTAATAATATGAAGCTTATGGTAGACAAGATAATCTGATCATATCGAGCTCTTTATTTCAGCTTGAAAACTCATGTTATTCCTCTACCTTTCCTGTACTGTCTGAGTAATACCTTAAGAAAGACAATTTCCCAAATTTTAGAGCCATAGAATGACAGATCTTGGGAAAGAATATCTGAAGAATTAATATAAGGTGAGGCAATGCTGTGTTTCTTAATGAGACAACATAGAAAAAGTTAACCAATATTCTGTGAAGCCATTAAGAAAATTGGGTAATATGAACATGTCTAAAACATCTCAGGCTATTCAAATTATTTCATTCTTTTTGAACAAGTTCTATGCATATGAGGAACATAAATATTAATATGCCTTACATTGATACAGTAATATATGAATAATTTATAAAAATATTTGACCTACAAAAGCTTTTTTCTTCTTTTCAAGTAATGTCTTATCCCAAAAAAGGAAGAGCAAAAGTTACATTTAGGATAATAATAATCATTAGGCACTAATTTATTAAGAAGACCATTTGTACTTCCAGTCAGGCTTTTGGTGGGTTTGTTGATATTAGCAAAATTATTTCCATGAAAATCCAATAACTTTGTTGGCATATTTAAACTTGGTGATTGAAAATGTCATATGTTTTAAAAGACCAACATTGTTTCCATGAAAATCCAATAACTTTGTTGGCATATTTAAACTTGGTGATTGAAAATGTCATATGTTTTAAAAGACCAACATCAAAAAGGTATCATTAAGAACTATTAGTATCTACAACTACAAATCTAATATTTTTCCAAGTAGTTAAGCTTTTAATTGTGATTTCCACAACCCAAAGTGGGTCATGAAATAATTTGATAAATTAGATGCAATTTTTCATCATTTGATGTGATTTTTCTGTTAATTAGCTCAGAGGATCTTGTTGATGCAGAAAGATAAAAATAAAATGTTACATTTTGAACCTTACTTTGGGGAAAACTCATATGCCTAAGAGCTATAGCCCATAGAGAAATGATGGATTCCCAGAATATTACAAGAAGACATATTCTTACATCTTCATTTCTTCCTAACCCTTAGCATTAACAAAAACAGAACAAAACAAAAAATAAATATTTGCAGAAAACTATTTTTAGTGGCATAATTTAGCCAGTTCAGGTGAAATATATATCATCTTACCACACTTCAGGGTTCCTTAGAAAAACGATTTCATAATATCAAGTTTAATAATCATGCTTCTGCTCCATGTAGCATTGCCTGGGAAGTACAGCTAGCATGGAGTGCCAGGCTTGGTGGGAACAGCCTTGATGATGTGCCAACCCTGTGCAGATTTCATTATGGGACCTCAAGGGAAATATGTGGTTTTGTGTGAATTGTGCTTCCAGAGAACACAGAAAATTCAGGAAATTCAAATGGGTAGGATAGAGAAGATACGTGGAAGAAGAGACAGATTTTCTAGGAGAAATTATTAAATAGAAGCAGGCCTGAGGTAATCTTTGAAATGGAAGAACATAAAACTGGTTCTAACCATTCTAGGAGATAGCTATGGGTTTCATAACAATAACTTACACATTATTGGCAATTCATATAGTTTTCCATTTTTTTTTTTAAGGATCCAGGCCACTGTTTTTATAACACAATGCATGTATGTCTGTATTCATGTGTGTATGTATTTATGCACATAGTTCATACAAACCAGTACAGACGTACAGGGGTCAACTGTTATAAGGACCCTGAAACATCTTAGATGGAGAGATAAAGGTGGGCCCATGATGGAAAGAAAGCCATAGGTTTATTTGCATGGTTTACACATCCTTTTAAAGCTGAAAACCCTCTTGGTTTTTCTAAACTCAATTTCAAAGGACTATCGCTGCTTTGCTCTGGCACATTATGCTTATCCCAGAATTATGCTTTCTTCAAAGTTATTACTTGAGAACAGAACAGATGCCAAATACAAAAAAAAAAAAGTCCAAATATCCCATTTTTCTTCACAGATCAAGTAAATTTTTTAAAAAATTTAAATTGCAGTTTGGATGGCATTCAACGTTCTTCTCTTCACATTTTAAGAGTTTGGCATATTTTGCCAAGCACATAAACCAAATTGTATTGGAACTGTAACACTTTAATAAAAAGTCTCAGATATTACCTCCCTCCACCCTCACATGGCAGAACTCTCACTTATTGGAACCATCTTTTACCAAGCTGCCAACTTCTTCTTTTGCCAAATGCTCATAAGACTCCATCTTCTCATTGACTCTCTTCTGTTTTCATTTTGTTCCTCAAGAATCCATTATCTGATGTCACTTAAGAATCATCTACCTCTTGGAGACATTGCCAGTTCCATCACTATGACAAGGGCACTGGAGGAAAAGGCTCTTTTCTTAATTCAAATAGCAAAAGCAGTGTTACTGAATCTGAGTTACGACCAGCCACAGCGAACTTCTCTTCAGATCAGCCACCTTCCTATATCCCGTTGACTCTCTCTCTCTCTGAAAAGAATGTTAATGACTATAAGCAGTGGTGAAAGGTCTAGGGAAAATGAATTTCATAATATGGTGGAAAAGAACGATAAGAGGGAAAACTTTTCAGTCCATATTTTTACTCATTCTTCAGAGAATACCTGAAGTTAAATGAGGTGTTTTTTTAAAAAGCATACTGGGTCAATGGTTCTGGCTCATTAGTTCACAAAAACCTTTGTAAAGCAGAAAAATGATTTTTTTTTCCTTTTTAAAGTAATAGTGCTATTTCTTCTAAAGAAATCTTAAGTAGAGGACCAATGTAAAGTATCTCAACTTCCCTAGCCAAAATGGATAAAACGGAAAGCCCAAGCCTCCCATCCCACTCACAAGTCCCTCAGTCTCCCTCCAAGGCAGCTGCGAAGGATTTCATTAAAATACCAGAGATTCTTAGAGGACAATTTTACAAAAACAGTACTGAGGCATGCTAAACTCTGAAAGATGATACTTATGATTTGGGAATATCTCCTTATGATATATTCTTGTCGGTAATTGCTTAAAATTATCACTTGAATATCTACAGTTCAAAAGAAAAAAGTATTTAAAGAAAAAACATGGTGTTATAAATAGGTTTGCCTATCAGATTTTATGTTAATATTTCAAAGAGAGGTTTAGAAACTGATTAAAATAAGTATATCTCGTGCTCCCATTGAAGTATATTCCATTTAAATAGCAATGATATAATGTGGTCAGTTTCCAAAAGTACCACTTCAACTGTGGTTCTCAAAGGACAAATGTACAAAGAGTCCATGTACCAAGCAACATACTCTCTCTCCTGTGGAAAGAAGTTTTGCACTGGTTGTATTTTGGTGCCACAGAGCCACTATGGTAATTTCCATCACTCTTACTAATGCCATCATGCCATCCTCCTGGAGATTACCAGGGAGAATGAAAATGGGGCTACTTCTATGATTCAAATAGCATTAACTGTTATTTTTTTTTCCTTTGGAAAAGATTTGCCTTTAAGTAAGTTCATTCATTTCTTTTATCTGATAGGAAAATGTTGTTTTCTTATCAGGGTTCTTTAAAAAAATTAACAAATTTCCTTCCTATCATTTGCTTTTGTGTTCGGATTTTCCTAAAGACCTATATTCTTCTGCACAAAACTTTCAATGATTCCATGTTGATTTCAGGATAAACTCAAGAATCTCCAACTTTATTTAATATAATTTTTGACAAAAATATCTCTATTATAGTCAGATTCCCTATCATTTAGTAATACTAGATACTTGCCTCTACAGTTTTATTGGAATACACTCAGTTACATTTGGCCCCTCCTTATGGAGGTACTAAACCAAATCTTCCTACCCATGTATGCCTACCTATATTTTAGAAGCATTTCAAAACCACATCCTTATTAAAGTTTCTCAGCCTATAGTGCTCACTCTGTTTTCAAGCCTGATAATATTTGGTCAGTAGCTCTCATATGATGCATACTATGCAGAGAAATAAATTCTTGCCCTTGCTTAAACATGTCAAAATTGCTGTTGATCAAAAAGATTTAATAAAACAAGTTTTCTGTCTGTAGAAAACCAATTCAGTACCTAAGTAGTAAATTTTGACTTGAAATATCAGTGGAAATTGTAGCTAAAGAAATGACTTATTTTAGTTTTGAGTAAGATTAAACAAATTATCAGTTTATCCACATTTGGAAAGGGGAGCAGGGATTCCAAAGATATATGACCTATCCTCTGAGACAGCATTTGAAATAGCCATGAAAATGGATTAAGTAGGCAATGTTCATTTCTCCTCATTTTTTATGAAACTTGCATTTATAAAACTCTTCAATGATTCTCCCTCTACTGGGGGTCATTTAAACTAATTTTAAGAAGGCAAAAACTATGAACACCTATCTGTAAAGAAATACATAAATTCAATGATATCCCAAATGTTATTTTAGGAAATGTTATTTCTTTCTTTCTTTTGTTAATTTGCAAAATAATTACAAAATTTAACTGGAAACATAAATTTGTTAAAATAGCCAGGAAAGATCTGAAAAGAGAAATAATAAGGGAGATCCCATCTTTTCAAATTAAAATATAGTCTATATTACTATAATTAGAATAACTGAGCAATGAAAAGGAAGATAATGATAACTGGAAGAAATTAGCAATTCTCAAAATAGATCTAAATACATATAGTCATTTAATGCTTAATGAAATTAGCTTATTAACTCAGTGAGAAAATTTACGTATTCTCTAAAAGTTAATGAAACAAATAGCTTGCTTTTGGGGCAATAAAAAGAAAGGAGATGATAGATTAATAATTCACTATTCTTTAAAAATCCAGATAGATCAGATATTTACATACAACTGCTGGGTGAGCATTCACATTTTAAATTATACTTCAAATGCTCCTAGTGAATTAGAAAACTCTGAAAACACGAAGGGAGGTAGAGGCTGGGGATTTATGGTCAACACAGGACTGAGAACCAGTCACTCATTTCTGGAAATACACCGGTATTGAAAAAGTGTTACTATTATAGGACACCTAAGATCCTGGAGGAGGATTAGGAGGAAGGATGGTAACAAGAGCACAGCACTTAACAGTCAAACTGAAGAATTGATTCTCAGATGATCTAATTGTCACTTTAGCACCCCCGGACGTAAGTATCTTTAATACACTGAGATTTACTGCTCAACATTCAATTTTTATCAAGATGTTTTTATGTGCCTTAGTAAAACCAAAGATTGCATTTCCATTTTTTAAAAAATCCATTCATTCTTCTTAGTCCCACAACCATTTTTCATTCATCTTTCAGTCTCAAAAGTTGAATTTACTTGCTTTTTTAATGCAATTGCACATAATGCTTGTATTTCCCTTGTCTCTATCCCCTACCTCAGCATATTTCTCTCTCTGCTCTTTGCCTTTAGTCCTTTATTTTAATCTTAGTAGATTGGATTCACGCATAAGTGATCTCTGCTGTTACCATTTTCTCTCCACCGACTTCATCCTTAGCCTCTACAATCTGGCTTTCCTACCCAGCAATTTTCTACTCAAAAGACCTAATTATTAAAGCCAAAAATATATTGAAAAACAATGCTTCAATCTTTCTACTATGCCTTATGGTCACATTCTTCACAGCTATTTACAGTACATGAATCATCTTTTTTTATCCTTCTTAATCACCCCAACTCGCCCTGCAACTTTCCCATCAGGGATAATAACCCCAAACCAATTAAACATTCTCTAAAACGTCGGTATCATGTCTGAAATATTCTAGTAAATTCCAGATTTAAAAGGGGGATGTCAGAGTTTTTAAGGAAATGACCAAGAAGAAACTAAATATGAGTAGGAAAGAAGGCAAATAAAGAAAACTTGCTAATTCAATCCTGAACCCTGTGTCAGCTTCCATTGCCCTGCATGGGCACAGTAACCTTGCCAGTGGTTTTAAGCCTATGGTTAACCAGTTAAGATGAAGTTTCTAGAGTCTCATATTCTTATAGGTTGTGTTAAGAAATTTTTTCCCATTTTCAAAGTATCAATGTGGTAATAAATACTGATAACAATTCTCAAATTTTACATGCATAGCTCCACAAACTTCTGGTGATTCTAGTACTTCTTCCCTATTCCTATGGTAGAGTATGTGAGCATCAGGGAAAGGATGATCTACAAGTCAAATAAGCAATGCTGAAATCCACAAAGTGTATAGAAATGAAGACTAAATCAAAGCTCAATGAAGACATGAGACAGAGTTCAACATTGGCAGTTTTTATGTTATATTTTAAATGAGCTTTTCCAGTAGATTGCAGAATATCTAATCAACTCTTGTTAATATGTTTGTAATTGGGAGAACTACTCTGAAGAGCCCAAAGCATATTACTACCCTATGGATAGACCTCTTGCACTTCCTTCCTAAAGAAATCACCAACCTGTAGGACATGTATCAATTAGAGCAATAAAGGAGTGAAGTAGACAATGGATCCTAGTAAAGAAACAGACAAAATATTAATATACACAGAAATCCAGCACTACTATCAGAATGGAGGAGAGAAGTACAATCAGGTGTCATGAATGATCACATGTGACATCATGATCCCCTTTTGGACAGAGGCAATCATTTTTCCCAGCCACCAGATATGATGCCAATTGATGGCTTATAGCAATTTCCCAGGAATTGCCTCAAGTTGAAGAGCCATGTCTTATTCACATTTATGCCTCCTCCCAGGTAATCCACATCCAATGCCTATTGCTATACAAAGACACAGCCATTTGCTTAAAGTTGGGACAACTCTGAAAGACCCCTGAAGCTCCAGCATTCACTGTGGATTGAACTGAGCCCTTTGTTGCAACTCCATCACAGTAGAGCTTCTCCCTGTACCTAATCTTGCTCTCTTCACTCCCTCCCCCAGGTATTGTCACAGAGACCACCCCTTGGTAAACTTTTTGTAAACTAATTTCTGTGCCAGTGTTTCCAGGGGAGTAAAAGACAAGACATCAGGATGAGATTCCAGTTCTGTGGTGGGTTAGAAATATGGTACAATTATCCAGCCAATGCTGCAAAGACAGAACCCAGAAAGGGTCCAATCTATGGACAAGGGTTGCTATTAGGAGTTCCTGATCATCCCCAGAGCACCCTTCTGAGAAGGGCTGGAAAGGAGTTGTGTGTGGAAAACTAGCAAAAAAAGGAGAGCCATTTACTGTTGTTCACTCCTTGGAGTCATATTTCTTGGAGTTCTAAAAATTTGGGTTCTAAACATGATTTTTTCCCTGTTACTATGTAATATAAAGTGATTTCTGTGATTGCCCATTTTCTCCTCTGCAATAGGAGGATGAAATAGTGTGATTTTGAGTGGTATATATACAAATATTTGTGATGTGCTTTGCACAGTCCCTAGCACAGAAAATTTAAAAATTAGTATCTCTGTATATTTTTGCAAACAGTACCTCATTTAATTCTTCACATAATTATGTAAGGTAGCAGTTTTGTCTGCAAGAATAAGTAGCAGCAAATGATAGAAAGCAAGCAAGCATAGGATATGAAATAGTCAGTGTGCCCAGTTTGGAAGAAAATAGACATCAAATGACACAGAAAGCCAAGTATCTTTAAGGGACAGAGCAGGGATAAGAACAGAGTTCTCCTGGGGCTCTTACTGCACACTCTGTGCTCCAGTATTAAATAAATACTTGATTCGCTTAAAAATTCATCATATGAGGCAAAAAGAAAAATTTCCTTCATGAGCAATAGTTTAAAAGGAAATGATTTAACAGAACTGAAATTACAAAAGAAAAAAAAAACAACAAAGAAAAATCATTTGGATAATTGGGAACTTGTGAGAACTTGGAGTTTCTAGAGTGTATTCTCTTATATGTTCTCTACTTTTTTAATTCCATACTTTAAAGAAACCTATTAGTCACCATATCAAAACTTTGAAAAATGTGATACTGTGTGGGAGGTGCTGGTTTTTTTCTAATGAAATATTCTCTTTGCTTGAGTGGTCATTAACAGAAAGAGACATGGAGGCTTTTAACAATTTTTATTTACGTAGCAATTGCAAAGGAGGATATTCAACATTTTTCAGCTTTTGTTTGAAGGGTAATCTACTTGGTAGTTTATTAGCAGAGTATTTCATAATTGTACTATATTAATAGAATTCATTAATAACAGGTCATATTTTTTATTTATACTTGATGGCTAGTTATCTTAGGTAATCAAAAAACTTTTTTCCATATTTTCTTTCTAATATTTTTTAATAACTGGAATATACTTGGAGTTAACTCAGTCAAATATTTCTTCCCACCCCATCTTCCTCTAGCCATTTATCTTTATCATTATAGTAGGAGGAGTGTAATAATACAAATTGACCTAAGAATGTGCTGCCTGTTCATCCTGAAAACGCCTCTGACAATATATTGGTGATATGCTATCAATTCTGAATCTAGTCCAGTTTTATGGGTTTGTAGCATTTGTCCATATCATTATGATGATGTAGGTCAGGGATATGGATTCACATTAAGCAACATTTCAAAAGAACAAAATATATATGTACTGATTCTCATTGAAAAATATAATTATCAAGTAGAATGAAATGTTCAAATGGCCCTAATCCTTTTACTTATTCTCAGAAAGCTTAATGTGATTATAATTCTAAAGTTGTTTATAATTAAAGTAACATGATGGAGTTACATAATTTCAGGCATTAATACTTTTTTGCATCCCTCTTCACAGTAGGTAAGTATGCTAAGCTGACCACAGTGCTAATGACCATTGTCTAGAGGACTCCCACCATGGGACCTTGAGGAATGAACTGCTAGCTTCTCTTTATGACTCTAGCATTTCTGTATTTCTAATCAACCATCTAACTTCAGTGGATATCTTTTTTCTTTTAATTTATTAATAGCATTGTCTTAGTCACAATTTAAACATGCTAATGTAGTCATATTTTGAAACTACACTCTCATCTCTTGATTGGGACCACCCATTTCTAAGAAATAATTACTTAGGTGGGTGTTTTTCCATATGGCTGACTTCATCCATTTACATATTGATTTTCTGCAATCTAATTTCAAAAGTTTAACAAATTTCTAAATTCTGAGGAAAACTTGTACACTTATATAACCCTTTAGAGTGTGAGTAAGAAGTCATTCCTTTTAGATGTCCCTCTTTTCTAATTTTATATACTATCTGGAAATAATTTTTTTTGGTAAGAGGTTTATTGAAATATAATTCACATACCATTTAACATATATAATTCTCCCATTTATAATTCATATATAATTCACCCATTTAACATATATAATTCAATGGTGTTTTTTTTTACGATTTACAGAGATGCACAGCCATCACAATCTAATTTTAGAACATTTTATCACCCCAAAAGAAAACTTATATCCTTTAGCTATCTCCAAAGCCCCCATCACCACTAGTCCTTGGAAATCACTAATCTGCTTTGTCTCAATGGATTTGCCTGTTCTGGACATTTCATATAAATAAAAAATGTGGGTGGCCTTTTGTCTGGCTTCTTTCACTTAGCATAATGTTTTCAAGGTTCGTCCATGTTATAGCATGTATCAGTACTTCATCTCTGAAATTAAAAGATACCTGGAAAAATACCTGGAAATAATTTTAAATTCTGTTTGTGTAATGCTTTATATAGGTCATCTTTAACACAGCTCAATTTTTTTTTTTTAAGTATGAAGAAAAATATGTCCTCACTTTTGTTTCCTTCTTTTCCTTTTCCTACTCCCTCTATTCTATAAACACCAATTAATTTTTTCGGTATCCTTCCAGAGTTTCCTTACATATATATAAGCAATGTGAACATGTGTTTGGCTTAGTTTCCCCTATTACACAAGTGCCAGATGTCTGCACACACTGCTCCGTACCTTGCCTTTTAAATTTAGCAAGATATTTGAAAAGCTTTCCAAAGAAGTGCCTAGAGAATAAATAACACACTATTTTGTCCAGTTGTATAGTATTTCATTGTGTTAATGTGCCATAATTTGTTCAATCAATTTTTTATTAAGTAATATTTAGTTGGAGGCAAAAACTTAAAGAAGATGAGGAAGTAGGCCAAATAGATACTTGGGGGAAGTGAATTCCAGGAAGAAGGGGCAACTAGTACAAAATTCTGTAGGTGGGAAAATAGCTAGCATTGTGGAGGAATACTAAGGAGTTCAGTGTGGCTAGAGCAGAACTGGAGAGGGGAAGAACAAGGAGAAGTTATCGGAGAGGTGATGAGAAGCCAGAATGCATAGGACCTGGCAGACAACTTGGATGAAATGAATTACCATGCGTAATTGGAACAAAAGGAGGACACAATCTAACATATATTTTAAAAGGATTCTTGTAGTTACTATTAAGACTGGGTCATATAGAACAGGGGTGAAAGAAGAAAGACCAGATGCTGCTCCTGCAGTATCCCATCCAGAGGTGATGGCAGCTTAGGCAGGTGGCAGTGACAAATGGGTTGTCAGATTCTAGATATATTATGAAGATATAGCAAATAGGACATCATGAAGATATTATACATGAGATAATCAAGAAATATAATTACCCATACTTTCTGAAATTCCTTTCCAATTTTTGTAGGTTGTTTAATTTCTAGCTTGTCAGAAACATGTTTTCATTCTATGATATAGTTGTAATCCACATTTTCATCTTTCAGTTCTACTGTTAAATATATTCACTGCTTCCTCAGTATTTTAATTCCCCAGTCATCTCTTGATTTTACTGAAGTATGTCCATTAGTAGTTTCTTTGAAAAAGGCCCATGGGAACAATTTGAGTTCTTGAGTGTCCAAAATTATTTGATATTAACATGAAGTTTGGAAGAATATAACATTTTGGGGGGCATACTTTTTATTTGTGAGGATATTTTAGGTGATGTTTTAGCACAGAAAGTCATTATCAATAAATGAAACCAGACTGCATTTGCTCCCAAATAAATGACTTGATATTTTGACAGCCTGCCTAAATATTGTTTCTCTGTCTATTAAATACAATAACTAAATTATGCCATGTCATAGTTTTGATCAAATTGAGTCATTTTCTTATCCATTGCTTATTCTTTTATTTGGGAAAAGATTTTTGGAATTATATCTTCAAATTATTTGTTTTGCTGCATTGTTTAAGTTTTAGGCTGTGTTTCTGCTCTCTACAAGAAGCATCTTGGTTCATTGCTCTCCACAGCTCCTGAATCTACCATTTGAGAAGTCATTTCTTTCCATTATTTTCCTTGAATATATTTATAGTAACTCAAAGATCCAGATTTTCTTTTTTTCAACATATAACTTAATTCCAATGGTTTTCAAAAAGACATTCTGGCTTATCTTAGCCTGATATGACATGTCAGTTTCACTCACAGCCCAATGAGCAGAATAAGTCACGTGGCATCAACTCAACTGCAGGTTAGAGTAGGAAACATAAAAGAGCACATTGATATTCAGTAAGTAATGCTTTAAAGACTAAACTTTGATTTAGATTTTCCTGAAATATCTATTTGTATAATGTTCCTTTGTTGGGGTTAGGGTGAACTGTTAAGGTAGTCTTGCAGGCTAGAGAGCTTTCACAACTCAAGCTTTCTTTTTTGCTACTACAAGAACTAAATGCATTCTTAAACTTTTGTCTGCAAAACTCTTTAGTGATATTTAATTTTTCTGTTTCTCTGAGCTATAACAGGAGTAGTATGTTTTTGTTCACTGTAGCCCCCATACCTTGGCTGCAAACAAAAAATATATTAATAGTATTACTTCAGGGTGTGGTACTGAGATACATTAGGGTGGTAGACAGAAATTAAGATGCCTTACAATGATTTCCTGACTCATAGTATTCTGTCTGAATGTAATGCCTCTGAGAATGGGTAAGACCTGTGACTTGCTTCTAAGCAATTCAATTGACTATGGCAAAGGTGATGCTCACTCCCATGATTATGTTGTGTTGTATAAGACTTGGTCTTAGCATGCTAGAGAGATTCTTTTGTTGGATTGATAAAATATCTTGAGGAAGATATGAAGTCTAAATGATAGGAAAATGGGCAGCCTCTGTAAATCTTAAGTAGCCTCTAGGAATTGATGGCAGCCTCCAGGACTTGAGGGTAGCCTCAAGTCAACAACCAGCAAAACATAACCCTTTCAGCTTGAGTCATGCCCCGCAACATATGGATGGTGCCAACAATCTGAATGAGCTTGAAAGCAGATTCCTTCCCCACCATCTCCAGATAAGAATGCAGCCTGGCTGACAATTTGACTGCAACCTTGTGGCGCCCTGAGCAGAAGACCCAGGTTAGCTCTGTTCAGACTCCTGTGAGATAATAAAAGTGCAAGTTGCTTTAACCTGTTAAATTTGTGGCAATCTGTTATTTAGCAAAAACAAGACAATCAAAAACAAACAAACAAAAAAAACACTAATATTTTAAGGAAGTATAATTTTCTGGTGTTTTCTAAAAGGCCACTATTTGGCCTTTTTGCTGAGCTCCATGCATTTTTCTTTACCTCCTCCTCTATGGTTTCTAACTGGCCATCACTTTTGACAAACATTAATGACATTTTGGAATCTGCAGATTATTTATGCCTTCAAGGTCTACTTAAAAATGAGGTTTTCTCTTTTTATTTTCTCTTCCCTTGTTGTTTTGGGATGACTTCCAGAAAAAACAAAAACAAAAAAACAAAAAAAAAACACAACAATTCTAATGTACATGTTCAGTTTATATATGAATTATCCTGCCTTATACAGTTTTATTTGTGTACCTATTATTGTGGCCACTTTATTAGAATATAAGATCTTTGATGGCAAGAACATACATATCTTTGACTTATTTTTAGACCTGACCATCATGGCTTACCTTCAAATTTTTCTCTAAATATTTAGTTATAATTAATGTGACATGCCAATCTAAATATTTATTAATTTGGGGGGAGTGGGTAGAGACATGGTATCACTATGTTTCCCAGGCTCGTCTCCAACTCCTGGCCTCAAGCAATCCTTCCACATTGGCCTCCCAAAGTGCTGGGATATGGGCATGAGCCAGCCTAAATATTCATTAATTCTGATTAGGACATTTTTTTTTCTTGCCACTCAGTATCTATTAACTCTCCAGTGTTAGATGTAGACCAACTGGTCTCTGGATCAATCTATTCACTACTTTTAACTAATAGGGTGAGCCAATCGATATTTTCTAACTCTAAACACAGTGATTGATTATATATGGTCTAATGATCCAATACAGAATACTCACAGCAAATGAGAATCAGCTGTGAGACTTTGGTTTCAGGTCTCCTCTGATAAACTTCTAATATTTTAACTATGTCATTCTTGGCAAATGTTTTAATCTCTTTCCTACTCAATGTGTGAGATGATAATGTGACCTTCAAATTGCCTAGGGTCAGAATGAAACCAACACAAAGGAAGTAGTACTCAGAGATATATCCTTGTGATATATCTTGGGCTCTGAATCAATCCATGCCTGGAACATGAATAACCTTAAAATGTTCACCATGATTAGTCAATTAATTTCTTTTTTGCCTAAGTCAGTTTGCATTGGGTTTTCTCTCATTTTCTTAAGGATCTCATCTAATAGATCTTATCACCATCTTCTGAATTATTCACATATTCCTATAGGTGATTTGTTGTTAATCTCAGCCTCCTCTCATGTTATAGAAGCCTGTTAGTCAGTCTACATGGGCCATTATGCACTTCTATAGCTTCTAGAAATGTTGTCTTAGAACATTCATCACACTAATAATTACTTGTTCACTGCCATGTTTTCTTCTATACTGTGTTTCTTAAAAGCTTTATTTTGTCTACTTTTTATTATTATACCCCAGGCTCATTGGACTCCTGATACATATAAGTTAAATGAATGAATATACAACTTAACATAGATTATAACTCTCTGCTTAAAGAATTTGTATAGCAACATTTAAATATGTTTTTGTCCCTATACTTAATTGCTTCTTAGTTTGAGACAGCATGCTATCATAGACAGAGTGAAGGGTTCAGAGCCCAACAAATTTCACCCCTCCACCTTCTGACTATGTGATTTGGGAGATAAGACTTAATCTTTCTGATACTAAGTTTATGAAATGCAAATAATGCATCTGCAAGAGTTGTTCTGAAAAGCAAATGTGATGTTGCATGTAAAACTTCTCAAGGACACTAAATGATCAATTTCTAATTCATTCCATTCTCCTCAAACATATGTTCTGAAGGGAATATTGATTGCATGTTATGGTACTCATCCCCCCAACCCCCACCCTGCAGATATTAATTGCTGAACTTTTGTCAGTGTTTAAGCAAATGCTACCCCCTGTATCTCTCACTTCCTTTTGAAAATAGTTATTCTTTCCTCCTCTTCAGGGTATGCACTTCTGATTTCTCTTCTGACACATAACTGTGCCTGTCAGACTCAAATGTCTCTCTATTCTCCACTCCTGCTTCTACTTATTGAGGACAATATGAATAATAAATCTTCCCTCAAAAAAAAAAAGCAAAAATAATTATTTCACTGAGATTCATTTAGCTTGAATACTGCCATTTGGGGCTCAAAAAGGACTCTCAAGATAAAGAACTCCTTGCTACCCACTTAGTCAGGGAAAGAAGGATGGGTAATATTTAAAAAGCAGTGTCTTAACTTGCCGGCAGTTCTGTCAGTGAGCAGATACTTCCATTTCTCCAGGCATTTTTTTCCATTTCAATGAGATTAAAACAGAAATAAGGAAAAACAATGTTAATATAATTGAGAGATGACATCTCATCCTGCATGGCATTTTCTCACCTGGCTTCTCACTGAGTTCTGTCTGCCCCACAGGTTAACAGACATGATAATAATTTCTTCATAGGAGGCCTTTCTACCTACTGCTATCAATTGCTCTCTGAGAATTGGAAATAGTAACCCTACCATCAGCCCTCAATGACCAAACATAAAACTGAATTGATTTAAGAGAAGTCTGGGTACATGGAAGTCTGAGAAATAGAAGATGGTCATTGTTCCTCTCAGCAAATTGCTGATTGCTCAGTAAATTTTACATGGGCTTGGAGGTGATATTTCTAGGCTACAGTAATTAGGATAGAATGTCTGGAGAACCTACCAGAAAGCAATGATGAAAGGGTAGGAACAGTGTAGCTTTATTAGGAAAATGCCAAACCGTGCTAACTAACAATGTGTGGAAAGTAAAATGAACATCTTTATTCTGGGCTCCAGAGGGAGAAAGCAGGCAATTAAAGCATTCAGTACTAGGAGTACCATTCTGGGCATTTAGTTAAAAGATATACTCAGAGATTATTTCATCATTCAGCACATTGCTTTTCAACGACCCTTATGTCCTAACCACCAAGGAGGGTTGAGGGAGAAAATCACAACTTTTTCTTCTGGAGAAAGGACCCACTCATAGTTTGAATTGAAGTCCAGAATTTATATTTTAGTATTTCTTTATATTTTATAGTTTAAGTAGATTTCATATTAAAGTAAATCAGCAGAGAAGATATTATGTAAAGAAATAATAGTATGGAAAGAAGAAATGGAGAGAGGAGGAAGGAAGCTGGGGAGGGAGGAATATTTCAAGTAGATACCATTAAGGAAATAGGTGTGGTAAGGATTCATCACTTTTCCTTTTAACCAAGGCTAAGTGGTTTGTTTGTTGTTGTGTTTTTTTTTTTTTTTTTTGAGTACCTCCTACTACACAGTCATTTACAAAAATGTCAAAATTCTCCATGTTATTATTTGACCTTTAGAGACACTTAATGAAGAACGTAAACAGTTTTTCTTACTGCATATTTCTCTAAGTTTTTCTGTGTCCTATGTCAGGCTGACTGAGTTATGTGAGAAGAGAGAATACAGGAAATTAAGAGAGCTGTTTTGTCTTCCTGGTGAGTGAGTGACCTGTTTTTCTCTTTCTTCATAAGGAAATTTCAGTGATAATATTAACCATAAAGATTTGTCACAAGAATTTTGTCACCCCTTCTAATCCCTCCCCTTGCCCATGTGCACCCACTTTGCCTAAACTCTTTGGTTAGTTTGGGTTTTCTTGTCCTTTACTTAACCCTATACCATTTTAATTACCTAATTTTGCTCCTACCCTTTTCATGTTATAAATGCAAATAATTGATGTGCTCCTTCAATTATTAACTAAACTTTATTAACTCCCATAACAATGATGCAATGTCCTGCAAATTCATATATCAGGGTCATAAAATTATCACAAGGTGCATTATTTCAGGTGAATTAATACACTTCCTCAGAGCTTCCACTTCTGTCAAATTTCAATTCCAAATTCCCCTGAAAATTGTCCAAACTTCCTAGGAAAAAAATCCACAACTGTGTTCTGTTTGCCTATAAGTTTTAAAAGACAATTAGTATGATGCTACCCAAAGCATGTTTGCTTCATAATGGTTTGCTTAAAGTATCTATATGTGTACTGAGAGAAATTTAAGAATATTTGCAAGCAAGGATCAAAGTGATCAAAATTACACATAGATGTGAGTGAATTTGATGTCTTGTAATGTGCTGAGAATCCAACATATGGATCAACAGCAAACAAATGTTATGGGAGTTTTGAGTACCCAGAATATTTTAGATTCCAGAAATGTCAACCTTCCTTCCCTGCCTTCTTACTGCCTTTAGCCTCTTGGACTTTATACCTCCTACTTACTTTTCCTCACTGGTCTAAATTAGGAACTATGTTTATGGCAACCAACAGAAATTACAAAACACTACCCTTATTGTTTCCCAACCTTCACTTTATATACATTTCACTATAAAATTGCTCCTCTCATATTCCCATTGTTTAATTTTAATGAAGGTATGAAAGTTTCAAGTGAATTATTACCAAATTAAAAAATAGTATCTTAGAAGTGAAAGACATGTTAGTCCAATCTTCTACCAAGTGTCCGATCCCAGTCTGCTCTGTGTAATTTGAAATATGGCCACTCAGCTCCTGTTAGGGTTCCTAGTAATCAGAAACTGCCTTCCCCACATGACCACCTACTCAATTCTTAGTCAGTTTCCCTATTATATAGCTTTCCATTTCATTAAATGTTTTTTTTTTTTTTTTATCTTTCTGTTATCTTTACATGTGACATTATTTCAAATATTTAAAGACAGCTTCCATGAACTCTCTAAGATTTCTCCTCTTTAGGCTAAAAGGCCCAGGTTTTCCCTCAGTCATATGTAATACATCAGCATGTACATTCTACAGTGTTATTATGAAATATATAGTCATTACAAATCAATACAAACTCCTTGTGTTGTCACATTGCTGAGTGTAGCTGAATCATTTCTCACAATCTAAGCCCTAACGTTCTGTAAACTTTACCTAAGACTGGGTAATAAAATTAGGAGACAATTGAATATGATATAGGTTTATACTCAACATGTACTCAACTAAAATTCAGCATTTTATATACAATTTATATAATCCACAATTATGAAATCCATATTATGTTTACCTAATAAAGCCACCTTCCATTGAAAAAGACTTTCTTAGATTGAAAGAATGTTCTCATGAAACATTTATTTACTTTTGCCTGTTCACCTGAAGAAAAATGTTACTTCCCTACTTCTCAACAAATTCACAAATTGTTGATGAGATAAATATATAAATTTTTTTAGATCTACAGAATATTAGCAGAATGTATGTGAAAATATGTTTATGATTTAGAGGTAGAAAAGGGAGGACTTCATTATAAATAATAAAATCATTAAGGATAAAATGAAAAAAAATAATTATGTCCCATTTTTAAATATATGTAACAGAGGACAATTAAATTTTAAATTAAGAAATTGATCATGTATATACACACACATGCATTTACACATAGATATATGAAACAAACTATATTCAATACGTAAAACAAAAGGATAATGTCAACAATACATACAGAAATCCCATAAATCAATAATAAAAAAGATAACATAATAACAAGTCGGCATAAGAACAAGAAATTCACAGAAAGAAAAACAATTAATAAACATATAATAAACTGGTTTCTATTACTGACAATTAAGATAATACAAATTAACACAACAATTGAATAACACTTTATACTCCTCAGTACAGGGTAAAAGAAATGTTTGATAGCAAGTGTGGGACAGAATAAGTGGACACAATCACCTGTTTTACAGTTTGTGTGGTGTGACTCAGGATAGTAATTTTTTATGGCAAATTCCTGGGCTCTAAGTGTCATTGGGGTTGGATCTGTATTTTAATACTAATATATTTAATACTGTTAATACTAATTAAAAGATAATAGAAGATGGAGATTAGATAAACAGGAAGACTGCATTCACTCTTCACTATTTTCTGTCTCCTCCTTTCAACAGAGTAGTTATTTGTTTTGTTTTTGCTTAATTTGTGAGTTGTGTCTACATATGTGTACAAGTGTTTTTTCATATATTACATTTCTTCATATTTTCTCATTGTATTAGTGTGATACTGTGCTACATTTTTTTTAAAAATCTGAAAAACACTCAAGAAAAATATTATTCTCCTAATACCTATATGTACAAAATTTTTAAAATATTGCTTTATACTCAAGATGAAGTTCTAGATTTTTGGTAACTTTGTTATCAAAAAAGGAAGTTTGTTCTTATTCTTCCGGGAATATAGAGAAAAACAATTTTTCCCTTGTTCTACAGATTTTCAGTAATGCTTCTGAAATCTCTTTTTGTTCTGTTTTGTTTTGCAGCTTGGATTACTTTACATGTCTACTTATTCTGCTAAAAGCAAAGCTTGGCTTCTCACCTATTCTGCTGAAACAGAGGAGGAACTAAGCAGAACAATATTTGAAACAGCTTGCAATGGTGTACACTTAACTCATTTCATTAAGGAATATAAATGATAGTGAAGTTTTAAATTTCTTGCTTAAACTAATTACATTTCATCCTCCCAGATGTCTCAATATGAACATGAATTGTTAAATACCTTCAGAGAGATTTTATGGTTGGAAACCTGAACTTAATTTAATTCCCACTTCTCAGTTACTTTGCTCATCGGCATGATCAGAATAATTCAATTCGGAATAAATGATTCAGAAAGGTCATGCCAGAATCATGTTAGTATAGATATTACCATAACATTTATTCACATCTCCAGTGAAATAGGTAGCGCTTTCTATGCAAAAGAGTGTGCATATAGTAGGACAAGTATAGAAACAGAATTAAAATGCCCACAACCTTGCTAAATCATCAAAGAAAAATTTTCACATGCTAAGAAGAGATGAAGATGATTCAAGATGATCAGAGGTCTTTCTGCTCCTACGTCCATTATCGTTTTGAGATATTCTGTTTCTAGCTTGGAAGAAATCAAGTATATACACAAGTAATCTGTTCTTTATTTTTCCTTGATGTATATTCCAGATGATTTATCCCCAAAGATAGTTTAATTTGCTTTCTAAAGATTTGCTTTAAAACGTAATGGAGTGCATTGAAAAATGCTTCCTTTATCTCCATCACAGATGATTACAATTCAATAGATGTGTTCTTATATAGTGTATGCATACACATGATAGTGTGACTTCAATATTCTAGCCAGTGTATAAATTTTGTACGTGTGACTGTAAGATTGTGCATAACATGTGCGTTGCCTCTGCCATTCTCCATAACATTCCCAAGAAACATATTTTATAGTTCTTTGTTAACAAGTGGCTTAATATGGCTTAAGATAATTAAGACATAAGATATTTATACTTTCTGAGGGACTTGCATTTTAATAAGAAAATTTTACAGGGAAAAATCTTTCAAGATATTAACAGTTATCCTAGTGAAATACTGGACACAAAATTGAATAGGTGGGAATAAAAAGCATAAGCTTCTCAGTATACCTGAAATTTTAAAAACATAAAAGAAATCACCCAGAGATGGTAGATGGTGAACAAGCTAAAAACTGGAGGGGAATTTTTTTTTTTTTTTTGGAGACAGAGTCTTGCTCTGTCTCCCAGGCTAAAGTGAAGTGGTGTCATCACAGCTCAGCCTAAAACTCCTGGGCTCAAGTGATCAGAGAGGAAATTTGAAGGTCTAGTAGTCCTGAGGGCATTGGCCAATCTAAACAAGGAGTGGATATTAAAGGCTCATTTTGATGATGGTGGCTCTAACTACTCAACATCGATCGACTTTAGAATTGAGACTGTTAAATAAAATTGGGACCAACAAAAGTCTCCACTTTTAGTGAATGTGTAAAACAGAAAAAAATATAGACACTTCCCATTGGGAAAAGATTATAAAAGGAGTATGCCTGTCTTGGTCTGAGGTTGGTTGGAAATTAAAGTCTAATTTAAATATTATAGCATCAAGCTTTTCATATGTTGATTTGAGGTTCAAATTTATTCTACCTGCATGGTATGAGAAACTCAAGTGAAGGAAAAAATTAAAATGTTCTCATAAAGATAGTTCCTGGGCCAATTAATGTCCTTTTTAGAGGGATTTCTCTCAACCCAGATCTCATAGGTTTTCCATAAAACTTAAGCTCTCAGTCTAAACTTTAAAAACCCATTAGTAAACATGGCACAATGAGACAAGAGAGAATAAATAAACAATAAATAAAAACCTAAAAACAATAAATTTAGACTCAAGAATGTCAATAATGAAATAATCAAATATTGGTTATAAAACATGTTTTAATGAGTAAATGAAAGAAATTAATAAATAAAAAATACAATATTCTTTTTTAAAAAAATATTTTAGGCCAAGATAAGATTTAGAAAAAAATCTATATTAATCAGAGTTCTCCAGAAACACAGAACCAATATAATGGCTGTGTATGTGTGCATGTGTATGTGTACATATATTCTTTTCACATGCATGCCCACACGATATTTCTCTCTCTATATATATATATAATTTATTTAAATGTATATAGCCAACAGAATGCAGAATGCATGTGTATGTGTATACAGACAGACTGATAAAGATTCCTATGGTAGATACATAAATTTAGACAGATGTAGATATATAACCTATCTCTATATAGATAAATAGGTATATACTAATATCTATGTCTATATTAGTATCTATGTCTTCCTGAGTAGCTGGGACTACAGGCATGCATCACTATGCCCTGCTAATTAAAAAAAAATTGTACAGATGGAGTCTCACTGCTGCCCAGGCTGGTCTGGAACTCCTGGCCTCAAACAATAGTCCCACCTTGGCCTTCCAAAGTGCTGGGATTACAGGTATAAGCCACCATGCCTGGCCCAGAACAAGAATTCTAAAAAACTTATAATTCAATATAAAAATCCTAATGAAAATAGAAAACACAGTATAATATAAATGGCTGAGAACTTAGATTGAGGAATCTAGTGGCCTGGGTTTGAATCTTGCCTCCAAGAATCTTTAGCTGTGTGACCTTGACCAAGCTATTTTACTTTTCTTTGTTTCCTGTGAGGAAGGGGAAAAAAAAAACAACAAAAAAACAACAACAACAAAAAAACAACCCTGTTGATCTACATGTACTGTTGTGTGGAAAAAATGAGATAATATGTGTAATATTTTATCACACTTCCTCAAAAATGGTATGTGCTCATTATTAGCTATAATGAAAATTTGACTTAAAAGATTACAGGATATAACTAAACTTAAATTTTATATTGGAAAAAGAGGGAAAAAAAGGCTTAAAATAAAAATTCCAAGAGTTTAAGTAGTTATAAAAAGAGAAAAGTATATAAAATCAATGAAAGTAGAAGGAAGAAACTAACATCTAAAAGCAGAAATTAATGAAATAAGATAGAAAAAGGTACACTATGACCAAAAGAGCCTAAAATTTATTCTATAAAAAGGACAATAAATAGAAAAACCTTAAAAGGATTATTCAAGGGAAAATAAAAGAAGACAAACAATACTGTGAATAAAGAGGCCATAATACAGATACTATATTCTCAATTGGAGCCATAGTGCCCCTATAGGGAGCAAAAATTGGTTCTTGGTAACCCCCAAAATGTTACTCTTTTTATGTATAAAGCACATATAATATATACACACAGTACATAGATATATTGTATATCTGTGATATTAAAATTTTATGAGGGAGCCAATTATACAAAAGTGTTTTATAAGTCTCTGTGGAGTGATAATAATGGGAAAAAATAAACTAAACACTGCCACATAGATAAATTTAATATATATATATAAACAACTTTTTGATATGCATTTTAAACTTTGACAAAATAGGCACTTTTAAATATATAATTTTAAAATTTAAGATAAAATAAGAAATATGAATATAAGCATCAAATTAATTAAATCCATAATTTAAAATCTACTTAGACGTGCACATAAAATATATGAGATTTAAATCATTTTACCAAGGAAGTTCTATAGCATAGTCTCAGGTTGACAACAACATTAGGTAAGGACAATAAGAGGAAGAATATTTGTAAATCAATCTCACTTATGAATATAGACACAAAAATTTTAAATAAATTGTTAGTAACTGAATCCAGCAATGTATATTAAGAAAAATGTATTATTACCAAAAGATTTATATCAATAATATAAGAATGCTCTATAAATATATTCATGTAATTCTTCACATAAACAGATTAGAGAAAAATATATATGTACCTTGCAGACTTTTAAATTAATAACATTCAAAATCCATTTATATTAAAACCAATAATAAACAAAAACCTCCAACAACTTTCTCACCTTGGCAAAGGATAGCTATCACAAATCTGCTCAGTCGTGAAACATGCAGTTCTATCATCACACTACTGAATGTTGAAATCATTCTCTGAAAATCAGCAGGAAAAGAAAAATCTTCCTTTATATTTTTCTTTTCATCATTATAGTGGAGGTCTTTTCAACTCAGTAACACAAGAAAAATAAATAAATTTGTAAGTATTGAACAGAAAGAAATAATTGCTATTCTTCACGGAAAAATCTTTTTTGGAATAAAGGAAATTCAATAGAATTAAATAATTCAATTACTTAAAGAAACAAGCAAGTTTGGCAATATTTCTCCTTTAATGTAAAAAGACAATTGTATTCACACATAGCAACAAACATTCAAAATGTAATTTTAAAGTATTATATAAATGTCAACAAATACTATAAGGTACCAAAGAAGAAACTGAGAAAAAAGTGAATAAGAACTTTATGAAGTACTCAGTTTTATTGAAAGACAACACAATAGATTCTAATGACACAATATATGCCATGTTCATCAACAGAAATACACAATATTATAAAAATGAAAAATGCCTCCAAATTCAGTTAAATTACAATAAAATGAAAATTTACTTTTTTTAATGGAAATTATCAATTTAAAATACAAAGGAAGGACTAATGGTTAAGAGGATCCAATATAACTTTGAAAACCAAAAATAGCATAAGCTACCAGATATCAGGACTTATTACAACACTGTAGAAATTATGATAGTGTTGTAGTAATAGAGACAAACAGATCAATGAAACAAAAAATGCCTAGAATGAGACCCATGCATATATGGAAATGTGAAAAGTTTATATAGATTATAAAAATTTACTTATATATCAGAGGTGGAATTACACAGCAACCAGTAATGGCAAATCATTCAATAAATTATGCTAACACTATTTGTTAGTCATAACTATATAATTATATCTATTGATATACATATGTATACACATATATATTATAAGGTGGGATGACTACATTACACACAATTTCAGATGGAATGAAATCTTCAATATAAAAAGTAAAATGACAAGCTGTTGGATGGGAAAAATAATATTCTAAAGCATGTAATTGGAAGATGAATGTAAAGCATATGAAGAACTCCAGGAAATCAAAAATGAAAAGAAAAATAAGTCAATAAAATAATGCCCAATGTAAAACTTAATACAAGAGTATACCCTAATGTCTAGCAACCATATGAAAAGTTCCTTAGCTTTACTAGTATTAAGGAAAAGCAAAATAAAACAAAAATATAAAATTTCATATTTTTCAGATTCATAAAAATTTTAAAATTTGATACTATTAAATTTTAGATGAGTGATCACAATTAAAGCTAGTGGGGAAGTAAATTGGTACAAACACTTTTGACAACTCTTTGCCAATATCTGGTAAACAAGAATGTACTCATGGTGCTCCTATGATTACAGGCTAAAGGAATGATTTGCAAATATGCCCCAGGAGACATATTTGAGACTGTACATGGTAACATTGGTTGTAAAGATAAAATTAGAAGCATCCTAATTTTTCATACCAGAAGGGTGGATACGTGGTATTTGATATGGCCATACAGTAGCAGTGAAAGCAATAGAAAAAGCATGAAATAAATTAACATGGATATAGGTTGCAAACATAATTATGAATAGTACATATATTTATATACATTCTTAAATATGCAAACCTATACAAATATTGCTTAAGAACACAAACACAGTATATTCAATATGTGGATACTTCTGAATGTTGGGAGATGGAGTTGGCAGGAAAGGTATTAATAAGATAAGGAAAAGACAGGTCATTTGACTTTAATAGGTTGATGCAATGCTTTTAGATACAGTGGGGTTAATTACTTTTTAAACATCTTTGTAGTATATAAACTATTTCACATCACAATGTATATTAAAATGCTTTTTAAAAACTCTCCAACTTCACTAAGTATTTAGAAAATAGATCATTGGTGGGAAGGTTAGATAAGATTTGCTGGATAAGTTTGGTGTGACATTCAGTTACTGTGACTATTAACTACATTCTTATTTATTGTCCTTTGTTAATAACATCCATGTTAGCATAAAGTACATTGTCTGAAAATTACTTCTGGGCCAAAATGAATTATTTTTAAAAGTCAAAACACTTGAAGATTTCTTGAGGACAAAGGGAGCTATAGGGAAATAATATACAACTCCAGAGAAATCTCCAAGTGATGGATTAGTAAGGTCATATTTTATCAGTCAGAGAGAACATAATTCAGAATCTAATTCTATTACTTATTACTTGAGTTAACTTGGTATACTCCCCTTGTTCCTTATAGTAGCCGTCTGGAAAATGGGTAGAGAAATACTGCACAGAATTGTTAATTTTGATTATTACAATTAAAATTTTATTAATATGCTAATTTATCAATATAGTAATACATTTATTAATATGCACTGAGAGATATTCAGTGAGTTGTTTCTTCCTTTTCTAATCAGTGAAATGGCATTTGTTGCTCAAGTTTTTCAAAGTTTTATTTAAAAAAATAAAAATAAAGCCAGTAACAAAAACCCCTTCCCCTCCTCATTTTAAAGTTTCTTCTAAGGAATTTCAATTTCTAAAACCTGCTTTTGATTGGGCTACTTAATTGCACATAAACAGAACATAGAAAAGATTCTAATCTTTTTTTATTCTTCATGTAAAGATTTTAAGCTGTCCATTCTTGTTTGACTCTATAAACTAATTGATTATTTTCTAAATCTCTTCTAAAGCTGTTATCTTGGCTGAATTAAACCAATAAACAAAAATATGAGTTGAACAAAATAATTTTAAAAATGACTAAGCTAAAACCATTTTGTCATCAAATTTAATGCTTTTAACAATCATTTTTAGATTCTTTTATTATAAATACATGATAAGTACATGATTCATTGGGACTGTAACTCCAAAATGATAAAACATCAACACTTTTGTAAATACTGCTTATTTAACAGTCTATAAGATTGTTGCTGATCTGGGTAGTTTGATGAGTGTCCTTCAGAGTATTTTGAGCTAATCATAAACTGTAAGACCTAGTTTTCTATCGTAATAAGTTGGAAAGAGGAATAAAACAATCTAAGTTGTGCATTCTACTATTTCCTACTTTGGCAATGTAAATTGGCTCATTTGTTTTGAGTATTGTAAATTACACAGCTAAATCTCTCATTGCACCACAGGAAGCTCTAGTCCTCTGAGTAATTACTTGAATATCTTTTATTCTAAAAGATAAAAAGAATAACCTCTCCATAGGTAATGCATGATTAACAGAATGAAAATATTGAACAGTGCTCAAAACACTGGAACACTCACAGAGTGGTTTTTGTCATTGAAACTGGACAAACATTTCAAATTCTTTTAGTCTCTCTGAATAAGAGCAAGGGGACTGATGATTATAGAAGAAGAAGCTGCAGGAAAGAGGTTGCAGGCTATGGCAGAGAATGATAGTGTTGACAGGTTTCCTACTTCTTGACAATAACAACCAATCTAGGCCACTTGCCCCACTGTTTTGTGCTAGGATTCCCAGATTTCTCTAGCTTCTTCAAACTTCCACCCTCATTCCAACCTTCATGAGCCTATGATTCTTATTTGAGGGCTTTCTTTCATCATAATATTTCAATTACCTAAGAAAGAAGATGTCAAGAAATACATTTCACCAAAAAATGATCTGACAAACACATTTGGTCACTGTTCAATCCCTTGCATAAAGTTGATAACTAGAACTGAGGATCTGAATTTAAGGTATAAGAAGATGTCAATTCTGCTTTTAGCAAAAATTCTATTTTTTTATTCACAAGGTGACAAACCAACTTTTCAGCTTGGCAATTTTGTGAAGGTCAATAGAATTAGAAATCAGATTAAAGAACAACCTTTAGAAAATATAGTTTTTTTTATGATTATATAGAACAATTAACATGTTGAAAAAACATAAGTTATTTAACAATAAGGTTAAGAAAGGGGTAATCCTATTGAATTTTAAAACAAAATTTCAGGTGTTAATCTTTATATATACGCACATATAGATGTACACATATATACATAAGCACAGGGAAATATAGTGACATAATATGTATTATTCTTATATATGCACTGGAAAACAAGTAAATAAGCATTCACAGAACTAAGGATTCAACTGTTCAAAAAGTACAGCAAAAAAAAGAAAGAAAAAAAAGTTCAGCAAGGATAGATCTATACAGAAACTACAATGTGAAGAAGAAAGTTCCTTTCTGATTTTCCAAGGAGAAGCAAATTTGAATATACACTTACTTTTCTCTTCAATTTATTAACTTCTCCAGATGCTAAAAAAACTTTTTTGTTGTTGTTAAGAATTCCAATCATGACAGCAGTATTTTCTGGCATTTCTCTAAGAACAATGTGAAAGTGCAGTTTTGCTCAATGATATTATTGTCTACTTTTCCCTGTCATTTCTTAAACACTCAACATAAAATGAGCTCTAAGTTTCAAAGCAAATTTCTCTTTTCTTAAGATCCTCCTCCTTTTCTTTCTAAAATTAAAGCATATAAACTTTTAATTGCAATTTGTATTTTTCTCATTTTTCTCTCTGTACAGAAGCCCCCTTCAGTATTCATCCACTTGTATTATTTCCTCCCACATTGAATCTTGGTTCACCCTTTGACTAGCTTTAGCCAAAAAAATGTGAAAGTGACATTGTGCCAGTCCTAGGCCTAGTAATTAAGACATCTGGCCACTTCCACTTTTGAGCTTCTGGGTGCTTGAATGCACCATATAAGAAGTCTGGCTATGCTACTATAGAGGATATAGGGAAAGACCTCGTAGAGAGTGCACAGGTAGAGAGGCCCAGCCATCTCATCCCCTTCCAACTCTTCCCAACCTGATGTGAGGCCAACTTAGAGATTTAAGCTATAACCAAAATCTGACAGCAGTCACATGAGATTCCAAGCCAGATGAGCAGAAAAGCTACCCAGCTGAGTATCAACCCGGAGTCAACAAACTTTTTCTGTAAAAGACCAGGTAGTAATTATTTTTGGCTTTGCAGGACATATGGTCTCTCTCGCAACTACTGTGTTGTAGTACAAAAGTAGGCATACGCTGTATATAAACAAATGACCATAATTATATTCTAATAAAAATTTATAGACATTGAAATTTGAATTTCATATAATTTTCCTGTATCACAGAATATTCTTTTATTATTTACAACTATTTTAAAATAAAAAATTGATTCTTAGCTCGCATACTATACAAAAACAGACAATAGGCCAGAATTGTTCCCTGAGTCATAAGAATCTGCTCCAACCAACCCACAGAATTGTAAGAAATAATAAAATATAGTTGTTGTTTTAAGTCCTTAACATTTGGGATAATTTGTTGCTCAGATATAAATAACCAAAACACTATTCTACAGATTCTGTCTTAGGGAAGGAATAAAATGATCAGAACTCTAGGTATAGAATAAATGAAATGTGAGATTGCATAATAATCATTTGCTGAATCAATTGGAATAAATGCTGGTCTGTAATTAACATAACCAACCTGTGAAATAGACTAGAATCATCTTGTTTTTAAAAATGCAATCACTAAAAATCACACGGGAGTGAGTCACATATATGGAATGAGAGATTACTTATAAAGTATCTCAGATTAGGACATGGTAAACAAGGACTGACACAATGACAATACTGAATTAAAAATCACTTCTAAGAAATCAATAGAAAAAAGTTGAAGGTGACATATTTATTTTAAAAGAGATCAGAAGAAAAAAATGATGATATAATAATTACCTTCGAGTATATGGAGGTAGCAAATGACAGTTTTTTTGTAAATTGTACAAAGAAAAAAAAATACAGAGGGTAAATTGCAGCCAAATGTTTAGTCTGAATATTAGGATTAATTTTTTGACAGAGAGGACCAAAGAAAGGCACCTTTAAAACTCAGCGGTTGGCTATTTGTAAGAATTACATGATTGGTTTTCTGTTTTAAAAGATTTAGATAAATCCTTATCTAATGGCAGGGGCTCGGATTAGATGACCTCTTTTCACTCCAATGCTAATCCTGGGATATGTGATTAGAAATCACAGCCTTTAATATGCAATTTGCAATTTTTGTTGCTGAATCTAAACTGCCTCAGTTGGAAACTGATAGCTACTGTTGTCTATGAACTGTTACTGAGCAGTGCACTCAGGTTTTAATGGATATTGTAAAATCATCAAAGTGAGCTTTTCCCCCAACAGGGTCTAAGTACTTATTCTTACTTTGAGAAAATCAAAGCTAAATAAAATAAATGAATAAATGGGTAAGTAGATGCATAAATATTCTGAGAATGATTTTTAAAAATCTTTTCTCCAATGGTAATATCAAATATGTTATACAAATCTACATCTTTACACAAAAAACACATGCTTACTTTTCCTGGGAAATAAACTATAATATCATAATGTTAAAAACTTGTCTAGTCATCAACTTCACAGTGGTCATAACCATTTGCTTTTAACAAGATCTCAAAAAAGCACATACTTTACATGTGTGTACACATATGCCCACATACACACACATACCCTAAACACCCTGATAGGAAGGGAAAACCAAAATATATAACTTTGAGAAGTATTCCTTTCTTAAAACTGCATTAGTGTATAATTGACCAATTTCATACCCACTTCCACTGGATTTATCATACAATTATTCAAAGCAGCAGGAATACTGTATGGTTTTTACAAATGTCTGAATTGACTGACAAAAAAGACATGATGGTTTTATTAGGTAATATGTATGCTTCTTCATTTATGGGACTATAAAAATGGTTTTTGCTATGGTCTTAATACTTGTGGCCCTTTCAGAGTTCATAGGTTGAAATCCCTACTTCAAGGTTATAGTATTAGAAGGCGCAGCTTATGAGAAGTGATTCGATCATGAGCGTGGAGCCCTCATGATTGGGCTTATTGCTTTTACAAAATATACCACACAAAGTGAGCTAGTCCCTCCCACCATCTATGCGAGAGCAGGCCCTCACCAAATACCAAATCTGTTGGTGCCTTGACTTTGGACTTCTAAGCTCCCAGATCTGTGAAAAAGAAACTTGTTTTAACTACCCAGTTTATGGTATTTTTATGGCATCCCAAATTGACTAAGACAGTTTCCAAATGAATTAAATTTGGTGGGCACTTTAGAGCTAATACAGTCTAAGATCCCTAGATGCTGGCAATTAATATTGACTATAAAGGGATACTCCCATATTGCTGAAATAGAAGAAATATAATTTATCACAAAGCATCATAAATAAATATAAGCAGTCATAGACATTAGAGTTGAGCAGAAGAAAGTTTAATCACTTGGCACAACTAAAAACTTGAGTTTTTTTGGACATTAGGCAATAATGTCAATATGTTCCTTAATCATGAGTCTCAAATTTACTTTCCATTATTTTCAGGAAAGAACTTCCCAAAGCTTTTATTTCCCAAAGGTTTAGTGGGAATAGCTATGCCTACCAACTATATTAAATATAAAGGATATCAAGAATTTGTTATTTATGGATGAGTACTCTGAGGTATTTGTGTGTATATAAAATGGATATATATAGTCATAGAAACATCAAAATTAAGATGATTAGAACTTACTCCTGACGCTCAGTTCCTTGCCTCTTTAACACCTTTTGAACATTTCAGAATTTATGGCTATATCATGCTTGCTTCATTTTCTTTGTTTCACTCTTTCCAGTTCTTTATAATTTTAACCTACTAAATATCTTTAATATATGCCCACTTCTCTCCATCTTCATTGCTACTTCTTAGGCAATGCAACCATCATCTCTTTCCTAGTCAGGTAAAATAGTTTCAGTACTGCTTCACTGTTATTTTTGTCTTAGTCAGCTTAGTCCGCTATAACAAAATGCCATAAATGCAAGCTTATAAAGAACCAAAATTTAACTCTTATAGTTCAATAGGCTGGTATTCTGAGACCAGCATGGTGGGGTCTGATGAGAGTGTTCTTCCTAATTATAGATTGCCTAATTACAATTCTAAACCTAGTTAGATGTTATACTTCAGCTTGTAAATGGCAGGAAGGGAGCAAGCTACTTTCTAGTCTCTTCTTATCCAAACATTAATTCTATGCATGTGGGTTCCACCCTCATGACCCACTTACCTCTCAAAAGCTCCACCTTCCAGTGCCATCATATTGGGATGAGAGTTTCAACATGTGAATTGTTGGAAGGACACAAACATTCAGCCCATTGCACTCTCCAGTCTTTGACCCATCAGCCACATAAACCCTTTCAAAATATAAAGCCAACTAATCACTCAACACTTTGATGACTTACTAGCGTGCCTCAAAGAAAACATACATTCTTTATTCTGGCCAACAATATTCTTCATGAGTTCGTTTTTGTCTAGATCTCCAAATTCCATTCTTATGAGTGACCTTTCTGCCCTTGTGTGTAAGTCACTCTGTTTTTCTTTCACTTCCTTAAACATAAACTCATTTCTGCTTCCTGGATTTTGCTTATGTTTTTCTCTTTAATTGGCATATTTTGCCTGAACCACTATCCCTGTTTCCTGGCAACAATCCTAAACCTAGTTGGATGCTATACTTCAGCTTATAAATGACATTTTAGTGATATAATTCCTGGCGACTTTAAACACAGAGATTAACACTGTCTTATTATTTTTTTTATTTCAAAGTATTACAGGGGTGCAAATATTTTTGGTTAGATGGATCGCTTTTGTAATGCTTGAGCCAGAGTAAAAACTGCCCATCACCCAGATACAATGTTCATTGTGCTCGTTATGTTTTCACCCATCTCCTCCCATCCCTTCTCCCTGCTTGATTTCCACTGAGTTTTACTTCCCTCTATGCACATGTCTTATTTTAATTGAAGTATTCTGTTGATTCCTCATAACACATAAACATTTTTTAAAAGTATAAGTAGAGAGCTTATTTGGGCCAAGTTTTGGGACACAACCGGGGAGACATAGATTCAAGTTGTTCTGAATATATGCTCCCCATAACATACTTTAATGTAAGTATTGCATAATCAAAAAGCATATACTAAGAAGATTTACTGAGTGCTTATGTGCTACAATTGGTGTTTGGTGCTAAGGATTCAAAGGTGAATGAAACTGAGCCCCTGACCTTGAGGAACCTTTTGTCCATGGGGAGAGAAAACCACATAAGCAGACATTTCAGTGCAATCAAATAACTGCAGTAAGAAAGGTATTCAGATAATAATTATTGGGTATACATTTCCCTTTAAGTATGTTATGTTTTGAAGAACGTAATAATCCCTTTATCAGTTAGTATAAATATCCTAGTTGCTATTATGATCAATGTCCAGAAGAAATATTTATTCCTGAAGTACATTTATAAAAGTTCCTTTGCAAAACATGTGTCGGTAATAAATTATTTCCTATTAATATGTTGTTTTTTGGAAAATATTTTTGATTTGCCTTTATTCTTAAGATAGTTTCTCTGGGCATTTGATTCTAGGTTTATTTTTATTTTCTCTGATCACTTTAAAGATATAGGTCCCAAGTTTTCTGATTGCTATAATTGTCTTTGAAAAGTCCCCTATAATCTAAATATCATACTTCAATATGGATTAAATAGTTTCTCTCTACTTGCTTTTAATAACTTCTTTTTATATTTGCCTATCTGCAATTTCAATTGAAAGATGAAAATATCCTTTAAAAAGTCTCTTGGGATTTCTGGAGCTTCCAGAAACTTAGACTAACTTTCTTTCAACAATTTTGTACACTTTTCAATTTTATCTTTTAAACATTTCTCTTCTCATTTTGTAACCCTGAATAAATGCACAATATTCTCATGTTATCTTCATTCTTTTAATCTGCCTTTTATATCTTCCTTTTATTTTTATTCTGTGCTGCATTCTGGTAATTATGTATTTCTATCTTCCAATTCATCAATTCTCTCTTTAGTGTATACTGCCATTCATCCCATCTACTGAGTTTATAATTGTTATAATATTTTTAATGTCTGGACACTCTACACAAGTTTTTTCTTTTAAAAATATTTTATTCTTGCTTAGTAATAATTTTATAAATTATAGATAAAATATTAGGTATGGTGTTTTATATAAACATAGGATAACTCCATATCTACAAGTTTTGTCAGTCTGGGTGCTTATGTTTCTCTGCTCAGTCTTGCTTAAGGTGCCTTGTTTCTTATAAGTTTTGTTTTTTTAAACTGGAATTATGTATGAAAGTTGTCAGAAGTAGAGTTATTTATGTCAAACTTTAAAAAAAAATCAATACATTTTTAAAAAGCCAGAAAGTTATGAAGAAGGGTCTTTATGCACTTGTGCCTATGATAACAACTATCACAAAGACTCTGAAAAGCTCTTACACACATACACTTGTAACCAAAACCTTGGCCAAGGACTTTCCAAACTGCATCTTGCTACATGAGATACAAGAGCTAGCTAGATGTACAAGAACAATTTCCTGAAATTGCGCTGTGTCCACTAATGAACTGACATCAAAACAATAGTTTTTAACAGTGAGTTATACCAAGGTAAAGAAAAAAATAAAGCCAAGATCTTTCATAGACTGAAGCGAAAAGACTCCCAAATAAATATATAATCATCAACAAATATTTGAGAAGTGGTTTCCCAGGATAGGAAATACAGATTGTACCAATGGTTTTAACAAGATTATTGAGTTCAGGAGGCAAAGAAATGAATGACTTTATCATAATTGATATTAAGTGCATTTATTTGCTATAGAAATGCCCAAGCATAAGGCAAGAAACTGTCTTCTATATGTTATTGTTTGCTATTAGTTTTATTTGCCTTCTCAATAATGTATGAATGAGAATGACCCTTGAGTTTATTTTCATCTTGTCACTGTGAAAACCATAAATACTTATCTCTGATATCCCTCCCCCCATTCCATATGTCATCCCTCGTATTACTAGCTGACATATAGTGTTTTTGTAAAATCAATTTATGTTTTTCTCCTTCTGTATGAATGCTACATTTCATCAGTGCCCAGAGAGTGTTTAGCACATAGCTGACTCCTGATAAATCCTTGTTGACTGAATGAGTGAATCCAAGGGCATAATGAGGAAGGAGTAGTACATGTTTGGGTCTCTGCTGTTGCAGGGCTCAGGGCAGACTTTGCACATTCCCACACCAAGACCGTGCTATGAGCCCTTCCAATGGACTCTCCTTCAGTTGGTCCTTAGTCTTTTCTCATATTTTCTGCCTGTTTAACCATATGCCACTTGAGGTAAAGGTACATGTCATATGCTATGTTCACCTTTGTACATTTAGAAACAGTTTTCAATAGATATTTAGGGAATGCATGGATCTACTAAATGAAAGCAAACAAATAAAAGAAGCAGATAATGCTTCTACTGCTAGTTGGGTTCAGGGAAAAAGAGAAAAATAAATTATCCCTCCTGGTTTCAAAAGAGGTTTTTAGCAATCCTGTCGAAACTGACTTAGAAAATCATAAACACTAAGATATTCCTAGCATTTCCTGAGCCAGTCAGCTTGGGTTTAAATTTTCATTCCGCCATGAACCAGTTGGGTGTCTTTGGTGAAGATACTGAAACTTTCTGTCTCTTACGTTGCTCATTGTTAAAACAGAGGTAATAATAGTTACTTATCTGTTAAAGTACTTAATAAGTTACTAGTTTTAAAACAGAATATGGTCTTATCCATAGTAAATAATAAATGCTGGCATTATTTTGTTGTTCTTATTCATAGCACTTTCATTAATAGATAACACATTTCTTTTTTAAGTAATTTAAAACACCTTGGCAAGTTATATTCCCCTCCCATGCACTACCTATAATAAAATCTTCCTACTACAAGAGGTGTACAGAAAGGCACACAAATAAAATGAAAAGAAAGGAAAAAAGAAACAAAAGAAAGCTAAGTGGTTTGTCATGGAAAATAAATGCTCATCCTGGAGCAGAATTATCCACTGAGCCTGAATCCAGGTTCACTGATCGATAAATGTTTCCTAATTCTATGTCTCTAAGGTGCAGGATTAACATTTATTTCTCTTAAGGGCCTAATTTAGTCCATAGAAATGTGTCTCCAGTCAAGTTAATATCTGACTCGTTACATGGGTTAAATTTGATTTGGCATTTTGGGAAGCTCTGTTTTCCAAATTAGATCTTCTCTCTTATTTTAGGCTGCTTAAAAGGTCAAAAATCAAATTAAAACTTGTTTAATTAATTTACGTTGTTTTTAGTAGTCATATGTATATCAAAGTGAACAAGGGTAATCATATTAGTACTATTTATAATTCCAGGCCATTGCATGGCAGAATGAAGAGAAGATATAATTTAATCTAGCTCAATTTGGAGAAAATCAAACTTCAATCTTGGCTTTTGTTCAAAATCCTAAGAAATTGAAACAAAAATCCATCATTTAGAAATAAAGCTCAGGCTGGAAGGATGTTGAATATTTTTGAATTATTAGTTGTGAAATGTAGCTGAGTGCTTACCTTTGCCCCCCTAATCTTTAGGCTAAAATGGCATTCTCAAAATAACAACACAGAACACAATAGGATTAACAGTCTCTAATAATAACTGTCACAGATTTTAAAGACTAAAGGTTAAGGGCATGAATCCTCCTCACATAATAAGTTAATGTGTGTGGTATGGAGAAGACTCTGAAATAAGAAGAAGAACCCGAATATAAACACAGAATCTGTGATGCTTCAAGCAAGTTATTTTCTCTCTCCAAATTTTAGTTTTCCTCTTTGAGTTATAGGACCAAATCATGCCTACTTGTTTGGATTAAATTAGGTAACATGTTAAAGCACCAAGGACAGTGCCTAGTAAATAGTATTAATTTAATTATTATTAACATCAATTAAATATGAATTTCAATCTTCACTGGTGCTATGCCATTCAAAAGATCTGCTGTAGTTTGAATGAGTCCCCTCAAATATTTGAGTGTGACCAATGGCATAGTATTGAGAAATGGGGCTTTTAAGGGGTGATTAGCCATAAGGGCTCCTCTCTTATGAATGGGATTAGGTGCCCTTACAAAAGGGTTTGATGGTGAAAGTTTATTCCTTTTTTGGCCTTTCTGCTTTCTACTATGTGAAGACACAATGTTCCATTGGTTTTTCCCCACCTCCATTAGGACACAGAGTTCAAGGTGCCATCTTGGAAGGAAGCAGAGACTGGACTCTCACCAGACTTGGAACCTGCCAGTGCCTTGATCTTGGACATCCCAGCCCCCAGACTGAAAGAAAATAAATTTATATTGTTTATAGATCACCCAGCTTCAGGTATTCTGTTATAACAGCACAAAAGGGATTCAGAAATTGATACAAAGAGTGGGATGGTGGGAGTGGTTCCTGAGGAAGATCAGTATTAGCTTGTTTGGCAATTGCCTCAGGGGGGGACGTTACCATTTCCACAGGCAGTGCAATAAAAGGCAGTGAGTCCACAGGCTCAGCAATAATTGGCCCTTCCTGCTCCTTTTTGTTCAATCCAAGCCCCCAGCCAGTTGGATGGTGCCTGCCCAAGAAAAGATTAATCTTCTGCATTCAGTTCACCAACTCACATGCCAGATTCCTCCAGAAACATGATTACGGACATACCTCTACAGCCCTATCATTCTAACCACCTAATCAAATGCCAAACCACCTGGGTTTCCCTTTCAGCAAAAGAGGGATGGGCTTAGTACCTAGTAGAACCTACTGAAGTACTGAGAATAATTAATGCAATGATTGAGAATAAATGGTGCTTTACCAGCTATCTGGGTATTCCTTAATTCAATCAAGTTGACACCCCAAATCAACCATCACAAGACCCCATTATAACTTTGTCCCTAAAATTAAGTTGCAGTCAGTAACTGAGGACTGAGGTATTATAATAAAGGAAGAAAATAATGCCCTGTCTCCCATTTTAAAAATTATCTTTAGCCTCCAAAAAATACATTCCCTTAAATATGTTTATCATCTAGCCATTCAATTTCAAGCACATACTGCAACAGTGCTGGTTTTGTAAAAGAAATAAATTTAAAACCTACTTTGAGCATTAGAGCAAGATTTCTAATGTAGACATATTTCACAATATGATGACACCTATCATTAAAAAAACATTATATCAAGTCCTACTTTATTCTCAGAACTATCTCCAATATCATTCAAATTATATTTACAACTCCAAGTGAAAAGTTTCCTTGCAAAATTAATTATTAGCTAATAAATAACAACAGTGCTGGTAGTTCATTATGGACCAAGGAGATCAATTCCAATGGTAGATGCCATAAGACCATCCAAATGGGGCAAACAAAAGGACCACTCACAGGTGAAGGATCACTGGAGGTGATGGGGAATAATCTTCGGTGACTAAATAGAATAGTTCCTTCTTACACAGGGTTTAAGACACAGAAATATGAGGAATAGCCTTGTGGGACAGGTTAGGGTCAGTGGACCTGGGCCACACCTAGAGGAAATTGGGGGACTCTCCATATTTGGGATATGTCCTAAGCAACATTACCTTATGATAAAATTTAAAGCATCACTATTAGATATTTAGCACAATAATATTAAAGAAATAGAAACTATACTGCTATCTACTTTGCATTTATCTTTGAAATGCTATTATTCTCATACTGATAGCTTTCCTGGTCACAATGTATCAGGTTCCACATATTCTTTCCCTTCATAAATTTTAATACAGTTGCTCCTAAATACATTTTTTAGACTGAAATATATTTGCTCAATTCTATATTGGTGAACACTTAGCTTATTTCAAGTTTTTAGTTTCATAAACAACCTTATCATGAACCACTAATTATATTCTTAAAAAATATTCCTCAATGTGTAACATAATTTTCCTATTTATCGTCCCTTCCCAACTACTCCCTAGCAACCACTGATCTTTTTATCATCTCCATAGTTTCACCTTTTCCAGAAGATCATAGTGTTGGTATCATTCAGTATGTAGCCTTTTCAGATTTGATCCTTTCACTTAGCAATATGCGTTAAGTTTCTTCCATGTTTTTTTCATAGTTTAATAGCTCATTTCTTTTTGATTCTGAATAATATGCCATTGTCTAGATGTACCACAGTTTGTTTATTCACTCAACTACAGAAGGACATCTTGTTGCTTTTAAGTTTTAGCAATTATGAATGAAATTGCTGTGTATATTAAAACATATGGTCATAAGTTTTAACTCATTGGGGTAAATACCAAGGGACACAAATGCTGGATCATATGGTAAGAGCATTCTAGCTTCATAAGAAATGGCTAAACTGTACCATTTTCCATTCCCACCAGCAATGAATAAGAGTTCCTTCTGTACACATCTTCTCTAGCATTTCATGTTGTCAGTTTTCTGAATTTTGTCTAATAGATGTGTAGTGTTATCTGATTGTTTTAATTTGTATTTCCCTAATGATATATGATATGGAGCATCTTTTAATTTTCATATTTTCCACCTATATGTCTTTTTTTGTAAAGTATCTGTTTATGTTTTTGGTTCATTTTTTAATCAGATTGCTAGTTTTATTATCGTTGAGTTTTAAGAGTTTTTTGTATATTTTGAGTAACAGTCCTATATCAGATAGGTCTTCTGCAAATATTTTCTCCCAGTCTGTGGCTTGTCTTTTCATTCTCTTGACGGTGTCTTTCGTAGAACAGAAATTTCTGATTTTCATAAAGTCAATGTATCAATTATTTCTTTCATGGATTATATCTTTGGTGTTACATTTTAAAAGTCACTGTTATGCCCAAGGTCATCTAGATTTTCTCCTGCGTCATCTCTTAGGAATTTTATAGTTTTGCATTTTACATTAGGTTTATGATTCATTTAAGTTAATTTTTGTGAAGGGTGTAAAGTCTGTCTAGATTCATTTTTATTTACTTATTTTTGGCATATGAATGTTCACTTGTTCTAAAGTGATTAAAAAGAGTCTTTCCTCCATTTTGTTGCCTTTGCTCACTTGTCAAACTCACCTGTCTATATTTATATGGGTTTATTTCTGGGTCCTGCATTGTTTCATTGATCTATTTGTCCACTCTTTTAAAATACCACACTGTCTTGATTACTGTATGTCTATAGTGAAACTTGAAGCTGGATAGTGTCAGCCCTTCAATATTAGCCTTCTGCTTCCATATCCTATTGACTATGCTGGGTCTCTTCTCTCCCCATATAAACTTTATAATCAGTTTGTCGATATCCAAATAATACATTTTTTAATCATAGTTAACAGTAGAGTGATGTATGTTCTAACGACCATTGGAAGGTTGACACTGGTGTCAGTGAGTTAGTTATTCTTTATCTGATAAACACAGTCACCTCTCATATTTTTACTACTCTACTATTTATAAGGTGTTATCTGGTTTTTGTTATCTGTCAAACTCCCTGTAGGTCTCTATGTTTCGTGACAAGTGAGAACCAGTTCATGTGTATAAATATGAATAAAAGAAGATACAATGTAATTTTTTATTTTCAAACCTGATTTTGAACTTGAATTGTCTGAAAAATGCACTTAGCTTTTGCTGCCTTATACTCTAACCTCAAACTATAGATATAAAACAATGGCCAATGACCTAGTCATCAGGATTATGATCTGATATTCTACAAAAGCATAACTTTGGTTTTACAACCAAATATTAATGATTTCAAGTCTTGAGAGTTGCGTGATTATCGTTTGTCATCAACTTGTCAGTAGTGTGTGGTATGGATCCACAAGACAAAAAGCTCCAGGTAGACAAGGAGTTTTGCATTTTTGTTTACTTTATTTTTTAAATACTAAGAAGAGTGTCTGACCTTCTACAGTTGCTTACAAAACTATTTAGTAATAAAGAGTGGCTCCCAGAACTACAATGGAATGGCCTCTGGAACCACTGAGCTAATGTTCAGATGTCAAATGGATACATTAAAACTGATCCTTTAAACACATACTGCCTTATTAAAGATAAAGACTTTTTTTCTTTATTTTTAATTAACAAATGATAATTGTGTATATTTATGAGGTATAATGTAAGGACTTTTAAATAATCTTTATAGATTAAAAACATAATTCTCTTCATGTTTTTATTAATATCTCATTTCAAACTCCAAAGTATTTCTGGCTTTGCCTTATATATTCCAATATTGTCTTATATTCTAATATTGTCTTATATTCTAATATTGTCTAACATTCAAGCTAATAATACTTATGGTCAATTAATTCATCTGTACCATTTGCTTTTTAATGTTATATCAACTGCCATGTATTCCAAAGCTAATGTTACTAAGTTTGTCTGTAAATCTGAATAGCTCAACAAGATATGTTTTAAAATTTAGATGGAGCATCAATTCCTTGGAATAGCTAATCCTATGGCTCTTTAGAATATATTCAAAATTCAACAATTTCCATCTAATTCTCCCGTCATGAACAAAGCTGAGTACATCACCTCTCAGCTAGACTATAGTAAGCTTCCTAACTGGCTTCCTGGTCTGCCTTTATACAACCACCACCACCATCTATCCTCCCACTCACACAGTCTTTAAATCTTTTATAATTTAAACCACATGGATTACCTCCAGTAAGCCTTCACTACAATCAGAGAGGAGCCAAATCTTTACAACTGTCCTTAGGTCCCCTAAATGATCTGGCAATTTGCTGATTTTTTACCTTCTGTTCACACCACTCTTGCCTCATTCATTCTGCTGCAGCCATACTGGCCTTAGTGCTATTTTTTGAACATGTGGGGCATGCCTACTTCAATGCATTTGTGCATTCGGCTTCCTCTAATTGGAATGTTCTTCTCCCAAATACCTGCATGGCTCTCTCATTTACCTCCTTCAGATCTCTACTCACATATCGCCCATGAAGGAGCTGTTAATCTCAAAGCTTTGCTGTCTTTAATGAGGATCCCAGCAATGGCTTAAAGGAAAGTTAGGTAAATGTCATTGGAAATTTGAGGAAACAGGATGTATGCTATGTTGCAGCTCAAATTTTTAGCAATACTGTGGCTTGCAATACCTGGGTGATCTAGCTAGGACATTTCTAGGCAGTGTTAAGTGTTGCCTGTTTTATTCTTACTACTTATAGAATGCAAGAGGAGAAAGATAAACTGAAGTCTTGCCAATAATCACAAAAATGAGTGTCAAACTGTATCCTTCAACCCCAGTCAAGTTTTCAGAGACAGCTTGAATGCAACCTCACGAGACACTTTCTTCCAAATCACCCAGCTAAGCACGCTCAGATTTGACCTGCAGAATCTGTGAGATAAAGAATTTTGTTTTTGTTTTTATGATGCTAAATATCGGGGTAATTTACTTATTACTTAGCAATAGAGATCTAATACAATTATATTGTTCAAAAAACCTTGTTTCTCTATGAATTCTTCAGTATCTGACCTATTTCCCTATAGAATTAGCCCCTAAAACAGATTAATGACAGGCAAGCAGGAAGAAACATGGTTGTAAGTAGGGTCCAAAGAAAGTGGCCAAAGAAAGAATTTCCTTGTTTTTCTTTTTCTGAGTTTACAGAAACTATAAATTTTTTTAGAGTTATTGATGATTCTTTCTCTTTTGAATAATACATTTGGGATGATCATCTGTTGGTTGTTTTTTTAGTTAAAGAAGCCTGGAGTAGGATCAGTAGCAATGGAGTTCAAAGGGAGGCAGTATCATTTTGCCTTTCTTCTTGGGTGCCTTTCCTGTGTACTGTTTTCCTTATACCCACTTTGACTTTGTGAGGGTTTTCTGGCTTCCCAATTTCATGCAAATAGGAGATTTGTAGGGGCTGGGAAGAATGGACAGGGAGACTGACATTATAAGGATTTTATGTGGGAACAGCAGGCCTAGTTCTAGCACCAGACTATCCATATGTCACAAAGTTTTTACTCTCCGTTCTTTCCCCGCCTCACCAAGAGACTCACTTCATTGAATCCATCAAAATTTGTTTTTTTTCTGATTATGTTGATTAAATAGAATATTTGATATTCAATAGGGTATTAGACAAATATAACATAAAGATGGCACTTTAAAATAATGTGCTACTATGGAAGACAATTTTGAACAGCCAATAATTTTTATTCAAAATCTATACTAATGTTTCCCTTGCATCTTCCTCATTACTTTTCTATCTTTTGTTTAACTATCAATATAACTTTCATAATCTGCTTCCTATTGATTCCTCACTGATCCCAGGACATTAATTTTTATTATACAAATCAGATTTCTTTTCAAAGTATTACTTATTTATATTCCTCTATCATTCTCATTTTTAGCTCAAGATAGTTATTTCTGAATTGCTGGTACAAACACTAAAAATTTAGGGCATATATTTTTCTAGGTAGAACATATTAAATTAATGTTTTCAATCACATATTTAAAATAAGATGTATACATGGGTTTAATTATTTACTAGAAATGTTTCTAAATATTCTCAGTTCCTAAAATTGCCTAATGAGAACATTTGTAAAATTCAATTTCACAGGGTTTTTTGTCTTTATACTACAACACAGGAAATTAAGATGTAATTAAAGGTAATACAGTTAAGCTATGTATTTAGATACATCTTTCTTTGGTTGTAGAAATGATAGATTTTAGAGAACTAAGTACGGAGGAAGACCAGGTAAGAGACTATTTTTAAAAAGCTTTAACCAGTATTGTGGATGTCAGAAGGGGGAGATACATTAAAGAAAAGTTCATAGATAAAAATTATATTTGGTACATAACACATTAACTGAGGAAATAATTAATGGATATTTGGACAGAATTCTGCTAAGAAAAATAACTTAGTATTTTGCATCTTTTAGGTGACAAAAATATCAGAAGGAATCTCAGCTCCTCTGCCTGTGGGAGAATGATTGTTAAAAGAAATTAAGGAAACATGTTCATCTTCTATATAAATATTAAAAGAAGACTTTTAAAAAATATTTAATGCAATATTTGACAAATCTTTTATTAATAAACACACATGAACCCATTCTACTAATAAGTACATTACCAATACCTGTGTACATTTATGCTCTTCTCTCCTTTTCAAGTCTGAGATAACTCTAATCCTGAAATTTCTGTTTTATCTAAGCAGCTCTGAAGTCTTTAGTAAAGCCTGTCTACATCCAAATTTGGGGCTTTCCCCTAGCAGCAAATCAAGCAGCCACAGGATATACAATCTCAGGCTTTCAGGCACCAGCTGCCCTTAACCCAAATTTGCTATAATGGTAGGCAAGGCCATTTGGACTTGTCAGACTTGATCGCTTTGGTGTCACCTATGTAAATCATCATATACTGATCTTTGAGGTGTTATAGATTCACTTCTGTCCTCTGTCATCCACTTTCAATCAGGTACCAACATGGACCTTACAACAGAAAAAATTAATCCCCAATTTAAGGAGTACTTAATGCCCCTGTTTTTTTTTTTTTATTTTCTCAATTTTTCTCTTTATCATATGGTGAGAAATTAAAGTACTGCCTGAATCCCCCAAATGGAAAACTGACATAACCTTAGAATGCAACTTTCTAATGTTGGGTGCAAAGCTAAATGGTATAGTCCCATGTGTTTCTTGCAGAAATTTTAAAAGTCGTGTAGTTGAAGGTGTGGCCTCACTATGAGAATATAGAAAGATTGTCCCTTGTGGTAACAGTCAAGAAACATATCAGTCAATTAGAACACATTTCTTGGGACCTCAAAAGGAAGAAAAGGAATTTCTTTTGTGTCATTTATAATCCTTTGTCTTGAGAAAAGAAGATACATGTAAATAGAAGAAAGATAATTATATTTTTTACCCTTGTTAAAAAATTGCTAAGAACATCATTTAGCTTTAAGTAGAATATTCTTCTTATTGTGGAAACTACTTTAAATGTGTCATATGAGTGGAATCATACGTTATTTGTCCATTGGTGACTGACTTATTTTTCTTAGCATAATGTCTTCCTCAGTCATCCATGTTGTAGCATGTGACAGTATTTCCTTCTTTTTGAAGGCTATATCACTTTCCATTGTACATTTTCTCTACCCATTCATCAGACAATGAACCTTTGGGTTGCTTCTTCCTCTTGACTATTGTAAATAATGCAGTAATAAAAATGAGTATACAAATATCTCTTTAAAGTCTGTTTTGAATAATTTTGGATATAAACTCAGATGTGCAATAGCTAGGTCATATGGTGGTTCTATTTTTAATTTCTTGAGAAATTTTGTATTGTTTTCCATAAGAGCTACACCACACCATTTTACATTCCTATCAATAGATACATAGGGTTCCAATTTCTCTGCATCTTCACCAAAAGATTGTCTTAAGAAAAAAAAAAATTAACAGAAAATAGAGTCTCAACTCTGTTGCCCAGACTAGAGTGCCATGGCATCAACCTCACTCACAGCAACCTCAAACTCTTGGACTCAAGGAATCCTCCTGCATAGCTGGGACTACAGGCATGTGCCACCATGCCCGGCTAATTTTTTTTATATATTTTTATTTGGCCAATTAATTTCTTTCTATTTTTAGTAGAGATGAGATTTCTGATCTGGAGATGCCTAATGGTAACATGTATAATTTCTATTTTCATACTTGTGTGATTTTACAAATAAAAAGAGATGCATGATCTTGGTGGCATTTTTGTCTGACATCTGATGTGTGCTTGAGGGGCTTTTCTTATCCACCAATCTCAGGCGGTATCTCTTATCCATGAAGTCTGCAGCACACCCAGTAAAGAGTGAAATAAAAGACCAAACCCCCAAACTATGAAGCAGTATTTCTGGCACAGAGAGCTAAAGTGGCAAAAAAACAAAAACAAAATTACTTTCTTTCCTAGACACACTGATAAAATAGAGCACAAATGTGTAACAGGCTGTTTCTTTCCTTTTCGCATGTGTGTTCTTTTGATAGTAGCATGTCCATTTAATGCTCTTGTAATTATTATCAATTTGAAGTGAGTTGATGGCAATATTAGAATCACAAATTTAGTTCTTGAGAGAGGAAAAGACTATTTGAATTTGATACTATCTTTTGGGTGAAAAGCCATGAGAACAAATCAAGTGTGAAATTTAGATCATACTGGCTATTTGAATTTAATTCAGAGTGCTCACAAATCGCTGGTTATCAAAAACTAATCTGAGAAAAGTAGTTCCTAAGATATATATATTAAAAAAAAGCTAAAAATAAATGAAACCTCATCTTTGTTACTGGACATTAATACTAGGTCTCAATAAATGAAGAAATTCATTGCATTCTTCCTTTTTTGGGATGATGGTGGTTGAATTACATTGATGAATGTAGCTATTCAGCTAACATAAAGACATGATATGCATACAAATGTTGTCACAAAATATACATATTATGTGCATTATTGAACCTATTTGATTCATAACACTGCAATTGAACTGCAAGTCGTAAGTTTCTTGAAGATCTAGACTATTTCTTGACAATCATTAAAAGCAGCATTGTGTGTGCTTGAAATAAGTCAAACACATACACATATTAAAAGCCAGGTTATCCACCAGCTAGCTATGAGATACCTGTCATTTCTGCAGCTTGGGCTTCACCACAGTATAGTAAGAATGGCAGAATCTATCTCACATGTGTTGATGATGTTAATGAGCTCAAAGAATCTAGTATAGTACCTGACACACATAATGAGCTTGGTCAACATTTACTACCTTCTGACTTTTCTTTTCACTTCAAATCCTAATGCACAAATCCTAGTTTCACACATGGTAAGTAATCAATAATATTGTATTTTTTTAAAGAATGGTTTTATCTAGATATACTATATATGCACCATAAAAACCCACCCATTATAAGTGTGTAATTTTATTATTTATCTATATTAAAAAACCCCAAATATATAGAATTTTCTTTAGAATTAAGGAGCTTTTGCATTGTTTCAAATTTGTAGAGAAAAATAAATCTTATTTCTGTATGCCAGCAACCAATTGTCAAAACTTATAATAATTTATAATGGCAGCTACACATTATAAATGTAAAATTTATAATAGCAAGATAGAATGTATGACTTTTTTGAAGAAAATAATGAAGCAATATTGTAAAATAATAAAGATGTGGATAAATATATAGGTAAATGATATTCAAAAGTATAAAATATCAATATCTTAAAATTATCAGCCATTTTTCTAATGATCTGTAGAATAAATGCATTCCAATCAATATTTTAATATTTTACTATTTATGGAACTTTATAATCAAATTCCAAAGCTTATAAGGAAGAATAAACAGTGAGGGATAACTATGGCAAGATAGAAACTGAACAACATATAAGCTTTTCCTATCTGATATACTTACCTTCTATAAAGTTATAATTAATGCAGTGTGGTATAGGTAAAAAGGTAGATAAAATGATATGGATATATATGTCATACATATATATTTAAAAAGTTTATATGTGGCAAAATTTATTTCATATTAATGGGGAAATTATGGACTTTAATAAATGGCATTTGTGATGCAAATTTACACTGTAAACAAAATAAAACCCAAATAGATTAAAGACTTAGATGTAAAAGACAGATCTTTAAAATTTCAAAAAGAAGTAGGAAACATAGGAAAATATTTTTATGATCTTGTCATATGAAAACATTTCTGAAATGAGATGCAAGAAATGTATGATCTATAAACTTTAAAAGTGAGAAATTATATTGAAATCTAAAAATTCCATTCATTAAATATATAGCAAAATAGAGCATAAAACTTTGAGGATATATTTATATACTTACTGTCAAAAAAGCTGTAAAGTTTAGAGTTTTTAAAATTCTCTAAGAAAAAATTATATAACCAAATAGGAAAATAGGCAAATAATGTTTAAAGATATTTTATAGATAAGAAAAAAAAACTCATTTAAAAAGCCCCAATTTTATCAGGGAATTGAAATTTTGAATATAAAAATTTTGACCAGAAAGGATTTTAAAGAGTAAATGTAATGAACTCCTGTATGCTCTTGGTGGGAGTATTTGTAAATGTTAACATCCCTTTGTATTTCAATTTGGTGATATATAGTTGATCACTGTACTGCTGCAATACAAATGAATAAATTATATCAATACACATTAACATGTATGAGTCACAAATCATATGCTGAGGAAAACAAGCAAGTTGCATAAAGTATGTATTTCTATGCATTTTATATGAATTTCATGAAAAGCAAAATTATTAGGGATCCATTTATATGGGATTATCTTAGTCTACTTGTGCTGCTATAATAAAATACCACAAAGTGGGTAATTTATAAAGAATAAGAATTTATTTCTCATAGTTCTAGGGGCTGGAAGTCCAAGATGGACACCAGCATTTGGTGTCTGGTAAGGGCTGCATCACCTAGAGGGGGTGACACTGTAGCCCCATATGCAGAGAGGGGAGAGAGGGAGACTCCTTCTGTCAAGTCCCTTTATAAGGGCACCTAGAACCTCATGACCTACACCTTTTAAAGGCCCCTCCTCCTAATACTTTGACATTGGCAACACCTAAATTTTGGAGGGACACATTCAAACTGTAGCGGACATCAAAGTAAAATGACAAAGAAATGATAAAATTCAAGTTACACAAATTTGAGACAGAGAGTACAGTTCGGGGGATTCAGGGTAGAATAGAGCAATTTACTTGGCAAAGTAAAATTATCTTAAGTTGCAGAGAGATGAGTATAGAACGTTCATGTGTGAATAAATCTCACCTCCTTCATAAAAAGCAAATACTTAAATGATTCCTGTCTTCTGTAGGATTTTCCATATTCTATAACTGGCATCATTCTTTTATTCCATTTCAATAATTTTATAAATTATTAGTGTTCCTCTTACAAAGCTTGTTAGTATCTACAAATCTATCACCTCAAACTCAGTGTTTCACTGATTCTTTCTTGCATGAATTCCATTACAATTTCATATTATTACTCTAATAAAGCCTGACTTAAAGAATATCTCCTCTTGAATTTTAAGACTTCCTGCCAATATGAATGACAATGATATTTTAGTAAAGTGTTTTCTTAATAAAATGCTTACTCAATTTTTACTATCTTCAAATATCATTTAATTCAATGAAACTGATTTTTTTTTATAAATTGTGCACTATTTGCCTACCAAAGGATATTGATTAGACAATACAGAAGTCATGACACTAACTGAATTCAGAATAAAAACAGTAGAAGGATGATTTTATGCAGGCAAAAAAAGTCACATCAGTTAAAGACACATGCTAAAAAAAAAAAAAAAAAAAAAAAAAAAAAAGGACACAGATTTAAAACCCTGCTCCACAAATTAATATAAGTAATGACACAAACTACTCTACCCTCCTAAGTGCCCCACATGTCTTGATTGTCCAAAGTCTGGTTTAATATTGGTGATAGCAATATGTGAAACTCCCTGCATGGTTCCTCGATGAGAATAGACACATAATTAAGCCATAACATTAGTATTATTTTGAATATTGGTTTGTTTGTCCTAAAATATATTGGAAACGCATATTTAATTTTAAAATATTTGACATTTTCTTTTCCAGAACAACTAGTATCCTGAAATTGCATCCATATTTTAAATTGGTGTTACCTTTTTATAAAGGATAAAAAGAACACTAGTTCGAAGGCCAGCTTTTATATTAAGATTAGCTTCAAGGTGCATAAATGTAGATACATAACCTCTATTTTCAATGATATTGAAAAAAATTAACTGTACTTTGATTTTTCAATACAGCCAAGCCAATTTGCTGATGTGCAAACCTCTGTGAACATCTCTAGCCAAGAAGGCTAATTAATCTTTGCTTTGAGGTGATATTTACTTTCCTACAAATTCCATCCTTTGATTCTCCTTCTGCTCACTGGTTCTATTAGTTCAAGCAGTCATTCATTCACTCGCTCATTCATTCAATATCTAATGAGCATGTAATATGTGCCTACCATTAATTAAAGAGCACAATTCCATCTACCTTCATCAAAACAATACCTAAAATACTTTAAGACAGCTATGAAACTTCTTTCCCTCTTAAGCTTCACAATTCCATTTTACTTAATTCTATAAAGTTTTCTGTTTCTTCACTATCCTAATCTCTGTTTTCAACATTTTTGTATCTCTTATAAGCCAGGATTGCAATTCAGTGATAATTTATATAACAAAAATAACTATTAATATATTTTGCTATATACATTATTTTAAAACATATTTGATAATTCCACACTTAGAAATGTACCAACTGGAGCTACCAGATTATTTTGTAATTGATTTAAATCATTGATCCCCAAGTTATTCTGGAGTCAAGAATCTCTTGGGGAACTTAGTCTATAAATCACCAAACTTTAACCTAGGATCTTATCATTCAGTGGGGCTGGGTTGGCTCTGAGAATCTCAATTTTTTTCATTTTGAAATAAATACTCAGGTTGCTCTTTTCCTGAAAGAGGTTTGGAAAATATGGATATAGTATATTTTATTTAAAAATTATTTAATTACTAGTGATAATTATGCATACATTTAAATCCCTTTGCTGATTTTGTATATTAAAACATGGAATTTAAATTAATGATATATGGAATATTTCATAAGGGTCACATCTGACTCAGTGGACTGTAGGGGCAAGGCCCTTGGAGACCCAAAAGGCCTAATCTGACTCTGTCACTTTCTGACAATGTACACTTTCTGTAACCTTGGAACAGACAAGGGTTTTTTCTTAACCTTTATACCTTGATCTATAAAAAAGCATATAGTAATACTTCTGTATATATTTCATAGACTCTTTGGGAGGGCAAAATGAAACTAGGTGGTTATAGATGTATAAAGGGATAAAGCTCTATATAAATTCAAGGTTATTATCATTATACACTCTAACATTTCCAGAGATTATCTAAGGTATAATGAATTAATTTTAAAAAGGAATTTTCTAATTTCCAGTTATTAGAAATATTTGACATTGTCACCTTATGCACTCTCTATTCGTAAGAAAGATTATAGACTAACTGATACCAACAATCCTGATGGTATAAAATACCTTCTCCTCCTGTCTTTGGAAAAGGAGGTATACACACAACTATTTATTTGAAAAATGCCTGTCAGTCAAACTGAGTCCTCAGGGCAGAAGGTAAGTACATTCAAACCTAAGGCTTTGTGTTCATGAGGCCAATTTATGGACCAAGTGCACCTGAGATTTAACAACTCCATGGCTGGTCATTACATATTTTGAGCAAGGTCTTCTATTTTAATATACCATCAGTTCTGCAATTTCATTCCAAGATCCCTAGTGGAAAAAACACTACCACCACCACCACCACATTTTTCTTCTACAGCTCATTTGTTAAATTTTAATTTTTTGAAATTTTCTTTGTTTGTATATATATTTTTTTATTTTTATTTATTCTTTTGCTGTAGAAAATATTTATTGAATGAAATAATTGAGCGAGTAAGTCAGAAGGAGAAGGGATTGCAGTCAGTAGAGAGATGTGTGGCAATGACTTGAGGAGTGAGGTTTTCGGAGCACTGGCAAAGCTGACAGGTGATAGGGAAGATGAGAGGGCTATCCTTGGGGACTTGGGAGTCACTGGGGACAATGAGAAGACAAGGTACAGAAAAGAACTGGGAGCTGGATGCCAAAGTCTTCAGTGGATGTGGGGTGTTCCAGAGCTCAGTGACAGCCAACTGGTCAGGGTGGAGGGAGGTGGCACAGCCAAGTGCCTCAACAACAAAGCAAGAGGGGGAGTAGCAGGGCAGAGGCTGGTTGATGTCCACCCAGGAACCCCTCAGCCCACTGAGTCACTGACAGCTGCTATGTGGGGTTCTGGCACATGGACTGTTTGGCCCCTCCAGGGCCCAGTCTCTACTTCTCCAGTTTGTTCAGAAGAGCCAGGAAGACAGTGCCCCCAGCAGCAATGTTCAGCCCAGGAGGGATGAGAATGGGTGGATGGGGATGGGTGGGTAAATGCACCATTTTCCTGATTTCTGGTGGCCAGTTCTGAGGCAGGTTTGACACAGCTCCTCAGAGGTCCCTGGCAGGATGAACCCTTTACTGGCATCTCTCTCTTCTCTGTCTCACTTCTCATTATTCATGCTTCCACGGAGACCCTCCCAATAACCAGGTCCCAGGCTCTGCCTTTGGAAAACCCAAACTAGGAGGCAGCACTGGGGAGCAGAAGGCAGACCCCAGTCAGACCCCCCTGAGCATCTGTGCAGCCTCACCTGAGGGAAGGCAGGCACCCCTGGGGGAAGGCAGGGCCCCCGGGGCACCAGTGGAGAGAGCTCACTGTGGGAGTCTGGCCATCCTGGGAGGACGCAGCATGGACTAGACACATCAGGGCAAGAATTGGCCGTGGTGACAAGACGACGGAGTTGTGGCACATGGCCAAATTCACCTCAATTGTGGACAGTCTGGCACCCCAGAATTCAGTTACCAAAGATGCCATGTTTCATTCACAATTTAGAATAGGGGCCCACAGACCGTGGTCTCCTGCCTGTTTCTGTAAAGCTGTGTTGGCCCAGCCATGCCCATTCATTTCATGCTACTTTCTTCCTACCGGGCAGAGTTTAGTTGCGGGGACAGAGAGCATAGCATCCTCAAAGCCTCAGATACGTGTATGTAATGCAGAAAAGCTTGCCAACCTCTGAGTGAGAATACACAAGGGCTCTGGGGAACTCAATCCCAGTCCAACCTCTAGCTGATGACTTGTGTCCTGGGCAGGCTCCTGACTTGGAAGATACAAGAGCAGGACTCCTCTCAACAGCAGCATCTGCACTCAGCTGGGCACTCTGTCCTCATCTCCTGGCACGCTCGTGGCGCTTAGGAACGAGGGCCATCATCTCACCGGTTTACACACCAGGCCACAGAACCGAGTCTAAGCCACTTGCCCAGTGTCCTGTAGGAGGAGTGTAATTGCCATCAGCAGAGCCTGTGCTATTAATGGCTCCACTGGGCTGGTTTCTCTCTGGCAGAGGGCTCTGCACACAACTTTTCTGGGGGTGCTCAGGGACCCCCAAGCAGGAAAGGAGAAGGCTGGGGAAAAAGACCTGAGCATCATCTCAGCTTCCACCAGGGTAGTTCCATTTTGATCTGTTTACAGCCTGGATCTTCTTCATTTTTAAATATTACACAATAAAATGTTGTGCCTCTTTAATCAATCACGTGATTTTTTCCTTTTCTAAATTTCTCAGGGAAGAGTATTCCCTCACATTTCTAGCTTATATTGAGGATATCCTGCCTTAAATAGACTTTTGAATAGAGATTCTTAATAATGATAAATGTTCTAGTAATGACTAGATTCTTTGAATTTATCATAATAAATGGACTATGCATATAGACAATCATGCTATGACCTCACTATCACCAAGGTATAGTAAGGCCTCACCCTTTTTAATAGGTTCTTGAAAACCAAGACTTTAAGCAAAGCACACATAACAAAACCATTTTTCTCTCATCAACTAATGAAATTATATTGAACAATGTTATTTAAATGATGTTGTATATCGTTTGCTTAAAGTTCACAGTTTCCAAGAATCTATTGAAGACATTCAGTGTGGATTTACTCTATCTTATTGGGATGCACTATGAACATGCAATTTTGGCAATTTGTCCTTTTATACATGCTTTACGATGAACACTGCATCTTGATTTCAATGTATTAAAATGCAAGGATGAAAATTACATTACAAAGGCAAGGCACAGGCTGTGAATTGTTCTAGGGTTTTGTAAGCTAAAATGATGTTTGCTGTTTTTAAGGATTTTAAAATCTAAAATCAAAATAAAAGTTTTTTTAGTAATCGATTAAATCTATATTGAGCATCTTCATTCTGAATCCGTCAAATAGTAGGCACAAAGAACCAATAATTATCCATATATGAGAGACAAAAAAGAAGGGGGCTATCTGAGCAGTAGTGTGAGATAGAGGAAAGAAAATAGTTTCTAACATCAGAGCAACATGGAGTCACACTGTAAATCTGGCACTTACCAATGCTGGCTACTGATTAACTCATTTGCATTCTCTAAGACACAGTTTATTCACCAATGGCTACACCCCAAAATGTTAGGTAAAGGAAGTAAAAATGTACATATGGGATAAAATAATTCCTGACAAATTGGTGTATTTTTTTAGTATTATTAATAGTAACAATGAATAATATTTATTTCAGGCTTCCTCTGTAGTAGGCATCAAGCTATGTTTGTTTTTTACAAGTATTCTTAAAAGGATGGTCAAAATATCTTGCCCCTCACAGCAATCCCATGAGGTAAGTTCTATTGTCGCATTTCTTATATTTTTTTTATTACAGATTACAGGGGTACACACATTTTGGTTATATAATTTGATTTTACAAGTGCCCATCAACACATGGGTGGATTAATAAAATGTGGTATGTGTATACCATGGAGTACTACTTAGCCATTAAAAAATGGTGATCTAAGTAGCTTTCATAACAAGCTGGATGGCACTAGAGACCATTTTTCTAAGTGAAGTATCAAGAATGGAAAAACAAATGCCACATGTACTTAGTACTAAATTGGAACTAATCGATCAACACATATGTGCACATACAGAAATAAAACTCAACAGAAATCAAGTAGGTGGGAGATGGGAAAAAGGGATGGGTAAATTCACACCTAACAAGTACAGTGCAAGCTAGCTGGGTGAGGGAAACACTTATAACTTTGGTGCACATTTTAAAGTCTTGGAGAAAAGGGGAAAATAGGAGAAGAAAATGTCTTCCATTTATGGTAGATAGGCAAGAGATGGAGAGCAGCTATTTAGTAAAGAGTCATTTCAGTAAACCAGAACTCAAGTTGCTACCAAATACCATCAAAAGTTTGAAAAGATCTATTGACTTTCTTCCTGTCAGTCAGTACGGGTAAATTATCTATAGAAATTAGAGTTAGACCTTCCTCTAGCTCAAGCATCCTCAAGAATCCAAACAATTGAATTTCCACTGTGCTGGTATGCTTAACTTACTTTTAAATAGAAGCAAAACTAAGAAGCTTACCATATAAATACTAGTAGAGGTAATATTGTGGAAATAAATGAAGACCACCTAAATCAGGGCAAGCAAAGGCTATTTATTTAAAGCTTACAATATCAAGGGAGCCAGCCACCATTGTTTGCATTTGGCAGAGATTCAAAGGCAGCAGGAAAGTGGGAAAGTGTTGCAGTTTAAAGAAAGTAAAAAAGAAGGCTTCAGGTATGCTCAGAGTGGAAGTTGGGGAAACGGGAGGGAGTGGAGCCATCATATGTGATTGGTTTGGAGAACATATTTGGCTTTCTTTAGTTGATTCTAAACTGGCAGCAAGGATCAGGGCAAAAATTAAAGCAGCTGGAAGTTGTTGATCAAGTCCTGACCATTGTTAGCCAATTGCTGCAGAGGTTATGGTTTGACTTCACAGGCTTGTCATTGCAGAGTTGTGGGTCAGAGTTCTATCTGTATGTATGGAAATACATGAAAGGGTCACTGTTCACTTGTATATTCAGTCTCTCCATATGTGGGGATTCATTGCCAAAGTAAAATCTGTCAATTATTCAGCTAGTTATCAATTACTGATAGGAAGTTCTGATCAAACTGATTAATTGGCATGATTAATTGAAGTATCAAAAGTGAGAAGAAGGAAAGGGAAAATGAAAGATGAAGGTTGAAGGAGGAAATGCAAGCCAAAGCAGAAAAGAAAAATGGCAAGTTGATGGCAGAAAACATGAATGAACATGCATGAACAAACAGTTATGACTCAGTCTTAGGGACCATAGATAGCAAGAGTACATACATTCTATTAACACATTTATCAATTTCCTATAACTCTCTGCTAGAAACAGATGAGGTATTAAAATAAAATGCCATTGTCATCGTTCTCAGTTTTTCCCCAGATGTGGAGTTCCTTTCTTCACAAATCAGCTAAAATCCACTGCCCTCATTTTTTTTTTTCAACAGAGTAGGCTGAGTATCCCCAGTTTTCTCAGTTATCAAGACGGGGGATTTCTCCTCCTTTTGTATTTCATCCCTGCCAGTAATGAGAAAGCCACACTTGGACATGCCTTCCATTCACAAGGGGGCTATACTAGTCCTCTGAGGCTTAAGGCTGTGCCATTACCTTGTCTTCAGTCCCTAAAGCCATGTAGCTACATTTGGGGAGTCAGAACAGGATCTAGCCTTCATATTCCACCCATATTTGTTTATTTCTTAGAACTCTTATGAATGGTGAGATCACTATTTTAATTGCAAACCTTCAAAAAGCTAAGTATTTTATATATATATATATATATATATATATATATATAGAGAGAGAGAGAGAGAGAGAGAGAGATTATTTTATTTTCTTGTTAACTTTAACCATTGCAAAAAAGTGACTAATTATTTCCCTCTATTAAATTGATAAAATGTATAGGATAGCTTCAGTATCACTAGGGAACAGATGGATGATAAAAATGAAAGCATCTTTAGCAGATTAGGACATAAAATACATTTGAACTATATAGATCTATTCTCAAGCAGAGTCCAACCTGTGACATGACTCAAATACTTGCAGAGAGCTCATTTTTTTTATTTTTTGCAAAGCTTATTTATACTTTTAAAGGGCATTTTTGAAGGAAGTGACAGTGTAAATGTACTTGATCTTCACATTTCTTCCTTTTCTCCTCACTCTTTCTCTCTTTCATTATTTTGCTAAATTGCCTTCCTTTTTCTTAACACAGCATGATTTGACTTAATTTGTTTTTGCTTGGTGAATCTCCAAATTCACGAAATGATTAGTCTTCCACTTATACAGAGACTTTTCAGAAGTAATTGGATAGTCTTCACATAGATATCACATCTTTGACAATTTTGTTCTACTTCAAGAGGAGAAGGGAAAGAAAGACCTAAAGCTAGTGAGCCACACAGCCTTGCCTTTTAAATATGTAATATATTATCTTCTGTGGGGCTCTTTTTCTTATCCATGGAGATGTCACTTGTCAACTCACTGGGCCACTTGAATCATTTGCATATGTATATACCAACTTGTTAAACACTGGAAGCAAAAACCACTGAACTAAGTTCATTTGCTACTAAGACAAAACACTTTGCTGCTATTCAATCTTGATGTTTTAGTCCCTAAATTGGCATTCACTTAAGTTCAGAGAGCACTTTTAGGAATCTTTTCTGAATGGTGTTTTTTTTTTTATTCTGCAGTATGTAATTACCTTTGTGACTCATGTGCTTGATGATGTAAATGGAACCACTTATTAATATTTTCTTCTGAACAGACAAAAGAAGCAATAGTTGTTCTCCCTCTAGATAATTAAGAATTCCAAGAACTCCTGGTTTATACTGACTCTGAATCTCCCTCAGTGCCCACCATGGTAAATTATGTAGCTCAAGGGGTGCTGTTAGATCATTACAGAATTTCACTCTTGGAAGCACATCTTATCTAAAAAATTAGGTTTCTATTTTTCTTCACATATCTTTTAATGAATGATTGATTTTTCTATAACTATAAAGTTTTACTACAATTTCCAATTTCTAATGCACTAAAAAAATACAAGACACTTCATAGGGAAATCAGATGAGTATTAAAAGCTTGGTTCATTTGGTTTTAGTTCCATGGTGTCTCATTAACAATTGAATTATAGTGAGAAATAAGAAACAAATCTGCCCTTGGATGAAAACTTAAGATGAGCTTCTTAAAGGCAGTGCTGATTCTACTTTATATCTGCATGTAGAAAATATTTATATATCATATATATTAGATAAGCACTAGAAATAAGACTAAGACTGATTAAAAGAAAAATATGATTAATATTACAACATCATGGTCTTTCTTTAAACAAAAACAATTCCACCACCACCATGCACACACATACATAACACAAAATAAATAGAAGGTTAATTCACCTTAAAATTGTTATAGATCATGTTCTTAGTTGTAGAGAGGTGGTAAGTGGTTTTAACATTGGCAAATACAGGAAAGTTGGGAGGAACACAACTAAGGTGCTATGCAAGGAATCAGCTCAGTAGGAGAAAATGGAGTAGCTCTAAGTCTTCATTTAAATTATATTCCCTTTATCCTATTCTCTAATCATTAGTTAAGCCCCTTTAGATACGTACTATTTGGTCTCAGTTGTTTGTGCCCATGCTTTTGATATGGAGGGGCAGGGTCATTGCCAAGACCAGCACAGGGGAGAGCACTGGGCCTCACACAGATTCAGGGTCATGAGTAGCAGCAGAAGGGAAGGGAAGGGAAGGGAAGACTTCCCCACAAAGTGGTAGGCTCATAAATAAATGGCCAGGTGACACTGGGATGGAAGTTAAATATTAAAAAAATATGTGACGATGGGGCCTGAATTATCATAATTTTTGTATAAAAAGGCATTATGACATAGCTACTAGTAGTAGGCTAATAAAATCTGAGATATGCTGGAGATAACAGTTATTCAGACACAGAGAGACAGTAAGCAGTGAACAAGGCCAAAATATGGTCAATTATTATGTGCAATGAGATTATGAGTGAATTTTACTTTCTTCCTGTTAATAAATTTTCTGTACTAATCACTTATTCTTTGAATAATAGAAAGGAGATCATAAATATGCTTATGTGATGATAGTGCTGAAATGGAAGAAGCTAAGCATATGAACTAGGGTGATGACTCTGGGAAGAGGACAGGAAACAACTGAAGCCATCTGAACAGACACTTCACCAAAGAAGAGACGCATATGGCAAATAAGCATATGAAAATATGTTCCACATCATATGTCATTAGAGAAATGCAAATTAAAACAACAATGAGATACGGTTACACACTTATCAAAATGGCCAAAACCTAGAACACTGACAGTGCCAAGTGCTGGCAAGACTATGGAGCAACAGACAGGAAGAAATGGGTAGAGAAAATACAGCAGATCTGGGCTGCAAAACTGTTCACAATTTACTAAAATTTATTTTGGTTTAAGTAATATATAAAGTGAATACATAGTAGGGAATATATCTTATCTTCCTTATTTTCTTGTTGAAATAGCCAGAAGACAATATGCAACTATAATAGCATAACTTCTAAATAACATAATTTCTAAAATGACTTGTAATCTATAGACATTCCAATTTTATTTATATTTTTATTAAAATTTTTTGTCAATTTAAAATGTCATCTATATTTGTGTAAGAGGATTAAAAAGCAGATCCATCCCCATTTTTAATCTTTTCTTTATCAAAAAGAAAAATTGTTATTAAGTATAATATTACAAATCCTTCTTTCCTATAAATCTTTTTAGAAATTTTGCAGCAGCATTAGGAAATACTTATCTCATGCCATATCTCTCAATATCTGAAATATGGAATATATTTTAAAAAATAAGTGCTTGTGTCCTCCCATTCAATTTTGGGGAAAAAAGCTATTTATGTTAAGCAGCCTTTAAAAAATACAAATTAGTTTTTTGAGGACCCTTGTAAGTGAAATTTTCTTCTTTGAAGCTCACTCAGAAAGCCATTCATTAATAACTCTTTGCAATAGTAATGAGCATGAAATTTGAGCAAAATTTAAAATAAAAATAAAACAATAAGCAAACTAGCCATATTGTTCAAATCACTGACAATTGTGAGAGCTCCATATTTTTTATCTGCAATAAATAATATCTTCCTGAGGGTATCAAAATAAGTGTATATATAAGAAAATTCTTTAGAAATTATGAAACTATAGAAATATTAATTCCCATATTATGGACAAGTTGTTGTAATCATCAACGCTCAGTCTCTCAATCAACATGCTAGTTCCCACAGTGCTTTGTCAGTTGACAAATTTCCAATTTTATAAAGAAAACTGTGTTGAAAAGGTATTAGTTTTCAAAAACTTAAAAAAAAAAAAGAAAGATAAATCTTTACTCAATAGGCATTTTCTCTCAGATACTATTCTGGGTTCTGGAGAAATGAAGGACAAACATACAAAATATCTTCAAGTAATTCAGAATCAAATAGCCAAACCAGGTACATAAACAAGGGACTAAAATGTAGAGTAACAGTGCAATTATAGAGAGGGATAAGCATAAGGTCTAGATATATTACCAAGAAGAAAGTGACTAATTCTGCTTAGAGGTTGAAGAATAACATTGCAGAGACGTTAACATTTGAGTTGGATCATGCTGCAATTTTTCATGTGTATACGTAGAAGAAACTTTTAGGCAGAGAAAACAGCATGTACAAATGCATAGGTGAATGAGACAGTATTATATGCTCATGAAATTTCAAGTCTAGTTGTAGTATTAAGTGAAGAACAGAGAAAAGTGGCAAGTAACACAGCTGGAAAAGTAGGCCAGGAGTAGAACATGGAAGTTCAACCATACCAAAGTTATTTGGTTTTTTAGCTGAAAGTTGTGAGGAGCTAAGAACTTCTTAGTCTCCATGTCTAAACTCTGCCACAGGAATATAGGGGAATAATGCAGATTTTTGATGTTATACATTCACAAAAACTTAAATGACAAGGTTTATGGAAAATTAAAAAAAATATCAGGAGGCTTGACAAATGACTGGATCAAGCATATGTACACGGCCCACACACAAACAGATCTCTGGACATAATGAGCAAGCAAATTGCCTGCTCCAGAATCCTACACAGTACTGAATGTACAATTAAATTACTCTTTGAAGATCATGATGTAAACTCTTCATTACAAAATTAAGCATAAATCATTGAGAAGGAAACTTAGTCCAATATCCTTGGAGTGCTTCACATAAAACTTTATATCCGGATGTTTTCTAGCCATTTTGTTTTAAAGTAATATCCTTTGTCATTGGACTGTGCATAAAGTCAAAGCACGGCATTTAGAGAATCCCATAGTATCTTGCTTCTTTAGAGAAAAATGAAAAAGTAAAGAGTATTTTGTGAAAGTGTGACTTGTGATATATGTACTTGCAGCCCATTTTAAGGGACACACATAATTGGTCGAGATTCACCATTTTCTGGGAAGAAGATAAGCTGTGAGGTGAAATGAGAATGTGGTTATAAGCCACGATCTAGAGTCCGACCCCATCTTTGTCAATAACATACTTGATAACCTTAAATCCTCTTCAACTCTGAACAGAGATTAAATCAACTATGCTCCATAAAATGCTTATCACAATGCCTAGCACTGAGTAAGAGCTCACTAAGTGACAGCTGCCACTGTCAGTTTCCTCAGTCATAGAATATCAGGTTTGGACAGTGATGTCAGGTCACTTTTGGCTCTAATTTATGATTTTTAATATTGGAGGTAAAATATGTATCGACTTTTCGGTAATTTCTTTCTTTCCCTTAGTCTTTGATAAATATTCTTATTCTTCAGAAATTAATTATATGGCTTTGATGATGTTGGTCATCATTTTTATAGACATTAATCAGTCTTTTCATACCCAGGAGTAGGTATTTTCTGACTAGTGGCTTAGGAATCACTTTGGAGTAAAACATGTAAATTCCTGACCTTTGCCTACAAAAATTCTGATTCGGTTGATTAGAGGTTGAATACAGATGATTCGGATGCATGTGATACACATGGACATAGAGTAGAATAATAGACATTAAACACTCGGAAGGGTGGGGGAGTGGGAAGACGGTGAGGGATGAGAAATTACTAATTGAGAAGTACATTATTTGGGTGATGGGTACACTAAAATCCCAGACTTCACCACTACACAATATATCCATATCACAAAACTGCACTTGTACCCCTTAGTCTAAAAAAATAAAAAATACAAATAACAAATGCAAAATTGGTACAGTTAAAAAAAGAACTATATTGATAGGGTGATATTGTATTCAAGAATAGCTAGAACTGTAATAAAGATAGGATGTTGTTGATACTGCCGTTTTTAAGAAATGATCTTTTTTTCTAGCAGAATAAGTAGAAAATTAAAATTCAAGCCTAATTCCTGCATACAATAAGACTGTAGCCTTGCAAGTGCTTGTACCATTTCTCATCTTGACATAACCAGACTTCCTGAGTGCACCGTAGAACAATGGTTAAAAAACAAAAAACAAACAAAAAAACCCTGCAGATTTCTGCAATTGCAGCACTCTCCACCAAGCACCTATTGCTATATTCTGTTGCAGTATCTACAGAAGCATGGAAGTGTTGCCAGAGAAACATAGATTTTGCATGTATTTTGCAGTAGGACAATAGTAAAAGCTCTTCAAGTACCACTTTAGTGCTCTGACCATGCAAAAAAACCCTAATGACTTTTTATGAGGCAAGCACAAAGTTTCAGTTTTTAACTGGATTGTTCTTACTTGAAAAAACATCCAGAGAATAAAAAATGATCATAAAACAAAAAAATAAGCTACTTATGCTATTCTGTGTAATCAGAATTCATAACTCACTCCTCTGTTCACATTTGAGATTGTGGTTATATAAACATTCATTACAATTCTCTGGAAACCTCTTGATTAACAAATAAGAAATCAGAACTAAAAAGCTTCTGCACAGCAAAAGAAATAATCAATAGAGTAAACAGACAACCTGCAGAATTGGGAAAATATTTGCAAACTATGCATCTGACAGGGGACTGATAACTGGAATTTTTTACAAGGAATGCAAACAACTCAACAACAAAAAACCAAATAAACCCATTAAAAAATGGGCAAAGGGCATGAACAGACATTTTTCAAAAGGAGACATACAAATGACCAAGAAGAATATAAAAATGCTTATCATCACTGATCATTGAAGAAATGCAAATTAAAATGACATTAAGATATCATCGTATATCAGTCGGAGTGACTATAAAAAGTCAAAAAATAACACATGTTGGTGAGGATGCAGGAAAAAGGGAATGTTCCATGGGCTCAGGGAAGGTTCTATATGTCCCTCTTTAAATTGGTCCTGGACAAGAGATTTTAAATGTTTTAATTTACTCTGATTAATGGGCCACTGCTCTATCCAGATGGGTGAATTAGTAGTCCATTGTAAAGGTGTGGGTTTATGCAGGCGTCCTCAAACTACAGCCGGCTGGCCACATGCGGGCTGCCCAGCACATTTATCCCGCCCTCCAGGTGTTTTTGCCACTGCTGCCTGTCCTGCTTAGCAGCCAACTCGTCCTGGGCCCACAGTGCTCACTCTCCAGTGGTCTGAGGGACAGTGAACTGGCCCCGTTTAAAAAGTTTGAGGACCCCTGTTTTATTGGATCCAGCTGAGCAGTGGCCCCTAACAAGAAGGGTAGGGCAGTTAGAAGATTTCACTGTTCTAGCAAATCTCATCCCCATAAAGAGTATGGTAGGAGAAGGATGAAGGGTTGGAAGGTGGCCTTTTCCTGGTCAGGACCTATACATCAAAGAAGGCAGGTCCTTTGTCTTGGAGAGGTCTGCTAAGCCAAGAGGATTCCTGAGAAGGCCCTCGTAGGGGGCTTCCAACAAATTAGAACCCATAGGAACACGTAAGTGAGTCAGCGCTGTTCGCACCATGCTCCATGAGGTTAATACGGCAAGGAGCACAGGTATCCCCTTTCCAAAATTCTTCTTAAAACACTTCCCTACTCGCCCCCAGAGTTCTAAATCTAACGTGCCCTCATCTGGGAACCCGCGGCAACGTTGCCTGACTGCACGTAAGAGCTGCTGTCAGGCTTTTGGTCCAACAGAACACCGAGCAGCTTGTAAGAGTCACTGCAAAGCGCGCAGATAGATTTGCTGATCTTTCGTCAGCTCTTGCCCCATGTTAGAAATTCCCTTCTGAAACGACACGCCTCGGTCCCTTTCCCAAAGCTGCAGACGGGTGGGACTGTCCCTTACCGGCATGGCACGATTCCCCTTGTAGTCCAGAGGACGAAAACGCTCACTGGACGGGCGAATTCCTGAATCTCAATGGTGGGCTGCTTTTCGCTCCTGAGCTCCATAGCGAAGGAATGAATAATTACTGGAAATGCATAAATGCATACTGTTTCGAAAGAAGAGGAGAGACCAAAATCTAAACGAGAAAATGCCTCCTCAGCTAAATTCCTTCCAGCATTTATTTCCAAAGACGCGTGCAAAGGGTCAGAGCCGTTTGCTAATTTCTTTAATGACTTCCATACAGGTCAGCTGTTTTCAGCTGACTTTTGCACTCAGCAAACAAGCAGCTTCAGGCAGGTGTTTTCACCTGACCCCTTCATTCACCTTGCTCACGTTCTTTCTATCATCCTTTCTTCTAGGCCCAGCTTCCACAGGGTTTTAGTCACCCCACTCTGCTATGAACTTCATAGCTGTGACAGTGTCTGGAGTTAAGGGGCAGGAAGACAGAGAAAAAAACGACGGGGTACACCCAACCCTATTAGAATAAGAGCTTTCTGTAATAAAACAGAGAGGAATGTTCCCCTTCCTTAGAGTTTTGGTTTGCTTTGCCTGCCTGTCATCACCGCCAGGGGCTAGGGCATGAGAGAACAGGGAAAGAAGAAAAAGAGAAAAAAAGTTGATTTCCACACTCCTTATGAGTGTTAGATGCTTACTTTCCTGCTTCTCAAGCAAACACTAAAGGGATTCTTCCTCTCGGTCTCTGTGCGTCTTACTGCCCATTTCTGGTGTGCCAAGCTCAGGCTGAGAGATATTAATAGTAGAGGAAAAGAAATGGTAAACTCACCACTTGATCCATGGACATTTAAATTCAGGTCTTCTTCTCCAATCTTCTTCCTGTGATTGACTTTGTGAAGTCCCAATAGCCGTTCCATGCATTCTGTCCATATTTTATAATTGTATTCAGCAGGGGAGACAGGAGGAACTAGAACATCCAGAGTTAATTATAAACCAAGTAAATGTAAAGTAAATTTGAATAATTCACAATTTCTACATAAAGTTAAATGTAATTTCTTTGACAACTGGAAAAGCAATAATTATTCATAGCATATATGATGATGTGTACCTGGGCATTGTGTTCATAAACATGTTCACAAGAAATATGTATATATGTGAACAGCTAAGAACTTAAAAGTATGGATTCATCCTTATTAAATTAAAATATTCAGTGTGAAATTACCACCATCAGTTATTTTATTAGCTGTGTAGCTTGAAGGCTAATATTAAACTATTCTATTGGAGAAAAAAATCTAATCATATTTAGTCATTTTCATTTTTTCTCCAATAAGTTCAGTAAATAATTATTAATAATTATTTAATAATTATTAATAATTATTAATTTAGAATAAGATAAATGAAGACATAAGAATGCAGCCACAGGAGCCTGATATTGTCCATGTAATTTTCTTACAGAAACACACTCCCTAAGGTATTATATTTATGTTTCATCAGGTAACAGCTGAGAGAGGTTTATCATGATTACATAAGTCACTTAATGGCATAACTCTCTTTTTTCTTGGTTTGCTCAGTTATCATATTAATAGAATGCTTATAGTCAATGAGGAAAAATAACTTTCTTATACCTACTTAATTCTGGACTTCAGATTATTAAAACTAATATTTTATATTTAATATTCACTAATGCATACCACTTCACATAAATTATGAGAATTGCCAGGACCTTCTCCCTCTGTTCACAATCAAAATATGTTTGCAAGCTTTTAGAGCACCTTTTCTTAAAGCTGACTATAACAAAGACAGAATTAGGTAGGTATTTTGGATTTAATGGAATTAAATATAGGGTGGCACCCACAGACTCTACTCCTAGGGGTTTTAAATGAATAGTTTTGGATTTTAAAAAGAGAAGATGAAAAAGACTTTTTCATTGAATCCATTTATGGCAGGCATGTCAGTCGGCTGGCAGCTCGATGGACTGTAACAGTGGAGATTAGAGACGGACCAAGCTTTTCTGAACTGGGCTAACCTTGATGGGATATTTTGGCTCAAGGTACTGTTACTCCATTTCCTCTCTTGATGTGTGGATCATAGTGCTGGGGGGCTAGATTGAAGCTATGCTATAAATGCAGTTGAGTTTTATGGAGAAAGAAGAACATGTAGATATGCCAGAGACCTTTTAACACTTCAGAAGAGGGATTAAAGAAGCATCCAGGGTAAGGAATAAGAGGCTAAGGATGAGTTGTTAGTCAAAACAGGCTAGGAAAAGTTTTACAGAGAAAAATTATCTTGTGCAAATGGAACAGACTGAGCACGTGAATGCAAATTTTGTTTGTAAAAGAATACAACCTTAGAGCTGATTTTTAATTGGCAGCACTGGGACAATTTAGCAATTACAAATACAGTTTATCATGTTGATTTATTCATTTTGTCCTCAAAAGGACAATGATTTATCAATAGCTTTATATTAAAAACATAAACTATAGATGCACGTTCAGTTCATGGACTCTGGGGCAGTCTGCTCGAGTCTGAATCAGAGGTTCACCATTTGATAAAATTGTTGAGGTAATTGTTTAACTTCTCTATGCCTCCGTTTCTTCATCTGTAAAAGGTAGCAATAAAAAGGTTGCTGTGAGAATGAACTGAATCAATAAATGCCAGTTAAGATCTTGTATATCACAGAGTATGTGCTCATGAAGAGACGCCTTTTATTATTGCTAGATGACAAGATCAGAACCAGTAATTGCTGTTCAAATAGAAAAAATAATCAATCAAAGTGGGGCATTGCAATAAAATAAAAGTATATAGCACACATACATATGCATATATACATAAAATGAAAAATACATGTCACAATGCATATTTTATTTTTATGTAAATGATGTATATAATCACCTGCCAATTCATTTGAAGTCATTTTGCATTTAAGTCCTCTAAATAGAGTCCCACATTATCTATGTCATAAACCACACTTGTCATGCATAATGTATGATTTCTAGTTTTGGTTTCTTCAAAGTGGAGCGAAAACTTAAAAGTCATTTGTTAAGCAACCTAAGTACTGAATCCTAAATTTTTTTCAATTTCCTGCTATCTTTTTCAGTTTTCTTTCTCTGTCTAATATGGCAATAGTTTTTGTCACATTAATTTTATTTTAACCAACTCATATTTATCAAGATTTTCCATTGTTCAACATAATTTTCATGGAAAAACTTAGGGTTTGTTTATTGCACTAATATTTCATTAGTTTATTTTCTATTTTATTAATGTTTGCATTTAAGATAACTAATATGACTAGAAATGTTTGAATAGAAACCCAGCTGGAACTGGTTAAGCACATAATTTTTCACTGTGGATTGAGAATAACATGTCAGTTTAGTATCTTCCCTACACTGTGTACAACAGATAGTATGGAGGGAATGGAGACTGAATCTATCTGGTAAAAGTTAATTGAGTTTCTACAATCTCTCTCTTCATTTGCCAGATGTTCTTCTCTTCAATTTACCTGCTTTGTAGTAGGTCATAAATTTGACTTCCCAGATTTTAAAATAATGAGGCTGACTCAATGCCAGAGAAATACTCATACTGATGGATTCTGAGTTTGGTAGCAAGTAGGAAAAATCATTTTTAAAAAGCTCCTTTTGGATGTTGACAGGGAAATTCTGAGTTGAAATCCATTAAGGATTATCTGATAGTCTTTGGAAAACCTAAAAGTGATTTGGAGAAAAAAAGAGAATAAAAAACATTGGCTCCATATAACTGCAGAAATGAGTAAGCATTGGCTTTCATTTTACAAAATAACTAATTTAAAAAAACTTATTAAGTCTGCTGGAAATTTTACCATCACATAGTATTCCATTATATAACAAACCAAAAACTGTTTAGCATGTGTTAACATATCCTCATATTGTCAGTAAAACTGAATTTTAAAATAAAATTTACTTTATTTCAAAAATATTTAATGTGGGAGATTATAAATCAAATTTAATTACTTACTCTTAGAACTATCATTTTGGTAACAGTATAGTAACTTTGCACAGCAAAAAAACTCCAATCAGTATAAAACCTAGCCAGAGAGAACATATTATAAAACCTCCTAAATTGTCCAGAAACCTGAATAAATTCTCAACACTGGACGCTTTCTTTGCTAGGCTTCTCCATAGCCTTCTTCCTTCTTTTCTTTAAGTAAGACCCCGATTTAAGAGCATATTACAAAAAGTATTTAACAAACTGAGGGGCACAGAGGCCCCAGGATTATTTAGTGAAAAGGAGAAATGACAGTGGCCACGAGAGAAAAGCAGATAAAGAGAAACTTAAGAATATGATAACCCACAGAAAAGAAGTAACAATTCTTTAATGCTGGGAAGATTGGAAGAGAACCCTGCAATTCTCCTGTCATCCCTGGGCCTCTCCTCCAGATTAGTCCAGATCGCTTTCTGGAAGGTGGTCACTGAACCAGGGTGACAGAGCCAGTACCAGCAGGCCATGCAGAGAGAGTCTTCTTGCAGTATTTTGGCTGTTCCCAGGTGTAAGAAGACAGAGGATATGCCATCAGCTCCACACAATTAAGACATCATAACACATTATTTTGGAACTCAAACAGCATGTCCAAAATCCACTGCTAGATACAGAGGTGGACTCAAAATATACCTGTAAAAAGTTTTTGTTTGTTTCTTTGTTTTTAATGTTGTTTGACCCAGTTTTGAGGCCTTGGCTAGAGACAGGTCAGTTTCCCTTTTTGATTATGCCACACCCCAAGCAAGTCCCTCCTCAGGCTTTCTCCCTCTAGGGCTGCTATGCCTCAGGGCTAGGTATAGACAATTGAGGATTGCCCCTGGGACTCACAAATTATTCAATTTTACTTATCCTCAGGGACCCTGTAAGAACTGGCTAACCCCACCTGGCTACCTAGTTTGCTGTCACCCTATCTCTGGGTGAAACCCTATGTGCTCAGCCATCTCTCATTTGCAGCTGAAAGTAACACAGAGTTTAGACTTTGCCTGAGTGTCTTCGTGTTGTGTTCTGAGAACCTATAATCCTACCAAATACCTTATAATTATGAAACAATGCCAAATTCAGTGAGCTATCTATCAGCATAGCATCTGACTGATCTTGGAGAATAGGGGAAGTTGTGATTGATACATTAAGGCTTTCCAGGCATAAGGATGGTATAAGGCACTAAATACATAAGTGAGAAATGACCCTGAGTATATTTGAGGAAAGGCATAGAGGCAAAGCATACAGTCAAGAAAAAAGAAGTTATGGAAGCACATTGAACCTATGCTTATTACTAGGATGAGGAACATGGTCTATTTCACAACTTCAAATGGAAGTCATATGGGGACTGCTTAAAATAAAGGAATAAGCAGTGCATAAGGAATACCATAATGAATATATATTTCTAAAAAAATGCACATTACTCATATGTTTCTAAAAGAAAATCTCTAACTTCTTTAGCATCAAAATAGCTAGATTTGAAGACATTCCCTCAAACCACACTCTGCTTCCATCATCTCTGTTATGAAGACATCAGAACCATCAGGAGTGCTGTGGGTTCTGAATTGAACTGTGTTAGAAACCCAGGCGCTACACTTAAGTGCTGTATCACTTGGTACATATCACTTAACCCATATAATCCTCTGTGATGCTTAATTTTTAGTGTCAACTTGACTGAATTAAGGGATACCCAGTTAGCTGGTAAAGCATTATTTCTGGATATATCTGTGGAGTGTTTCCAGAAAAAAATTGGCATTTGCATCAATGAACTAAGGAAGATCTTCCCTCATCCAAAGTAGGTGGGCACCATTCAATCAGCTGAGGGCCCAGATAGAACAAGAAGGCAGAAGAAATGTGAATTTTCTCACTCTCTCTCCTCTGGAACAGGGACACCAATCTTCTGCTGACCTCAGACATCAGAACTTTAGGTTCTCTAGCCTTTGGGCTTTGAGACTTGCACCAGTGTTGCCTCAGGTACTTAGGCCTGACAGAGACTTTCTCTGAGCTTTGAGCTATGAGGCTGCTTGCCTGGTTCTCCAGCTTGCAGACAGCATACTGTGGGACTTCTCAGCCTTCATAATAGTATGAGCCAGTGTCCCTAATAAACTCCCTCTCATGTGTATATTTATAGCTGTATCTATCTACATCTATATTTATGTCTTATTGATTCTGTGTCTCTGGACAACCCTAACTGTATAACCTAAAATTCCCCTTTTGTATAATAAAGTTGCTATGTGGATTTAATAAGATAAATATTGGAAGCAATGACACAATTCTTGGAATATAACCTCTTAATAAATGATAGTTTTTACTGTTGAGAGCCATATGACATAGACTCATCTTTTGGTTTTTTGCTTTTAGACAAAAAAGAAATTAAATTTCCTAATTTTTTAAAGAAACCTGACAATGACACCATTTTATATGACATTTGGAGAATTAAAATAGATTATGAAGCTCTATAAATGACTACCAACGTGTTATTAATACATAAATTCCTTCCCCTATTATATCAGAAGACAAAACTTAGATGAAACATAGAACTCATTCAACTAATACTTCAGCATCTACTATTTATCAGAAATTATTCTTCATTTGAAGAGACAGAGTGAGAGAGAAAGAGAAAGGTAAAGTTAAAACAAGTAAACTTTATTCAAGTGAATGCAAGCATGAAAAATAACATGAACTTTTCCAAAAAGCGTATTATTTTTATTTGGCTTTTTAATAATAAATTTTAATGAAGGGCATTATTTTAAGATATTAAATTATAAAACATATTAAAAAAAGAATCTTGGTAAAAAAAAAACATTATAAATAACCTTGAGTATAAACCTAAGAGGACTCTCACTCACAAAATCTAAGTTTCTGAATCTGGTTATATGAGCATAAAGAAAGGATAAAATATTTCGAAACTCAATATCGAGTGGGACAAATTAGTTTAATGAATATTAGTTTCCTATATTCTAAGTCTACTCTGGCCTTATTTAGCCTTTGTTTTCTTTCTCGTTTTAGTATTCATTCATACATTCTTAATATGATCTCTGATTCTAGGATGTATAAATGGATAGAATGGAAATTGGGCATTTAATTTATTCCTATAAGAGGCAACTCTTGTGATTATGAATTGTAAGCTTGTTGTCCCAAGTCCAAGAACACCTCGAGTCAGATAAGGATTCTCAAATAGCAATTGGTGAAGAAGCCTTATTGGGATCAATGGATGAAACCAAAAGTAAAAGTCAGAGCTCAGAGGTAGTCATATTTCCAGAATTACTTCTCTGAATAATGCATCACTGCTTGGAATATGATATGGCCTGTCACAGCAATGGGAGGGAGTTGAATTATGAGGACATTGTTTGATGTAAGCAACAGAGTACCCTACATGTTTATGTTATGTAAGCATGTTATGTAAGCAACAGAGTACCCTACATGCCTCTCAATGTTTATAGCAGAGAATTTATTTGAGGCACTGCCTGCTGACATGATCTCAATGGGTACTATGAGATCAGTAAATTTTCCCAAGATAATCCAAGCTAAGTAGATTGCTGCCTTCTTTGACTTACCCCAGTAGTTTGGAAACTACAGCTATTGTATTAATAATAGGATATGGTGGGGGGAAAGAGGAACCTTTTGTGCGGAGATCCTAGTGACAGGAATTGACTACAGTAGGGAGAGACTGGGATAGAGATGCTACTTAGAGCACCCTTATGATAGACGAATAAAATAATGAGTGCTTCATGAGGTATGCCAAAAGGAGGTGTAGATTTAAAAAAAATTCTGAATAATAATCAAGAAACTTCCTCATACATAACATGTGGAAATTGGATTAAGTGCTCTCAAGGCTCCCTGAAGTTCTAACATTCTCTGAGTGGGGTGATACTTGCAAATTATTGGATATCGTGAAAGTAGCATGTAGTTTAGAAAGCATAGTAAAGGGACATAGGAAATCAGTGAATATAAGATTCATCTCTCCCAGTAATTTTCCTTAATCTAATTTCTTTTCATGCTCAGAAGATGAAGAAATAGACCCTCAGTTAATCCAGAGTAGATATATTGTTCTCATCTTTCAATATATATTGTTCTCATCTTTCAGGACCCTAATCTGGTCATCTAAGAGCCTCTGTAATGTTTCACATCACCATGCTGACATTCTGGACCTCCTCCTGACTTCATATAGATCAGTTGATATTCATTCATTCCAGTGAGAACAATATTTAATAACTAACAATCTTTATCTTCCTTCCATGTCAGGAGTTACTAATGTTAAAATAGTGCAGAGGGCAGCTCTAGAGTATCTTGGAGTTAAGGTGCTAGATGTTATTAAACAACCAAAGAATATTCATGAAATAAATAATTGTATAGAATAGCTCAAACAAACTACAATACAACTAAAAGGGATTTGTTCAGAAATGACTGGGGGTTTTAAAACTCTTTTTTCATTGTGTGTATGTATCTATATAACAGGTTTATATAAATTTTATTGCTTCATGTATTTTTTAATTATTCATACTATATTTTTATAATCTCATCTTTAGTTTCATAAAATCCTGAGGCACAAAGCATTAGGCTTACATATTTACTTTAGGCAAGAAAGCAAACAGTGGCTGATCTTTGGAAAATTATTCGTGACACCAAAGACAGCAGGTCAACAAGTCTCAAGTCTCAAAGAATAATACAGGCTCACCATCCCTTTTGCAATATGTTAATATTTTTGAGTGCTCACTATCTACAAAATAGTGTTATGAAGCATGATACACCATGTTTAACCTTCCCAACTCTTCCAATTAAGTGCTATTATAATTATTTTAAAAATTATTATTATTGCATTCTATAAAAGAAAAGAGGCTTAAAGAGATTAATAATTTGTTCAAGTTCATTCAGTTGGTGAGAGGAGGACCTGTGCTGAGAATCAGATTTCTCTGATAAAACTCCTCCACATTCTTTATATTTGTTTTCTCAAGTGTAACGTGAATCAGAATGGCAAGAATGCTTCAGAATGCATTGTTGTTTGTTCCTCTTTGAGTTTTCTGAGAACTTAATCATCTACTGGCAGAAAATAATACGAGTGGGAATTTAGGAGTTTGCAGCATTGATAATAGTAGCAAGTCTGTTTCAAAAGTTATAAGTAATATAAAAACATGATAAATTATGTGTCTGTCATATTATTTAAAAGATATCCAAATGTAGTGTCCACAGTGCTGATTTATTATTTCCTTAATATGAGTGACTTTAATATTTTTATTTTCTAAAATTTCATTATAGAAAAAATAACGATATCTATGAGTACGATGGTTAATTTAATTGTCAGCTTGACTGGATGCAGGAATACTCAGATAGCTGGTAAAATGTTATTTCTGGGTACATCTGTGAGGGCGTTTCTGGAAAAGAATGCCATTTGAATCAGTGGACTGAGTGAGGAAGATCCACCCTCAACGTGGGTGGGCACAATGCAATCCACAGAGAGCCTGGAAGAAACAAAAAGAGGAAAGGCAAATCTGCTCTCTCTCTGCTGAAGCTGGGACACACATCTTCTCCTGTCCTTGGACGTCAGAACTCCAGGCGTTCCAGCTTTTGGACTCCAGGACTCACAGCAGTGGAGCAGCAGTTCTCAGGCTTGCAGCCTCAGCAGAGAGTCACACCTCTATCAGTTTCCTTGATTCTGAGGCTTTCAGACTTGGCATGAGCCATGCTGCTGGTAGCCCTACTTCTTCAGCTTGCAGACTGTCTCCTGTGGGACTTCTCAGCCTTTATAATGACACAAACCAATTCCCCTTATCTCCTCTCATATGCATTCATATATGGTTCTGTCTCCACTCTGGAGAACCCTGTCTAATACTATGGGGCAGAAATAAAAATATTCTTACAACAGTCTTTCTAGAAAATGCATATTTTACCAGCTATGACTAATATACTACTTATTGCCATCTTATAATTCATTGAAGATAATTGCCCTCAAAGAATATATTACCTCAAAAGAATTTGATATAAATTTTATGAATGAAAGCAAAACATGTTTATCTCAACAATAGTAATTGAGAACTCAGCAAAAAGTGAGAGAAAATTCTAAATAGGAAAGTAGGTAATATTGAGATTAAATATACCCAGGGGGATTTTAAAAACTTGGGAGCTGGTGCATATTGATGAATGGGAAAACTGCTCATTTACAGAGCTCTCTGTAACCACGGAGACTGAGTTAAGAGTTCAAAGCACCTTATATCGTATCATGCATGACATTATAAACATCTGTTTACCTTTCCGGCTTTCTCAGGAGATTTTTGAGCTTTATGAGAACATAGATAATTTCTTAGTAACAAAACCCCAGTGCCTGACATATAACAAATATTCAATCAGAATAAATGAATATCAGAATGAATGAGTGGAGTATGACCTTTGAAATGTGTGGTGCCCAGTTCTGTCAATCTAATTAGGTGGCAGGAATCTGCAGGAGACTGAATTTGTTCATAATTCTTTATCCCCTTCCCCTACTTTTCAATGATTCCCCTTGGGCAAAATATATTTTTCTACCTCTTAGATACTAGATTCAGTCTTAAGACTTGTTCTGAACAATAGAATATGGGATGAAATGAGACTGAGCCAGTTCTGGGATAACATCATGTGTTTTCACTAGGTCTTCTTGTGCTGCTGCCATTTGACATAAGAGAAACCGGGTTCCTGAATGAGGAGGAACATGAGAAGACCTGAACCCAAGCCACAGCCTGAGCCAAGCCCGGTCAATCCCAGATATGCCCACCAGCATCACAGTCTCCAGCAAGCCTGTGAATGAAAAATAAATACTTGTAAGAAACCACTGAATGTTGGGGTTGTTTGTTACGCAGCGTTACTGTAACAATAGCTGGAAAAGGCATCATCAGAAAGCCCTGGAAAGAGATAATAAATACGTGTCAAATCCACTTTCTGAAAAATCATAATGGAACAGGCAAAGGGTAGAGATTCTACAGAATCTAGATAGTTGATGTGAGAGGATTCTAGTAAGAAAAAGCAGGGTGATATCTTTAGGGACTGGGATTCAGAAGAAGAATTTAAATCCTTTGGGAATTGGGAACGTTCATGGAAAGATCTGGGTCTTGGAGGAGATAAATAGATTACAGAGGAAGAGAATGAGACACAAGTCAGTACAATGAGGCTCTCAATGCTAGAAATGGAATACAAGGTGGAGTCCTAGATGTAAGAATAAAGCAAAGTGATAATTGCCTTATTACAGGCATCCTGGGAACGAGGATGCTGTGATGCTGAATGCTTGCATGCCCTTCCACAAGACTTCTCAGTTTCTCTTAACAGTGCATAGATTTGACCCCAGAGTTTGTAGTAAGGAGAAGCCTGGAAGTTAACTCCAGAAAAGTCTAAAGGACTAGTGCGTTCAGGAGTCTGGAAAATTGGGAAGTCAGTGTAAAACTGGTGAAGAATGCCTTAAAAACCACCATCTGAACAAGAGTTTCCCCTGTATCTGGAATCACACGTGTTTGCAATATATACATTCTAGTGGCTGAAGATTCTCTTTGGTGATAATTCAAATTATATGTTTAATTCCATTTTCACAGATTATGTGCTAAATCATGATTGTAAACATTAAAAAAAAAAACTGTATTGGGCAACCTGCCTTTGAAATCAAAGAGGAGGATTTTATTGATAGTGATAGAAGTTACCAGGAAATTCCGTAGTTTGCTATTTCACTAGCATGGAAGCGTAGTCTACAGTAAATAGAAGAACAGGAAGAGAGACATGTGTATTCATTAAGGGGGCAGAGTTTTCCTCAACTATTAACACAATCAAGAAGGAAAAGAATATTCAAAAGACTAATAAATGGTGGAGAAAGCAAGCTCCTAATCTAAATAAGGAAAACTTATCATAAGCTGTGCTCTTCTCTCCGTCTCACTCTTATGATTCACTCCCCTGATCCACTTTTTACTGGTCTCTCTCTACCCCTAGATTACAATGCATTACTGTTCTCCCAGCTGTACTGAGTGTCTTGTTTTCACTGTTATGAGAGAGAGAGAGGGAGGGAGGGAGAGAGAGAGAGAGAGAGAGAGAGAGAGAGAGAGAGAGAGAGAGAGAGAGAGAGAGAGAGAGAGAGAAAGAGAGAGAGAGTGAGCACTGGTTTTCTTTAGTTTCATTTTTCTCCAGGCTTCATTGAGGTATAATTGGAAAATAAAATTGTGTGATCTTAAGGTGAACCATGTGATAATTTGATAAACATGTTTTGTGACATGATTACCGTAATCCAGTTAGTCTACCTCTGGGTCTTTTCTACACGTTTTCAGCTCCCATAGCCTTTACCTCTCCTATGTGCTGTGTTCTCAGCATCCTGCTACTTGATACATAGTCAAATCAGCTTCTATTTAATTCCTTGCCAATCAGTAGTTATAAATAGAGGGGAAGGGAGAGGCACATATTAGAGTAGCAAAGAATTTTTCAAAATATACAAACTGGCCTATCAGTGTACCAGTAATAGTTCTGATACACTGCTGACTAAGAACAAGTCTTGAAGGGGTGCTATAAAGTGACAATTATAGAATTTTGTGAGCAGGAGTTGAATGTTAAAATCATCTAGGTCAATTTTATCATTTTAAATATGAGGAAACAGAGGCCAGGAAAGGAGTGACTTTCCAAAGACATTACTCTTTGTTGACTTAGGGTGCCATTAATCTCAGTTTATACATGTGTATTTTAACGAGGAACTTGGATGTCATGGCTTCAACTGAAGGAATATAACATTTTCTAGAGCAATGTCAGGAGAATGAAAATGTATGATACCTGGTCACAATGCTTATAACATCTGCTAAGATGTTTTATAATATATTATGTCATTTCCTTTACAGGGTCTGTCACCACATTTTATACCTCAGGATTTCTTAAGAATGCCCCCAATAAATACAAGATAAATATTTACAGCAACTAATAACAACAATAATAACAACAAACATACAAACAAACACAGAGAGTCAGAATATCATAGAGCCAAGATGAGGCTTATGGTTCTATTTTGAGATTGACCATTTACTAGTGAATATTTATAAGCCATTTTGAATGTCAGTTTACTCATATGTAAAATAGGCATGGTAACTTATGACTATCGCTGCGAAAATCATTTATTTACTCATGCAGTTGCTGTTCATTAAACATTTATTTGGTTGGAGAGTTTTCTGTGTGTTAGGTTTATAATGGCCAACAAAATAGACATTCTCCTTTCTCTGGCAGAGCTTATGATCATGCATGCAGTTATGTATTTGTGTGTGTGTGTGTGTGTGTGTGTGTGTGTGTGCGTTCGCTGGAGGAAGAAGTAGAAAAATAAATAAGTAAACAGATAAATAAGAAATATAATTTCAGACAGGGGTAAATGTCATAAAGAACATAAAACAAGAGGCTATAACAGAGAAGAAAGTATAGGTGGTGCTGTAATTTAGCTGCAAAGTCAGGAAGAAGGTTACACTTGAACTACAAGAAGGAGCTCAATAAGCAAAGACATGGGAGAAAAGTATTCCAAGCAGTGAAAATAATAAGTAAAAAAGCCCCCAAGTTAGATATGAATATGGCAGGAATAGGAATAGAAAAAGTCTAGAATTATTACAGCCCAGTAAGGAGACATGAGATCAATTTGGAGAAGTGGGCAAGGGCCATAGAGAGTCTTTTAGACCAATATTAGAATTTTGTCTTATACTTTAAATGCAATGAGAAGTCATTTTAAGGTGTTAAGAAGAAAGAGTTTTCATTTCCATGTTAAAATACCATTCTGACTGTTTTATGTAGAATATGTCATAGTAGGGTAAGAGTAGAAAGAGGAAATATTAGTAAGCTTACCACTAGGTACTAAGCAAGACATTTTGTCAACTCTTTGTGGTGGTAGTTACCCCCACAGAAATGAACAGGTGCAGGAAAATGAGTACCTTGTTGATGGATTGTGAGTATGTGACTTTATGGGGAAATATGTGAGTGGGTGACTTTATAGATCAAATATGATCCTGATTTCAGGATCACATCTGGATAGTGACACCTTTTACTGAAACTGGAAAGCTTGGTGGAAAAAAACAGATTTTTATAGAAAAACAAAAACTTTTAACTTTACTTTGTTAAGGTCGCGATATCTATTAAACTTCTAAGAGTATGTAGCAATTAGGCAACTAGGTATATGAGTCTGGACCTCAGTGGAAGAGTCAGGGCTAAAGGTATAAATCTGGGAGTGAGTCAACAAATAGACGCCATTTAAACCCATGAGACCGAATGAGAAATCACAGTGAGAGGATGTAGAATAATTAGTAAGACACAGAATTACATTTATAAAATTCTTATCACAGTGGCCAGAGATGATTATTTTCCATCCTTCCTTCCCTCAAATTCATCTCATACAGGCAACTGAGGCTGCTCATATCTACCATCTCTCTATACCTATCAAAATGGATCACTATCCTATAATTTCTATCCTATCAAAATTTTAAAAAATAAAATGTAATAGAAGTGAGAAGGACAAGGCAAGACAATAGATTAAAAATTTTATGGGCATTTAACACAGAAGACCACCCAATATTTTTAAATACTCTGCATATATGACTGTAATTTTCCACATTTTGTGTTCTGTTTTTCTAAGATAAGGACAACACCAATAACAAAAAAAAAAAAAAATAACTCTTCCTATTTCCAGATTTCTCTTGCTAAGCTGCTATTATCTGATACCAACTAAGTCTGCCAATCAGGTGCTAGCAAACCCTGCTGATAAGTTATATTTTCTTGGAACTTGAATTTATAAGCTAAACTTAAAACTTATTTTATTAGCATTTTCAAAACTGGTTCTCTCAATCCACACTATATGAGACTGACTCCCATCCCAAGACAACTAGAATATTTTGAAAAAAATTTGGTACTCTGATATGTCCCTCTTCTCTCTACTGTATTTATTGTCATCATTTCCTAAATTAGCAAGAAATTAAGCATCAGCTGAGTTAACCATGGATCATGGAGGAGGATTTCTGAGGACATGGCACACAGGGAAAAAAAGACAAATGAGTGATAACTACTGAATAGACAAGAGAGAGATGAAATTGAAGGTTTCAGTGGGAGACAACCAACAAGAAACAACCAATTTATGCCTCAGAACATCAGAAATATTTCATAATTGTACATACACACTATTTTATGAATGAAGAGTTAAGATAAACACAGAAATCCTGATTGGAAGATTTTATAAGTAGAAGTTAGCCCCCTACATAATAACCCCTCTACATAATATAAATGATTGAAGGGGATGAAAAGAAAAGGTACAGACTGGAAGAAAATATTTGCAAACCACATTTTTGACAGAAAGCTAGTATCTAGAACATAGAAGGAACTCTCAAAATTCAACAATCCATTTGGAACCTGTGCAAAATTCAACAATCCATTTGGAACCTTCTTTTGTGAAGAAATATCTCACCAAAAAAAAGATATAGATGGTAAGATAATCCATGGAAAGAAATTCAGTATCATTAACCATTAGAGAAATAAAAATTAAAACCACAATGAGGTATTTATGCACACCTATCAGAAGATATGAAATAAAAGATAGTGACTGAACCAAAATTTGCCAAGGACGCAGAAAAACTGGGTCACTCATGCTTTGCAGTGGGAATGTACAATGTTACAGCCACCCTGGAAAATAATTGGAAGTGTCTTAATTAAATGTGCATTTACCAGGGGACCCAGCAATTGTACTCTTGGGCATTTTTCTCATAGAAATGAAAACTTATGTTCTCACAAGAATAGGTACATGAATGTGTATAGCAGCTTTATTCACAATGGCCAAAAACTGAAAACAACTCAGATGGAATACAGCGGTTGAATGATTAAACTGGCATATTTATATCATTGAATATGTACCAGAAATTAAAAAACATATACTTTATACATGCAATGAATTGGACAAATGCCCAGAGAATGGACATTTGACAAGAAAAAAAAATGCCAATACCTAAAGTTTGCATACTCTATATAATCCCATGTCCATAACATTTCTTGAAATAACAAAATTAGATAATAGAGAACATATTAGTGGCTGATAAGAGCTAAGGAAAAGGGTTGGGTATGAGGAAAGTGGGTGTGGCAATGAAAGAGCAACATATGGTGTGCTTGTGATAATGGAAATGTGTCATATCTTGACTGTGTTGATGCCAATATCTTGGTTGTGATATTTTACTATAGTTTTCTAGGTTGTCACCATTGAAAATATGTGGGTAAAGGGCATAGGATCTTGCTTTATTACTAATATTTTACAACTGCATGTGAATCTGTTATCTCAAAATTAAAAGTTTAATTTAAAACAATCAAACATCTAAAATAATTACTTGGGAAATAAGCCAGACAGACACAAAAAGACAAATACTGTACAATTATATTTACATCTAAAGGAGTACGTAAAATAATCAAATTCATAGAAACATGTAGAACAGTAGCTACCAGGGGCTGGGAGAGGGGAGACCTGGAGTCATTGTTTGATGGCTATAGACTTTCCACAGTGTAAGATGAAAAATTTGGAGATCTGTTGCACAACAGTGTGAATATACCTAACACTACTGATCTGCACACTTAAAAAATGGCAATATAGTAAACTTTATGTTATGTGGGGTTTTTGTTACCACAATAAAAAATTAATTAACCGGGTTTACTTATTGGAGAAATTAACTCAGAGGTTCTGGATTAAGGCCCCAAGGCTCAGTGGTGCACTGAAAAAGGAGACTCAGGTGACAGGCTGCTTTCTCATGTCCAACTCTCTTCTCTCACTTAGCATTTACAGTACTGCCAACTGGACTATACATTGAATGAATTCTTCTCTGGAAAAATATCTGACTTTAGAAAAAGACACAAAAGACACACAGACATTGATATTTGAGGAATCTTCCCAATCCCTGTGTGATCACTTCATATAAAGCTTATTAATTGGTAAGTCCTCTTGAGACACATAAACTTTATTTAAAAAATTATAGTACATAATTATATTTGTCATGTTTTTGTGCTTGGTTATGAATGTGAGAAGACACAATTTTAAAATTGTATATATAATATATACACAGCATAATATATATAGTTTAAAGAACAATTATATGTATAACTACTATCCAATCCAGAAAATTCAATAGTACCAAAATACCAAAAGGCCCATGAAGCCCATGGTTACTGTATCCTCCCCTTCACTCAGATTCTGTAACTGTTTGGAATTTTTCTTTTTAATACTGTAGCTACATGTGCATATATCTTTGGAATACTATATAATTTGACCTGTTTTTAATTTATATAAATGGAACCATAGTATATTAATTATGAGCACCTTCCTCCATTTCACATTGTTTGTCCAAAATTAATTTATGTCAGTGCATAAAAGTGCCATTTATTTGATCTTTTTCTCACTTTTTGTTTAGTTTTATTCTGCTATTGAAAGGCTTTATTAAGCATTTTTGTACATTGTCCAGGTGCAATGTGCAAGAGTTTCCTAATAGTGAAAACATGAGCTCATGTTGCATATGAAAGGCTAACTTTAAAAAATATATTAAATTATTTTCATGTGGAAATAGCAATTTAAATTTTTAACAACATTAATTATTCCACATTCTATTAATAATTGATAATAATTTAAAATTTTTAAACTTAAATTTTTTGTCTGTTATGCATTCAAATGTATCTAATTCTACTTTTAATTTATGGTTAGTTAAAAAATTATGATAAGATTGAGCAATTTTTGACACATGCTCTCTTTTTCTGTAATGTTCCTATTTATTTTTGTTGCCTATTTTTATTGATTCATATGTTTATATGTGTTTTAGATACAAAATAGTGCTCAGTTTTAGGCACGGCAAATATAGGCTATTAGATTTGTGGCTTGCATTTTCGCTATCTTTTAGCATTTTTGTTAGACAAATATTTTTAATTTTAATGCACCCAAATTCATACATTTTTTTTCTTTTTGATTAAGCTTTCCATTTGTCTGTGTTTAATTTAGGAAACCCTTTCTTACCAGGACATTATAAATATAGCATTCTATATTATCTTCCAAAGTTTCTATATCTACCATCCATCTAGGGATGATGGTTTGAAAGGATGGTTTGATGTGAAGGATAACACAATATTTTTTTTAATATGGATGCTTAATTGTCCCAGCAGCATTTGCTTAAATGCCTTTTTCTCATTAAATTTGCTAACCCTATCATAAATTAAACTGCTATATATAGACAGGTCTATGTCTAAAGTCTCTACTGTATTCTATTAGTTTCTTTAACTCTGTTCCCATTGTACAGTGTCTTAATTATTTTAGCTTTATAGTAATTCTTAATGCCTCTTGAGACAGTCTCTTTTCTGAGAGTTTTGAGAGTGCCTTGCCTTTTAATAGGTCTTTTATTCCCAAAAACATTTTAGAATCACTTTATCAAGGAGCAGGAAAAAGAAAAACTTCTGGAAATTGAATTAGAATTATATTGAATTTTGATATGTTCATATATATTTAAATTCCCACTTAAAGTATATTGATATGTCTACAGTATTGATTATTACAGCAAAGATACACAGTAAATCTCACTATTTACTTGGATTTAAAAAAATTGTTTGTCAAGCAGTTGATGAATTTCTCCTCACAGTCCTTTCCTGTTCTTAGTTACATTTATTTCTAGGTACTTCAGAATTTTATTGCATTACAAAAAGCATATATTTTGTTGCATTTAAAAATTGTTTGCTGCTAGTATTTTGAAATGCAATTGAATTTTGTACACTGATTTTGTATCCAGAAATAGTTAAATTATCTTATTAATTCTAATAATGTTGAAAAAACATGCATAAATACATACACAAATTTATTGACTCTCTAGGTAGACAATCATATCATATGCAAATAATGCGAGCTTAATTTTTTATTTTCTAGTCCTTTCTTTTATTTATGTGTGTATTTATCTTTCCTGCATTAGTGACTTGGCTACTTCACTAATAGTAAATCAAAATGATGACAATAGGCACCAATATCTTTTCCCTAATCTTAGAGATAATACTTTCAACATCACAACATAGTTTTAATTTTGTCAGACTTTTGTAGCTTTACCAAATTACAGAATCCCCTTAAATGGCAAAGCATTCTTCTTTATCTTATTATTTTTAAGCATGAACTGATGTTGAATTTTATCACATGCTCTTTGTGCATGTGCTGAGATGATCATAATGCTATTCTACTTTAATCTTTAGTATGATAATCTTTAGTATGATACATTGGGCTTCTTATGCTAATTCAACCTTGTGCTTCTTAAATAAGCTCAATACGGGTCATGCTGTGTTATAATTTTATTCATTGTCTTCTCAGGCTAATATTTTGCTAAGGGTGTGTTCCTTTATATCGATGGGTAAATTTGTCCTGTAATTTTCCATTACCTACTGTCCCTTTTGAATTTTTGGTATCAAGGTTATGCTAGCCTCATAAAATAAGTTTAAAAAATATATCATTTTTTCTCTGTTCTGAAATATAATAAGTGTAGAATTGATTAACAGAACTTGTCATCAAAATTGTGTGGGCATGGAGTTGTACCTATGGGACATTTTTAACTGTTGATCAATGTTTCTATTAGATTTGGAATATTTAGACTTTCTGTAATTCGTCAGATTAGTTTGGATCAGTTGTATTTTTCTGAATTTGTTTATTTCACAAATATTTTCAAAATGATTCACATAAATTTATTCATATAAATAAACTTATAGTATAATATCTATAACATCTGTACTATTAAATTGATCTTATACAAATTTATAAATTCAATACAACCCTCATCAAAATCCCAGCAGATGTTTGAAGGAGAAATTGATAAGCATATACAGTCTATGCTTACATGAAAGCACAAAGAATATAGACTAGACTAGCTATTCTTGAAGAATACTTGGAAGTTTTAAACTACTAGATACCAAGATTTATTATAGCTACAATAATATTATAGTATTGGTCAAAGGATATACACATAGACCAATGAAACAGAATTGAATGTCAAATATAGGCACCTGATTTACTTAAAAGGCAGCCCCATAAACTAGTGAGGAAAGGAATAATCTTTTCAGTAAATAGTGCTGGATCCATTGGATATCTGAGGGAAAAAAAAAATTGACCCTTGATCCTTTCTGTCACACCATACAAAAAGTAAACTTTAAGTGGATATAAAACTAAATATGAAAGGTAAAACATAAAGACTCCCGAAAAATACATAAACAAATATATATATGATCTTGCCTTTGACAATGATTTCTTTTTAAAAAATTGATATATAATAGTTGTACATATTTTGAGGATACATGTGATATTTTGATACTTGTATACAATGTATAATGATTAAATCAGAGTAATTGGGATATCCATCACGTCAAACATTTATATTTTCATTGTTTGGGGAATGATTTCTTAATTAAGACATAAAAGTCCTAGTCATTAAAGAAAAAATGAAATGGTTGACTTTATTAAAATGAAAAACTTCTGTTCATTTCAATATACCGACAATAGAATGAAAATGCATGTCAGACTAGAAGAGTATTTACAGTCTTCTGTTTGTTGTAGAACTTGTATCCAAGGAAAAGACAAGCAACTCCACAAAAAAGTAGGCAAAAATAGTGAAGTTATTTTAAAAAGTTGATATCTAAATGCCAGTGAGCATATGAAGGATGAACATTAGTCATCAGAGATAAGCAAATTAAACCAAAATCAAATAACACTATACAGCTTCCAGAATGGTTATAATAAAAAAAGATAGAAACTTTCAAGTGACCTTAAAGATGTTGAGTAATTATAAAGACCACACTTGGAGGGAATGTCAATTTGTACACACACTTCAGAAATTGTTTGTTATTACTTACCAAGCAAAATATATGCCCTATCCAATCAGTCTATTCCTCCTTTGTATACATCCAAATAAACGTGTACATGGACCACCAAAAGTTATGTCTGAAAATATGCACACGAGCTTTATTTACAATAGCCAAAATTTGGAAACAACCAATGTTCTTCCACACTAGAATAGATACACAATTTGTGGTTTATTTTTACAACGTAATACCACCTAGTAATTTTTTTAAAAAACTGTTGCTACATGCAACAACATAGACTGATCTAAAAAGTTTTATTTCGAACAAAATGTATAAGCCCAAAAGGGAATATTCTTTGTTTCTATTTATATGAATTTCAAGAACAGGCAAAATTAGTTGATCATGACAGAAGTAAGAACACTTGTGATGGGTATTAGTTGGGAGAAGCTTAAGGGCAAACCTGAATGAAATACATTGTATCTTGGTCTTGACGATGGCTACATATGTAAAGATTCATTGAAAATTTGAGGTTTGGTCTATATATAAGATCAAATAAAATAAAAATAAAAAGAAATAAAGTCTACATATCAGAATAGTTCATACCAACTGTAAAATTCTAGATTCTGTGTCTACTAGAGAAAATAAATTATGTCTTTGGAAATTATACATCAAGTAAAATTCGTACAGGAAAATAAACTGCAGAGATGAAAATTGAAATCTGAGTGCTAAGGTATGAACTTTTAAGAAGTGATTAGAAGAGGTTGGGGTTAATCATAAATGATTCCTGGGACATTCAAACATAATTCCATTATAATGGAAATTTATACACAGGAAAAACAAATAAAAGAAAAAAATATATATAATTTCTTAAAAAAGGCAAAAAATTCCTATCCATGAGAGAAAAAAATGGTATAGTTGACTTCTTTAGAAAGAAAACTTTTGATCATTAGAAGATACTAATAAGAGAATGAAAATGCAGGAAACAGACAACATTCATTCATTCATTTCTGTCCTGAAATGAGCCTTTCATTTGTGACTGAATGTGAAAATTTAAGCAAATCCAAGATAAGACCTGGGTTGAGTGACAGGCTGTACTTCCAAGGCGGGTCCAGTGAGATGGCCCAGTAGGTGTCAGGCCTGGGCATGAGGGATGAGGGTGGATGGGAGTCAAGGTGGGCAAAGGGCTCAGGTCAGCAACCTCTTCCTCAAATTTTGCTCAGGTTCAGCCTTACCCTTCTCTGCTATCTTGGAGCTAAACGTGGATGACATGCTGAAGACTTTAGAATGGGAAGCATAGGTATTACAAACTTCTCAGATGATGATGTTGTGGATCCAGTGGATTATGTTGCAGACATTGATCATATCAGATCACAGAAGACAGAAGACTGTGGAGAGAGCTACCAGGCTAATGTACATGCTTAGTCATGCCATGAAGGCCTGCTTGCCACAAAGTTGGAGACTATGTGTGTACAGTAGGAAGATGAACTGATAGTTTCAGCATATGTGTGTGTGTGTATATATATATTTACATCTGTGTGTGTATACATATATATATATATAGAGAGAGAGAGAGAGAGAAAGAGAGAGAGAGAATGAAAATAAAGAACAATTGAACTTAGTTTTAAGACAGAGCGTATACATGTGCTTATTTGTGTGGATACATATTTAAGACTGTGTCAATATCAAAATGCTTATGTTAGTTTAATACCAACAAAAGAGAAATTACTTCATTGTATATGTGGAAGGCATATGGCAAGTTTTGACAGAGCTAGCTAGCATTTATTATCAACATGTAGTTTGCGATATTTTTAAATGATTTTTTGCTTGATTGGCATCATTGGCTCTTCTTGAAGCCAGTGATGTTTATTATTCATTGGTTCTGGGGTTCAATTTACTATTTTCCATAGTTCCAACTGCTTCTTCTTAATAATGAGGTAGATATTAAAAAGTAAGCAACTGTGTCATCTTTATAATAACAAAATACCACATGAAAGAAATAATAATCTGTTGCTGGAAAGGATTCAGAGTTTTGGGTTTAGATTCTGCTCCTTTGCTGACTATAGTTAACAAAGATCATGGAATCATGCCTTTTTTTCCATATATTATCACTTTAGAAGTGCTTGAGGAAATAAAAATGATTAAGGATTGTGCTGAATTATGCACACAGTAAACCATGATTCAATTTTATTTTTTAATGAAAAGAACTATATATTCAAATGATGAAAATGAGTAACCACCAAGTAGCCAGAATTATTGTATTGAAATAAAATAAAAGATATAACAAATTAAATGACTATACATGCAAGCAGCTTGTTTGAAAACTATGTGTGTATATATATATATATATATATATATATATATATATATATCTGTATATATATATATAGTAACAAGACTTGAATTATATATTACAACTTTTCTTCTTCCTTTTCTATTCTGGACAAACTGACAGTTCTACTCTCCTCTTAATGAGTCAACTAGCACTCATCATGGGACCTCAGTAGAACTTCCTTTTCTCCCTGGAATGCACCACCCCACCTCCCCAAAACCTATGCATGATATTCAGGCCTCCTGTCAAATATCAAGTCCTCAAAGGTACTTCCTCACTACTTTGTTTAAAACAATACTTCTCAAAGGTTAACATGCCTGTGAGTCACCTGGGTTTCTGTTTAATATGCAGATGCTGGTTCCATAGGTCTGAAGGGAGGGGAGGTTCAAGTTCATACATGATGCTTATGCTGCTGGTCTCTGGAGCATACTGCACTTTGAGTTACAAAGTCTTATTATAAAGTACCTATAAAGTACTCCTTAACCCATAACTGTATCTTCTTTTATTCTACTTTGTTTTTCTCCACAGCACTTGTGTAAGCACACCACAATAGCCATTCAGACCATATTGTTAGGCTACCTAAAGGGAAGCCATTTTGCTTCCAGTATGCTTTTGGTTTGTTGCATCATAAAAGTTTAGAATTCAACCTGCAGTTTGCTTACATGGCTGCTGGGCACGAGATTATAAAATGACCTTTTTCCTCAAGGAAAAACAGGATCAAGAGTTCAGAACACTGAATGTTTATGGCAGCACAATTCACTATTGCATGGTCATGGAAACTACCCAAGTGCCCATCAATTCATGAGTGGATAACTAAAATGTGGTATATGCTCACAATGGAATATTACTCAATCCTAAGAAACGATAGTGAGCTAGCACCATTTATGCTAACCTGGATTAAGCTTAAGCTTAAGCTTTTGTAGTTTAAGCGAGATGACACAAGACCTGGAAAATGGGCTACACATCTACTCGCCATCAAATTGGTACTGACAGACTAAAACTATGATGCTCAAAAAATGGTAGTGCTCAACAGGGATTTGGGGGGGTTGACCCACATCTTAAGGATGTGGTAAGCATTGTGCGGGGGAAGGGATTACCTCTATCCCTTTTTAGGGAGAGGCAAAGATACACATTGTAACCAAAATATCTTTAAAAAAAATCTGTTATTGGGAGGTGGACAGGTGGAAGGGGGGAGGAGGGGAAGGGTATGCACTTACATGGTGGGTACGGTGCACACCACTTAGAGGCTGGGCATGCTTGAAGCTCTGGCATAGCGGGGTGGGGAGAGGGGGCAGGGGCAAGATATGTAACCCTAACAATATTTGTACCCCCATAATATGAGGTAATAAAAAAATAATTAATAAATAAAATAAAAAATGATATCATATAAAAAAAAGAGTTCAGAACACTCCAACCATAGACTGCTGATGACAAGATCCACCAAATGACCTATTGTTTGCTGATAACCATGGAGCAAGTCATGATGACTTACACAAAGCTTGCTGTCTGCCAAGAACCCCTTTTACCCCTTCCCTTTATAAATTGCTCAGTGATCAGAGAGGATGAGCTGGTCTTTGAGATGAGATAGTCCTCTGCCATCTCCTCAGGCTGCCAGGACTTGAATAAACCACCTTTCCTTCACCAGCTCTTGCTTTTTGTGTTTGGTTCTTGGGTGGTGAGCAGACAAACCTGTGTTCAGCAACACTTGTAACATCATAGCTTTAGTCACTTAGTAATTATTTATTAAATTCAGTTAGTTAGTTTGGGTTGTGCTTGCTTATTGTCCATCACCTCCAGGAAACTAAGTATCTTGGGATCTGGGACTCTGCATGTTATTTACCTCTGTGTTCTAGCATTTAGAACAGTAAAACACACAGAACATACTAAAAACTATTCATCAAATAAATGACATATCTGATGTCCCATGCAACAAATAGTAATTTTTTCTGATGTAATTCAGTTGGTTTCTCTTTTTGTTTTTGTTTTTAGAGATGGACTTCAGGCACAAATAATTGAGTTAATTGTACATGTCAGTTCATGACCCATTATCTCTATGTTCATTTTCTTTTACCTCTTACTTTCACATTCCCTTTTCTTTTCTCCCCCCGTATACTTCTACTCTATGGTGTTTAATATAGGCCCTTCAATGTTTATTAATCTTTGCAAAATATGTGATATTATTTTATGAATATTTTTAAATTTAAATGAATGTCATTTTGCCATGAAACTTATTCTGTTTTTATTTCTACTTGGCACAGTTTCCAAGATTTATCCATAAGTTGAGCATACAACCAGATGCTTAATTCTAACTAGATGCTTAATTCTAACAACTGTATTATATCCCATAGTACACATCAATGATATTTTGCTTAGCCATACCCTAGTGATAGAATCCTAGGTGGTATCCAATCTTATAACAAGCAATTGAAAATCTGCTAATACTCAATAAGGACAGTAAGAGTCATGGCATATGAACCACAACCCACTGCCTTTTTCTATCTTCTATGCCAGAATGATAGAAACTCCCGTGCAGGTGAGTGCAGTCAAGAAAACAGGGCTCCCACTTCCTTCATCTCCAGGCTAGAGCTATAGTATCTTCTCATGACAGGGAGGACATCAACATTTCTCATCCTGCCCACTAGTTACCTGATGTAGAAGCTAATTCTGCATTGGCCATAACACATTGAGAATTCTGGGGACCCAACTGATCTCACCCCATCTCACTTGTAACATTCAGTCATAAGGAAGAGGCTTTATGCTGAGAGGGGCCAGCAGAGATTAAGAGACTATCAACCTCCTACTGAGCGCACTTCTCCTAAGGTAGAAATCTCACTCAGAGGAAAGCATACCACTATCCCTGCCCCCAAATCTGGAGCTAAGGCTCAGAGGCTTCGATCAGGAATGTGTGAAAATAAATAAAATTTAAAAGCTGTTGGAATTCTCCAAATCACTTTAAGTCTTATGAGAGATGACTGTGATCTGAGTCACATATGGTTACAACTTCTGTTCTCAGATTATAGATTAACTTACTTTCTTATTTTTCCTGTTCCTTATAATGACTAGAGAGAATTAAATAATATCAAGGACAAAAACCTGCTGCCTTCTTATTATAATTAATTACCCTTGTTAAAAATTAACTTCTAATTATCAGGGAAATGCAAATCAAACCCACAATGAGATATCACTTAACTCCAGTGAGAATGAAATTTCTCAAAAAGTCCCAAAACAATAAATGTTGGCATTGATGTGGAGAGATAGGAACACTACTACACTGCTGGTGGGATTGCAAAGTAGTGCAACCTCTATGGAAAGCAATATGGAGATACCTTAAAGTGATACAAGTAGATCTACCATTTGATACAGCAATCCCATTACTGGGCATCTACCCAAAAGAACAAAAGACACTCTGTAAAAAAGACATTTGCACTCAAATGTTTATGCCAGCACAATTCACAATTGCAAAGATGGGGAAACAACCCAAGTGCCCATCAATACATGAGTAGATTAATAAAATGTGGTATATGTATACCATGGAGTACTATTCAGCTATAAGAAACAATGGTGATATAGCACATCTTGTATTTTCCTGGATAGAGCTAGAACCCATTCTACTAAGTGAAGTATCCCAAGAATGGTAAAATAAGCACCATATATACTTACCAGCAAATTGGTATCAACTGATCAACACCTAAGTGGACATATAGGAATAACATTTATCAGGCATTAGGCAGATGGGAGGAGGGAAGGGGGGATGGGTATATACATACATAATGAGTGTGATGTGCACCATCTAGGGGATGGACACACTTGAAACTCTGACTCCGGGGCGGGGGGGGGGGAGGAGGATACGGCAACACACGTATCCTAAACATTTGCACCCCTATAATATACTGAAATAAAAAAAATTAACTTCTTGTGTGTTGCTCTGCTTTGCTTAGAGCAGATGACAGAAAACCCATGAGTATTATACCCTTTGTAAAAAACAATGTTAAATGTACCCTTTCCCCCTAAGAAAAACCTGCTGCCTATAACCAATCAAATTGCAGTAAGTATGTGCCAAACTTGTATGAATAATGTTGTAATACCGCTAAACATTCCTCTGTCTCTGCCTATATGAATGAAATCTTAATTTTTCTACTTAGGAATGCTGACCCCAGTCCTTTAGAGTTGGTGTCTCTGGGTGGTCCATCTTCCTACTTTGTGCTTGAATAAACTCTCTTTGAATTATATTTGGTTATTTTAGGTTGACAAGGAAAGTCAGGCCATAAAACAGAGTTGCAAAAATAATTCCTGAAGAGATGGACTTATTTGAAAAAGAATATGGGAATATTAAAGCCCTAAGGGCACCTTCAAAACAATAAAAGTTATGATGGAAAGCAATTAAGGGGAGACTGGTAGCCTCATTAGAGATATAAGCTCAGACATAGGTCACCTAGTTCGCCAGAGGGAATCAGAAAAAGAAATAGATAAAAAGAGCCTTCCTGGAGTCAGAAAAACCTCAAACACTGACTTTAAAACTTCATGTAAAAGATCTCAAATTAAAATGGATGAGAATTTAGAACAAATTATGAGCCTGAGCATTGTTGAAAACAATAATGCAATTGACTAGTAATTAGTGAGATTTCAGGGCTGTATGTGGGAAAGACAAAGGGAACTCTGGTAAAAGTACCATCATCTCCAGGTGGTTATGCACACACCTGATGCTCTACCCTCTGATGGGCAATACCATAGGCTTCACAGTAAGTGGAAATGCACTGCACTAAAATCATCAGCTACTCGCTACATAAATCGGCAAGTCAACAACACAAACCATGGAAGGGAAAACAAACCATACACAAAGTTGCTTCAGCATATTATCTAAAGCGTCCAGTTTTCAACAACAACAAAAAAAGAAGACAAATAAATAAATAGGAGAGTATGACCCCTACACTAGAAAAAAAAGTAAACAACAGAATTTCCTATGAGAGTGACCAGATATCAGATTTAACAACAAATTCAGAGTATCTATTATAAATATGTTCAAAGAAGTAAAGAAAAATTACTCATCAAGATGCAGTTTATAAAATATGCTGGACGTCAAAAGCAAACAGAAATCTTGAAAGCAAAAACAAAAAATGAAACATCACATATGTAAAAAGAAAATAAAAATCTCAGGATCACTCCCTCAACTCTTTATGCGAAAGGGAAAGAAAAGACCTCAGGCACCTATGAAAAACTGTCCCCACAGATCAGTCATTAAGGAAATTCCTTGCTGGCCTTCCATAGCAAGGACATACAAATTGTAACTTTAGGTTTGCAGGCTATATCTAGCTCCTAAAACTAAAGTCTGTTCAATTCTACCCTATTAATGAATTACAAGTTTTTCTTCATAGGTGCAGAACAAAGACAAGATAGAATCAGACATTCTTCTACCTACACAGGGACATGTAAATAATTGATGCTTCCTTTACTTTCTTTTTCTCATCTAACATTTATGTTATCTTCTGTTAGTCCCTTTTTCACTTCTAACATTTACATTATCTTCTTCTTCTTCTTTTTTTTTTTTTTGAGACAGAGTCTTGCTTTGTTGCCCAGGCTAGAGTGAGTGCCATGGCATCAGCCTAGATCACAGCAACCTCAAACTCCTGGGCTCAAGCAATCCTGCTGCCTCAGCCTCCAGAGTAGCTGGGACTACAGGCATGCGCCACCTTGCCTGGCTAATTTTTTTATATATATTAGTTGACCAATTAATTTCTTTCTATTTTTAGTAGAGATGAGCTCTTGCTCAGGCTAGTTTCGAACTCCTGACCTCGAGCAATCCGCCTGCCTCGGCCTCCCAGAGTGCTAGGATTACAGGCGCGAGCCACCGTGCCTGGCCATTTACATTATCTTCTGTATAAAGTAGATTTTCCTGTGTCTCACAAGAATGTAACCATTTTGTCTCACTACCCCTCCCTGCCTTTTGTTTCTTTCTGTATGCCTTTAAATGATAAAACTTCCAAATTCCCCTCTGGGAAAACATCCATGGCTTTGTCTGTGGTTTGTGTTTTTCCTAGGCATATCCTCATCTTTGGCTTACTTTACCTCCATTGATTGAGACTTTTGCCTCAGTCACTTATTTTGAGTCAACACATATGAGAATTCCAACAAGGTTAACAACTGAACTTCTCATCAGAGATGATGGAAGTCAAAAGGAATGACATTCAAACAGCTCTAAGAAAAAAAAAAAAACTGTCAACCAAGGATGTTATATCCAGAAATATCACTTTTCAAAATGAATATAAAATAAAGACATTTATAGTTGAGCAATCACTAAGGAAATAACAACAACAATAACTAGTGAAAAGTGATTAAAAGAATTAAAATGTCAGATTAGAAAATACTTAATGAATCAAAAACTAGATATCCACACTTTGCCAATGGGCTCTATATGTGTGTCAGGGCACATTTTTAAGGAAGTTTGTACAGGAAGTTTGTAACTCTATTTTTGTCCTTCACTTCCTGCTTGACAAGGCCAGTGAAAGTGAGAAATTTGAGGATCTCTCATGTTTTTTCTGTACATATAGATCCCAAGAATTATTAATATATCAGAGCTTTTCATGGTCCATTATGGACATCATCTTACTTTGTTGTTGTTTTGTTTTGTTTTGAAGGCAGAGTCTTGCTCTGTTGTCTGGGCTAGAGTGGACATCTTGTTTCACAGCACTGTCTTAGCAGGAAGCTCTTCCTCCTCATATAACCTCTAAGTTATATCATTCATATCTAAAATTTGAGCTTTTGCTGAGATACGTATGACTTCCAAATAGAAGTCGATCCATGTAGATGCTCCACAGATAACTGATTCTAGGAGTAAAATATAGGATTCATTATTTTCTTTCCAGCCAAACCCCACCTCATCACCCAAGTCAAAAACCTATGAATTTCCTTAGTCTCTTTTTTCATTCATTTCTCCGTCTATATCTACTCAGTTATACAAATCTCTAAATTGTACTTAGTTTTATGTCTTTAGTTTATTTCATTCATTTAATATAGTCTTTGTCTTAGTTCAAGTTATCAACACTTTTGGAGTAAACTGTGGTAATAAACTCCTCTCTGAAATGATCATCCAACTAGTCTTTTTGTCTCAAATGCATATCTTCTCTAAATTATTTCCAATACTGCTACCATAAAGTAATCTTTATGAGCGCATAAAAATGTAATATGAGAGTATTTTAAGTTTTACTTTATCCTTTACAGTGAAACTCACACCTGATCACTCAAGACCCGCTATGATATAGTTGCTGCCAACCCCTTTAGCTTCATCTGCACCCATTTCCCCACATGAACCTTTTGCTCCCTTCATATAAAATAACTACAAACTCATAAACACATTTATGGCATAGCACTTTTTCTTATTCTGCTCTCTTCTCTTCGCCTATTCTCTATTTTTCTTTTATCTAACCAATACCATACTGCTAACCTCAGTTTAAGAATTGTGTTTTCTAAGATGCCTACTCAAATATAATTCCCATTTGAATTGGAAAGCATTTACACTTTTCTGGCTGCATAGACTGTATTGCTGAGCCTGAGAATATCTCTAGAATAGTACTTACTGAACTTGACAGATCTGTGATATCTATCACTCACTACAATGTAAACTTCATGAAGGCAGATATCATGCATTATTCAACTTTGTCTCTACTGGCACTCAGAAAAATGCCTGACACATAGAAATTTCTCAAAAATGTTTGTAAATATCTAAATGAAAGAAACTGTTTGCTCACCACCAGCCTGTTCATATCTACTGCAATCTTGGTGATAAACTTAGAACTGGGGTAAGAATGGCTAGTAGTAGCCCGTTAACTTCAATTAGCACCAGGTGGCATCTGAATATGACATTCCTTCTGATATTTAAAGCAACTTTTGTGTATACATGAGTTTGAAACATTATTATTTATTAGCCACCTTAATTCTGGGATTCATGTGCATTTGTTGTGTCTTGACTAACAAGGCTGTATTAACTTATAGTAGTATATGTTATTGAGATTGAAATACCTAAGATGCATTCAATAGCTTGTAGAAGGCATTGCTTCTTATATTGTACACATGTGCAATGAGTCACCGCTCTTCTGTTCTGGTACACCTTTCCATGATGCAATTGAAAATGGCCTTGCATGAGGCATCCATAAATAAAGCTATTCAATAGCACTGCTTGACTGAACCGTATTTTCCCTTATGAAGCCAATGGGATATCTCAACAGGTGGTTTATACCAGTACATACAATAAAAGTGAAAAAAATGATATAATGTAAATACTATTTATAAGCACTCTTTGACTTCAGAGCCAGTGAGATCTTTACATTAATAACAAGGTTAAAAAGACACAGGCAATGCAAACTGATGTTCAGAATGTTTATTGATCTGTACAGATCCTGGACAGGAATACTTGGTAAAAATCACAATGTTTTGATGTCTCAAAGGTATGAATAACTATCCTGAAAAGCTCAAACCCAGAGGGGGACCAGGATTGGCAGCAGCTAAGGGATAGGGTGAGGTTGGTTTGTGCTGCAGAAAATGCTGGCAATGGATGAGGCAGGAGGTGGTTTCAGGAAAGCAGACATAATTTCACTAGCTATGAGTTTCCTTCAGAAAACTAGATGGAATCAGGAAGAAAATTTCAGTATTAAGCAATGTTATAACAAAAGGCAATTGTGGACCTAGGAAAAGGGTTCCAAGTACAGGAAGCATTTTAACAGACATTGGGGTTGGAGGGCTACCTTGGAACAGCAAGGATAGAGCCTGCCTGGTCACACAACCACAGCCCGTGTCTGGAAAGGAGATTGACGGCACGCCCCATTTACCCATATTCACATGTCATTCAGCATATGTCTCCTCGTGTCCCAAATAATATGTTTTCTAACTGACAGGGACCCTTTTAAGAGAGAGCCCACCATTTGTAAAAGTGACAGACAGAAGCTTCCAATTAATATAGCACTGAGGCAGCCTCTTACAAAGACTGTTCATGTCAAGGATTATTCACCAATAAGAAGAGCCAGAGGTGCATATTGATTAAAAGCTCAGGGTTTGTAACTAGTGAGGCCTGTGCCCAAATAATAGACATGTCACCTACATTATGTGATATGAAAATATTTATCTAAACTTCCTACACCTCAGTTTTCTTTTGTTGTGAACTGTCATAACAAACCACCTCATATAAGCACTCATGATGTACTATATATAAAGTGCCTAATATAGCATTTGAATCACATAAATGATTTAAAAATGATAGCTTTTAGTAGCTAAGTTGAAGGAACAAAGTGACATGTCAGGCCACACCATGTTATAATGCTAATATTTATGTTCCTTTTGAGATTCTATAGTAGTATGTTGTAGTATTTTAAGGAAAGATTACAGAAGAATGGTTCTTAGACAATTAGAGACTCTGTATGGGCTTTTAAGAGGCTCCTTCCTGATGACAAGACACTGCACTAGAAAGCAGAGGGTGCTCACCTTTGGCACTGACCAGCTTTGGCACTGTATATAGGTAACTTTACATTTCTGGCCTTTATTTCTCTTCTAATTAAGAAATTTAAGTGACAAAGAAGAAAGATCTACCTCCACTAGTTCAAGCCCAAAGTGATAATTATTATGCCTCCCTTTCTGAAGAGTAATAGGTACTATTGCAACCCCAAATTGATCTCATGTTATAGAAGAGGCTGTCACATGGCTCACACTCACACACAGAAATTCAGCAAGTCCTCCCAGGCCAAGAAATGTATATAGCCAAACGTTATATGGAGCTGGAACTAGAAAGTGAGAAAATGCAATAATTTCTCTTACCTTTAGGTATTATGACATCTTTCTCATGTCCACTTCCTTTATACTGTTGCAGCATCTTCTTCCCTTCCCACCTCTAGACTATTTTTCTTTGCTTACGCATCATGGGCATATCTACTCCATTACAAACCTTGCTTCTTTATTACAATCACAGAATTTCAATCACATCACTTAGCACAGACTGACCACAGTGCTAGTGTATCTTTATCCAAATATGGGAAAAACGATACATTCCACAGTATGGACTGGTTTCCCTGGAGTCAGCTACTCATATTTTATTTAATCAGCTATTGACACAATGGACTTGCATGGAGATGATTGCATTATAGGTGTTTGCCCTGTAGGAGGAGTGAGTTAAGCTAGACAGAAAATTTGAATACAAACATTTATGTATAGAACATTTTCTTTGTATATCTAATGAGGGAGATAGAGCCTGTAAAGTCTAACATTGTTTAATGGGTGACAAATCCAATTAAACTACATTGATTTTGTTATTCTGCTGCTGCTACATCTTCCATTATAAAATTTGAAGCTCACAAATTGAGGATTAGAAGAATACATTCACCTTGAAAGCAATAAGACATAACACATAAGGTTAAGTTTTAGTTTGACCACTGCCCATAATTTTCCTCTTCAGAAGTAATCATTGTTATCATGTGGCATTTCCTTCCAAAACTTTTCCTATACTTTTCATACATACATCTGTACCCAGGAGAAAAATGTATAGATTTTTAATTATTTTAAAATAATGACATTATACTGTTTTGCAACTAGTGTTTTTGACACCCACATTGTGCCTGAAGATGTCCCATTTCAATAAATACACATATTTATCATTTATCTTAAATTATGTATACTATTCAAATTTAAGGTTGTACTCTTATTTAACCTCTGTCATATAGGTAAACATTTAATTTGTGTATAATTTTAAATGCTACTGCAAATAATCTTTCTGTAGAAGCTTCTTCATGACATGAATAAAAGTTTCTCTAGAGTATAATATACACTTGTGGTCGAAATGGTTGGATTCAGGTATATATGCAATCTTTAAAGTTGGCAGACATTGCTATGTAGATCTCCAATATGGTGGTATTAGTTTACATGGTAACAGCAGTATATGGATGTTTCTGTTGCTACACCTCTTTACCAGTACTTGGTGTTGTCTAATTTATTAATTTCTTGCCTTTTTGATGGGTCTTAAATAGCTTCTGATGGTTATAATACATATTTGTGTGGTCACTATTGAGATTAATATTATTTTCATGTGTTTTAGCCATCTCAGAATTGAATGTTCATAACCTTTGGTAATTTTCCAAAGGAAAATGTTTCATATTCTTTGGTAATTTTGTTTGTCTTTTGTAATTAACTGACTCGTAAATAATAGCCTCTGTGTGTTCTGGATAATAACCCTATGTCTGTTATATTTGGGAAATATAATTTCTCCTACTCTTTATTTGAAATTGAATTTTGATCAAGCTACTATGTCAAAATTTTGCAAACTTCTGATATATTTAAATATATTCATTTTTTCTTTCATTATAGCCTTTTTTAAAAAAATGCCACTCTGCTCCAATTATGAAGCATGCACTTTTGTATTTAATTAGTATAATCGATTGTACCAATACACTTTACGGAATAGTCTAACCTTTTCCCATGACTAGAAAGGCCATTTTTATCATGCACCATAGTCATAGTATCATTTTTTTAAGTTTATAAAAAATGTTATTACATCCTGCATAAATGATTTATACTAAGCACATATTCCAACCTCTTTCTAGTGGACCTCACTGTAATGCAGAGATTAGAAAGCTAATGGTGCAGTTCTCAGTGTCCTTGGCCACCAGGGTGCCAGTGAAATTTAAGTCCTGCCTATCAAATGCATTCCTACAAACCTGAATTATAACCAAGTTAAGAAGGAAAGGCAGTGACCAAAAGTGAAAAAGTTCTGGAGCCAGAACTTTGTGAAGTACTTTCCCAATTAGGCAAGAAATCTCTGAGTTGTGACAGTTACCTTTTTACCTAGCCCCCCTGGCATGGATTTATAAATCATCCCTGGAAGTTTATCCTACAGCATGTTCTAGTATACTGTGAGTCATTTATTATCCTATGTAAACCCCTTTCTACTTAAAATGGCAAGTATAAATTTTGTTCTCTGCATGGGAACACTGAACAATTTAGTGTGTCAAAATGAGAATCTTAGGTCTGATCTCATCCAAAAACCTGTTCTATCTGTTCACTTTGGTCTTCTTTTAAAATTTTAATAAAGTAGTTTTGTTTTTTCCTTAAAATTCTTACATATACATACACATATACGTTTATAAGTATATGAGAATTATATAACATACATTGCTTATTACTCATATTTAATATATAAACATATATTGCTTATTACTCAGTGTATTAATATTAAATGTTTTGTTTAAGTGAATAAAGAAATTTTTTCTTTTTCCTTATGTTTTATGATATGGTGCTGTTTTGCAATAATGAGGATCTTTCAGTTGTTAGTGACACAATCTCCCTTCAAAATGGCCTAAGCAAAAATAAGAAACTTATTGACTTATTTTAAAAAGTTGGAATCAGAACTCAAACAATGACACCAGGACTCAGAATCTCTCTATCACTTGTATCTGTTTTCCTCTGTGCCATCTTTTCAGGCAGGCTTTCTGCTTTCCATAGTAAAACTTCCATCAACAGCTTCAGGGATATAGCCCATCAGCAAAGCAAAGCCAGCTGAAGTGAGTTTCTCTTCCCCACCAGTTCCATAGTAACTAAAAACCTTGGCAGGTAGGTAAAGCATTATGATTGGCCAGGGTTGACCCATGATGCCAGAGCAAACTGGGACAGGCTACTCTAAAACATCTGGAGGACTGGAATACTACGGCAAAGTAAAATTGAGGCAAGGATTCTAAAAGTGGAAGAAATGGATGCCATGCCAACAAAAGTGTACATATCAACTACCAAGAACTATATAAAAACTCTGTTCATTTTTTATTGTTGATCTCTTCTATAGCCTTTTTTCTGAACTCTCTAATTAGTTTTAATATTTTTAGTTTGTTTCTTTGATATTTCTAGGCAAATCATCATATCAATAAAGATTAAGTAATTCAATATGAAATGTCCAATTTTGAATCAAAAGTTTAGTTTATTATACCTCAAATAAGAAGCAACACAATTAATCAAGGTATGCACCTAAACTATCAAAAGTTTTCCCATCTTAATGGTAGCCGGTTTATGCCAGCAGGGAAGAAATCTGGATAGCAGATGGAGATGAAATCATGAAAAGCGTTTTCCACAGCTTGTTGAGAATTGAATATTTTGCCTTGCAAGAAGTGGTTCAAAGCCTGGAAGAAGTGGTAGTCAGTTAATGCAAGATCTAACGAATACAGAGGATGACAAAGAGTTTCGAAGTCCAGCTTCCTTGTAGCTTGAGCAGCATTATTTGTGCTTGACCACTTGACATGTGGTCAAGTGTTGCCTTGCAAGAGGATTGGGCTATCTCTATTGCCCAAACTCAGCTGCTTAATTGCAAGCATACTCGTCATTTTGTCCAATTGCTTGCAGTAGACATACTCTGTAATCGACTGACCAAGTTTCATGAAGTTGTGGTATATAATAGCAGAACTGGACCACCAAACAGACACCATTAGCTTTTTTTGATTAAAGTTCAGTTTTGGACTGTGTTTTGGCACTTCATCTTTATCCAACCATTGTGTCAAATACTTGAGATTGTCAAAAAGAATCCATTTGTCATCACATGTAACAATACAGTGTAGAAATGGTTCACCTTTATGGTGTGACAGCAAAGAAAGGCAACCTTCAAGACGATTTCTCTTCTGATGCTTGTTTACTTCATGTGGTACCCATCTATCCAGCTTATTTACCTTGCCCATTTGTTTCAAATGGTCCAATATTATTCAAGAATAGTAACATCAAACCTTGCTGCTAATTCATGTGTAGGTTGAGATACATTTGCTTCCACTATAGCTTTCAGCTCATCATTATCTACCTTGGTCTTAGGTCTCCCACATGGTTCATTTTCAAGATTAAAATCACGAGAATGGAACATCTCAAACCATCATCATTAATTAGCCACATCCTTCCCAAACACTTCCTTGATATTCTGTGCTGTCTGTGCTGCATTGGTTCCATGACAGAACTCATATTCAAAAATAGCACGATTTTGCCCCTCTGATTGCTATAGTGAGAATGTGACAATATCCAGGTACTGAATATACTTTGAGCAGCTGCAAAGGAAAAGTGGTAATGAGATCTCAAACTGAACTACATTTTATTTTATTTTTACAAAAGCCATATGTCCCCCTGTCCTCAGAAGTTATATTTGTAAAGCAGGTAAAAGTTGCTTGTTTTTTAGTGATTTGTGTTTAGAGGATTTTTTTTTTGTAGTGAATTCATGTCTTTTTATAGTCTCATGTTGATTCAATTGCTATTCTGTGTCTATTCTTCTCTGTCTAGTTTATCAGAGTATAGTATATCCATATAAGCCCAGTAATCACGTTTTGTTTTTAGAAATATAATAAATAATATATATTATTATAACAGCAGGACCACATACAGAATATTGGACATGAGTTAGTGCAGGCCACCAGCAAGGTCTTGTGTGAGAGATGTCTATCTCAAGCTTTTTTGTTGCCAACATTCTCAGTGTCTACTAAAGCTAGAGAGTGCTCAAAAGCTATGGCAACAAAAAATATACTTTATCATATCCCAAATTCACAGCAGCATGCCCTATGGTTAACAAAGTCAGAATCATGAATTCATTGGTCTTTGCCGTAAAGCAGCAAGGTCCCATGGATTTTTAATTGATTCTTAGAGATAGGATCCACTTCATAAGAAAAGACAGAGTCAGAATCTTGTACCTCATTGTTTTTAAGAAAAATAGACCACAAATAACTACTATTTGAGAAAAGCATAATGGTCTATGTTTCTTTCTCATGCAATAATGTAATTTGTTACAGTTTACAGCTAGTATTGCACCTTGGTCCAATACTGAGGTTAACACAAATTATTCCAAGTGCTCTGAAATGCTAAATTATTCCATATTACTTGACCTTTGTGGGAAAACTGGAAGCATTCAGCAGCATCATGAATTCTTCCTAATTTGCCACTTTTACTCCAAATTCTGGGCCCATGTAGGAGCAAGCCAACTCTCCAGTAGGACTTTCAACTTGTCAGAGAAGGTATCACAGCAAGAGGCTCTAGAAGGACCAGAATTTGACTTGAAGGATTTGGTGCAGGTGTGAGTGTGTGTGTATGTGTGTGTATAATGAAAATATAAACAGAATAATTTCTTTCTTCTTCTTCTTCTTTTTTTTTTTTTAGAGACAGAGTATCACTCTGTTGCCCAAGCTAGAGTGCTATGGCATCAGCCTAGCTCACAGCAACCTCAAACTCCTGGGCTCAAGCGATTCTACCGCCTCAGCCTCCTGAGTAGCTGGGACTACAAGCATGTGCCACCATGCCTGACTAATTTTTTCTATATATTTTTAGTTGGCCAATTAATTTCTTTCTATTTTTTAGTAGAGATGGGGTCTCGCTCTTGCTCAGGCTGGTTTCAAACTCCTGAACTTGAGCAATCCTCCCGCCTCGGCCTCCCAGAGTGCTAGGATTGCAAACGTGAGCCACTGTGCCTGAACAGAATAATTTCTAAATCTCCAATTCTCTTTGGACTATTTGGAGTTCCTGTGTTAGTCGAATTTTAGAATATGTTTTAAACCTTGAGACAAATAAGATTTGGACCTTTTGCTTCTTATACAGGATGCAAATGAGGTCACTAAGAAAAAAGCAAAGGAACATTTGTGGCTTAATAGAATGTCAGCCAGGTGTGCTATTATGAGATGCTACTCACATAGGGAGAGTTTGATCCTCTGTTTAAGTAGCACAAAATACAGGGCTCAGCCACTGGCATTTTAGAATCCCTTGTTGAGATTCAGTAAGTCCATGACATGCACTTGCTGGTCATATTAGGAATTAGACAAGAATTTAATTTATATCTGAAATTATGTCCATCACACATGTTAATTTTAGGTGCTGAGAACATTCTCAAAGAGAAATAGTCACTATTAAAATTCAGACTTAATTCTTGCCACAAGTCAAATGCAAAACAAGGTCTTTTATTTAAAGGTCATTGTAATTCCTAGAAAAAAGTGAAACACTGGTTATGGCTATGCCTCTCAAACTTACAACATCCACAGAACAATTAATGTTTCTTCAGAATAGTCACAGACCATTGATTTTTTAACATTTAAAAAATGATTACAATATTTCTGAAAATAATTTTATTCTCCATATTTTGAAGAAAGGGATGAAATTATTTTGTAGTTTCACCAAGGAATCTATATCTAGACTTTTTGTTGTTGTTGTTGTTTTTGAGACAAGGATCTTGCTAAGTTGGCCAAGCTGACCTCCAACTCCTGGGCTCTAGCAATCCTCCCACCTCGGCTTCCCAAGTAGGTGGGACTACAGGAAATTACCACAATGCCCCACTTTTACGTAGATTTTTATTAGAGAGCATAAGGTGGTGTTCATGTTCCAGTTAATTGTTTTTCTTACATTTCACTTCTGCTAAATTAAAATGTCCTAACAATGATAAGTTATTAAGAATAAACATCAAAGGAGAATTACAGGTATATTTCATAGAATTGAAGGTCATATTTTTTTACATAGAAAGGGCCAGAATAATCAGAACAATGAATGACAAAACACATATGCAGGCAAAGCATCATAACATTGTTCAATACCAAGAATGAAGAGAAGACTCTGAGTTTTCAGAGAAGGAAAAAAATAATATACACAGGATCAAAAACCCAAATTAAAAATTTCAGGCATATCATTGAGAACTGAAATAAAGTGACACAATAGTTTCAAAATTTTGAATCAAAATAGTATCCAATCTATAAATTTATGCTCAGCTAAACTGTCCATTAAGTATCAGGCTAAAATGAACACTTTTTAAAGATATACAAATGTTTTTCAAATGTCCTTTTCATATACTAATTCTCAGCAATCTCTTAACAATTATGCTCCAGCAAAACAATGGAGGAAATGTCAAATGAGAAAGAGCTAGTGTCCAAGAAATAGGAGATCAGGTTCAAGATAGACAAGAAGGAAATACCCAGAGTAACAGTGAAGAGAAGTTCCAGAATGATAGCTTAGCGCCAGGCTTAGAGAACCTCTAGTGCAAACTGGAAGACAGAATTCTCCAGAAAGTATATTTCTAATGCATTTTTTGTAAGAGCTTTATTAATAAATAATTCACATACCATACAATTTACACAGTCACACTTTTAAAGTTGTGCAACTGTAACCAGAATCCATGTTAGAACACTTTTATCTCCCCCAAAACACACCCTATAGCCACAGCCCCTCAATCCTGCTACCCATCCTAGCCTTAGGCTATCAAAAATCTACCTTCTGTCTCTCTTTATAGATTTGTCTGTTCTAAATATTTCAGACAAACTGAATCATACAAATGTGGTCTTTTGTGATTGAATTCTTGCACTCAGGGCAATGTTTTCAAGGTTTATCTATGTTGTAGCATGTTTCACAGTTTCATTCTTTTTTATAGCTGAATAATAGTCCATTGTATGAGTATATTAAATTTTGTTAATGCATTCATCTGTTGATGAAGATTTGTATCATTTCCATGTTTTGACTATTATTAATAGTGTTGTCATGAACATTTTTGCATAAATTTTTGTTTACATATATTTTCATTTCTTTTGGTTATATAAAGGAGTGGAATTGCTGAGTCAAATGATAACTTTATGTTTAGCTTTTGAGTAACTAGACAGACTGTTTTCCAATGTGACTACACTATTTTGTATTCCCATAAGTAGTAAATGAGGATTCTAATTCTTCCGCATCACACCAATATTTGCTACTGTCTGTGTTTTTCATTATAGCTATCCTATAAAGTATGAATCTCTATGATTTAGATTTGCATTTCTCTGATAACTAATAATGTTAAACATATTGTTATGTATTTATTGGAAATTTACTTACCTTTTTTGAAGCATAATCTATTCATATCCTTTGCTAATTTAAAAAATTGTATTATTGGTCTTTTTATTATTGAGTTGTAAGATTTTGTTATTGTTGTTGTTGTTCTTGTTCTTGTTTTGAGACAGGTTCTCACTCTCTTGTCCCGGGTAGAGTGCAGTGGCATCATCGTATCTCACTGCAACCTCAAACTCCTGGGCTCAAATGATCTGCCTGCCTCAGCCTCCCAAGTAGCTGGAACTACAGGTCTGTACCACTATAGATTAATTTTTCTATTTTTTATATATAGACAGTCTCACTATGTTTCTCAGGCTGGTCTCAAACTCCTGGTCTCAAGCAAGATTTTTTTTATGTATTCTAAAAACAAGTCTCTTATCACATATAATATGCAAATATCTTTTGTCATTTATTAGGTTGATTTTTCATTTCACTTATGGTGTCCTTTGAAGTACAAAACTCTTAAATAGATAAATTTATCTATTTTTCTTTTTTGTGTCGTATCTAAGAAATTATTGCCACATCCAAAATCATAAAGCTTTCCCCTTGTTTTATCCTAAGGGTTTTATTGTTTTATCTGTTACTTTCAAGTTTTTGACAAAGTTTTAGTTAATTTTTGAATATGATATTCCTATGCTTTTTAATATTAAGGTATATTTGGCAGACTCTTAAATAGAGCTTGGGAATTAATTATTGATCACTACATAGAAAAGGAAAATAAAAAATAAGGCATTAAAACTAAAATAGAAAAAATTTAAATGTTGCACAAAAATGAAGTGAACAAATAATATGTCTCAGCTGTGAAAGTCAGTTCATTTTAATATTTTTTTTTTTTTCAGACAGAGTTTCACTTTGTTGCCCAAGCTAGAGTGAATGCCGTGAGGTTAGCCTAGCTCACAGCAACCTCAAACTCCTGGGCTCAAGTGATCCTACTGCCTCAGCCTCCCAAGTACCTGGGACTACAGGCATGCGCCACCATGCCCAGCTAATTTTTTCTATATATATTAGTTGGCCAATTAATTTCTATTTATAGTAGAGATGGGGTCTCACTCTTGCTCAGGCTGGTTTCGAACTCCTGACCTCGAGCAATCCGCCTGCCTCAGCCTCCCAGAGTGCTAGGATTACAGGCGTGAGCCACCACGCCCGGCTTAATATTCTAAATACTGATATTTACTTAAACAAAAAGAGTAAAATAAATGTTGTGAGAAAGGGAAGGGGAAAAGGGAACATGTATAAGACAGCTGAACTCCCATCTTCTGATCAGGAAGTCAGTTTATAATACCTACAGTTGGAAGGAAAAAAATAAGAGAAAGCATTTCACACATGTTAGTTAGAAAATGAAGGTAAACTAAAGTTATTGCTTCTTTGGGGTATAAAACTTGACTGTGGAAGGGTAGGGTCAGAAGACATGTATTTTGCATTATGCATTCTATTGTTTGATTCTTAAAATATGTCTATGTATTAATACATTAAACACAATTTTTACTGACTACAAATGAACTTGAGGCATACTTTGAGTGTCAATACTATTTGATTTCCATGAGAAGAGAAACCTCAGTGCTAGTGTAAAGATTTGCGTGGAAGTATCTCATAACACTCTACAGAGAGTTCTATATATGTGTATATCAAATATGTACCCAGAAATAACAAAGCTATTGCTCAGAAAAGAGTATAGTCAGTAATGCATTTCTCATATGACAGCTCAATGGCACAACACAGTATTTTAACTTGAAAGAGACTGTCAAATTATTTCCCACTCCTTCCTTTGTTTGCCATTTGGCTTTGAAAAACATTTTAACCCTGTTACTACATTTGGATGTAGTTTTAAAATATATCCTAAATATGTTGCTGATTTCTTTCCTCGATAAATGAACACAAAAATCAAATATTTAAAAGGAGTCAAGTTCACTAACTGTGCTATTTTCACTAGAATTTGTCTTAAAAATCATGTCTATTCTCAACATTTATTTTCATGGTCACTCCTTTGATCTAAAGACTTTACATATCTCTGTATATATTTGGTAAACATTATATATATATATATATATATATATATATATATATATCAGGCAAAAATGCTTTACTCATGGACCATTTAAAAAAATTCATTAAGCTCACATAAGCTGTTCTTGACTTCCAAATGATGATAAGTATATATAGCATTCTCCAAAATGTATTTCAAAATAGATGTACAAATTGTTTCCTCCACTTCATTAAATCAGAATGTAACTGCAATTACACGGTCTTCATTTGGGTTCTACCATAATAGTAATACATGTACTAACATCTTCATTAGATAAAATTACATAGATGGGGTGAAGGAACAAATAGTCTTCATTCATGTATTTGAACTGAGTTTTGCACATGAGGTTCTTAATTCAGTTTCGGATTTATTAAGGTGACTGACTCCTTAATGCAATTATCCACCAAGTACTCTAGCCTGTGAGGTTAGGAAACCCATCTAAGATCAGAAAAGCATTTATTTTCATTTTCCAGCTTTCAAACTGAGATTTTGTTTTTAACATTCAGAAAACCACTTTCCAATTAAAAGCTCTTTTGTGATTCTTCTCGTCTATGGTTTTTCTTTTGGTGTGCCTTCTCTCCAAGAGTTGCTTTAAAAATCTTTTGTGGGTGCCTTGAGGAACACCCCTTAATGTAAAATTTGATCTTAAGAAGAGCTCCTGCGGTCTACAGAGAAGCTACCATAGCTGCACAGAATTGCAACCACAATTTTGCTGAAAGCTGGTTATGATATATCTATATAGTACTTTCCAGGATCAGTATTAAATAATCCATTACTGTAAAGAAACTTGCACATTTATAGTGCTGAATTCATATGAAATATTTCCACTTTCTAAAATTATCAAGTTGGGAATAGCTATGGCTACTTCAAAGTATGTATTTTAAAAATACAATTAAAGTGGCTATGCAAAGATTAGTACTTGTTCTAATATACATTTTTAAAAATCAGTAATTTACAAGAGCAGTTTTTATCAGCTAGACTTTAGACTTTCAGCTGTACATTAGTTTTGGTAACAAATAGCTAGGAAACCAATCATGTCTAATCCTCGTTAATGGTAAAGCAAAAAACAATTTTTTTCCGTAGAAACATGGGTAGGGGTGGGATACTCAAGAAAGTACATAAGATTTGGAACTGGATTTCTGACAATCAGAGAGGTTGATGCCATATGACATGGTGATAGTACCTGTAAAACTAAATTTGATTCTGAATCTAACTGGTTAAATTGTAAAAATTTTAGAATTCGAAACAGTTATAGATTCATAGGAAGTTGTAGAGATATCATAGTTTTCATTCACACTTTACCCAGTTTCCCCCAATTGTTCTATCTTAAATATAATACAATATCAAAACCAGGGATTTAACATGGTATCATGTGTGTGGTCCTGAATAAAACAGAATTTGGGATTTGAAATCTTTTTTTTTTTCCTCGGCAGTTGCACTACTTCCTTCTGGGTTTCTATGATTGATTTCTATTTAGAAATCCACTGTCATTCCAATTGCTTTCCCCTTTTCTTATTGTACCATTTCTCCTGGGCTCTTTTCAAAACTTTCTTTGTGTTTGCTCTTCAGAATTTTGACTACTACAATGTGCCTTGGTGTGGGTATTTTGGGTTTATGTTTGTGATTCACTCAGTTTTCTTAATGTGTTGGTTTAGGTTTTCTACAATAATTAGAAAAATTAAAGCCATTATTTTTTCCAATACTTTTTCAGCCCAACCCTTTTACAGCTCTCTTCCTGGGATTCTGATGAGGCACACATGTTGTATTTTTGGTATAGTCACAGAAATGGCTTTATCTGTGCAGTCTATTTCTCTCTGTTGTTCAGATTGAGTTAATATCTACTGTTTTAGCTTGAAGTTTATTGACTCTTTCTTTCTGTCCTTTCCATTCTGCCACTGAGTGTGTATACGTATTATTTAACCACTTCGGGACCAGCATCGACTATAGCCACAGACGAGCGCGCACAGCAACTTTAGCCAACAGCGTGATATGACTTTTCTAATTTTTCATTTATCAAAATAAAATTGTGAACATTTAAAAATAACATAATGAAAACATATATGTATATGTTACCTATTCTGATTTACATTACAAGTAAAGCTGCCTGTAAAGTAAAACAAGCTTTCAGTGCTTTCAAGCTTTCCTCATCACACAAGAGCAAAATGGATTTGTCATCAATGCACAGCACAAACTATCATGCAGACTATGAGTGCCAGCAGTGGGCAAGGTTTCACGCTGGTGAGCATGGTTCCGAAGTGGTTAAATAATTTGATAATCAATATACTATGTTCCAATGACAGCAAGCAACTACAGTTGCTTTGATGCCAAACATAACAAAATAATCATGCTTCTCCTATTACACTATACTTAGAGTCTCAAAAACTTTTAAATGCATACAAAATAGCTGGCAAATAAGTGTATAGTCAGCCATCTGCAACCAGAATCCTTTACACACTCATGCTCCCAAATGGTCCCTTAATTCCAGTTTAAAACTTTGGACAAAATGTTACTTTTCAGAAACGTTTAAACACTATAGGATATGAACAATTCATGCTATAAAAAGCTTACAATACTCCTACTAGTTGCCTTCAAATAATTTCTTCCAACCCGTTCCTCACAGGAATACCTTGCTCCAGAATTTAATTCATATTGTGCTCTGTAGCAGTCATTAATATCTCCTAAGGGTTTTCATTTTAATATAATTGCGTGTGCTTTCATAATTATTTTCAGTGAAACCATAAAGCATAAAAACAAAATGTCTTTTGTTAATATTTTTGAGTTAATAAATGTTGATAATATCTAAGAAACCCAGTAAAAATATTAAACTTAGATAAGTTAAAAATAAATTACATAATTTTTCCATTCAAATTTGCTATAAACAGCATTTTCTTATTTTTAAGAATATGCAATATATTCACATAGCGAGGGGTAAGCATACAAGATAAATATATCTATAACAAATCTGCAAATGTTTAAATATTCAATATGTGTTTAAAATGTCCAAATTATGTTCTGTAGTTATTTAACAAAGTTACTGACATTCAGCAGTACTTCCAGACCATGGCAGGTTAATAATTGAAGATTCCAAGTTCCCAGTGCAGCACACATTAAGGGGTAAAAGTAGAAGTAGCAACATCCCTTGGAAGCCACAATTTATGGTTAAAAGTGAGATTAATGGATGGGAGAGGAAGAAAGCTAAGAGACTGCAGGGGGGAAAGGAGCAGAAAAGTGTGGCAATTCAAATTATTTGTAAAAAGAGGGAAGGCTTTCCAAGTAACATTCAATCTAACTACATGTTCTCATTCCCTCAGATCTAGAGCTATCTATAATACCTCTTTCATCACAGCAAGGTGGTTATGCAATAGGTTTACAGACTCTATTACCTATATATATTTCCATGTGTCATAATCCCCCTTGTGATGGATAAATAGTGAGCAATAGAAATGTAGCCGGAGTATTTATTTTAAGATGAAATTTTAAATAATGGAGTAGTATCCATAATTAGTGGTCAAAACCAATTCAAGAAGTGAATTAGACAAATAATGGAAAAAACAACAACAAAAATACAAACAAACCACAACAAAGACACTAGACAGAAGCAAAATAGACACTTCTTTGGTACTGACTAACGTTTCACAACCAAGGTCAGGAGATTCCAACTCACTTCCTGGTTCTTTAACAATTGAAAACAAGTCTGTTAAAATAAGATCTCATTTTATTTTATTTTATTTTATTTGTATCAAAATGAATGGAGTGCCATGTAGCCCAAGCCTTATATTCTCAAAGAACCTCAGTTTAAGACTTCCCCAATACAGTCACACAGATATGCTGACAGGAGTAAAACAAGAAAAGGTACATGCGACACCTTGAAACTTGTTTGCGTTCTCAATCTATACTGCCTTTGGAGTACCATAAATTATTATCTTTTTAAAAATAAATTATTGAACTATCTTTTAAAGAGTACAATTATATTATACCCATATACTCATTAGAAAAAGTATTGACCATAAATAGTTTAAAAGGATCTTGTTAACCTTGCAGCTCAAGTGTTTTGCTTTTCACATCTAGACATAAATCAGGCTATCCAACAGGCTTGCTGCTGGCTTCAAGTGCAGTGCCTTCACTCTCTTATCCCTCCAGTCTCGTAGATATCAGACTTTATTTATTTTATTATACTAATGAATGCTAGTGGGTGGGGTGGTCACTGAATGGAATGAGTTCCCTTATGGGAGTAAAATGAAAGCCTCTTTCTTTTCTTCCTATGGAAAAGACAAGGTTGGGGTAATAAGTTTGTCCTTCTTAAATGTATTAATACCCAAATCCTTAAGAAAACGGACTTGTAGTTAATGCTAATATTGTGCTACATATATATAACAATGGTAAATGTGAAGATTTAGCAAGAATAGTACTCAAATAAAAGACACTTGACAAATATTCATTTATCCTACGTTGAGTATTTGCACTTACTATTTTGTTTAATGCACTCCATAAAAGCCATAATGTGGGGTTCGTTCTTCTCAAAATCAATTGTCTCTAGGAACTCTCAAGTTATTTTAATATAGAAAGCTTCCCAAATGGGGTAGCCTAACTCAAAAATTATAGTAAAAATGTGTTGTGCAACTCAATCAGAACTGGTAATAATCAAAGTTCTAAAAATAGTGCCTGAGTAGAGTTCAACACTTATACCAGAGTGTCCTCAAGAAGCAATTTGGCCTCAAGTATCTGTCACTTTTATGACTAAAATTAATAATATTTGACATTTTAATTGTATTAGGGATGGAATAAGTTGGTGGCAAGTAAGCCCTGAATGCTCATTCAGAGATAAATCAGACAAACAAATGGGAAAGCATCCAGAGATACAGAGATAAAAATGGATATTTTCTCATTTCAAATTAATGGCAAAATTGAAATTATTATAGAAGAATCTAATGTATATTCAACTCTGTATTCCTCTAGAACATGAGCTGTCCCAGCTGATAATATTGTTTGTGTGCCACATGATTTTATGAGTTCATCAGCAATAGACATTTATGTGAGGCTGCCTACCAATAACTTCAATTGCAGTCATAGCAACTGAGAATAATAGAAACAGAAACTCCTCTCACTGGTTTATTAGAAGGCACATAAGGAGATGAATGCAAGCTCATTTAAACATAAAAACCATTTTCTTCAGGCCCTTATTTTTGAAATTCTCTCCTGCTTTATGCCATGAAATCTAGATTCCTGGTGGTGAGGAAACTAGCTTTGTCACTTGAATGTCTTTGAGTTTCATATTATTTGAGAAATTTTAGCAGTTGAGTGTCATATAGGATATTAACATTTTTATATAACTTTGTTCCCATAGTCACAGGTATAGATCCATCTATAATTTACAACAAGCATACCTATTGGCTACACTAGAGGTGGGGAACCTTTTCATGTTGGAAGGCCATATTAATTTAGCTGTGATCAAATAAGGCTGCATTCAAGAAACTTCAGTTAGTTATACTTAAAAATGTACATTATTTTGTAAAAATATAACTACTATGTACTTAATAATTTCAAAAAATAAAAACTATTCGTTAATTTTAAAGTTAACTAAACTTTTAATGACTTTGTTGTGTCTGTTTTTGTTTGGAAAGCATTTGAATATTCGGAGCATGGACCGTACTTTCAGTTGATCCTCTAGATACGCAGTCCCCAAGCCCCAGGCCGTGGACTGGTACTGGTCATTGGCCAGGTAGGAACTGGGCCACACAGCAGGAGGTGAGCAGCAGGCAAGCTAGTGAAGCTTCATCGGTATTCGCAGCCACTCCCCATCATTTTCATCACTGTATAATCTATGCCTCCTCTGAGATCAGCTGGGACATTAGAGTTTCACAGGAGGGGAAACCTACTGTAAACTGTGCATGTAAGAGATCTAGGTGGTGCCCTCCCTATGAGAATCAAGTGCCTGATGATCTGAGGTGAAGCTGAGGCAGTGATGCTGGTGCTGGGGAGCAATGCAAATGCAGATTATCATTAGCAGAGAGATTTGACTGCACAATAAATGTAATGTGCTTGAATCATCCCCAAATCATTCACCCCACAACCCTGGTCCATGGAAAAATTGTCTTCCATGAAACCAGTCTCTGGGGCCAAAAATGTTGGGGACTGCTGCTCTTAAATGGGTATCCGTCATTTGTGACTTTAAGAGTGTCTTGATTTGAGTTAGGTAGGAGAATGTAGATTTACATCAGTAAGTGGTTGGAAAGCAAGAAAGCCTGTCTCAGGCACGTTGTCAAAGGCATGGGTATTCTTGTCTGCATTTTTCCATATTTCAATGCATCTTTCTTAGCATCAAACAATGGCTTGAAAATGTCATCTACTGAGAGCTCAATCAATTCCATATGTAGTTCTTTAGACGCTTTAGTTATATCAAGTAGGTGAGGCTGAAATGCTAATTTGAGTATGATGTCATGATTCTTAAAGTCAGTGAAAGTTTCATTGTATTCTACAATTAGTAGATCTATAACAGCTATGTATTCTTCAAATGATTTGCATATATCATTCTGCTCATCAATGACTTTTGCTAACTATGGAAAATGTTCATCAGAAATTTCCTTTTGAAGAAAATTGTTTTGACAAAAAGATAGATTTTTTTCAAAATGCTTGGATTTGTTATGATATATCATATCTAGACTTAGTTTTACCTTGCAAAATAATATTCAAGGCATTTTGATTTGATGTGATATCACAGAAAAATGCTACATTCCTATAGAAATCTTTCAATAATTCACATTGCTGATTCTATTCTTCATAAAATTTAACTGTCTCTTCTCACAGAATTAAAATTTTTGCTAACAACTATTCCTGCCTTAGCCAATGCACTTTAGAATGATATGGCAAATCCACACTGTACAGTTCATTGTTCAACTTTAGCATGTTACAAAACTGAAGATGTCATGTTGCATTTGCACAGAATATAGTTAATAATACTGGTAACTTGTGGCAAATTGTCACTTAAAATAGTAACATCAACATAGAGAAAGAAATGAGAGCAGCTGGATCTGTTAATAATTTTTATATCTTTGCAATAAACCCTTCATGTTTTCCTGTCATGGAAGTGCACCCCTGTACATACACTCACTAAATTTACCAAATTCAGTCCGACTTCACAACATTTATCTTGAAAGTTGTTGAAGAGATCTATTCCAAGTGTTCTATCTGCAAGAGTGCCCAAAGTAAGTAACTCTTTTTTTGTAGCAAAGAAAAACTTCTGTTATGACCTGAATAAAGTATAAAACCTGCACCAAGTCAGTAGTATCAGTTGATTCATCCAAAGCAATTGAATAATATATATTTTTCTTTTGAAGTATTGCATGGAGTTGTTCTGTCAAGTTGAAGGATAATTCATGCTGCTGATTTGTTATGGTTCTCCTTAAAAGAGGCAGTTGTTTGTACTTTGAAACATTATTGGGGTCTAAGCATCCTACAACTTCAATTATGCATTATATCACAATTTCTACAATACTGAATGGCTTCCCTTTTCCCCCCAAATATATAAGCTACTTTATAATTTGCTTCAGTGGCATTATTTCCAGGTCTTATTGATGTTTGAAAGAATTGTCTTTGTTTTTGCTTTTCTAGAATACAACCTTTTGTACCTCTCCCTCTACTTTAAAATATTTATGGTCCTTATGAGTTTTATAATGCTGATGAGCATTGAATTTCATTAATGTTGATATTGCAGTATCACAAAACAAACAAATCATCTTATCTGTAGCAGAACTATTGCAATTCCCAATCCTAATTTTAAAAATCCATTTTCTTCTTTCAATGTTCTCTTGGTTCTTTGCCATGATGGGCTGTTAAGCAGACAGAATTAAACAATACTTTTGAGCTGTGCAACTATTCACAAATTCCAGTTCAAACAGAAACATAGTACATCATTGTCAAAAGCTGATAACAGAATGGCGTACTCAACCCCCATAAATTCTTGCCAACCAGGCTTGTGCAATCAGGTGGGGGAAGTTAGGACAAAATCATGAGCATAGCAGCCATCAATTTAGCCCTTATGGTTTACTAATGTTCTGATTATGCCAGTCAGTCTGGGAAGATTATTTCACTGAAACTTATTTTATTCTTTGGTATTTTAAGCATATTCATTTTAAAAATAAAATAAAAATACAAAAGGTTAACAAAAATGTATTAAAAATAAAAAGCTTTGCTCTGTAAAATTTGGATTTAGTCAAAAGACAGCACTCAAGGACCTACAAGATCACATGTAGCCTTAAGGCAGCAGGTTCCCCACCCCAGAGCTAGACAGTCATTTCAAGAAACAATAATTCAGACCAAATCACCCTCCAGAGACCATTACAGACCTAGAAAGCTGAAGATTAACACTCTCCAGATTATTGAAAGAGAACATAGAAAATGATGTAGAAATAAGGATTTAACTATTAATACTTATACAAAGTCAAAATGGCGACTGGTGACTGCCTATGAAGAAAATGTTAGTAGTAATAAGTCCCTTTCATATGTAAAAAACAAATATGTAAAAATAACATAGAAGGTACTTTACTGACTTGTAATCAGGGATATAAAGCTATCACATAATATAGCTTTTAAATTTGTATGCAGTTAGTACTAGAACCATAATAGAACGAGTTCATTTTCATGAATTTAGTCATTAATTAAAAGAGAAGACAGGTGAGCTGGCAGCATGAATTCCATATGACCCACTTGTAGAGAGAGGGTAAGTGTGTGGTGTAGCATCTGTTTCTAAGAAGAACTTACATAAAGATGAAGAGAGTAATGTGAACCTGACTTACAAATGAAAGTATTTCCAGAACAAAAACGAAGAAATGGCATGTCATTCCATGAGGTCATACCATAGATTGGAGAAGAAAGCCAAGTAAAATATTTAATACTGTGAATATTTTCTATTTTGTGTTATTATATTACTATATTATTATTCCAATGTCATATCTTATTTCCACATTATACGTTACACGTTTTTCTTCCCTGCTCCACTCAAAATCTAGGGTAATGTTATGTGCAGATTCATTGTCATTTACACTGATATAGAAAGAGCACAGGCTAGTGAGGCAAAGATTTGGATTTTACCTACCAATGCGTTGCTGAATTGGTACGTGATCCCTGACACATTTGTAATTATCTGTGCCTCTATTTCTTCATCTGCAAAACAAAGATACTAGTAATTAAAAGATTGGTTCCTCTCAATTATAGTGATCTATGAGACCAGAGGACTTAGAAGACTCTGATAGAAAATCTCTCTTTCCAAATTAGGGGAGGCTGTAAGCTTTATAGAGAGAAGGGGGCTCCTTTGAAGATTTAAGTTCTATGAGGGTAATGGCCTGGCTTTGATAATGCATGGTTGGAGTGTCTCCACAGGGCACCTGCCTCTTGAGATATGCTAGTTGCGATGGTTTATGAGTGTTGCCCACTGAACCAGCTTCATCTGAACCATCTGGGAAACCTTTAAAAGAGACATCTCCATGTTCCACCCTAGTACTTACGGTTTCTTGAGGGCAGCCCAGGAAGGGGTCTTCTAAAAGGCATCTTTCCAGATGATTCAGATGCAGCCAGATTTGAGAACCTTTGGATTAATATAACCTTGCTCAGTAGGGTATCTCTATAGGACAACTATTTCATGACATGCTCCTTCATCTCTTCCATCTGTTGTCTGATTCTACTGTCCTTACTCTCTTTCACAATTTGCTCAAACATAAAGCATATTTAATGCTGATTCTCACCTTTCTTTCAAAGCACCTTTCTAAAATACCAGTTTGGGCCAGACATGTGTTCAATTCAGTTCCACTCACTCTTTCAGGCTGATGGTAGGGTGTAGAAAGAGGGCAAATGCCTTTAGAATAACTGTTTTTAAAGCCTTTTGTTTGTCTCCTTAAAGTGCTTACATGATATGTTTAGAAATAATTCTTTACATATGTGCTACTGCCCCTTAAAAAGCATGACTTTTTTTCTGACAAGAGGTTTCTTTTCACATCAAGAAAGAGTGTACTATACCCCCATTCTTCTATAGCTTTTTTCCTTAATAATCAGTCTCTTATATTGAATATTCCTCTTTCTTAGAATATAGCATAGGTTTGTGACACTTGCACACTTGACACTTGCAAGTGTCCCTAAACTTCTATTGAGGAAAAAGGCTAATACTTCTTCCACCTGGATAGCTGCCTTATAGTTTCTGAGAAGAATGTGGAGGTCTTATAGACTTGTTTAGGGCAGTCCATATTTTATGATTTTGGGGGGGCTTATTACTCTACTTGTTTATTATCTTTTTTCTATATTTTTTTATTTCAGCATATTATGGGGGTACAAATGTTAAGATTACGCGTATATTGCCCATGCTCCCCCTCCCCCCTCACACACCCTCCCCTGACACCCGATAAATGTTATTCCTATATGTCCACTTAGGTGTTGATCCATTAATACTAATTTCCTGGTGAGTACATGTGGTGCTTATTTTTCCATTCTTGAGATACTTCACTTAGTAGAATGGGCTCAAGCTCTATCCAGGAAAATACAAGAGGTGCCAGATCACCATTGTTTCTTAAAGCTGAATAGTACTCCATGGTATACATATACCACATTTTATTAATCCACTCATGTATTGATGGTCACCTGGGTTTCTCAAGCTATTAGTATTTTTAGTGCTAGTAATCTTGAGGGGCAGTTTTCAGAAATGATTACGTAAATTTAATTTTGCATTGCCATCTTCAGAAAGCTTCTGGTTTTTTTTGGAATAAGAAAGCCAAATTTGTTTTAACCCAGGATGCACAACGGTTTAGGCATCAGCATCTTTTGTCTCAAGTCTATTTAGCATGTGTGTAAAGTGTTCAGAAACTAAGAGATGAAAGTCTTTAATGGTGGGTTAAGGAAAGAAAACACACTGGAGTACTGTTATGACCCAGTTCCTGTTCCCATGGAGCTTCGGATGAATTTCATTATGGAACTACTCACATGTTTTAAAACCAGAAACCCATTGAGGTGCCACAGCAATGCAGAAGACAAGAATCTAGACATTTTTTTATTGATTGGAATGTGAAGAGAGTTTGTGGAGATGGTCAAATTTTAAATGCACATCGAGAAATATTAGCACTGAGACCAACACATAATCATCCCTGGTATCTTTCTTTTCCTCTATAAGATTCCATTGGTAGTCCTTCATTTAGTAAATTAAATCCTTAAAAAACCCAAGATAATCATGGGGTCAAAATTATTTACTTCTTATATTATAATGCTAGTTTTGCCTTTATAAACTTTATTAACCTCAGACAATCAAAGCTATGACAGATGAAATTTAGTTCTATTCTTAGTTCAAAGCTTCAGTAAAATTTTGTCTTCGGAACCCAAATTTGAAACACTTATCCTAATTCTTGGTATTATCTAGTTTACCACTATTCTCCAGTCTAGTTTCTCAAATTAAATCCTATGAATCAACACTTTAAAAAGAGGAAAGTGATACTGATTATAGTGTGCTCTTAAATGTCTTTCTTAGGACCTAAATGATACATAAGTTCAAGGAAAATGAAAGTCTCCCTCCATGCAAGTGAGATTGGGATTTTAAGTATAATGATTTAAGTAAAGAAATTTTTAAAAAGTGAAGCTGAATCATTGTCTTTGTTCTCTGTTATGTCTGCACTTACTCTGAAGATAGTGTTAAATATTCCATTTCTATTCCCTGGCATTTTCAGGTGTTTCCTTGCCTCCCTGACTCTGCTCCTGGCAGTTCCTTGACCCTTCCTAGTTCTTTCTTCCTTCTTGAATATTATTGAGATTTTACGACTCACACTTAGTACCAACTCCTCTTTAAATCTCCCACACTGCCTTCATCTGCACCGTTTTCTGTCTGTACAGCAACCCTTAAACACGGAAGTCTACACTATTCTGTTGACTTATATACCCTTAGGTCACTGATTGTTTTCAGTTACACAAAAATGGTTTTCCTTATTATATATGGGATCCCACACTGCAAAGAATATATATTATTCAATATATATATATATTGTTTCTTTAATATTGTAGCACTTAACACAGAAATGGGGATATAGCAGTTATTCAAATACATAGATTCTTACAACTTTAGATCTAGAATTGACTTAAAGATTAGACATCCCAATATATGCATATTTATATGTATATTTATATACCTGTATTCTGTATTCGTATATAAAGTGCATTATAAAACATACAAAACATATTAAAATCACATTGTTGATGTTTGATATAAATGGAAGTTCTAATATTTTCTTCCCAAACCCCAATAGATCACCCTTAGTACTGACTTTGGGGAGCACTGATTTGGAACAGGCAATTTCATAGTGGCCTCTGAGGAGGTCAGCAGTTTCTACGAAGATGCCTTAGAGACTTTTTAGGAGTTGAAAAAGAAAATGGAAGGGAAGGCTCTGATATTTTCCATTTGTTACATTCATTTGCTTTGGATAACCTCCATTTTTGTCTTTTCTTCCACACTAGAGATTTATGAAAAACTGTTTCTGAGCAAAGAGTTTAACTGGAAAATCATATTTTAAAATCAAGATATGAATAATTTCAAAATAAACAATACAAACATGAAATAATTTATCAAGGTCAGACCAATTTAAAGGCTAATAACAAATTCTTGGCTGCTTTGCAATAGAGCAGATCACATTCCATTTATTTAATAAATATTTTCAAAGATCTGTTACATAACAGCACAGAGACTCTTAGTCTGTTGTTTTTCTGAATATATCACTCTTTCACTAGACATAACAGAAAATAGTAAAGGCTACAGAGTTGTTTTTAGGAAATTATTTTAGAGCTCCAAAGTGAATTTATATAGGGAAAAATTTTTAAATGCTGGTCAAAGAATGATTCCATAAACAAAATATGTTACTCAAAAGTCCAAATAAAATTTGATGAATCTGAATATATAAGAATTTAAAACTTTAGCACAAAAAGATATCAAAAACAATTAAAGGATAAACAATCAATAGGCTGAGAAAGTTTTGCAACATAAATAATGAACAAATACTTATTCATAACATGTAAAATTCTCCTATAAATCAATACAAATATCATTATTGTCCAAAAATGAGGAAAAGGATGTTAATATGCATTACATAAAAGAAGAAATAAAATTAGTCTATAAATATAGCAAAATAATCAAATGCAATTTAAAGCAACAAAATGCCATTGTTCACTCAAATAGATTTAAATTAAAATACTGATTATACTTATGATTTGAAAAGACAATTTGGAAATGTCAATCAAAAATTACACTATGTATATACTTTTACTCAAGAATTCTTCTCGTAATTTGCACTGCAGAATATTATACATTTGTAGAAAGTTATATTATACAGAATGCTTTATCAGAGAAAAACCATGGAATAGGTATATAGAGAAATATATATTATGATACATCCATTTTATGGAATGCTATAACAATTTAAAAATTATTTTTTATGTTTTATGAGATGAAAAAATAATTATCCAGCGAAAAAAGCAACATGTAGCAATTTATGTGGTAGGATCTTATTCATATACCTCTCATACTAAAACAATAAAAGAATATAGGGTTTTACTTTTGTGAATATGTGTGTTTGTGTGCATGCGCTGAAGTTTAACAATAGTGACCTATGAAGAGGAAAGTTGCAGGATTTGGAGCAAAGAGAAACTTATTTTTCACTCTGTTTTTCCTTTGTAACAGTTTGAACTGTTACAAAAGTCTGCTTTCTTTTTTAGTATAAACATTCGTCACACACACACTCAAACATATTCTCTCTTGCTGCACACACATATGTACACTGTACATACAAACACACAATCTTAGACTTAATGATTGAGATTAGATGTAATAAAATAATCAGTTTAGAGTAAATATCCAAAGAATTAGCTAACAATATTCATAATCGTAGTGGAGGATAAAGAGGTCTTTGAAACTTTCCGTGAAAAAAATCTTCCTTGACTCATCGTTTCTTTGTGGCATGCTAATCATATAGAGTAAGGAAGGCAAGAAATTAAATTCTTATGCATGAAATAGTATAGCAAACATTTTACCTGTATAATCTCGTTTAATTCTCATTCCATCATAGTGAGGAAATTTTAACTATTTTTGTTTTTAGACAAAGCAGTTGACAAAAAAGCTAAGTAACTTGCTCAAGAGTATATAGCTAATAAATACTGACGCCAGAATTCTAAGTGAGTTTTACTCCCAAACCAACTTTACTAGTCAAGGTCTCAGCAGGAATATCACACTTAAATTGGATAATCTGAGAAAGAGTTTAAAGAAGCATTTGTTTATTTATAAAAATTTGGATGTGATATAGGGGAACCACAAGGGGTCATGCCTTTCTCAGGACTGGTAACCCCAAGAGCCTGAAAGGGTAGTGTGCAGGGGTGGTTGTGGGGATTTGGAGGCTCGAGGGTCTCTTCAGAGAGGCCACTGATGATAAGTGTACCTTCCCTCTAAGATATTATCCCTCCTAGGAAACACTAATCACCTAGAGATATACAATTTCAATGCGTTGAGGGATTCCTCTTGTAGTTAAATCTGACTTGCCAGAGGCTTATTTTAGCATATCCCAATGAACTAGAAACAAAAAGTCTCAAGTCACCATTCTAGGTTTCATTGCTAATTTATAAGCATCACCATGCGGATCTTTCATTCCCTTACCCAAGATATTGCAATATTCATCTAAAACCTTTTTTTAAATGAATCTCCATAGTGATATTATAAATGCATTGGTGAGGTCTGGTCTCCAGGATTATTCATTAATTGTGTTAGCCAAGAAATTTGTTGTGCTTTTTTCTTATTCTGCTGCCTGATTGAGACTAGTTCACTGTTCATTAAGATCTCATCAGGAGGGGAAGCTCAGAAGAGACATAATTAGAAACTCACCCACTGATTTGGTTTCCATTATAGTAAATATATAGGAACTTAAGAAAGGGGGAAAATGTCTTTAAAAATTTCTATAGCACCCTATGAACAAAGGGTGAATTGAACATTGGAATACGTACAAGCTATTTATGAGAGGAAAAAATCCTATACTAGCAGAGTTTGTGTGATAAGACAATATTTTATTTAATAAAAGATTATGGGTAAAAGGATAGTGAATTATAGTATAAAAATTTCATACATAAGAGGATATTGAAAGGAAAATATTTGAAGCTTACTTTAAATAGGAAAAAAGAGAAAAGCACAAAAAGCTAGTTTGAGAAGAATATATAACAAATAAAACTCAAAAACTATTGAACATTAAACTTGATGTTAGAAAGAGGAATTTCTCATATGCATGTAATTTGAAGAATACAAAAAGTGATCATAGTATATTAAAAGGCATTATCTAAACAATGGCATTATCTAAACACAAGTGAACTAATTCAAAAATTGTCAAGAAAATGTTCTTACCTTTGAATTCCAAAAATATACCTAAATCAATTAATTTTTAGAATGATTTTCAACCACATATAAATAGAGTGTGGAATATCTAACAACAATATTAAATGTTCCCCACAATGATTTGTATCTTTCACCATAATGTACCCGCAATCTGGTATGCCTATTTATGTTCTGAAAAATTTCCTCAGCTTGAATAGACCTATTATTCTCTGCATGAGTGCTAAAGTAAGAAATCCTATCTTTTCTATAAGGAGAGAGTGGCAGACATTTAAGCATGAATCTGATTTTCAGAATTTGCTTTAATGCCAAAAATAAAAGATGACAAGTGAAATATTGTGTGGACCTTGTCTATGTCATCCCGATTCCCAAAGGAAGGTAATAGGGCATTACACATATTAAGTTTGAATCTAATCTCTCACTTATTAGCTATGTAACTGTGGGTATGTTCCTTAATTAAATTCTTTAATTCTAGTTTTTACATCTGTAAAAATTGGAATGATAGCTAACAATTACACAGCAGCTGCAAAGGCTACTACACACAGCCACACAGGCTGTGCACTGCACAATACCAGAGGTTGCAACAGAGCAGCCCTGGCATTCATTCTATACCAGGCACTGGTCTAGATACTTTGTATATTAACTCATTTAATCCTTCTAGCAACCTATAAAGTAGGGACTAGTATTAATTCCAGTTCTCAAATGAGGAAACTGAGGCACGGAGATATTAAATATCTTTATATTTATTGGTTCTGAAGAGTCATCAATCAAAGACTGAAGATAGTTTTCATAATTTATTGTAAATAAGCTTCAAAAATGCAAAATCAAATTTCATATTTCAGTGGTATGCTTGCTACTCAAATAAGAAGTTTTCCACCTATTGATAGAGCATTATTCTAATTAGCTATTTTGATGCTGGAGAAGGTCTAACTAACATCCATTTTTTTTCAGTGGATTTACTATTTCATCTATAAAGCATACTGGCAACTATTCATAATACAATGTATCTTTGTAGCTGGTAAGCTAAGGATACACCTGCTCTATGATTCCTATAATTTTAGCTGAATGCTTTCTAACAGTCAGTTGTATTTATTCCTAAATCTATTTATTCTATTGTACCTTGTCCTATAACTGCATCATTCAATTAAACATTATGCAAACCAGTACAATGTGCATGTAGAAAGAAATGTAATCATCATTTCCATATAAAAACATTAGATGCTTTGGTAACATTTGACAAATTGAGTTGAGTTTTTTTAAATCATGTCAAATTTAGTGTGAATGAGCCAAATGTAAAAGTTTGGGGAAGGACTCCAATCATTATATTAAAATCTATAGTCAAAGAAAAGGACAATTAATATACACTTGAGTGTTTTGTGTTTCAGCATAATTTTTAAGTGTTAATCACTTTATAGTTCTCATCTCTAATTTACTTATTCAATGAACAGAAAAATGTACGTTCAAATTTCATAAAAGAATGTAGGATTTTTCCATATATACTGTTACTATGACCTGCCAACCTGAAGTTTATCTTAAAATAATGCTCTTGGGTTGTTTTTTAAAACTTGCATAGTAAAGCTGTACATTCAATTTCCAAATGATTAGTGCCTTTCAAAGAAGACTTTCACACTAGCTATAAATCTATGTATTTATCATCATTACTAACAAAATTTTGTGAAGGATCTTTGAGATTTGCTTTATGAATTACACAGAAACATAAATGTTATTATATTATAGGCTTTCTATATTGTTTTACATATTAAAGATATGTACGATCCTGGGAACCCATATTTTCCAAATCTAGACACAGGTAATTAGAGCTTGTTCCAAAGAAGCCGGACCACTATTAAGTGATGATACACTACAGGCACTAGAAAAAATTCCAAGAAAGGTTTATCAAAATTATTAATAGGTTTGCAATAGAAACTTCTGATTTTCATGTATGAAGTCTGACAAGGCAAACATTTTGCAGGGAAGCACTCATTTTCTTAAAATAAAGACACATTCTCTTATGTTTATTCCTTATTCAAGTAATTTCTTTTCTCATTGTTAAAATTATTTAAAATATTTTTTATCCTAGAAAAATATGTATTTCAAATGAGCACTGAGATTTTCCCTTAAGGATGTCCTCAGTTTGCAGGGACATTGACTCATTACTCTAACCAGCATAGTCCTAATCATATTTTGGGCTTTTGCTGATACATATTGAAAAGACAGCCAATTCTATTTATTCTATAGGTATCTGCTTAAGGTCATAATGCTGTCCCTAACCATTTGGCAACAAGATTTCTATACAGAGGATATAGAAAACATGTCTCCTCAATTGTCTAGAATAGTATCTGTTTTACTATGACTAAATATTATTTATATTTTGTCTTTACATAGTTTTGTTTTAAACATAAATTAAACACTAGAAGAAAAAGCTTATTGGACTCTATAGCCTTATCTTTTTATTTGTTTCAGGAAAATAATGTCACAGGTCTATAATGTGTACCAAAATCTAGCCTATTGTGGGAATCAACAGGTGATTCAGGCTTGGTCTTGGTTGCAAGCAAAGGAAAAAAAAAAAAAACACTTTTGTCTTAAGCAGAAATAGTACACATTGTAAGAATATCCAGTAGCTGGTAAAATTTATGTGCAGATTGAAGAATTAGGCTCTTATGAGGCTAGGGCATGAGATACATGTTCTGGTTGTGACCCCACACCTGAACACCTGCTACCACCCCTGGACTTTTAATTACACCACTGTTGCTGGACTTGAAATGAAACCAACATTATAATGAATAGCTGTTTGATTCTTTCTTAATTTTCTCCTAGTTTCAATGTTCCAAGAAAAGAATTGATTGAAAACACCTGAATAATTTTTCTGCTAGACATTATTAAGGGATATGGATTAACAATTATGTAACCCTCTTCGACATTTGACTCCCATCAAAATTTATTCAGTGTGAGATTCTTCCCAAGTAAGACGAACATTTCAATGCTTTAAATAATGAAAAGTTGCTGATATCTAGACCTCTACCTCTTGGAGATTTTGGTACAGTAGATCTAGGATTGGAAAGTCATCAGCACACCATGGAAACTTTGAAATGCAATAGTCCTGAGTTCAAATCTGTCTCTTACTCTCACAATGTATATGCTCTTGAGTAAATGACATAATCCTCTCTGTGCCATAGTTTCATGTGGGCATGAATCTGTTATGGGCCCAAAGCATTCCTGTACATCTTCTAAATGTGTCAGTTTGCAGCATGTGACCATCCCTGACGCTGAACAGTTTCTCTACATGGTCACTTGGCAGCTAACCAGGTTAAGTTGACTGACCACAGCATAACTATTATGCAACTGTTCATTCTCCGTAGGCGAGGGACTGATTGTTTTCTTCATGCTAAAATGTAGTTGAGCTTTTAACCCTGTGTTTCTTAGCTTTTTTAAAGATCTAATGTTTGTGGCTTTCAAAAAGAGATGGCCTAAGAGATTATAGCCATATGAATCATGATCATGCTGCAGAGTCAGAGAGTAGCACAAAACCAGTTTTGACCTGAGAATGCAGAGAAATATGAAAACTGGAAATAATAGAATTTTACCTGTTTTTGTGAAGCAAGAAATGTCTTTAGTGAAGTGTGAATGGAGGAAGGATAGAGTAAAAGAAGGAGGAGAAAGGGGAAAAGGATGTAAGAAAGGAGGAGAAATAAGAAAAGAAGAACTCATCTCCATCATATGTAATTATATTTCAACTCATAAAATAATGAAATATGTAAAAAGAATAGATGAAATAATGCATACAGTAATTTTTTTATTAATAGATGAATCATAAGATAAGCAAAATTAGAAATAAGATCCCATGTTAATTAGTAAATACCCATATTTATTTTTCAAGAAATGCACTTTGAGATAGATATTGAAATAAATAATTTAGGGAGTTTGTCTATAAGAGATAGGACTTTATAACCTAGTCGAACAGGCTAAAAAGGAAAAAAAAATATTAGAAAATTAGTTCAGTCTTAATTTGAGAGGATATGTTGAGTGAGTTCAAGATAATATCTACACATCATCTAGAGAATTTAGATACTGAAGAAAACTGCTTTTTTGGAAATAAACTTTGGAGATACTCATAAATTCAAAAATGATAATGTGCCTATAAGAAGATAAATTCTCAATTAAAGACTAAGGCAATTAGCAAGAAGAGATTAGCAATTATTGTTTGATTAAGCTTTTGATCAAATTCATCAAAGTAAAATCTTCAAGGTCTTAACAAAGAAAGATTGCAACTAGTTATCTGTTTATGACTTGATCATTTGGTGGTAGAATAGTGAGAGTTTTCCATATAGACTTTCAATAATGATAAACCTCTGAAGGAATAGTTCACTCTGAATTATCTAATTAATCTGTACTAGGCTCCAGGAAGTTAAATTTAGATAAGATTCTCATTTCAGAGTGAGAAATTGAAGTACAAAAATAATTAATAGCCTTATGCCATGAATTAGAGCTCATAGAAGACACTAATTGTCCCAATACCTCTCCAAAGCTGGACTTGGTCAAAGCAAGATAAGCAATTGCCTCTTCCTGAGGTCTAAAGGGCATTGGGAAAGCCTTAAAATATTTTCCATCAAAAATGTCTGTGATGCATTCTTTTGGATCAACAGGACTCTTGAAGACCAAATGAATCTAACTATCCCTAAGAAGACTAAGGTACCACTACTTAAATGTTTGTTAGTTATAGTAGATAGATGCTCTTAACTACTTTAAAAGGTCAGGGCACTGAAAAAAAATTGAGTTAAAAATATCTATTTTGGTGTATTAGACAGACATGTTGTGAGGAGCTATTCAATTAGACACTGGATGGCATAAGGCCCTTAACCATACTAAGGAAGGAAGTAAAGAATTCAGAATTTGAAATGGCATAGTTAAGTAAAGAAGTGTGGTAGTGAAAGAAATTGTATCCACTGCTGAGATTTCCTAAGCCCTAACAAATGCATAAAAGCCCTAACAATGCATAAGCCCTAACAAATGCATAAAACTTCAATGGACAATATGATGTATGTATCCTCTTAGAATGTGTGTGACTTTCTCATTGCAGGTTACTATGGTTTATGTAGATGTATTCCATACTGAATTACCTCTTTGAAGTAAAACAACAGCTCATTCATTTAACATATTTATTATGCTTCCACTATTTTGCAAGCATTCTGATAAAATAATAAAAAATTCAAGATCCTTGCCCTTAAGAATCTCAAGAATTACAGTTCTCTGTCATTTATCCTTATACTTTTATCATCTACTAGAAACATAGAAATGCTCAAATAATTCTGTTTCTCCAGTTAAAAGGTGTTACATGTTCCATTTTCTTCAGAAGAGGGTAATGCTTGTCCCATGCTCAGTTCATAAAGTAATAAAATTAATTTGAAGAAACATTCAGGGATCATAACAAGAATTACTATATTAATAGCAAATAATATGCAATTTTCAATTGGACAAAACTGAATATATATAGTTAGTAAATTTGTGACTAGATGTGAGTCACTAGAGGTATACTGAAAGCCTAGAAAAATCTTCCACTCTATACATGCTCTATAAATATTTTGGTTGGATAAACGAATTAATAAAAAGAATGCTGCTTCAACCATTAGCTATGTGACCTCAAGAAAGAAATTAAATTAGTTTGACTCTATTTTCTCACTTGTTGTAAAGGCAAAATCCTTGCCCTGCCCATTTCATATGGAATAGGTAACACTGAATCTGTAAAAGTCAAAACACAAGCATACCTCAGTGATATTGCAGGTTCTATTCCAGACCACAGCAATAAAACCAATATCACAAAAAGCAAGTAGTAAATGTTTTGGTTTCCCAGCGCATATAAAAGTTCTGTTTATATTATACTATAGTCTCTTAAGTGTGCAATTGTATTGTATATAAAAAGCAATGCATATGTCTTAATTTAAAAATACTTTATTGCTATAAAATGCTAAGGATCGTTGAGCTTTCAGTGAGTTGTAATCTTTTTGCCAGTGGAGGGTCTTGCCTTCATGTTGGCAGCTGCTGACTCATCAGAGTGGTGGTGGCTGAACATTGAGCTGGTTCTGGCAATTTCTTAAAACAACAATGAAGTTTGCCACTTCTATAAACTCTTCCTTTGACAAAAATATATCTGTAGCATGTGATGGTGTTTGATAGCATTTTACCCAAAGTAGAACTTCTTTCAAAATTGCAGTCAATCCTCTTAAACTCTTAACTCTTGTGTTATCAACTAAGTTAATGTTATATTCTAATCGTTTGTTGTCATATCAACAAACATTCACAGCATCTTCACTGGGTTTAAATCTTATCTCAAGAAACAACATTTTTTGCTCACCTATAAGAAGCAACTCCTCATCCTTTCAAGTTTGATCATGAGATTGCAGCAATTAAGTCACATCTTTAGGCTTCACTTCTAATTCTAGTTCTCTTGCTATTTCCACCACATTTGCAGTTACTTCCTGCACTGAAGTATTGAACCCCTCAAAGTCATCCATGAGGATGGGTATCAACTTCTTCCAAACTCCTACTAATACTGATATTTTTGACTTCTACCCACGAATCATGAATGTTCCCAATGGCTTTGAGATAGTGAATCTTTTCCAGAAAGTTTTCAATTTACTTTCCCCAGATCCATCAGAGGAATCACTATCTATAGAAGTTATAGCCTTACAAAATATATTTCTTTTTTTTCCAACATTTTATTATTTGTTTTTTATTTTAGAGTATTATGAGGTACATTTTGGTTACATGAATTGCTTTTGTACAGTTTGAATCAAAGTTATAAGTGTGCCCATCACCCAGATAGTGTGCATTGTACCAGTTAGGTATGAATTTACCCATCCTCTTCTCCCCCTCCCACCCGCTTGTTTTCCAATGAGGTTATTTCCATATGTGCACATTTCAGTGTTGATCTATTAGTTCCAATTTAATAGTCAATACATTTGGTGTTTGTTTTTCCATTCTTGTGATATTTCATTTAAAAGGATGGTCTCTGGTTTCATCCATATTGTTAGAAAAGGTATTGGTTCAGAATTTTTTTTTTTTTATGATTGAGTAATAGCCCATGGTATACACAACCACGTTTTATTAATCCACTCATGTATTGATGAGCACTTAGATTGTTTCTACATTTTTGTGATTGTGAATTGTGCTGCTATAAATATTTGAGTGCAAGTGTCTTTTTTATAAAATGTCTTTTTTTTCTGTTAGGTAGAAACCCAGTAGTGGGATTGCTGGATCCAATGGTAATTCTACTTTTAGTTCTATGAGGTATCTCCATACTATTTTCCACAGAAGTTGTACTAGTTTGCAGTCCCACCAACACTACATAAGTGTTCCTTTCTCTTCACACTCATGCCAGTATCTGTGATTTGGGGACTTTTTGATAAAAGCCATTCTCACTGGAGTTAGGTGATATCTCATTGTGGTTTTGATTTGCATTTCCCTGATGATTAGAGATGTTGAGCATTTTTTCACATGTTTGTTGGCCATTATTCTATTTTCTTTTGAAAAGCTTCTGTTCATGTCTTTTACCCAATTTTTAATGGGGTTTTTTGTGTGTTTTCTTGATGATTCATTTGAGTTCTTTGTAGATTCTGGTTAGTAGGGCTTTATAGGGTGTATAGCATGTGAATATTTTCTCCCATTCTGTAGGTTGCCTATTCACTCTATCAATTGTTTCCTTGGCTGTGCAGAAGCTTTTTAATTTAATCAGGTCCTATTTATTAATTTATTTTTGTTGCTGTGATTGCCTTTGGGATCTTCTACACAAATTCTTTGCCTAGGCCAGTATCTGTAAGCATTTTTCCAATCCCTTCTTCTAGAATTCTTATAGTTTCACACCTTAGAGTTAAGTCTGTTATCCAGAATGGTGAGAGGTGTTAATCCTGTTTCAGTCTTCTACATGTGGCTATCCAATTTTCCCAGCAATACTTCTTGAATAGGGATTCTTTTCCCCAGTGTATGTTTTGTCTGCTTTGTCAAAGGTCAGATGGTAATAGGAGGATGGTTTTATATCTGGGATCTCAGTTCCAATCTATTGGTCTAAGTCTCTGGTCTTGTGCCAATCCCACACTGTTTGGTTACTATGGCCTTATAGTATAGCTTCAAGTCTGGTAAAATGATGCCTCCCAATTTGTACTTTTTGCTTAAGATTCCTTTTGCTATATGGGGTCCTTTTTGCTTTGATACAAAACATAGAATTATTTTTTCTAGAAATATGAAAAATGATGCTGGTATTTTAATAGGAATTGTATTGAATCTGTAGATCACTTTGGGTAGCAGACTTTGGGTAATATTATAGCAATGTTAATTTTGCTGACCCATGAGCATAGTATGGTTTTTCACCTATTTATGTTCTCTGATATTTCTGTCCTCAGTGTTTTGTAGTTCACCCTGTAGAGATTTTTTACCTCCTTAGTTAAATATATTCCTAGGTATTTTATTTTTGTTTGTTGCTATTATGAAAGATATTGAGTCTTTGATTTTATTCTCAGCTTGACTATTGTTGGTGTATAGGAATGCTACTGATTTGTATACATTGATTTTATAACATGAGACTTTGCTGAATTTATTTATCAATTTCAGGACTCTCTTGGCAGAATCTCTGGGATTTTCTAGATATAAGATCACAGGATCAGCAAAGAGCGATAGTTTGACCTCTTCTTTCCCCATTTGGATACCCTAGATTTCCTTCTCTTGCTAGAACTTTCAGCACTATGTTGACATAAGTGGTGGCAGTGGACTGCCTTGTGTGGTTTCAGTTATAAGTGGGAATGCTTTCAATTTTTCCATGTTCAATATGATGTTGGATGTTGGTTTGTAGTGTATGGCTTTTGTAATATTGAGGTATGTTCCGGGCATATCTATTTTTTAAGAGTTCTTATCATAAAAGGGTAATGAATTTTATCAAATGCTTTACTTGCATCTATTGAGAGGATCATATGGTCTTTGTTTTTGCTTCTGTTTATGTGGTGAATCACATTTACAGATTTGTATATGTTGAAACATCCTAGTGTCTCTGGGTTAAAGCCCACTTGATTGTGGTGGATTTTTTTTTTTTTGACATGCAGCTGTGTTTTGTTTACTAGTATTTTATTGAGAATTTTTACATCTATATTCATAAAGGATACTGGTCTGTAATTTTCTCTTTCTATTGTGTCCTTTCCTGGCTTTGGTGTCAAGGTGATACTGGCTTCATAGAATGAGTCGGAAAGATTTCTTCCTTCTCTATATTCTGAAATAATTTCTACAGTATAGGTTCCAGTTAGTCTTTTTAAGGTTTGGTAAATTTCTGCTGTGAATCCACCTGGTTTGGGGCTTCTTTATTTTGGAAGATATTTTTGTTACTGCTCCAATATTGTTGCTCATTATTGGTCTGTTCAGGAGTTCTATTTCTTCCTGATTGAGTCTTGGAAGGTTTTGTGTTTCTAGGAAGTTGTCCATTTCTTCTATGTTTTTGAGTTTATGTACATAGAGATTTTCATAGTATTCATAGATAATATTTTATATTTCTGTGGTATCAGTTGTAATATCTCCTTTTTCATTTCTGATTGAACTTATTTGGGTCCCTTCTCTTCTATTCCTGGTTAATCTAGCAAGAGATCTATCAATTTTATTTATTTTTTCAAGTCTCCTTGATGCTTTGTATTTTGTTGTTTTCCACTTCAGTTAGTTCTTCTCTGACTTTAGTTATTTCTTTTCTTCTGCTGGCTTTGGTTTTTGTTTGTTCTTCTTTTTCTAGTTCCTTGAGATGTGCCATTAGATTATTATATTAATTTGTGATCTTTCTGTCTTTTTTATAGGCATTTAAGGCTACGAATCTTTCCTGTAGGAGTTCTTTTACTGAATCCCATAGATCTTGATAGTTCATGTCTCCTTTGCCATTCAGTTTGAAGAATCTTTTTATTTCCATTTTAATTTCATTATTGACCCAATAATCATTCAGCAGCAGGTTATTTAAATTTCATGACTTTTTGTAGAATTGAGTGGTTCTCTTGGCATTGATTTCTAGTTTTATGCCACTGTGCTCTGAGAAAATAGAGGGTGTGATGTATATATTTTTCAATTTGTTGAGCCATGTTTTGTGGCCTAAAATATGACCCATCTTGGAGAATATCCCATGTGCTTATGAGACGAATGTATATTCAGTGATTTGGGGGTAATATGTTCTGTAAATATCTGTTTAGGCCCATCTGTTCTAGTATCCCATTTAAGTCCAGTGTTTATTTATTTTCTGCTTGGTTGACCTGTCTAGTTCTGTCAATGGGGTATTAAAGTCCCTGCCATTTATGTTGCTGCTGTTTCTTTGCTTAGATCTAGTAGGGTTTGCTTTATGAATCTGGGTGCTCCTGATTTAGATGCATAAATATTTAGGATTTCTATGTTTTCTTGTTGAATTGCTCCCCTTACCATTATATAATGAGCATCTTTGCCTTTCTTTATTATTGTTGATTTAAAGTCAATTTTATCTGACATGAGAATGATTACACCTGTCCTCTTGGTGTTTCCATTTGTGTGGAATATTTTTTTCCATCCTTTCACATTGAGTGTGTGTGCATCCTTGAGGTTTAGATGTGTCTCCTGGAGGCAGCAGATAATTGGGTTATGTTCTACATCCATTCAGCCAGTCTATGTCTTTTAACTGGCACATTCACACCATTGACATTAAGAGATAGAATTGATATGTGGGATGCTGTCCTGTTCATCATGTTGAGTAGTACCTTATTGCTTTGTTTCCCTCATTGTGCTATTGTTTTATAGGAGTTGTGAGCTTTAGATTTTTATTTATTTATATTTTTTTTTTGGTGATTTTATACTGGTATGTATCTATTGTGCCAATTCATGTATAATGCAGTTCTGAGTATGTCCTGCAGGGTAGGTCTGCTCATGACAAATTTCCTCAGTGTTTGCTTGTCTGGAAAAGACTTAATTTCTCCATCTGTTTTGAAACTTACTTTGAAGGCTACAAAACTGTAGGCTGGCAGTTGTTCTCTTTAAGAAGATTGAAGGTGGCATCCCACTTTCTTCTGAGTTGTAGGGTTTCCACTGCTATTAGCCTGATGAGTTTTCCTTTGTAGTTCGGTTGTTGCTACATGTAACTACTTGTAGAATTTTCTCCTTCATTTTGACTTTGGCCAGCTTGATTACTATGTGTCTTAGAGATGTCCTATTTGCTATGAATCTTCCTGGATTTTGATGGCCATCTTATGTCTGGATGTCTGTATCTCTGGTGATACTGGGGATATTTTCCTCATAATTCTCATGAATAGATTTTCTATTCTTTTAGTTGTATCTTCTCTCGCGCGGATAGCTATGATTTGTATATTAGTTTGCTTTGCATAGTCCCATATCTCTCTGAGTGATTGTTCCTCCTTTTTTGTTCTCTCCTCTGCCTCTTTAAATTACTGGATTAGCTTGGGAGCCCTGTCTTCAAGCTTTGAGATTTTTTCTTCTCCTTGATTTAGTCTGCTGCCAATGCTTTCTACTGTGCTTTGAAATTCCCTAAATGACTCTTCCATTTCTTTGAATTTTATTATATCCTTCTTTATGTTGTCTAGCTGTTTTTAGTGACATTTTCATTAATTTCTTAACTTTTTTGGGGGGATGGTTCTTTTTGTTGGCTTTCAACTTTCTCTTCAATTCCATCAATCTTATTTGCCATCCCTATTCAGAATTCCATTTCTGACATTTTCAACAATTTCCTCGAACTTTAGGTTGGCTACTGTGGCTCCTCTGTAATTGCTTGGGGGTGTCAATCTGTTTTGATTTTTCATGTTGCCAGGGTTCTTTTGCTGGTTTCTTCTCATCTGAAACCCTTTTTCTCAACTCAGCACTAACAGATTTTGAGGGCACCTGTTCTTTGATGGGACCTCTCCTGCTTAATTAGAAGAAGGGGTGGTCCCTAAATCATGTTTTTTTTCTCCCTACTCTGGGATGTTGATGTGGCAGAGGAGGGGAGTATGCACTAGAAGCCTGTAATGCAGCTGTGCTGATTTGATCTGTTCATGTGCAATTGCTTCTATTCAAGTCTGTGTCCCATGTTATTTGAGCTGTGTTGGGCTGTTCACCAAATAGTTGTAGGATGTTCAACTTGGGAGCTGGGCAAAACCCTCTTTGTTGAGGCTGGTGTTATGAGGATTGCTCTGCCTGGGGTCTCCCCACAGAGGTGCCAGTGGCAGCTGGGTGAGGCTATCCAGGCAGTGGTCATGAGTTCCTAGGCTGTGGGGATTTGCTCAAACCAGGTACCAGTGTACTGGCAGCTCTAGGCTAGAGTGTCCCTGTCAGGGCATTGGACTTTGGAGCAGTTCCTGCAGCACTGGTGAAAGATCTGGGGTGGGGTCTCGGGGCCCAGGTGCACCGCTGGAATCTCAGGCTGGCATCCCAGGCCTGGCAGAAGCTCTGGAACCACAAAGAATGAGCCATGGCTTCTGTCATGCGAGCCTCAGAACCAAGACTGTGTTGGGTGGGGAGTCAGAAGCAGTTCTTCTGAGCAGGCCCTTGGCTTCAGGAGCAAACCTCATGGCATAGTCTACCCTACCTTAAACATGCTCAGGACATTTAATATCCACTTACAGTTGGGCAAAACCATTGAACACAAAGTCTATTTTATAATAAAGTATTGACTACTATACATAGATGAGTGTTTTGTAAACATGATGAGATCCAAAAACACTAATACACAAAAAATATTAGAAACCTGGAAACACTACACACTACACTACATACATTATTCATCCTCATGATTGCATGGCTAACTGGAAGCTGCACCTCACTACCACTGCCCATCCTGGGAGAAGATCAAAATTCAAAATTTGTAAATACAGTTCCTACTGGAGAGTATCACTTGAACTATTGTGAAGTTGAAAAATCTTAAGTTGGGAAGAACCATCTATTCAGTTTGTTTAAATGTTTAACAACAAACTCTCCAATAAATAAATATGAATAAATAGCCCTCATTTGTGGGGCTTGCTGATTTCCATACTCCCACCATGGTAAATTTCCATACTCCCACTATGGGAATGGAGTTGATCCAAGCCGGAGGGCAGGGTAAGGGCTAAGCAGGCAGCAGGCAGTTAGGACCTGGAGGGCTAAGTCAGGGCCAAGCAGGTGGCAGGCTGTTCAGCAGGCTCAGGGACCAGATGCCAAGTCAAGAGGGCAGAGGGCAGTTCCACCGTCTAGGGACCAGAGAGTTCTCCCTGCACCACCAAAAACTCACCAAAGCAGTCACCCAAAGCCTTCCAGGTCAGAGCCCCTGTGCTAAGATCCTATTGCACTGTTGGGGAGGGCGCTTGGCTTCCAGTCACTGGGTGCAGCTTAGAGGAGCCTTCCGTTGGTCCACTCCCTCCCCAGCCTGGTAGGGGAAATATGAAGGCCCCAAGCTTGAGCCCCATGTTGACCTGGTGCCATGTACTTGAAAGTTTAGATGGCTTTAGCTGCTGCCTGATCACCACCACACCTGTTGCCGGTGCGATGACTACACGGACTCCAGGCAGGTCCCTGATCTGTGGCAGCAGAGAGAACCCTCTCACAACTCTTCTTTCCTTGGGAGCTGGGGGTTCATGGGATGCTTCTACTCTACTATTTTTTTCCTCCTGATGTCTGCTTCTGCTGATGGCTTCAGGATAAAGTCTTCCAGTGTGGCCGCTGGATCCCACCCGCTCCTATTCCCGCCGGCAGCTCCGGGGAACTTTCTACCAGTGGAGAGACATGCTTCCAACTTGCTTGCTGCCAAATTCCTACCCTGCAGCAGCGGAGTATCCAGGGACTAGCAGTGCGAACCAGCAGGGGCATTGCTTGCTCTGGGGAGGGTGGCCTCACACAGCTCCCTGTTTAATTGTTGAAGACTGTGACACATTCACTCTTCTGTAATACTAAAATGAAAAAAGACAGCATAATTCTCCATCCAAATCTTCCATCTACAATCCTCTAGAAGGACATGTCATCTAGTCTTTGATTAACATTTCCAGTAATGTTGTTTAAATCTGTATTCATTCAGATTTATTAGTATGACATGGATGATTTTCTTACAATGTATTGGAAGCTACCTTGATATCAGTTCTACCCATTGATTCACTCTCTAATACTCTAAGGATACATAGAAAAAGTCTTATCCCTCTTCCACACGACAGCACTTCAATTATTTTAAGATAACTATCATGCCTCACTGCCTCCACGTCTTTTATTTTTCCTAGGCTAAATATCATCAGTTACTTTAATCATTCCTTCTTGTCTAAGTCTTCATGATGATTGAAGAGTTTCCTGTCAATAGAACTTGGGGATTATCTCTCCACTCCAGCCCAGCTGCCAAGAGATGCAAGTTCCGGCCTTGAGTTACTCACTACCTTGGACTTTGTGAAGCTGTAGGAAGCAAGATCAATAACTTCAATATCTTTTTCTGTCAACCAAGAATATATCAGGGAAGCTATTAATAATAATCAGGTAATTGGTGAGCTTCTGTTTCCTACCTACAGACATCAGGAAATTTTAATGTTATTCAATATTATATGAAGTCTTCAACAAAAGTCTTTGAAACCCATTTATGATTGGGCTTTATTTATGACAAAGTAATAAGACAAAGAAAAAATATACTTATGATATTGGGTGTTGTCATAAGAAGTGAAGGGAAAAAAGGCAAAAACATTAAATTAGGATGTAAAAAAAAAACCTCTCTTCAGGAGGTGGCATATCACAGAGGAGCAAAAGATATAAATTATTAAAGAAAAGATTGAATTAGATAACATGGACAACATCTTCACAAGAAAAGATGTCATAAAAAAAGAAAAAAGCAAATCCACAGTTGAAAAAAATTATTTTTAAACACATATAATCTATAAAATATTAGCAGCCAGTGCATACAAATAACTCATATAAAATAAGAATGATTCAAAATGCCCTATATGAAAATCAGGCAAAGGTTTTGAATTCATGAGTTGTAAATTCAAATGGCCAGGAAAAGATGCTCAACCTTCCTATTAAAACAAAAACATAAAATCTAGTTAATTAAAACTATACCTATCAAATTTGCATGACACATTTTAAAGTTTAGCGATAGAAGTGAGTAAACATTAGCTGTCATTCACTGCGAGTATTAATGTAAATTGATACACAACTTTGAGAGTAATTTTGAAATATTAAGTAAATTATATTGTAACAGTGAAATTTTTAAATAATCTAAACATCCATTGAGAATGAGAAAGAATACATTTTGTCACATAATCACAAAGCTGAATATGCTACGATAGTTGTTAAATTAATGGACTAGCAGAGTCACATTTGTTAATTTCAATAAATCTGCAAAATTATGTTGAGTAAAACATATGTACATAATGTTAAAAGATACATGTAAATTTTTGACAAAACTAGTAAATCACTGAAGAAAGGACACACCAACTGGCTGAAGTTATTTGAGGGGAGAGGCAAGCAGTTATTATCAGGAAATGTATTGGAAGAGGGCTTCAACTGTATCTAGAATTTTGTATGCCTTCAAAAAATACCTGTGGGAAAATGGAGGAATGGAGTTATTGTTCAATGTGTACAGTGTCTCAGTTTGGGAAAGTGGAAAAGTTCTGAAGATGGATGGCAGCAATGGTGCACAACAATGTGAACGAATATACTTACTGACATTGAACTGCACACCTAAAAATTCTTAAATATTAAAATGGTAACTTTTATGTGATCTATATTTTGCCACAATAAAACATATCTCTGAAGAAAATACTGAAAGATATTAAAATTTATTTAAGCTGAGTTGTATAAATAAGTGGTTTATTTAAAATTTATATGTTTTTAAATAAATTATTCCCATATTTTTCTATGTTTGAAATATTTTATAATGCAAAATATAAAACAAGTAATTACAAAAATAAATATGTGACTCATACTTCTAAGGACAGAAATTATATTGTGAAGATAAAAAGGTGCTTTGGTGACTTAATATAAATATTACTAGAATTTTTATACTGTGCATGTTTTCACAAGTCAAATATTAAAATAAAATCATATGTATTATAGATATGTCTTACATATATATAATATATACTATGCCTGAAGCCTATACTTATACACACAGAATAAGCTTATACTTATACATGCAGAAACTGAATGCTGAGTCTAACCAGCATAAATTGAAACTAAGACTAGAATCATTGTTTTTAACTGTATAATTTATGAATATAGCCTAAATTGATAATCACTTTTATTGTAAGTTCATTCTATAATTTTCTCTATTGTGCTTGAATTCAGTGAAACAAACTGATCAGTTTTTATTGATGATACTGTTAAGCCATGAACTCAGTCTTCACTAAGTCTATAGCTTTACCAGGTCCCTAATACTCAGCTAGTCCTCATACAACGTGGTGTACAGACTTCTATCATATGGATACTGTCTCTGGGTCTCCACTAACAATGTGAACATTTATAGGTTACCCCTTGACTGCCTAACTTTCCATCCTTCCAGTAAACCCACCTATCTGCTGTAGATTCATTTCATTCCAGAGAAATTGAAGGGGAACAGAACGTGGCCTAAGTTAAGGAAGACTGATAAGCTCAGACATAAGCATGTGACTTACACCATTCCATTCAAAATGACTCTCAGCTTATTTTCCGGTTATTCTGGGAGACAGGTGCACTCGCTCACGCGTTTGCTCTCTCTCTCTCTCACTCTCTCTCTCTCATTCTAGACAATGTTGGGTGCATATATCAGTGCGAGGCCTGGAACTACAAAAATTCTTTTTAAAAAAATTTTTTTTATTACTTCATATTATGGGAGTACAAATACTGTTAGGGTTACATATCTTGCCCCTGCCCCCATTCCCCTACCCCACTATGCCAGAGCTTTCAGTGTGTCCAGCCTCCAGGCAGTGCACACCGCACCCACCGTTCCCCTCCTTCCCCCTTCCACCTGCCCACTTCCCAATTACAGATTTTTTTTCAGAACTTTTGGTTACAATGTATATCTTTATCTCTCCCTAAAAAGGGATAGAGGTAATCCCCCCCCCCCAGTGCTCGCCACTTCCTTAAGATGTGGGTCTCCATAAAGGAAACACAAAGAGACTAGAGCACTAGATAGTTAACAAGAAATAGAGTTCAGAACTCTGATCAAATTATACCTGAAGTTTATATACCTGACACTAGACCTTTCAAGATAAAAAAAAATTAAACAAATCCTTTTATTATTTTTAAAGACTGGAGTTGATTTTTCTTTTAATTATAAATGTAAATATTCTTTCTAATAACAGAATATGATTCAAGAAAGAGAAGTGTAATGTGTAACAGGTCCTCAATGTAGAATGAGAAGAAGTTAGGAGGGGACAGTAAAATGAGCTTCCTGGGTTTAAAAACTTGATAATCTTTGCTATTAAGTTCATTTTTTTCTTAAACTATGGATTAGGATTTCTTGATTAGCAGAGCATATGCTGAAAGGCTACAACATGAAGATATTTGGCAGGAGAGTTTCTGTATGCTACATGTTGTTGGCTACTTGTTGCAGCCTTAATAACTTGCTGCTAGAATGAATGCTTGCACTAAAGCTGACCATTATGAGATCAGAGAGGGAAGAAAACACTGCTTTGCTAGAGGCCTTTTCTGAATATAATCTATAATCCAAGTTGACTGAGAATATGGTCACTTACATAAATTCAGTGTTAGAAACGCCAGAACTCTATCCCAGCTGGTTAGCATCAACAGAGACAAGAAGGAAGTTGATACAGCAGAAATAAGATTGATGCCCAGGAATAGTAAGCCCAGCGACAAAGGACCTACGTAAATTAAGCATTCTCCATCTGAAAAAGCTATCATGACTCATTAAGAAGATGCATCTAGGCTCAATCTAGAGCAGGCTTCCTAAAACTATACAGCACGTGGGCCACATGCTGACTGCCTAGGACATTTATCCAGCCCTCCAGGTGTTTTTGCCACTGCTGCCTGTCTTGCTTAGCAGCTGACTTGTCCTGGGCCCACAGTGCGCACTCTCCAATGGTCTGAGGGACAGTGAACTGGCCCCCTGTTTAAAAAGTTTGAGGACCCCTGATCTAGAGCAGAGTAGACTATTTTGCCTCATCACTTAACCTATGGTCTTACATTGCTCAATATATGAATGTCCATCTGAGCCTAGGTGGTAGGCAGTGCAACTAAGCCCAGTCCTACCATCAGCAAGAAAAAATTCCTAGGCTATGTCATAGACTCAAACACTACAGTAAGAAATATATCTGGCTTTGGTTATAATATCTGAAAGCAAATAAACTAGGGGACTACATGTTTTTAAAACAGTTGTGTATTAAAGAACCTCCAACATGACTTATCTTGTTTTTGTCCAAATCACAGGGTCACCTTAGGTTGTTAATTCATAGCAACAGAAAATGTCCTACAAAAGCAACCAACACCCCAGGTTTTCATATAAGCTTCTGTGCAATCAAGTTCCTCTTATCTATTTCAACTAAAAGGTACAATTTGTCCAGGTCATTTTGATCTTTATTCTATGACAAACATTTAAACATTTCCTTCTTGTTATATTTGTCTTATGAATTTTTCTGGAAAGTCCTTAAATTTCCATTACGTGATAACTATGAAGTGGCAAACAAATTAGCAGCTTGCACAACTCAAGTCAGGCTGACCTTTTATTCGGTGATTTGTTCTGGGAAATGCAGTTTGAAAGATAATGTATATTCAGCTCAAAGCAACAAGAAGTGAGGGCAAATCATTTGCCAGATTACTAGATTAAATATATGGAATGTAATGCAATAGGACTAATGCTACTCATTGCAATGTTTATGGGAAAGACACACATCTGTTCATAGATGTTTAAGAATGGGCAGCTCTGAGGAGTTCAGGATAAAGCTGATATCTGTGTCCCAATTCTCCCATGCTTTTGTTTTCTAAAAACCACATTTTTTGAGTTCATCTCATCACTTTTGAGCATTCAAAACAAAGAATTTTGGAAGCATAAAATTCTATATAAAAATCTATTATTGTTGGAATAGAAAGAGAGCCCCAAATTGCCAAATTCATAGCAGAATTATGAATTAAACAAAACATCTTTTATATAGAAAGCAAAATGTGGTTCTGGAGGATGCTATAATATGCCTATAGTAATAAAGTGACAATATCCAATTAAAGTTACACTGTCTTTGAACCTAAACTGGTGAACATCAATCTTTAAATTGTAGCATGTTGAAAGAAAGCATTACCTTTAATAAATTATTTATGAATAATGCATAAAACACAGTGGTCTTGCTTAACTCCAGTGAGAATGGCTTTTATCAAAAAGTCCCAAAGGAATAAATGTTGGCATGGATGTAGAGAGATAGGGACACTCACACCCTGCTCGTGGGACTGCAAACTAGTACAATCTCTGTGGAAAGTAATATGGTGATATCTCAAAGATCTACAAATAGAACTACCATTTGATCCAGCAATCCCATTACTGGGCATCTAACCAAAGGAAAAACAGACATTCTATAAAAAAGTCATATGCACTAGAATGTTTATAGCAGCACAATTCACAATAGCAAAGATGTGGAAACAGCACGAGTGCCCACCAACACATGAGTGGATTTATAATGTGGTATATGTATACCATGGAGTTCTACTCAGCCACAAAAAACAATGGTGATCTAGCACCTCTTGTCTTACCCTGGATAGAACTAGAGCCCATTCTACTACATGATGTATCACAAGACTGGAAAAACAAGCACCCCATGTACTCACCATGCAATTGGTATTGACTGCTCAACAATTAAGTGCACATACAATACTAACATTCATCAGGTGTCAGGCAGATGGGTGGGGAGGGGAGGCGATGGCAATATACATACCTAATGAGTGCGGTGCACACCATCTGGGGGATGGACACACTTGAAGCTCTGACTTGGGTGGGGCAAAGGCAATATATGTAACCTAAACATTTGTACCCCTGTAACACGCTGAAATGAAAAAAATTAAAACAAAACAAATAAAAGAATTAATTGTGAATTAATTAAATAATTAACAATCAATTAATTTATTGACTTAATTGTGATTGTGCGTTTACACCCTGTAATATGCTAAAATTAAAAAAAAATTAAAAAACACAGTGGGCTCATTGGCTACAATAAAACACTTTTTTCTCATTTATCTTTATCATCAGTGAAACAATTTTTAAAAACCTACCTTTATTTCTTCAAATCAAAATTCACTTTATAGATAGATTGATACAGGAAAATATCCACTTTTTAAAAATGCATCAGAGTGATGCCCTAAGCATAATTTCCAAAATAGCTCCAGGCATCTTTGTTTAGAAGGGCTACTCCTCCCACAGAATCTGTATATAATCCTCTGAATTTCTCTTATAACTCTGAATTTTAGACATTTATTAATAAAGGAGAAAGAGGATACTGGGTTGTGGAGAACAGATGACACAGTTCTGCTGGAGATAAAAAAAAAAAAAACTAGGAAAGGGATCTCAAAGCTGTAAGCTAATAAAGTCATGTTTATAAGATTTAAGTCTTTGTACTAAGTAGTATGAATTACCAGGCTAAGGACAACCATTTTCTATCTTAAATAGGCATGAGCTTTCTGTGCTTATTGGATGCAAGAAATCTGCAACAGATGAGCTTCTGCAATGTTTTAGGTTATTTTTTTTAGAAAACATTTAGTACTTTTTAACTACTTTTCCAACTAGTCTAGCAAACTCTATTTGGAAACTCAGACTACCCAAGGTGAGAAATCATCCCCACTTCATAGAAAGGAAATCAGAGACCCTGGAGATACATATATATATATATATATATATATATATATATATATATATATATATATATATAATGTGATGATTAATTTTATGTGTCAACTTGACCAGAACACAAGGGATTTGGTCAAATATTATTTGGGTATTTTTATGAGAATGTTTTTTGGATGAGATTAACATTTAAATCTGTAGACAGTAAGGAAAATTGCCCTCCATAATATGAATGGACCTCAGCCAATCAGTTAAAGACCTAAATAGAACAAAACAGCCAACACTCCAGAGAGAAAAGGAGAATTCCTTTTGCCTGATTGCTTTCTAACTGGGACATTGGCTTTTTCCTACCTTTAGACTCAAACTGTAGTTCTGGGTCTTTAGCCTGCTAGCTTTGAACTGGAACTACAGCATTAGCTATCTTGGGTCTCCAGCTTGTTGATTCACCTTGCAAATCTTGGTACTTTTCAGCCTCTGTAATCTCATGGAGTAATCCTTGTAGAATAATTAAGAGTTATGATAAACTTAGAAAAGGAAGTGGGTTTTTGTGAGTTTTCTGTCTTCACTCTTTCTAAGCATATAGAGAAAAAACACAAAAGGACAAGAAGGAATTGTATAATGGAAATAACGACATTGCAGCGAGCCAGTTTGAAAAGGCTTTTCAAGGTAACACAATTGGCTCCCTACAAATCAAGGGAAAAGAGTGGACTGGAAAGAATACAGCGTTAATGTTTAAGAAACTACATGAAAGCCTGAACAAGTAGGGCTTGTTTATGAGTAAAACACAATTTCAATACATGGTGATTGTGATAGATTCTGTTGTTTATGCCTGACCAGCATGTCTTCCTGTAACCCATGTGGAGTTGGTGGGCTGCCAGACAGAATGTCATCCCTCCGGCTACAATAATTACCCAGCAAAGGCCATAAGACTCCCAAATGCCTACCACAATGGTTTATGTATGAAACATGGATGGAAAAAAAACGCTCTCTCTCTTCTGTGATGGGAAAACATTGACTTTTGCAAGCCTGAAGCTGTCAGAGGCTCATTCCTCCCTCCCCTTCCCTCATCCTGGCAAAAAGAGAAAAAATAGCCAACACACGAATACATATACAAGAGTCTGAAAAAGAAAGATTACTGATGACATTATTCAAGGTCCTTGAGTCTTTGGTACCATCTCTATCCTGGACTTCAGAGCAGTCTTAATCAATATCTTTTTTTTTTCCTATAACTAGTACAAGTTCAGGGTCAATTGGTGGCAAACAAAAGCCCTAATGCAACTTTAGATTGAAAAGGGTGTTACTTACAGGTGTACAATTATTTACAGACATTTACATATTTGTAAACATAGTTGTAATGAAAAAATGATTGATAGTGTCTCATTTCTACAACATCGTCTTCAAATGAATGGGAGGAGCTCAAGTCCAGGCATAATGTCAATACTTCTAAATTTTTTAAAGTGTAAAGATTTATGAAATACCATTTGTATAACCTTTGACAATGAAATGTAGTTCAATGATAATTGAAATCTGGGTTACTACCACAATAATTCACAAGGGAAATTTCACTGAAAACAAGGAAACAAAGTCTATAACCCCAGCAGCCTTGAATTATTTATTGAAGTAAATTTCAGTGACAATTTCCAAATTAAAATAATTATCATCTGTCACTGAAAATAGGCCTATAATTATACGATGGAGTGGTACAACTAGGTAGTAATTTGAGACATGTTATCTACCTGGATGCAAGTGAATGAATTTTGTCTAACCCTAGGTTGTTTCAGAGCAGATAATATATTTGTAATTCATCAAGCCATAGGTTCTTATTCATCATCCCTTGCACTCACCATACTTCGGAGTGTGATAGAGTGTCCACACCACATTCAGTCAGTGGGGAGGGGTGGCAGGGAAGGAATGCAAGAAATCTGATGGTAAATTATTATTAGTTATCCTTGTCTCTATCAGAATAATAAAGGTAAAATTAATTTGTGGGAACCAATGCAATAGAGGTTAGTAAAAATGAGGTTAAAATAGTAGATTCCTACATTTTCCATTCTCCTTTTTTAAACAAACCTTAATAGACTATGCAAATGCTATACTCATCATATCAAAGTTTAAACTGGATTAAAAAGTTATGTGTTTATCTCCAACTTCACCTTGCAGATTTGAAAAAAAGGGAACTTCTTTTAAAGACAAGGTTTTTCTATAAACACCTTGAAAGATCATATTTCTTTCAAAATTATAACAAAAAATTTACCAACATAAAATTAATCTTTACTTTTAGCAACAAAACAAGGGGATTGATAACAATCTTTTAAAATATTTTATTCATGATGGGTCCTAGTCAGAGGAAAGAATTGTAAAATAGTGATTCTCTGATTGTAACATTTCCAAATGTTGTTACATGATGGAAAATAAAATATAATTTATTTAAAATTAAAATAAAAATTTATCTCAAACACCCTTATATCAATTCAAAATTGTGTTGTTTTAACAAAATCAGCTATTTAGATTATTTTCATTTCATTATTTTCACTATTTCCTTATTTTGATAAAATAACCTGCTTTAATGAACCATTTTTTATATCAATTGAGAAGTTAACTATTATAAATATATGTAATTATTTCTGAATGTTTCTTTTTTAATTCAGGTGAGATGAAAAGGTTTTGTTTTTCTTTTCCTCCAAGAGAATACTGTAGCCTTGATGATGATATAAAGTAAGTAATTGCACTATTTAAAGTAATTTAGATACATTCTTTTCATGATACATTGAATTTTTTTCTTTTTCTTTTTTTTTTTTTAGCCCCTTTTCTCCTTTTTTTTTTTTATTTCCGCATATTATGGGGTTTTATTTCGGCATATTATGGGGTACAAATTTTAAGGTTTCAATAAATGCCCATTTTCCCCCCTCCCCCCACAAGTCTGAGTCTCCAGCATGACCATCTCCCAGATGGTGCACATCTCACTCATTATATATGTATATACCCGCCCCTCTCCCCCCTGCCCAATACCCTATTACTGCAGTACCTATGTGACCACTTAGGTACTGTTCAGTTAATACCAATTTGCTGGTGAGTATATGTGGTGCTTGTTTTTCCATTCTTGGGAAACTTCACTTAATAGTATGGGTTCCAGCTCTAACCAGGAAAATATAAGATGTGCTATATCACCATTGTTTCTTAGAGCTGAATAGTACTCCATGGTATACATATAGTACATTTTATTAATCCATTCTTGGATTGATGGGCATTTGGACTGTTTCCACAGCCTTGAAATTATGAATTGTGCTGCTATAAACATTCGAGTGCAGGTGTCTTTTTTGTAGAGTGTCATTGGATCGTTTGGATAGATGCCCAGCAATGGGATTGCTGGATCAAATGGTAGATTCACTTGTATCGCTTTAAGGTATCTCCATATTGCTTTCCACAGAGGTTGAACTAATTTGAAGTCCCACCAGCAGTGTAGGAGTATAGAATTTTTTTATTTCCATCTTGATTTCTTCATTTATGAAGTAATCATTTAGTAGGAGGTTGCTTAATTTCCACATTTTTGTGTAGAAATGTGAGTTTCTGTTACGGTTGATTTTTACTTTTATTCCACTGTGATCTGAGAAGATACATGGTATGATTTCTATTTTTTTTTTTAATTTCTTGAGGTTTACTTTGTGTCCTAGGATATGGTCAATCTTAGAGTTGTCCCGTGAGCTGATGAGAAGAACGTATAGTCAGTGGATTTTGGGTACAATGTTCTGTAAATGTCAGTGAGATCCAATTGTTCTAGAGTTTTGTTTAACTCCATTATTTCTTTATTAATTTTCTGTTTGGAGGATCTGTCTTGTGCTGTCAGTGGGGTGTTGAAATCTCCGGTGATTATGGAGTTGCTATTAATCCATTTGCTTAGCTCCAGTAAGGTTTGCTTTATGAATCTGGGTGCACCTAAGTTGGGTGCATATATATTTAAAATTGTTATCTCTTCTTGTTGAAGTGTGTCCTTCACCATTATATAATGACCCTCTTTGTCTTTCACTACTTTTGTTGGTTTAAAAACTAAATCGTCTGAAATTAGAACTGCCACACCAGCCTTCTTTTGGCTTCCACTTGCTTGGAATACTGATCTCCACCCTTTTACTTTTAGTCTATATGCATCCTTGCAGGTTAGATGTGTTTCCTGAAGACAGTATATACTTGGCCTGTATTTTCTTATCCATTCAGCCAACCTATGTCTCTTGAGTGGAGAGTTTAACCCATTCACATTTATTGAGAGAACTGATAGGTAAGGTAGATTACTGTTCATTCTGTTGGGTTGGATGTTGTTGCTATGATTTCTCTCTTGAGCCATTGTACTATCTGGCCTTTAATCTTTGGGTTTTGGTTGTTTTTATATTCGTGAGTTTTTATAATGGTTTTCTGTGTGTAACACTGTTTTGAGTACTTCCTGTAGGGCTGGTCTTGTCTTGGTGAATTCTCTGAGACTTTGCTTGTCTGAGAATGTCTTTATTTCTCCTTCATATATGAAGCTTAGTTTTGCAGGGAAAAAGATTCTAGGGTGGGCATTGTTTTGTTTCAGAAGAGTGAGAATGGGGCCCAAGTCTCTCCTTGCTTGTAAAGTCTCATTAGAGAAATCTGGTGTTATTCGAATTGGCTTTCCCTTGTATGTCACTTGCTTCTTTTGTCTTACAGCTCTTAGAAGGGCCTCTTTAGTTGATATTTTGGTCAGTCTGATGACTGCATGTCGTGACGTCTTCCTATTTGCATTGAATCTCCCAGGGGTCCTCTGAGCTTCTTGAACTTGTATATCGAGATTTTGAGCAAGGCCTGGGAAATTGTCCTCTATTATATCTTCAAATAGCTTGTCCAACCCTTGGGTGTTGTCCTCTTCCCCTTCTGGTAACCCTATGACCCTCATATTAGGTTTCTTCACATAATCCCACAGCTCTTGTAGGCTTTGCTCTTTTCTCTTGTTTCTCTGCTCTATCTCTGTGATGGTTTTATTTAGTTGGAGGGTGTTATCTTCAATCTCTGAGATTCTTTCTTCTGTTTGATCTACCCTGTTCTTGAGACTTTCCACTGTATTTTGTAGTTCCCTGAATTGATTCTTCATTTCCAGGAGTTCGGTTAAACTTTTCTTCATTGTGTCTATTTCTTTTTCCATATCCTGGAGGCTTTTTGTGGTTTCTTTGTGTTGGTTATTGAGTTGTTGTTGCAGCTGGGTGAGTGTTCTTATGATCCACATACGAAATTCCTCTTCTGTCATATTGGTTGCCTGATTTTGGTCGGTGTCCGTTTCTAGGGGGCTGGTGCTCCTCTTTGGGGGTGTGTTTTCCGTTTGGTTCTTCATATTTCCTGAGTTCTTTCGCTGATTTCTTCCCATGTCGATCAGTTGTTGTTTCTTTCCCTTAGATTATTGTTTGGGTATTCACACACCTTGTTTAGTTTCTGAGGCGTTAGGTGGTGTCTGTGGGTGAAATTGGACCACTCCCTGTATATTGAGTCAGTGGGTGCCGTGGAAAGGCTGTGCAAGATGCCGTCCCTGTCAGTAGGTGGCATTTGCTTGGAGGAACAGGCTATGCTGTTGATTCTGTGTCCTGTTATCAGCTCTTGTTCTGGGCAGAGCTGGGTTGGGTAAGCCTGCCCTCAGGCAGTTAGCAGGGGTCAAAGTTCTGTTCTCTGCTTCCAGCTTCCAGGAAAAGCTGTCAGGGCGGGGCTGGAATGGTCCTGCTCAGCCAGAAAGTCTGCTTGTGGGGGTGGGGCTGTCTGAGACCTGCAGTCTGGAGCAGGCCTTGCTTCTTTCCACCCTCCCCAACTCCGCAGCTACTCCTGGGCCTCTGCCAGCAGGCCAGACCACACTCCACCAGGTGTCCCCGGATTGTGATGCTGGCGGGGAGGTTCCCTGCGCAGAAACACTGCCTGGGCTGGGTGCACAGCCTCCCTTTGGTGGGAGGGTTGCCCTCTAGGACACTGATCTGCCCCTGCAGGCACACACACCTCAGCGGGCTGTTCACAAATATCCCTTCTGTGCCCCGGGGAATGCTAGACCTCGGTGCATGGGATCTGGTCTGCAGGTCCAACCTCTGGGTCCCAGAGTTCAAACTGTATCCCCACCAGGGAGAGGAGTTCCGGTCCCAATTCACCCACAGGGAGCCCAAGCTGTGTCTGTGTCTGTCAGCCTCTGAGTCGGCACCGTTCTCCTGGGAACACCATGCCAACAGCACCTGGGAGGGCTGGCCGGTAGGGCACTCACAGTCTGAGTTCCCCCTATCAGCTGTAGGGTCCCAAAAGGGAAGGTCCCATTCCCTGGAGGTGCCTCTAGCTGGTGGCTGTATTGTCTGTCTGGGCAGCCACAGGTAGGGTCGGCGGAGGGGAGAAGGAGGCAATATGGCGCCTGCCGTAGGGCTCAGGTCTGTGCACACGGAGGTGCCCCGAGGGATTTGGGAGTCTGGTGCCGTGTCCGCTACAGGCTTACCGCTAGCTGGCAGCACCCGTCTCTGGGCTGGTGTCCGCAGGTCTCTCCACCCGCTGGGAAGCCCGCCAGCAGTCCCAAATGCAGGGGAGGGGAAAGGTGATTTATCCACCTATCCTTGCCGCTGGTCTCCGGGCTGCTCCGGTGGTCTCAGCTTCCAGTTCTCCTTTGCAGCTTCCTCCCATGGAGTCTTCCGGGGTCTCAGATACCCCTCCTTCCGGCCCTCGTCTGCTGTATGCTCGCCTTCTTGCTTCTTTTTTCTAATTCTGCTAGAATCTGTCTTTTCTGCAGAGACACTCTTTCTGGCGGTGTTTCTCGTCTGCCATCTTCATCATATCAATACATTGAATTTTGATTAAGAGAATAATTTTTACCTTTTTAGATCACTGATCCCATTATAAACCTGATAATACATATATATTTGTGTGTGTGTGTGTATATATATATGTATATAGTATATATATCTCCCAGAAAAATGCAAATACATATATACATCTGGGTATATATACCATTTATTGAGGGGTATATGAACTATTGATTTAGACCCAAACTTTAGAACTGATTTAAAGTCAAATCTGTTTTCTAATGTTAATTCTAAAATCTAATCACTGATATTCTTATTTGACAGCTCATTTATATGTACCCAATAGTCTATAATAACGTATTCAAAATGATTGAAGAGTCAATTATTAAATTAATCAATTTTCTGGAAAAATTTTTGAAAAAATTAAAAATATAACAAAGATTTTCCAAGCAAAAACTCTTACTGGAAAGATGGACACAGATAACATTAAATAATGAATCATATAAAGGGTATTCATTGTTGTATTTATATCCTTTTGCTGTAGGAGTTTAAAAATTCTTCTTTAGAAAAAGTATTAAATATTTGAGTCATTTTTACTTTCTTAAAATATAAACCTTTTTCATTCATACTATAAAAGAGCAAAAATGTTTTCAGGTTGATGGAAAGAAAAACAACTTATTGGAAAAATCACCTACATGGATTTGCTTATAATTTGGAATATCATTAATTTGGTGCATTTTCTGCTCTCTTATGACTTCTATTTACAAAGAGACAAAGACTCTGAAGTATACAAGAATACACACACACACCACCCCCCACATAGGCAGGCACATACAAACACACACACACTTATGTGTTCCATTAACTAATTTTCCTCTTATAGTGATGACATTTAACATGGGTTCCAGAGTGAGACTTGTTAGAGTAAAATCCTGCTAGAATAAAATCTACCATTTAGTATATGACAAGTACTTACCTTCATTGTTTCCTCTCTTGTAAAATAAGTTTCTTCACTTATGATGGATTACATACCACACAGGACTTTTGTAAGGACTTAACAATTAATCATTTTAAGTATTTATCCCAGTGCTTGGAATATAGTAAGCACTCAAAATGTTAGCTATAAATATCGTTGTAACTATACTGTGGTACTACTATTATTATTAATAATATTTGGTGAAATCAAAAATTTTCCAACCTTTTTTTAAGGAAATAGAAGCTAGATAGATACCAATATATGTATATAAGTGTGTAGATGCATGTAAATATAGAGACACATACAGCACACAGTTCTGAAAGTATGACATAAAGACCTCTGGGAATCTCCAAGATCCTGTTTGGGAGTTTGTAGCATCAAAACTATTTTTATCAAAATACTAAGACATTATTTGCCTTTTTCATGCTCATTCTCTCACAGATATAGAGTGAAATTTCTAAGGCCAGTAGGCAAAAGCAGATATGGGAATCTAGGGTCCCCTTGTTAAGAAAGACATTAAAGAGACTCGCAAAATGCAAAACAGTGCTGCCATTCTCACTAAATTGTTGTTTTGGAAAATATAATTACTTTTACAAAATATATTACTAATGAAAATATGCAATGACCTCTTTCTTGTTTTAAATGATTTAATAAATGTTAAATAATTCTCAGTTTTAATTTCTAATAATTATCAATAGATAAAATCTACATAAAATATCTTTATTGTCTTCCATGTAAAGGAATCTTGAAATGTAAAAGATTAGGAATTGCTGTTCTACAGACTGCTTTGCAATTTGGTTTTTATTACTTAAACTATCTATTAGGAAAATTTATCCATGCTGTATCAATACATCTGTATCTACAATTTCATTTCTGTGTAACTGAGTAATAGCCCATTGTTTAAATGCGCCCAATCTATTTAAATTTAGAGGGACTAATTATTTAACAGGGAAGAAGACCACATACTGGAGTATATTTGCTTTGGGAAGAGAGGAAAGCTTGCTTAAATTATAAGGCTAAGTTTTTCAGCAGGACCTCCACTGTTAAGCGTGTCTGGTTTGTTTTGTTTGGAGTTTTATCATTGTCGATCCCCTGAGAAAATTTGGTAAGCATAAAATCACAAGGAAAATGGAGGGCCAGTCATTAATTAGGCATTTTCTTATCAGCTCTAAGAGAACTCATATAATAATAATAGCTGTGTGGAAAGAAACCAATGAGAAATACCAAACATAATTGCTGCTAAGTCCATGACCACCTAATCACAGTACATTTAATCAGTAACAAGGAGAGGTACCTTACATTTCACTGAGCTTATGGGATGAATGTAAACCAAGTGAACCCAAATTGAGGTTTAGTTATGAGTGCTATTCCATGATGCTGAAATTGGTCTGGAAATCATCAAGTGTTTTAAGTGACATCTGTTTTTGTACATTTAAGGAGCAACTGAAATATTAAGTCTGGGCATGTTATTCAGATTTTGCAGAGATTAACTCAGAGTACCAGGGTCTCGATGTCAGTGACCCACACTAATGACCCAATGTTATGGGGAGAAAACATCTCTACATCAATAATTTAAGTTCTAACTTGACTTGACTTTAAAGAAAATATCATTATGTTTGTATTAGTTTGCTATTGCTGTCCTAACAAATTACCACAAACATAATGGCTTAAAATAACACAAAGTTAATCTCTTACAATTCAGCATTCTAAAATCAAGATGATAGCGTGGCTTTCTTCCTTCTGGAGACTTCAATGGACCATCTATTTTCTTGACTTTTCTACTTTCCAGCCCACCTACGTTACTTGGCTAGTGGTCCCTTCCTCCATCTTCAAAGCACATTACTCCAACATCTGGTTCCATTGTAACCTCTACTTTTTCAAACTTTGATCCACTTACCTCTTTTATATTTCTATAATGACTCTTGTGATTTCATTGAGCCCACCTGGATAATCCAGAATAATATCTTTATTTGAAGATTCTTAACTTAATCACATCTGGAAAGTCCCTTTTGCCATATTCACTAATCATACCAAAGTAACACATGCATGGTTCTGGAGGTTAGGATGTGAACATCTTCGAAAATGGCGGTAGAATGATTCTGTCTACAATGATGCTTAATATTTAACAGATAAATTTTATGGAAAAGGGTTTCAATAACTATACTTAAGTATCTCAACATTTATTTAAGCCACCTACTATAAATTATATTAAATAGATTTCCCAAAATACTTATGATCACAACAATCATATATATTAAACTGAACTGCTACAAATGTGCTAGTAAATCAAGACTATTAGTTGGTTTGCCAGAACATAATTATCTGTAGTAAATTTTGCTTTTGAGTTTTATTTGTCTGTTTTGTTGATATTTGCATTCTTTCTTTTAACATGTATTGAAAATCCTTTATCCTGGGAAAATCACCATCTTAAAAAGAATGGTATAATCTATGTTCTTTTCAGCAAAGATGTAATGTTTTTGAGAGGGAGAGGTTACCTACGTTTGGGCACAAATATTCAGATAAATACCATCATAAGCCCCTACACAATAAGAAACCTAAAAGGAAGTGTCTACTAAATGGAGAATGAGCAGCACAAATAGTGCATCATGAAAGTCCATAGAAGAGAGAAATCTGTTGCTAAGAGGTGTTTATAAAAGTTCTGTGGTGGCAAGTGGAGACCTGGTAAGAACTGGGCATGGGAAGACACAGGAGATCTGGCTGAATTTGGGAACAGAAAGATGACATTCCATGTGCAGCTAAAGACAGGGAGAAGCAGTGGATGCTTCTGGGCTAGTAGGCCTTTTTGACTGAACCAGATTGCTCAAAATCATGTTGAAAAATAAAGTTAAAACAATAGGTATAGGCTAGATTGGAAGATATCTTGAATGACATACAAGATTTTGGATGTTACCAATTAGACAAAGGGGGACATAAAGAGAAGAAAGGAACATTTGGTAGTGGGAAAGGCAGTAAGCTAGAAGTTATACCCTTTGGATTTGGCCAGGTGGATGTGTCTGAATGTGTCTGGCTGTGGCTTCTGTCCTTTCTGTCTCAATATTTCTGGTGAAAAACAAAAGAAAACAAATTTTCCCATCCTATTTTTATGTTGCTTTGAAGATGACCTGAAAATGTACACATGTTAAAATATTTTACAATTGTAAAGCAGCATAAAAGAAAGTCTTACTAAAGTGTCAAGTAGAAGATCAATGCCCTAACATAAGAAAAATAGCTTATTTGCTCCAAAAATTGTTGATAGACTTGCATTTTAGGCTAGAACAAGCATCTTTCAGTCCTAAACAAAAATGTGAACAAGTACTTAAAAAGCGAGAGAGGGAGAGAGAGAGCATGTGCTCATTTTACTTTTTCCTTTTTATAGTACTTTGAAAACAATTTTATTACCAACTTTGAGAAATCAGGCAAATAAACAAAAATAGGATAAAGATATTCTAAAGAACCAGACTTTTACAGTGAGTTCTCATGATTTGGTTCAGGTCTCATGAATTTGGTTCCCTCATTCGAAACAATTTTAATATTGAATATACACATTTCAAAAATCTTCAGCTTTGTATTTTCTTGTCTCCTCCATTCTCCATTAGAAAGGATAGTGAAAAATGGACTCTACTTTATGCAAACATCAAATACTATATTTTACATTCACTAGTTTCAAGAGGAGACATTTCAAGTTTGTGCCTGTTAAATTTATAGTACTGCTCTTGTGAGAACTCTTGAGTGGAAATGTTTCTTCATTAAGAAAAGGAATGCGATCAGCACATTGGAATGTAAATTTCATAGGCACAAGGGTTTCCTTACAGTATTTTAATAGACCTTGACTTCAGGGTTCTCTTAGTTTAAGAATTTACCAGGCATCAAAAACAGTTTCTGGCATTTCCAATAAGCCTATAAACAGATAAGAAAATATTAACAAGACACAGGAGACTGCACTTAGTTTAGATTTTTGAAAGAATCTAAAATGCAATAGTACTAAACTAGGCATGATTTAAATTTCTGAGTGGAAAAAAGCACATTGAGATTACTCTATAATTTTATGTCTACCCCTATCACCAGCCCATGACCAAGTGTGGCCACCACCAGAATATATATGTATATCATAACCCGCTGTGGGGACAGGATTCTTTTCTCCAGGAACATTAGAAAACTTTTGCTTTACGGCAAAAACTGTTTGCTTTAGGGCACCATCCCACTCTAAGTTACTTTGTTTTTCTGCTTGTTTGTGTGGTTTCCAAAATAAAAACTGAACATTTTGCATGGTTGGTTTTTAAAGGTATTTGTTGATCTTGATTTCAATCCTGCTTCTCAGTGGTTTGACTATGCATAGAGCATAAAACATTTAACATTATTGGGTGCATCAAACAAGATAAGGAATTTCAAAAAATTTTCTGTGGAAATCTTCATTACAGGCTAACTTGGCATAACAGACTAGCCATTGCACATTCCACAAAGCATAATAGTGTACAGTTATTTTTGTATCAGGATCTCTTTGCTATTCTTTGGGATCTCCCTAAGGGAGAACAGGTGGAAACCAGGAAAATGATTTATCTTGAGGAACTCTTATAAATATATCAGCAGGATACGAAATCTGCATTCATTCCTCCCTGAAAGTTTCTATGCCAGTAAGTGACCCAAAAGTCTGCCCTTAGTGTCCTAATCATTTAAAAAAATTTTAATAAATATTATATATTTAGGGTGAACAATATGTGTGTGTATAGTGAAATGATGACTACAGCCAACAAAATTAACATATCTATCCCCTCACATAGTTTTTTTGTGTGTGTGTATAGTGAGACCACCTGAAATCTACTGTCTTAGCAAATTTCAGTATTTGATATAGTATTATTAACTATACTCATCATGCTGTACATAAGATCTCTAGATTTCTTCATCTTAAAGAATTGTAACTTTGTGCCATTTGGCCAGCATCTCCTCCTTCCCCCTATCTCCCACTCCTAGTAACCAGTGTTCTATTCTCTGCTTCTTTGAAATTTTAAGATTCCGCGTATAAGTGAGGTCATACAGTATTTTTCTTTCTCTATGTGACTCATTTTCCTTAGTATATGTCCTCTCGGTTAATCCATGTTATTTCAAATCACAAGATCTCCTTTTCTATGGCTGAATAATATTTCAGTGTGTGTGTGTGTGTGCATGTGAAAAAAAAAATGAAGCTTGGAGAGCTTTCCTAAGATGAAACATCTATTAAGTGGTAGAGCAAGATATATCTGACATGAAAGTCTGAACTTTTAACAATACATAGTATTAATTTTCACTATGCCTATGTAAATATGAAATGTCAAGAAATTTTCCCTTAAAAAGCCACTGCAATTTTATGTAACTTCATTATAAATTATATTTGTTTCTAATATAAAACTAATTGGTGTTCTTCAAATCTTAAATTGTTAACTACGAGCATTGTGTCATAGAGACTTTCTACCTTCTCCTTGATACATACCCAATACCCAGTTTGAAACGTACCCATTTAAAACATTTCCTGTGGATGTCATTTGTCTTAGCAAAGATTTGGACTTGAGCTAGTCACATAGAAGACAGAATGCAGAGGAAAGACGAAGGACTAGGGTGCTCCTGTAGCCTCCATGTTATGTACACCATTCAGTGAAAAATTTCCTCCCATCTACCCTCAGCTTGGTGAAGAGGATGGGTAGGGGGAGAGAAAATAGAAGTAGAAAGAAAAAGAATGAACGAGAGCAAGAATAGCAGGGTGTGCTTATCATCTGTTCCCAAGTCAACGACCATAAATAAAGCACTGCTTTCCTTCCCTCCACGTCATCCATTTCCCATTATTGTCTAGTAGTTTTGTTGCAGAGTATATTGGCTTACTATATACATTTGTGATTCAGAATCTAGATGATGAATCAAGAAACTATTATTTTGCCTAAAGTTTCTGTAGCTGCTTGAAAATTCACTTGGAAAAATCGTGACTTTTCTCTATCTTTCATGGTAGTGAATTTAGTGACATGTGCAATGTAGTAAAAAGAGGATAAAAAGAAGGGGAGAAACAGTGGGTGTCTGGAGACCAAGTCCATCAGGCTCACAGTGAGAGTAGAAATCAAAAAGATTGCTTTGTTTTGTTTTGTTTAAAGAATTTGGCTTTGAGGATAGTGGCATTTTGCTGTCACCATGGGATAAATTTCTTTGGGAAAAAAATCTCTGCTGGTGAGCAGTTCTCAAGGTGACCTGGTAGGCTTAGAATTTAAAGAAATGTCAACAGCAGAAATGAGTGCTGAGGAGCATAATGTTAATGCCTTCTGAGAAGAGAGCACAAGGATTTAAAAATAAATAAAATTAGAGCTTTTGATGTTTGGCATAATTTTCTCACAAAGAATTTTGTGCAGTTACAGTCCAGACCCAAGCACTAACCATGGTATGTGGATGAATTTTTTCAACTCTCAAATCATCTCCAACAACCAAGTCAAACGGATTCTTCCAATTCTGAGGCTTAGTGGGTGTCAGGACTTGTTAAAACTTCTTGAAGAGGAGAGGAAATTTTTCCTTTTGGCATGAGTGTTGAGGAAAGTTTAGAAATATTAAAAAATAATTTATTGTTGGAATTAAAACAATTGAAATCAGTCTGTGAACATTTTGGTAGTAATTTGCATGAGATATAAGATTCCCAAGTAAATGTTGTGACCCAAGGTATCTTTCCAGTAAAGACCTGTTTGGGTTCCCGTTTTACATATGAGAAAACTGAGACTTTAAAAGGTTTCTTTTTGTTTGCTTTTTTTTTTTTTTTTGAGACAGAGTCTCACTTTGTTGCCCAGGCTAGAGTGAGTGCCATGGCATCAGCCTAGCTCACAGCAACCTCAAACTCCTGGGCTCAAGCGATCCTCCTGCCTCAGCCTCCCGAGTAGCTGGGACTACAGGCACGCGCCACCATGCCCGGCTAATTTCTTTCTATTTATAGTAGAGACGAGGTCTCGCTCTTGCTCAGGCTGGTTTCGAACTCCTGACCTCGAGCGATCCGCCCGCCTCGGCCTCCCAGAGAGCTAGGATTACAGGCGTGAGCCACCGCGCCCGGCCTGTTTGCTTTTTTTGTTGTTTACTCCAAATGTCCGGGAATTGAACCTACATTGTTCAACCCAAAATCCTAAGTTCATACCATTATGAGGCATTGCCCAAATATCCAGCAGCATTCTAAACATTTTTAATATTTTCATACTCTAATCTTGAAAAACACTGGATTGCACACAGTGCAGGGCTTTTAATTATTGCAACATTTTTGCATTGTGAATTTGCAAACCTGGGTTAAACTTTGGAGCATTACTCATATGGATATCACTAGGGAAATCTTAATTGGCAATATATTTTCAGGAACTGCAGTTTCTCAGAACAAATTTGGGAAATGACACAAGTGGTAGTGAAGTTTACCCATTAGTTGCTTTCAGTGTCTTAAGTCAAACACATGTCCAAAGGATAATTTCAGGTACAAGAGAAAGCAAATAAGGAAAATAGATATTTGGTAACTTTTGAGACTCACCATTTAAATTTACCACATGAATTCATGAGGTGGATTAGTGAATAATAAATAGCACTGACTTCAACCAGACTGCTTAGGCTAAACATTCAGCTCTGCCATTCACTAGCTGTGTAATCTTAGATAAATTGCTAAACTTCTCTGTGCTTCAGTTATCTCATCTGTCAAATGAAGGTAATAATAGTGTCTGCTCACAGGACTGTTATGAGGATTATATGAATGAATATTCCTAAAGAATTTAGAATAGTTACTGGTACATAGTAACCTCCATATAGGAATTTATGAAATAAACTAAATAAATCTGGCCTTACTGCTCTGTCATAGACCTAGAGTAAAAATAAAAAAGGCAAAAACAATAATGATAATAATTCAGAGGAAGATTTATTTAAATGAATTATAACAGCATGGGAAATAGCAATTGGTTGTCTATAGGTTTGATAATAACTTCTCTGGAACTTTGCATAAAACTCTGAATTTACCTGCAACCAAAATTACAGGTTTGAAAGAAAGAAAAGACTGATTCTGAATCCTGTCACTTAAAAAGTCTTCAGAAAATTACCTAAACCCCCCTCATCTTCTCATCTGTTCATCAGAAGAAATAATTTCTTACCTGATATTTAACCATGCTTTATAGTGCATTTTATGTAATGTACATAATTCATTTGACCCATAGTAGGAATTGGAGAAACCATAGATATTCTTTATTATTCCTTTTAAAATGTAATCAGATGATGCTGTTGCCTTGTTAAGCATTATGGACTTGGCAATTCACTGGCCTCTTACAATATTGATCACTGTGTAATATATGTATTTTCTTCTCTAAGAAAATACATGATCAGCAACATAATTGCTAAGAAACTTATAGTCTAAAATTGTAAGAAATTAGGGTACAAATTCAGGGTAAGAATTTAAAGAAAAATAAAATTAACATTTTAATAAGTTCATATCTAAATTTACCTTATTGTCAAATATTACATAGATGAATATAATATTTGTATACTGTTTCCAATTTTTCCTTTATTTTATCTTTTTGTTAAAGCCTCTGAATCTTAGCCAAAAAAGAAGAAAGCTGGAGTCATCACACTACTGCATTTCAAAATACAAATTCAAAATACAAAGCTATAGTAATGAAACAGTATGTTACTGATATAAAACAGATACATTGATCAATGAAATCTTATAGAGAGCCCAGAAATAAACCCATGCATCTAGGGTTAAATGATTTTGACGAGGGTATCAAAAATACACAATGGGGAAAGGACAGTTTCTTTAATAAATGATGTTGAGAAAACTGGATATCTATATACAGAAGAATGAACATGGACACTTATCTCTTACACAAAAATCAACTCAAAATGGATTAAAGACTTAAATGTAATATATGAAACTATAAAACTACTAGAAGAAAACAGCTTTATGGCATTTTCCTGAGCAATGATTTTTTTGTACATAACCCTAAAAGCACAAGCAATAACACCAAAAATAGACAAATGGGATTATACCAAATTAAAAAGCTTCTGTACAAAAGGACACAATTAATATAGTGAAGAGGCAACCCATATATTGGGAGAAAATCTACAAATCATATATCAGATAAGGGGCTAAGATCCAGAACTCAAACTACTCAAAAACAAGGAAATACTGCCATTTTTTTTAAGTGGGCAAAGGGCTTGAATAGACATTTCTCAGAAGAAAACATCCAAATGGCCAACAGATTTGGGAAAAAAATACTCAACATCTCTATTCATCACAGAAATGAAAATTAAAATCACAATGAGATATCACACCTCTTAGATTGGCTATTATCAATAAGAAAAAAGATAAGTGTTGGTGAGAATGGGGAAAAAGGGAATACATATGTACTGTTGGTGGAAATGCAGCTTGCTACCATCATTTTGAAAAACAGTATGGAAGTTTCTCAAAGAACTAAAAATAGATTTACCATATGATTTAGTAATCTCACTACTGAGCATATACATAACGGAATTAAAACCAGTATGTCATATCTTCATTCCCATGCTCATTGCAGAATTATTCACAATAGCCAAGATATGGAAACAACCTAAATATCCATCAACAGATGTATGGATTAAAAATGTGGTATATATATGTAAGGGAATACTATTCAGTCTTTAAAAAAACACAGGAAATTTTGTCATTTGTGACAACATAGATGAATCTAGAAGACTTTATGTTAAGGTAATAAGCCAGGCACAGAGAAATAAAAACCATATCATCTTATATGCAAAACTTTAAAAAGTCAACCTCATGAAAATAGAGAGTAAAATTATGGTTACCAGAAGTTGGGAGGTGGTGAATGGGTGAGAAAGAGGAAACGTTGGTCAACTGGAACAAAATTTCAGATAGATGTGTTAGAGGAGGAGAGAGAGCTGAAATTGATGCAAAAGCTTAAATATTGGATGCAGGTGTTAAAGTAAACAACCCTCAGACAGAAACTATTTAAGGGGGAATGAGAACCACAGGCAAGAATCAGCTTCAACTGGTTTGTCAACTATCTCTTTCACCTTATATGAACTTTGGCTAACTATAATATCATTTACATAGTAGTTTTAAAATTTCCCTACCCTTGAAATTGCCATGACAGTTCTGAAAGAACTGTATTAAGTATGAAAATAGAAGGGAACCCAATTCTAGGAATTATTATTCAGATTCTTAGTAAAAGCCAACCCCTTATCCCTGAATATCCCTACCCTCAATTAGTAAGACTTCAAAGACCAAAAAGCACTTCCTACCAGGGCAGCTGCTCTTTTCCAGCCTGTCGGCTCTCTCTGAGAGTATACTTTCACTTTCAATAAAACAAAAGCTGCTTGCTTGGCTTACATGTTGCATTTTGAAATTCTGTTCTTCCAACTATCACCAAGAACCTGAAAAAAACCTCCACTCAGAGGCAGCTAATAGATAGGAGGAATAATTTCTGGTGTTCAATTGCACAGCACAGTTAATAATAATACACTGTATATTTCAAACTAGGTGAAAGAGAGGATTTTAAATATTCTCACCACAAAGAAATGATGAATATTTGCAGTGAAATGTGTGGTAATTAGCCTGATTTGATCCTTACACAATGCATACATGTATAAAAAAACCACATTATACCCCATAAATATATACAATTATTATTTGTGAATAAAAAATAAAATAAAACTTAAAAAAAACTACCCTCAGGATGGTCATGATAACATGCTATGAATCAAGGAGGAGAATTAACTTGACATTCTGCACCTGAAGTTCAGTATAAGGGGACAAATATTTTACTTGGAGATCTCCCTGGTATCTTTGAAGGATTAATTTCAATTTAACTGGCCTCTACATCTTTCCACTCCTCACTTCTATTTCAGGTAACAGCTATATGTGTGTTTTTCAAACTTTATTGATGGTTTCCCAATGTAAAAAATACATATGAACATCATGCACATATGTACAACTGAAACAAAAGTTTCACAGAACAGCACTCTTCCTAGTACACATGATGCCCTTTTATATTTCCTAGTCTATTTCACTTTTAAAATGCTGGCTGTGACCCACTGAATTGATATCACATGACACTGATGGGGTACGAGTTGTAATTTGAAAATCCTTGGGCTGCACTCTAAATAGCAATCAACTTAAACCAGATATTTCAAGGGATCTTTGGGTGGAGCATATAGCTGCCCTGAAGTCTTATACTTTCTGCCTCTGTTGTATTAATATTTCCCAAACATGGTTTACCCTCTAGACCTCATCATCTCTCTGCTGGAAGATTTCAATAATCGATAATAATTATAAAACAGATAATTTTTTTTAAAAGCCTCCTTAGCTTTTATTTGCTAACAGCTACTAAAATTTTAGGTGCTTTATTGATATTTAAAAATAGCTGAACTAATAAATTACTTAACTTTAAGAGTTATTTAAGCTAAGCAAATGCTAAAGCTGGATGTCTTTGCACTCTAACTTCCTACTTAATTCAAATTAAATTTTAATTCTCTGATAGGAAGATAACATAGCTCACTTCAGATCTCATTATTATATTTTGCCCAAGGTGGAAAGTTTTGTATGTGATGAAGCAGGAGCTTTTTGCACCATGATGCCATGTCTCATATATGTCCACTGATTGCTCTCAACTCTAGAAGTCAGGATTCACAGTAGAGTATCTGTGATCATTAAGTAGTATGGTATATGCAGAACGAAATTGGTCTGTGAGTTAGAAGACTGCATTTTACTTTTGCCAGGTTACCATTTTTATCTAGATTGTGATTGTTCCTCTGGCAGGGAGGAGGCTGGGCTAAATGACCCTCGAGTTGTGTTGCTGTCAGGTCAATTCAACACCTGCTTTAATTAACTAGCTAAACCCTCTCTTTCTCTAAAGGCTGTCATGTTTTTAAGAAAGTGTTATGAAGGTATTTTATTTCTCTTATGTGAAAGACACTTTATTTTGACTTTCGTATATAATTCCAAACACATAGATGTGCAGAATTCTTTTATATACTTATGTAAGAGCTTACTATGTACATCACTCTACTGATCTAATATGCATGCTGGAAGACTACAAAATAAAAGCAAATATGCAAGCAGATCATTTATAAGAATTCAACTTGTTATACAACAAACTGGCTAGATGATATTTGCAATATATGGCCTCCATTTAGCAACATTTCTTTTTCCCTGAAAGCTCACAAATAGTTAAATCAATCCATTTTTCAAAAGGTAACTAAATCTGTCATAATACCAAAAAAGGAATCACCATCTTTAAACATACTACTGTATGGTGGTTAGACTTTTGCCAGTATATGCTAAGTTGCATATGTAGTCTATAAGTCTCTAAAATCAGAGTCTTATAACTACTACTCAGTAATTTTATTTTGACAAATCTATATATCAGCCCCTGTTTTAAGATTTCTAAACCAGACAATATTTCTTGGGTAGCACATAATCACTGGTTAACCACTTGACTCTGATTCCTGATGATGTCAAAACTACAAATTCCAGCTCCATAGTGTTCCCTTTCAATCTGGAGACACTAGCTCACTCCAACCACTCACTTTGTAAGAGAATCCCTTTTCAGTTGCTCATGAGAGAAATGAATAAGGGAATAAAGATAAATTAAAACAAATATATTCTCTAGAAAAAAAAATCTCTGCATATATTGGGCCCCAAAAGTCTGACATGAAATGGTAATAAAAATTATTGGTGATTAGTTTGCCAGTTTTAATATTCAAATTAATATTAATTTAGTTTAACATATACATATTAAATTATATATATATATGACAGTGATTATATTATTCACTAAGTATATTACCAATATATATTTATTGACACAATAATTCTCTGTTTCTATCAATAAATAAGAAACCAAATCTCATACAGGGACATTAAAATTCTACATCACCAGTGTTTTCTATATCCAATAGAATCTTCCCTTGGAAATGCTCAATTTTCTTTCATTTTTAAATCATGGAGTTAGGTGTGACAGTCACAGTTCAATCCTTAATGAAGAGGTTCTTAAGACATTTACTAAATGTCTCAACACTCACCAAGAAGTAACATACTTCTTTTTTCCTTGTCTTTCATTTCCATGTTTTCATTCATGAGTTAACCTCTCCCATAAAATCTGTATTTTCTGTTTTTTCTGTTTCTGCAATGGTCACATTTGGTCAGCCTCAGACAACTTTGGTCATGTGTGGTAACTCATATTCTCATACACATGTATGCATGCATGTTTGTGAATCTTAATTGTCTTCCATAATGCTGCCAAATAGCATTCTATTTTTTCGCCATTTGCTTTAGTCACAGAGACCTGAATCACATATATCCAAGTCACTGATAATGATCAATAGTATCAGCAGAATCAAGGAAAAACAATCATTAACAGGACACTAAAAGAAAGAGGAGAAAAAGAATGTTGAGGAAAAATTATGACTGGAATGTTGGTAGACTAGGCGTTTTCAGCCCTGGCCCTTACTTTGAAGTGAAAACTACCTTACTTCTTTCTCTGCTGAAATCTATTCTGTACTTATATGTGCACAGCACTCATATTTACCTTAACTCTTAAATATCCAATGAGAGGCTTAAGGATTAAAACAGTTTGGCTGCCTTTCCACTTTTTACTTTGTTGCAATATCACTTGATTTTGCAACATTTAAACCAAATTAAATCATGGCAATAACAAAGTCTCTGACCTCCATATTCAGTATATGCTTTAAATGAGGTTAAATTTCTACTGGATTTCATCTTTGTTACAATATGCCCAAGTGTGGAATGTAGAGTTTGTGTTTTAAAACTTAATTCTAGTTTGGAAATATTAAGACTCAAGATTTTTCAAAAATGGCAGGTAAGTTCTATACTTAAAATACTGGAGAAATAAAAAGGTCATATATTCTTGATAATACAAATAATGGCAAATCATATACTATATATAGCAGATATTTCTAACCCTTAGGGAAGTATATTGAACATACTTAGATCATATTTCACTGGAAAAAAAACACAAATCATTTTGTAAATGTATGAAGAAAATTGAAAATTCAAGGGTCACTTTTGCCTTATAGCTTTAATAATTTAAAGAATAAGAATTGTGTATGCCACGTAAGCTGAATGATACACAATATCAATTTCACTTCTTCAAAAGATCAAATAATGAAAAAAAAATCCTTGCTATGGAACATTTATTTATTTATACAATTTTTTTCATTTTTATATAAAACTATTGAGGACATTCATAGCCTTTAATCACTTTAAAACCTCTCGCACTCTCAGGGCCCCACAGATCCTTGGAATTTCAGCAGCAAACTGAATTTCTTACATGTCCTTCTTCTCTTCCACTGTTTATTTTTATTTTATAAAAGCTTTATTATTTTAATAGCTGTTTTATTTCAAAATACAATCTAAATACAATCAGGTAAGTGCTGAGAAGAGATAATATATTGATTAGAAGCTGCATTTGGGAGGAGAAATGGCATTATACATTTTATTATTTGAAAACAGAATAACAATGTAAAAATGACAAGGTAAAACCTATACAAAAAAGGTAGTATGCTGTTGTTCAACATATACCTTTTTGTAAACACATACGCATATACACCATTATCCACACTTACAATATTGTTTAAAGTTCCTGTTGATTTTGCAAAACATTTTTGAGATTATTTTTAACCAGTTACTTCCAACCACCTATTAGAGGGGGGTCTATGTCAAATTTTCAATTAAGGAATTTGAAGCTGTGAGAAGGCCAGTTTTCCCAGAACATCTTGATAAATCAGAAACCCTAAAACAGATTATTACATCTTAATGTGGCTTCTGATGGCTGTAGAGGATTTACCCAACCTATAATCATGTCTTAATATAGAGGTAGTTATTAATGTAGGATAGTCATACCAATCAATGAGAGAGAATAGAGGGTCTAATTGGAGACTACACATATATGATATGGTCCATTGATTTTCAACAGACATGCCAGGGTAATTTATGATGAAAAAGTTGTTCTCAACATTTAGTGCTGGAACAATTAAGAAACACCAATACAAAATGGTATGAAGTAGTATGAACATTAAATCTTACCTCACACCACATTCTTCAATTAACTTGAAATAGATCATGGATTACATGTAAAACCTAAAAAAAAATCTGGAAGAATATATTTGCAACCTAGTATACACAAAAAATTCTTACTATACCAAAAGCAAAATCCAAAACAGAAATATTTGATAAAATAATCTTCATCAAAATTAAAGCCTTTTTCTCCTACAAAGGCACTATTAAGACAATAAAGAGTCAACTACAAAATGGGAAAAACATTATATATACAAACATTTTAAACATTTTATTTATATAAAGCTTTGTATCCAGACTACATAGAGAACTCTTATAACTCAATGATAGGGAGTCAAGTTACTAAAAATGTCACAATCTCTCATTGAATTGAGTTCCTCACAACTACAAGTTTAAGGAAATGTAAGTTGCCTAAATGGTTATAATATGTAGTTGTAGATAATCACTCCATTACTCCCTTCTGTTTGCATATAATTTACAAAACAAGTAAGGTTGATGATAGTTAATCTCACAGTAACTGAGTTTAGAGGACTGAGACTTGTCTCCATTTTTTTATTTATAGGAAAAAACGTAAGAATTTAATATACTTTCCTTATATGGCATATATGTGTACTAGAACAAAAGGAGATGGGGAGGGTGAGAGGTTCTTAATCCTTCTATGACACACAGCTTAAAATTTAATCATTCTTAATTGAGGCCATATCTCCTCCTAATGGGTAATAATTTCTCCAGTATAATAGTTAAAGGATTTTGAGATGATTCTGCTGCTCAGTCCCATATAAATACTGGCTCCATGAGTTTTTCTTTTTATTTTCTTTTTCTTGTTTCTTTCTTTCTCTCTCTCTCTCTGTTGTTTTTTTTTTTTTTTTTTTTTTTTCTGAGACAGAGTCTCACTCTGTTGCCCTGAGTAGAGTGCAGTGCTTTCAGCCGTCAGCCTAGCTCACAGCAACCTCAAACTCCCAGACTCAAGCGATCCTTCTGGCCTTAGCCTCCCAAGTAGCTGGGACTAACTTTTTTTTTTTTTTTATTGTTAGTAGAAAAGGGGTCTTGCTCTTGCTCAGCCTAGTCTTGAACTCAAGCAATCCTCCCACCTGGACCTCCCAGAGTGCTAGGACTGTAGGCATGAGCCACTGTGCCCAGCTTCCATGAGTTTTTCTTCCCACTCCTGCCATCTTGGTCCATGGATATTTACCTGCTCCCCTTTCAGGGTGAATATGAATGTGCTAAATCATCAATAATTTAAGCCATTGAAATTACACCTTGTTCAAAAGATATGATTTGGATAAGAATGAAATCTTGAAGCACAGAGAAGGGCATATCTGTTGAGAGATGAAAGGTGATGTAGAGGTTATGGCCTCTAAGCAACTTGCCTTGAATGGCAATGAAAGAAACACTAATGGGCTTCCAAGGATATAATGATATGAATTTGGTCTTTTAATGATAGGTCACATCAATTCTTCTTACTGCTTGGCTCAGTCCATACAAATCCAGTGGTACAGAACATTCTAGATCTTCATCAGGACTCATTTATTACACTGTAGGTCAGAGAATATAACGTAGAACCACTAGGGTAGAGCAGAGAGCCAGGAGCAGATGTAGAGGTACCTTGCGTTGCCTCATTTTGGAACAGGGATTGATTCAGAAGGCTCTGTCACCAGTTATCTCATCTCTGAGACAGGGTCCAACTTAATTGAAGAAAAGAAAAATACTTCACTGCTATCCACAAAAGGGATTTATTAGTAGATTGCAGTTTTCTGGTGTATGACGATACCGGTATAAAGTTTGAGAGACCAAATGGAACAAGCAAGACATAAAAATGAAAATATTAATAGTGTAGGTGTGGGAATCAGACAAATGTCCATCTATTTAGCAAACTTTTTTGGTGTGTGTTGTGATCAATTATTATAATTGTAAACATTACTACTGTGCTTGGAAGAGCCAACAAACATTTCTTGAATGCCTACTATGTACCATGGACTCAGCTAGACTTTATAAATAAGAAAATATAATGAAGTTCAAGAAAGTTTTGAACAGAGAACTGGCATAATCAAAGAAATATTTAAGGCAAATCCTCATGGATATAAAGATATGGTCTATAAATAATTTTAGTCCTAATTTGGACAGGTAGAATTTTTAAGCCTTCTGTGAAGGTGTTACTCAAAATGCTAACATATGTAACAGAAAACATGAAGGATAGAGAAAGATAATGAGAACTAAGTGGAAAAAAAGAAAAGTATAAAGAAGATAAAGAAAGAGAACATATCAAGAAGCACATTGGAATCAATACTATAATAGGAAGAAATTTCTGGATTTACCCCTAATGTTGTTGGTGACTTTCCAGGAAAAATTACAAAGTACAAAAACAAGGGTTTATCTCTTTTTAAACTGAGAGTGGTCAGAAAGGAATAAAAGTTAAAGGTGAAGACTACTCTTTCACAAGTTTGAAATTAAAAGGAAGGAGAAAAATAAGATTGTAAGGGGGTAACATTTTTAGAAAGGAATGAGAAAATTTATGAAACTTTGATTTAGTCGTTGGTAAGATGTGTATAAAACACTTCAAAAAATTCAACCTGAATTTTTTTTTTTTTTTAAGAATAACCATAGCCAAAATAGAAACACAGAGCACTCTGTGTTTGGAGTCCTAAATTATACATTGGAACCTTGTGCAAAAATCATCTCCATGTAGAATCCAGGAGTGGTGGCTCCTGGCTGTAATTGCAGGACTTAGGGAGGCCAAGGCAGCAGGACCACTTGAGGCCAGGAGTTTGAGGCCAGCCTGGGCAGTATAGCAAGACCCTATCTCTAAAACATTTTTAAAAATTAGCCAGACATAGTGGCATGAACCTGTAGTCCCAGATACTTGGCAGGATTAGGTGGGAGGATAGCTTAACCCCAGGAGTTCAAGGCTACAGTCAGTTACGATTACACCACTGCACTCCAGCCTGGGACACAGAGTGAGACCTTGTTTCTTAAAAAAAAAAAAAAAAAAAAAAAAATCATCCCCATGGAATCATAGTATAATGAAGACCTTCTAGAATTTTCCAAAATGGGCTGAACATTATACAGAGTTTCAGGCTATTCTGGTTTATGGTAACAACAAAAATTTCATGTCTTAATTGTGTTTGGTGAGTTGGATGCAGCCCAAGTAAAAAAATGTGTTGGTATAGTGCGTTGCATTCATTTCATTAGGTTGCTAGGAAATCTTATAAAAGTGATATATTGCATTTATATACAGAGCTTTTTTAACACAGAGCTCTAAGCACTATATCTTTCTCTGAAAGTTTTGCATACTTATTAACTCTTATAATACTCTTGAGGAGAGAAGGTGGTAGATATTATTTACTTTCTGTTTTTTTTCTGGCAAAGGTACAAAGAGGCAATGTAATGTGTTTATAGAGACAGAGGCACAACAAGACAGTGCTTAATTAGCTTAACTTGTATTTGTGAGACACAGTGTGCCTAGTGTCTGCAGGAAACATTATAAATGAAGCCAAAGAACTACCATATCCACTAAATATGTGGAAAACTATAGGGAAGAAAAGATAAAGTGTTCACAACTTTATAATACAGGTCCATATCATAGGAAAAATCTTATAAACTCTATGCTGACTAAAAAAGTGAAAAACATGAATATTTAAGCAAGCACCATGATATATCAATTTTCATGTGTTAAATTACAGAACCTTAGTTTGTGTAACATTAGGAAATGGGATATTGGTTGTCAGCAGACCGTGATTGGTATGAAATACATACCAATGCTAAATATTATCCATTATTAAATGTATACTTACAAAGACATGGATTGATGTATTCTCAGGAGTTCAGAAGAGAAGATAGAAAAGACAATTAAGGGCTGAATGGATTTGGCAACTCTTATTTGTCCCATCAGTCTAAATTAAATGTTTAATTATCTTATTCAACCATAAAGTTTCTTCTTCCAGAAATCCCAAGGTAAACATTGTGTCAGGTACTCAAAAATAGCTCCTTCCAGATTCTTGAGGGGAAAAATCTAACAGCAGGTATCATGCAGATGCAGATGCTGTCTCCATAACAGATTTCCTGTCTGTTGTAAAGCTATCAAATGAAATCTAAGCAATGATCACAGCCCTTTGCTCTGCCACAACCTTAAACTTCTTTTTGCAGGCAAAATGGTGACCTAAAGTAGTAATAAATAAGTGATTAGTATTGCAGGGACATTACAAGAGGTATTGAAAGCTGTTGTCTCTATTTTGTATGTTGAACTACTGATTAGAAAGTCTCAAATCAATCCAGCTCCGTGTACTGCCTTGTAATGTGTACATTTATATAAACAGCAGCACTGGAAAGGCAGGAAAATGTTATCTATTGATCGTCTTTTTAAAAATGTTCTTCTGTAGGCTGAGAGGTCATTCTATTTTAATTATTGTCAATTCAGATTACAAATTTCTTTTCTTCAAGCAACTTTGCTAATTTTATGTTCAGCCTACTTTGAAAAATAACCGTTGCATTTTCTTCTATAATCTGAGTAAATTCAACTAATGATTTTATAAAGAAATGGAGTAGTCAAGTTCGGTGATACAATTGGAAGTTCATTACACTGCACAAAGCAGCGTAGCAAAAAGCCCTATGCTGTTCTAGGCATATGATAAAGTCTATGCACTGCATGCATATGCCTTCTTTTCTTAAAGTGTAAATTAATTTTCTTCTTTCTTGCTCTGAAATGTTTAGTATTGGCTAGACTCTTCATTCATTCTTCTTTCATTCAACAGATACTTCCTAAACACCTACAATGTGCTAGAAACTGGTGATACATGAATGAAAAAAAAAAAGATAAATTTCCTTGCTCTGATAGATGTTTAATCCCAGTAAAGGAGAAAAGACCAAAAATATATTAAATAATTAAATTATTTTGCCTGTGAGGAGGTGCTAAGTGCTTAGGAAACAAAGCAGAATGGAGAAACCTAACTGGATGGGAGTTATAATTTTGCATATGATGGTTAGGGTACATGTTAGTAAAGTGATATTTGAGTAAAGGTTTGAAGGAGATGAGAGGAATGACCCAAGCAAATATTTAAGAGAAAAGCACTGCAAGTACAGGGAACAGCTATCACAAGCATTCTGTGCATTCAGGAAAGATGGAAAAATTTTCAACTGTAAACAGTCTTTTAGGAGTTTTGCAGCATTCAGGCCTTTGATCCAAATACTGCTATTTGGCATAACTCACAGTAAAAGTCTTTTCTCAAGCTCTCAAATCTCTCAGGATTCCCAGGTATGAAGGTTATCATGCCTCACTTCAGAAATTCTGCTTTTACATTGGAAAGTCAAAGGCCCTCCTCAAAATTACACTGAAACGTGAATGTTGTATAATGATGCTTTGTCTATTCTTAAATGAAAATAAGCATATAAATAATAACATTTAAAGTATTTGAATCTTGCAATAATTTCCTTTGTTATTTGAACTATATTAATATTATAAAAGTGGTTTTACATTTTTCCTAGAATTTCAGTGTTAATAGTATTAATGGCTAGCATTAACTGAGCCAGGCTGTAGAATACTCTGGTGAGTACAGAACCATATCATCTCAGATTAGTTTTTAACAGCAGCAAAATAGAGGCCGTAATCCCATGTCTCTTCCTAGGCAATTTTTTTTTTTTTTTTTTTTTTGAGACAGAGTCTCACTTTGTTGCCCAGGCTAGAGTGAGTGCCTTGGCATCAGCCTAGCTCACAGCAACCTCAATCTCCAGGGCTCAGCGATCCTACTGCCTCAGCCTCCCGAGTAGCTGGGACTACAGGCCTGCGCCACCATGCCCAGCTAATTTTTTGTATATATATTTTTAGTTGGTCAATTAATTTATTTCTATTTTTGGTAGAGACAGGGTCTCGCTCAGGCTGGTTTCGAACTCCTGACCTTGAGCAATCCGCCCGCCTCGGCCTCCCAAAGTGCTAGGATTACAGGCATGAGCCACCACGCCCAGCCCCTAGGCAATTTAATCCTGAACTAAAGTCTTATGAAAATGAATCTTACTGGTAAATCTAAATCACATCCAGAATGCTGGTATTAGGGAGTATTAAAAATTTAGTTTAGAATTTTTTCTAGCTCCTGCTAGCAATAAAAGCTTGCTAAAAGACAGTTGGTATAAGTATGAGGCAAACCAGTCTCATGGATGTGTCTCGAAAAAAAAGAAAGAAATTTGTCTTCTTAGTGACTATTACCCGCATTTTAACAGGGTAAAATAACATGTGAATAAAAGCCACCATTTTCTAGCCTCTCTTAAAGTTAGATGTGGCCAAATGACTGAGTCCGGGCCAACGAAATATCTGAGAAAATGCTGTGTATACTTTCAGGATGCTTGGTTAAAAGGAATTGACCTAGATAGAAGGGTCATCTTGTAACTGGACCAAACCAGATCTGTTTGCCCATGTGCAACGGAAAGCCAAACACTGAAGCGCCAGGTTTTTGCAGCGAGAAAAGTTTATTGTCAGGCAGCCAAAACACAGAGGCAGGGCTCAGTCTCAAATCTGCCTTCCCATAACAATATTACAGACATTGATTTAAGGGAGAGAACGTGGGGGTGAGGTTTTGGAAGACCCCCTCCGGCATGCACTGTGGCTCCTACTTCTTGGGCTGCACATTCAAGAAACAGTGGCCTCAGCCAGATCTGAGGGTGGGGTTTTCCGCCCTGTGACGTCAGCGGTCGCTCCTCAGGCGAGCAAGTCTGTTCTGCGCAGACTCCAATCGGCCATGACGGTGTCAAGGATCCCAGCGCGTCAGCCATCTTGGTGGCAAACGGAGGGGACTGCAACAAACCTTTTCCTTCTTCACCAGTTTTCTTCTCCACTGTCCCGCAAAACCAGCTCAAGGAATTTTTGCTAGTTAACAAATCCTTTAACCCTGAGGCACGGTTTCAACCTTGTCTTTTTCTGTGTTTCCTTCTTTCGGTGGTCCAAGTGCAAACAGGACGACTAAGTCTCCAGAAGCCATCACACTCCAGGAGGGGAGCTCGCACGTTTAGGATGGCAGAGCAGAAAGAATTGAACCTGATCCTGTTGACACCATGGAGTCCTTATGCCGATTCCTGGATTTCTTACTTCTAGGCTTTGCTTTTTTTTAATTCGGGATATTATGGGGGTGCAAACATTTTGGTTACATGAAATGTATTTGCCTCGCTTGTCAAGCCAGGGATACAAGCGTGACCTTGCCCTATACAGTGTGCCCCGTTTTCATGAGCTGTCGGTTTACCCTCCCACCCCTTTACCCCCTACTACTAGGCATCTATCCAAAGAAAAAAAGACATTCTATAACAGAGACATCTGCACTCGAATATTTATGGACTTACTTATTTTAAAGAGAAATAGTTTCATTTTGTTTAAGCTACTTTAGTGATTTTTCACTTGTATAAGCTCCCGTTCACTCCTTACTAATATAATCATCTTAATCTAATCTTTTAAAACGTTTGTGGTAAGGCACAAAACACATGTCAATGTTTTCTATTTTCACCACTCCAATTAGAGATCAGTAGTGGGGTTTTGAGTAAGGTCTGCCTATCTGAAAGCTTGTGTCAGTTAGCCCTAGATATCTTTTTTAATGGGTTGAAACTGTACTTAGCAGAATTCCTTATATTTCTGACTAGTTACTGGTGCTCATGTAAAATTTTCCCTTCAAAACAAAATGTTGATTATTTCAGCAAATTTCTAGTAGGATTGTACCCTAAATTCCCCAGTGTGCTCATTCATATATGTATGTATGTGCATACACATACATGTATGTGTGTGTATATATATATATGTAATGCATAGTTATAATGTTTGTAATTTCGTAAACATTTATTTAGCATCTGTTATATATTAGGTATGAGGAATTCAAATCTAAATGTCCTCAGAGATTATAAAAAGGCTTTATTTGACTCTGTGGTTAAAATGCAGGGTGAACAAAATGACTTGAAAATGCAATGATGAGGAACCTTATGCTAAAGAGAGAAATGCAAAATGGATCTAATGGAATTTGATTCCAGAATGATGACTACTCTTGCAACAGAAAATAAAAACAGAGATTGTTCTCTTTAAACTCAGAGCAATGAGAAAATCCTTTCCCATAATACAAAACATAATGCAAAGTTTTTATTCCACTTCTTTGAGTATTCCCCTCTGAGTCACAGAAGTCAAAACAAATTAAATATTGGAGTGGAATTAATTCAAATGAATTAAAAATTAGGATTTGTAATTAGGTGGCTTCAGTTTTAATCTTTGTTACTTTCCTTCAACATCAATAGGCAGTGAATTTTTATTCATACCATGAACAATACAAAACACAAATAATCTGACCTTAATTCTATTGCTGGTTAGCCTCAGGGAATGTTATGATAACGTATTGTGTTCAGTTATGTCTGTATATATCAGTACATTTTAACAATAAAATACCCTGAAATTTTTCTTTAACTGTATATTTTATCCTGATTTTAAGCAGCAGCATGCAATCTCATATGTGCATAGTCTCATTCATTACGTAATAGAAAACATAATGAACTTGAATCGAAATATGGGGTGAGAATTCTTACTCTACCACTAATTACATGACCTAAGTAGAGCAATTTAACCCATCTCAGACTGTATTTCCTGTCTGTAAATGGGAATAATTGTACCTGCTCTATCTTACTCTCACAGCTGTTGGGTAGACAAAGCTTAAAGTAATATAAGAGCTCTTTACTCTAAGTCAGAACACCTATATTCCCTTCCTGGTTCTGTCACTGCTGCTCCTCATTACCTTAAATGCATTGCTTTTCTGACCTGTTCCTCAGTTGACTCATCTCTAAATGGAAGGCTGAACACCCTATATTTTATTTATCTTCTGCTATCTTTTGTTAATTTGATTTTAAAATAATTGAAAACTTACAGAAAAGAGGCAGAATAGTAAAAATCACTCCCATGTACATAGATTCACCATTTTTTAACTTTGCCACAATTATTTTATCATTCTCCCTTGTAAATCATTCTTCTAAATCATATATAAAATTTTTTGTATATCAATGGAGAATGTTATATACATCATTTCCATTTACCCATTTATATACTTCATTGCATATTTCCTAAGGTGTAGAACTTAAAATTTGACTAACATTTTCAGATTTTTCATATTATTTTAACTATAAATAAAACGTGAAATTGCATTGTAAAATCTAAAGTGCTACTAAAATTGTAAATTATTTTTCTTAAAAAATGAGCCCAAAATTATTTTATAAAAGAGTAGGTAGTTTTTAAAGTATGAAACTGTATTTTCATAGACTTGGAAACAGCATACCTAGAATTTACCTAGATGAAAATGCAATGACTTCCAATTCTTATCTTTCTAACTAATAGAAATATATGTATAAATGCAATGACTTCCATTTCTTATTTTTCTAACTGATAGAAATATATATAGTATCTAGTAGACTAAAGAAAAATAATTTAGACTACTAATAGGACACATAGTTCATTCATGAAATCAAGTCAGTGAGACTTAAAATGATCAAATAAAATAATATTTTAATCACATGGGTAAATTATCTATCAAAATAAAAGATGGTCCTGAGAATGCATTTGAGTTTTTTTTTTTCCTTCTCCAATGGAATTATTTTTAAACAGATATTTAGTCACTTTAAAACATCAAATGTGTAGAGTATATTTAATACAATCTTTAAAACAAAATGTTGCCAATTGCAAAACATATTAATTTCTAGGTAGACCTTCAAATAATTTATTTTTAATTAGCTAACGAGGAGAGAGATTTGTTCATGTTACTCCTTGCCACGCACTAGTCAGAAGGCATGTAGCCATGTTTGAGACGATGAGATGATGTTTGCATTGAAGTCATGTTCAAGGCAAAGGAAGATTAAGCCATGGCTCCAGTAACTAATGAGTTTCTTTTGAGAAACTGCAAAAGCCTGCAACCTTCTGATTTCAAGATTGTTCTTTTTTAAGAACCAAACGAGACAAGAAAAGTTTGATCTTTCTCTGCTGCACCTCTTTTAATAAAAGGATTTATTCTGTAAAATTTGGATTCAGTCAAAAAGCTGCACTCAAGGATCCAGAAGGCCACATGTGGCCCCAAGGCCGCAGATTCCCCATCCCTGTAACACATGCCAAGTTTTTTAAACATGTGTAACAAATTCATTTGAAAGGGAACAATAACTGAATTAGCTCTTAGGAAAGACCACCTCCAACAGGGAAATAAAATACACCTACTACCTCTTTACTGTCCCCAGGATGCCAAATTTTGCTGTCAACTATTGTTTCCTTTCAGTTGCCATAGTGAATGATAGCATGGATTGCTAAGGTCCCACGGAGAAAGAAGGTTTCTTTCTTTATAAAACAAACCTTGATTTCCAAAGCACAATGTTATATACACAACATAGTATTTTAAAGCTTTTTAGGATTTTGATTGGTATGATTTTCTGGAGCATTCATGCAAAGCTCTTTTTCTAAAGACTTTGTCAAAACTCTCTGATAATTATGTATATACTGCCTGATTTTGTATTTTATTAAAAAATACATTGCAGAAATTTCATTCTTAACAATATAGCAACATTAGATTTTGCTCATCCTTTAAGCTCTATCCCAAATGCCCCATCTTCCATGGAGTCATCTCTACTTAAAAAAATAATGCTTGATTCTTTTAACTACCACAAAATTTCATTTGTACTTCTAATAAGTCTTCAATTGCTTCATATATGATAGTGTGTGAATTCTCTCTTTCCTGGTTCACAAAGAGAGGATTCTTATTTACATTTGATTTAGCCCCAAGTTTTATGAAAGTATGCATTAAATAAATACTTGCTAAATAAAGAGTAATTCTTCTGAAATCTCAAAATATAAGAATTTTTTCATATATCTTTAACTCATAGATACATTATTTTCCCATCCATATTTTTCTCTATCTCCCTAAACCAAATTTCAGAAGTTTAAAGAACATATTAAGGTCCTCTTTGATACAAAGTCCCTCTTTACATTTCTGAGATGTTCCCTTTGCAGTTAAGGTAAAATTATAAAGAAGGATCTACAAAAAAAAGGGAATTTAATAAACCAAAAATTATTATTTTCAATTTTCCAAACTCAGATAATATATTGTATTAACAATATAGTAATACCTGTTATGTCTCATTAAATTATACTTTTTCATTCATGTAAAGAGGGCAAAATATGATTTACTTCTTAAATGCATAAATAAAGCAAACAAAATAGCATAAATAAAATGAAGGAGGATGTGTCCGGTATTACAAATGATGACCATCCATTGAGTGATTTGATGCTGTATTAAGCCCTAAAGATATGGAAATATTAAAAATCATAGAAACAATGCAGTCGGACTTTCTGCTTTCTGTTAAGAAAGATCTCACAGTTGACTGGTGCTCAGATGTTTGATAAAATGCATTAGAAATGGTGCAAATTATTTATAAGCAACTATAAATATATTAGAGACAAAATACAAATTTCTTTTTTTTAAAGGAAGCAGTTTGCTTTCTGGATCACATATTCTGTGTGTATTCTGTGTTCTTTAAAAATATTCTGTACCAAGACCTTTTCTAGTTCAGATTGAGTTTCTCAAGAGTTGTAGAAAATTTTTGAGTTCATATTATTACCATTCTAGGTCATAAAAATATAAATATATTTACTGTAATAAGTCTAGATCTTATGTAACAACTTTCCTATAAGATTTTCCAAGTGTCTTAGTACGACATTGCCTGAAAAAGCATAATAATGCTAGCTAGGTGTGTGTTCTGTGCAATATTTAGAATGTGACACACTCCAAATAAGCAATAACTCACAGCAACTGTGATGAAAATGGAACAATATATCTTAACAGAAATTTGTCTTAAAATGAAGACATCTTATTCCAAGCCATTAAATGACTCAACGGTGTGGTGTATGGTAAACAGAATGATTTATAAATAATTACCTACCAAATAGGAAAGTGTGGTGTTGACAAAGAAATGTACTTTATTTTAACCTATATGTAAGCTCTCCTACCTTGACAAATGAGTGGCTGCTATAATTTCATTATAAAGTTAAATAATAAGCAAATGCAATTAACTGTGTGTTCACATATGTGCAAGAGAGAGAGAAAACTGAATGAAGAGTAGGTACCTTCTCTCCTAAAAATAGGAACATAAGTGTAATAAAATATGTTAGGCAATATGTGGGTCAGGAAGAGACTAAGAGGGTGGAAGACTGTCACATAGGGGCAGAGTGACATTAGCGATACAATCAGCTGTCATAAACTTGAACACGTTCCTGACAATGGAGATGCAAATTGTGCCAGTAAAGAAAAAGGCCAGGATAATTAAGTAACTATTTTCCTCCAAAGTAGAGAATTAGTCAGCTTCTTCACATCTATGAAAAAACTTTCTGATTATCAACTGTACTTTGTCATAAGCTTCTGCACACCAAGCAGAGAGGAGGAAGGTTCAGGGTAGTTCTCATCTCTACTGTCAGATTCACCTCTTCCTTAATTTCATTGGCAAGTATTTTAACTCTGAAACCTTGTTCCTATAAGTTATTTATGTTACATTATAAATATGATTTAGTAATTCTGTAGATGGCAATTTCATGCCTCCTAATAACCTACCAAATCTATAATTTTATTTTATAGCTATTATTTCAGAATCTTGATTTATGTGATAAAACTCTAGTTTTTGTTTTGAAACAAACATGTAAATATGGCCTGAGAGTATTCCCTCTCCATAATCTCTATAACAAAAAGATACTTGCAGCGATTTTTATATTAGATAATATATAGACAACATAACCTGGAAACTCTCATGGCAGAAACTGGCTGCTCAGATATAGGCTACAATTCTCCAGCACCTTCCAGGAAATATAGGTATATAATAACATCTGACATATAAAGTGAAGAGAATAATATATGCAACTTTGGGGATGTATCTTTGAAAGGAAAGGCATGCCTTTATTCCTCCCTACCTCCAATCTGCTCTGGGAAAATGAATACATTAACTGAAGTACAATTTGGAACTTGAGGCCGAGGGCTATAGTACAGAAATTATAGCAGAAAGCTAAAAACAGCTCAAGTCCTAGATAAGTATAAAACCTGAAGCTATGTTCACCTGGACTTAACTTTTCTCTCACATGAAAAAAGAAAAACTCATGTGGTTTAGCCATTTTTATTTTTTATTTTTTATTGTTAAGTGTTTTATTTTGAGATAATTGTAGATTCACACACAGTTTCACAAATTCATATAAAAAATCCCATAAACCCTTTAGTCATTTGTCCTCAATGCTGACATCTTGCATAACCATAGCGTGAAATTAAAACAAAGAAACTGCAATTTTATTTTTAAGTCTCTGTGACAAACTAATTTAATGAAATAGTATTTATTTGAAAGGCACAACAGTTGGGTTTCTGTTACAAACTTAAGCCAAACATATATTCTAGCTGTTACAGTTCATGCCACAAGTTACTGAGAAATACTGGTTTAAATATCTTAGGTCCTTTAAAAATTACAATTGCTCTTGCATAAGAGTAAAGAGTTGCCAGGAAGTAAAAACAAAGAGGGGACACAAAGCTCTAGCTACAGCTAGAGTATTTAGCGCTCGAGCAGAAACAGCAAATCTAGGGTGGAAGTGGAACGGCCCTAGTCTCAACAAATGATGAGAGTGGATTTTAGGGCAATGTAGGAGTTAAGATGTGGCCTACAGTCCTCAAAAAAAAAAAAGTGAAGAGCAGCTCTACCTTAGTGAAAGAGTAGATTAAAACAAAATTAACTAATGCAGGAGGGATGGCCAGGACAGGAAAGAAATGCTTCTTGGTGAATTCACAATCAACTGCTCCACTTACAGTCTGGGGTTCATGTTTTTATTATTTGGGTCCATCAGGCACCTTCAAGTTATGAAAAAAATTAACATAAAAAATCGATCAAGGCTAGTGGTACTCCCCAGGCCCCTGGAATAGTTAAATGCGTATTCTTTACAAAGGAACTAGCCAATCTAAGCTACACAAGCTTCAAGCCAAGCTACACAAAATTCATACCAAGCAAGAGTTCACAATCCAAAACTACAAAGTATAGAATGAACCAATCAACCATGCCCAAGCATAGGGAGAAACAACAAAAAAAAGCAAGATTACCTTTTGTATTAATTTCCAAGGGTTGCTGTTAAAAAAAAATTACCATTAAATTAATGGTTTAAAACAACAGAAATTTATTCACTCACAGTTCTGGAGTCCAGAAGTCTGAAGTTGTGGGCAGGATTGTGCTCCTTCCAGAGCTCCAGCGGAGACTCCGTCCCTTTCCTTTTTGGCTTCCAAAGCTGTCAGCACTCCTTGGCTTTTGGCTGCATCACTCCAATCTACCTCTCTCATCTCCTCCTCTCTCAGTGTCTCTCTTCTCTGTGTCTTGTGTAAGTACACTAGTCATTGGGTTTAGAACCCATCCAAATAATCCAGGATGATCCCCTCATCTCGAGATCCTTAAGTATTTCTGCAAAGAGCCTTTTTTCAAACAAAATAACATTGGCAGGTTCCGGAGATTGGGACATGAACATGTGTTTTTTGGTTTCCACCCACCATTTAAATCACTATACTCTCTAAGCAATTTCAGATAACAGAACCAGCAGAGAATTATTCTATGTTTACTTAAAATAGTTGCATTCTATATTAAAAGAGGCAAAATATGGTGCTATGGAAAAACACCTGCCAGTTTTGCACAAGGCCAAAATGGAACTTCAAGCTATAAATAATGTATGTAATGAAATAAATCAGTAGATGAACTGCACAGCAAATTAGACGCTGCTGACATTATTAGTTATTTGGATGATATATGTAAGAAAATTATACAGAAATTGACAGGTTAAGAGATAATACATATAAGAAAGTTATATTTATATATACATTTATATTTGACAGAGTTTCAGGAGATAACTGAGTGACTAGGAGAGGTAACACATGCAAATATAAGTGAAATAAAACACAATTTAATGAGAATTGTTAAGAACTATTAAAGTACATAAATCATTGTATTCAGGAATCATAACAAGTCTTAAGTAGAGTGAATACAAATTAATCCACACCTATATATGATACAATGAAACTGCAGCACACCAAACACAAAGAGAAGATATTAAGTGAAACCAGAGATCAATTTTATTTTATTTTTCTAAAAAGGAAGAGCGATAAGTTAAAACAAACTTCTCAATAGCAATGACAGAAAAGAAAATACAATAGAATAATACCACACATGTTGAGGCTTGGCTTTTTTGCAACATTTATTCTTAAACTCCTTCCATTATTGAGACTCAAATTATAAGATTTCTCAGACTCTTTTGCTGAGTTACAGATGTAACTGCAAAGGTGGTAAAATGAGAGGCACCATTCTTCTGATTGTAGCAGCACAGCTTAAGTCAACAATTCTAGTTAGTGATGTTTTCCTGATCCTTGCAGGCATCCAAGGTACTGTGATCTTGGAACTGAAAGTTGGGATGGCAATTTCCTGCTTCTGGCAAAGACTAAATTATCATTGGTGTCCTGGTTCTGAAGTGCTGTTCTAAGAATCATTTTGAAGGCATAGCCTGAAACTTGCTCCTCTAGGATAGCCAATAATTGTATAAATACCCATTTTCCCATATCAAATATTCTTCTGCTTAAAATTGCTAGAGGTTTTTTTTTAAAAAAAAAAAATTTGAAACCAAGTCTTCATTAGTAAAGTATTTGGTACTATAAGTGATTGCAATTGAGACTCTTAAGGATGGGTAATTGATTGGTTCTCTGACATGGTTGGTTTAAAAGCACGAAATATCTTTTTTTCTGCTATGTAATGGCATATTATTAATAATAGTTCATGGTGTCCAGTGTTGAAAGGATTACTAAAAATTTCACCTGTAAATGTACAACCTTTCCAAATTAAATGGTAGCTTTCACAGCACATTGATAACCACACCATATCGAGAGATGGTGAAACCACATGTTTCTAATAATACTAAAGAGCATGATGAATAAAATAATAGAGCCAGGGCTTTAAATTCTTGGCTCAAAGCACAATAAGAAAACCAGGAAATGTTGATGCTTCTTCTAAATTAATTTCTTTCTTATATTAGCTGGAGGGCCAATATAGACAAAACCTTATCCTGTGAGGTGCTAAATAGCAAAATAGATTATATCCATAGACTCACTAGGTCCCTCATGTGAAAGCTGATGATAAAAAATATAATAACCCCCAAAAGTAGAGTTTATTATTTGAATGTTTTCACAAGTGCAAGTATTCAAAATGCCCAAACCCCAAAGACTCTACACAGCTAGCCAAAATAGTTTCTCATCTCCTAAACAAGGGCCTGCTTTACCTCATAGTTCACCTTGGAATGGAGTACCAATTAAATTCTTGCTTGACCACTACTAGCTAATTTTTGTCAGAACTGTAATTAGTATCAGATTCCAGCATGCCACAGAAGCCAATTACAATGACAAATCAAGGAAAAGACAATTTAGATGCCAAAATAACTGCAGGAGAGTGATAGATTTTATTTTTGTTTAAAATGAGGGATGTGGCAAATGGTGCGGAGGGGTAGGGCATGCCTCTAACCGTTGCTAGGTAAAGGCAAAGTAATAAAATCTAACCAAAATGTAAAAAACCAACAACAACAAAAAAAAACATTTATCAAGTGTTGGGCAAGTGGGGGGAAGGGGATGGGCTTATATATATACATTATAAGTGTAATGTGCATTGTCAGGGGGATGGACATGCTTGAAGCTCTGACTCGAGGGGAAAGGGAAGGCAATAGCAATGTATGTAACCTTAACATTTGTACCCCCATATTATGCTGAAATAAAACAAAGGAAAAAAAATTGAATTATCTTACAAAAAAAATAAATAAAATAAAATACTTTTTGTGCCCTCTGCATAGAGCAAATTAGTATATCTCTACCGCTATAGACTTAAGGCTTGGCTGTATGGCTTAATTTGGAACACGGAGTGTGAGCAGACTTGGTCTATGCAACTGCACAGAAGAAGCTCTAGTAGCTGGTGTGTGATCTGCCACCAGGTTTTTCTTCCCCTGCCACAAAACCAACAATCTCCAGACAGGTCCTATTCCTCCAACCTGGTCCCTAGGATAAAGACAACATAAAACAGACTGTAGCCAACCCACAAATGAGACATAACATGAGAAATATGAGAAATATTTATATATATGTATTTTGTAACCATGGCATAATTTAGCTTAAGCTAATTCAAAGATTTATATATTTATATAAGCCAAACTTGATCATGGGAAGTATTTAATTTTCAATCAGATCACATTACTTGATATAGTTAATCTTATCAGAAATTCTGACTCCATATTCTTACTCAAACATGTAGAAGTCTAATTATTTGCTCATTGAACTCATTGGTGATCTATTCTCAATAAGGTTATGATAGAAATACCATTATATATATATATATATGTGTGTGTGTGTGTGTGTGTGTATGTGTGTGTGTGTAGAGAGAGAGAGAGAGAGTAAGAAAGAGAGACAGACTCAGAGAAATAGGAATATTAGGGTAGATTTTTCATGTGCCACCTGCTAGCTCAGTTCATAATTGTATCTCATAAGGTGGCTCAGAAGTTAGAATAACACAAGCATCCTTGAAAATTTTGTAGTAACTATAGATGAAAGTGAGAAATGCTGCAATTGAAATAACTTCTCTTACTTCTTTGTGAATGCTGCTATCTGAGAAAGCTGCTATCTTGCAAAGTTCTTGTAAGTGTAGTGAACTGACAGGGGAAAAGTAGGCAAGATTATAATATAACACAACAGAGCTGGAGTAGAAGTTGATAGCTTGACTCACTGGGATCTTTGATAGTATTTCACTACTTACAGAGTTCTTAAACCAAAATAAATGGGAAGATTATTAACCTACCTCATTTGTTTGACTAACAAACTTAAATCTTAATAAACAGAGGACTGCCTTGATTCAGCATGGTATTTATTAATAGGATGACCATACTGATTATTGTCTAAATTGAAATGCACTTGAAATTTAAAGCTACAGTACCAGGCTTAAAACAGAACAAGCATACAAGTTCTATGACATTATGAAATGTCTGGGTGAGTTTATGGGCACTGCTACAGTCTTGTATGGCCAACTGGGTATTGATCTTCATTGCCCTGTTTGTCCATGAAACACAACTTTTGGTCAAAATTTAGAATTAGCCCTGTATAATAGAATATAGTAATTTAAAATACTAACCAAAAACAGAAAATATCATACTTCTATCTACATGATTTCACTATTTACAAAGTGACTCTTAATTTTAGGATTAAAAAAAATCTAAAATCCTTAATTACTTTAAGTTGCAAGGATCACACTGGTTATTTGTTTACTTTTACTATATTTGAAAATCCTAACCAATTTACAGAGGAAGATATCATAAATAGGTCTCCAATGATCTTGTGCAGTACCATAACATGCGTAATAACGTCCTACAATAAAACTATCTCTTAGTGATTTACATTTTTAGAAACCAAATATAGACTCCTTACAGAAAACAAGTCCAATAGAATAGCTCAAGTGGGATTCTTGAAATATGTAGAATCAGATTTTAAACTTTTAGAATTGTACTCATCTCTGTGCTATCAGACACAAACTCAGAAAATGTATAAGCTTTTTGAGTTCTACTTTTGAATGTTTTACTGTGTCCTTCAAGTGTATACATAACTATTTCAGAGAGATGTGGGAATGAATTTTTAAAAAACATATACTGAATTACAAGTAGTCCTCTAGAGTTGCCTTTGTTTTCCTTTTTTTTTCTTTTGATCTCTAATAACCATTTTGTAATTGAAAACAAGCTTATTCCCAATGAGTTTCTCTAAGTATTTTGAAGACTTTATTTCATAACTCCCCACCTCTGTCACATCACATCTCCAAGCTCTTACCTTGACAATTTTATTTTCCAGGATATAACACTTACCAATAGCATTATCAGTTATGATCAGTGCTAGTTTTGCAGAAAATATTAAAGCATGACTGAAACACTAGAAGACTCTCCCATTCCCCACATTACCTTTCTCCATGCTTAAGGTTCAACAACCATTTGTTTCATTTACTCATTGTCTTTTCTCTCCAGATTATCTTTTTAAGTACAAATTATTTCAGAAAAAAATAATTAGTATCAAAAACTTTATTTTAAATAAAATTTATCAGTCATTTCCTTTAGGTGACAAGAAAGGAAAAACTCTTTAGTATCAAGAGAGAATTAAAAGAGGAAGCAAGAACCGAAAAATGCTGGAGCACCAAAGATAATTGTATCATCTTTTAGAGTCAGAATGTTTATTATTTTTGATTGAGAACACTTTGCTCATAACTATTCCAATTCTACTCAAAACTACCTTTTGGGCCGGGCGCCGTGGCTCACGCCTGTAATCCTAGCTCTCTGGGAGGCCGAGGCGGGCGGATTGCTCAAGGTCAGGAGTTCGAAACCAGCCTGAGCAAGAGCGAGACCCCGTCTCTACTATAAACAGAAAGAAATTAATTGGCCAACTAATATATATAGAAAAAATTAGCCGGGCATGGTGGTGCATGCCTGTAGTCCCAGCTACTCGGGAGGCTGAGGCAGCAGAATCGCTTGAGCCCAGGAGTTTGAGGTTGCTGTGAGCTAGGCTGACGCCATGGCACTCACTCTAGCCTGGGTAACAAAGTGAGACTCTGTCTCAAAAAAAAAAAACTACCTTTTGATGACTGTTAATGACAAAAGTAAATTTTTGTTTTCTCACAAATATTCTGTTTCAGTGCAGTATTGCTGATATTTGTTGACCAAATTTTAGAAGACACCCTAATAAGTTTTCATCCACTCATGGGTGGCAGAAACAAGCATTCTAATACTATGACACTGTGAAATGTATACACATGGACCTTGGCACTACCACAGTCTTAAATAGCAACTGTGTATTGATGTTAGGTGTCCTGCACTCTCTACAAAATAGCCTGGCAGTGAGTGTTTTTGAGGGTCAAAAGTTTGGGGGAGTGGAGAGGGCAGATGTTTCATTCTTAAGAATCTTTAAATGGAATAGGAGCAGGATTTCCACAGTAGAATGGCAAAAACAGACATATTATCTCCACCTTTCTTTTGAAGTTGGCTCAACAACATGGTGAACCGAAATCAGAAACTCTACGCAACTTTACCTGTAATGAAACCAGAAGAGATCTGTTAACTGTACCCAAGAGTGATTAAGATACATAAAGGGTAGAATAAAAGTAGATGGCTTATCAAAGAGAAGAAAGTTCAAACTTAAGGGCATTGAATCATAGTAAAGAAAGGTATCTTCAATAAACAAATGCATTGATTAGTTCTACAGACACCCAACAGACTTAAAAATTCAAGTAACTGATCAACATAAAAGTGAGAAGTTGAAAGGCTGAAAATAGGAAACTTCAAAAGTGCTTAGAGAGAAATGATATTCCAAGACTCTAGATTTATCCTCTGTTGTGTTCTTTTTAAACATGATTCAGATTATGTCACCCTCTGGTCAAATGTTAATATCTTCCCTTCACATTTTAAGTATTTTACTTTTGTATCTGAAAATTATAACCAAGGTCTTTATACTTTATTTTTAAATATCAGTAATGAAATTTAAAATAAAGTTTTTCTTAAATCTTGAGTGGGAGTTTTTGATAACTGTCTTTATTCAAATCTATGCCCAATAGTTGTTTGTCATTGACCATTTACTTAACCTCTTTGTCCCTCAATTTCTTCATATATAAAATGATGATGATAATAGTACAGTTGACCCTTGAACAATGCAGGGGGTGTTTGACCACATAGGGGGTACTGACCTCTCATAGCCTACTGTTGATGGAAGCCTTCCCAATAATACAAATAGTCAATTAACACATTTGGTGTGTTAGATGTATCATCTGCTGTATTCTTGCAATAAAGTTAGCTAGAGAAAAGGAAATGTTATGAAGAAAATCATAAGAAAGGGAAGATATAATTACTATTTACTAAGTGAAAGTAGATCATCATAAAAGACTTCATCCTCATTATCTGCACATTGAGTAGGCTGAGGAGGAGGAGAAAGAGGATAGGTTAGTCTTGGCATCTCAGGGATGGCAGAGGTAGAAGAAAACTCACATGCAAGTGGACCTGCACAGTTTAAAACCATCTTCTTCAAAGGTCACCTTATATCATGGAGTTGTTTTGCAGGTTAAATACATAAAACATTTAGAGCATTAGTCTAGCACATAGAATGCTGTATTCGGGTTACCTATTATGAGGTCTAAGTTCTGTTATGATGACCACCTTCTAAAATCTACTGAGAGGTACTAGAAAAAGCATAAAATAAAGACGTTTTAGGTAAGTATTACATAGTGAATTAATGCAAAGGCAGAGATTGCTGGTTTCTCACCCAATATTAGTTTTCTACTTCTTTTTACTAATATATCATAATTATATCTAGTTCAACAAAATAACTGAATAAAAAGTTGCATTTCCCAGTCTTTGCTTCCAATGAAATACAAGCAGAAATCATCAAATAGAGTCTGTTGGAAGGAAACCTGGTTAAAGTGAAAGATTTGTCCCCTGAGTCCTCCCTGGTTTCTCATTCTTCCTTCCTGGAATACAGATGTATTATCTGGAGCTAAAATTGCTTTCTTTTATCATGAGGCAACCTCGAGCATAAAACACATGTGCTAAGGAGGGCAGAATAGAAAGATAAAAAGGATATTATTTGCCAATGTCAGTGAAGCTGCCATATGAACCCTGCAATTCTTTTTTTTTCACAATTTCTGTGAGACAAAATTAAGCTATCATTTTAAATTCTCTTTAATTTGGCTTTTGCATTATATGCTACTGAAGCCAATTCTAACTTATACAGATGTCTATAGTGATTCCATTTGACCCATAGTAAGAATATTCTTAGACAGATTGCTGGTCGTGTAAAAAACAAAAGTTAAGCCTGTAAAATAGCATAAATTCAGAGCTAACCATGGAGTTTACAAATGAGAAACATTTTCCAGTTAGCTTACTTTTTGGATAAGAAGTTTCTCTTTGTTTGTTTTATGATTATGTCTCCTCTGTAACATCAAACGGAGTGTCATTTGTTTATTTCTTGTGAAGCAGATACAAAATTTGAGTGCTTACTTTTACTGTGGGTTTTTCCAGCATTACGAACCCTAAGCTTTTGATCAAAATTTTTATTAGCATTTTATGTGTCAGGCCTCTGTGCAACAATAAAGAGCAGACCATTACAATACTCATAATGTGCAGTCAGTAAAAGTACTATTCTGTGTGTGTTTGTTGGCAGCTCATGCATGTGTGTTTAAAGAGTAGGCAAGAAGGAGGAGTTGAAGTAGCTTTTCTTATTTAATTCAATTTCAAAGATATCTTTTCAAAGACTCATTAAAGTCTTGTGCATTAAAAAAAACACACAAAGACTATCTTAGCTTCCAGTAACTTCAAAGATTTTATCATCCTTGTGCCTCCCAGAGAGCCACAACATGGTCCCTCAAATTCTTCACATTTTTTACATAGACTTACGTAGGTCCGAAGACATTTTATACATAGTCCACTGCTGTTCTGGACATCAACAAAATATGGCAGAAACTTAGAGATGATGGGAATTGGTTGGAGGGACCATTATAAAGAGAAGCACAATAAAGCTGTTTGCTACTGTAAAGGTATTGTACATATACCTCCGACCACCTCTTTATGAGCCCTTACTAACTTCTATATTTCAAAATCTGCCATCAACATGAGGGGATCTGGACATAACCTAACTTCTTTGGGCTCCTTTGCCATGTCTACAAGAATGACAAGATTGACCAGGCACAGTGGCTCACGCCTGTAATTCCAGCACTCTGGGAAGCCAAGACAGGAAGATGGCTTGAGGTCAGCAGTTCCAGACAAGCCTGTGCAAGAGCAAGATCCCATCTCCACTAAAAATAAAAAAATAAAAAATAGCTGGGCATGGTGGTGTGTGCCTGTAGTCTCAGCTACTCGGGAGGCTGAGGCTGGAAGATCCCTTGAGCCCAGGAGTTTGAGGTTGTTGTGAGCTAGGCTGATGCCACAGCACTCCAGCCTGAGCAACAGAGTCAGACTCTGTCTCCAAAATAAATAAGAATAACAAGACGACACAGCTGCTACACATCCATCCATCAAGACAAAGGAGAGTAGGGAGTGTGTATGATTATTACCAGTTATTTCTGTTAAAAAAAAAAAAAAGAAGTAAAGCTAGAATTACTTTCTTCTAGAACACAGAAGATTTTCCCAGTTTGTAGAAACCTCTTTACCATTTTCACTAAAGAACTGTTTTCCCAAGATGAAATAATAAAGAACAAAGAGAACAGGCCACAATATCTTTAAATGCAAGTTATCTCAAGCCACCTTTATTTTTAGTATATCTCAGCTTCATTCTGGCAATGTTTTTCACCTCTAGAGAAGGGGGAAGGGCCATCATTAAGCCTCTCTGCATTAGGAAAGGCAATAAAGGCTGCATGTGCAGCGGGACCAGCAGTGTGGTCACCCCAAGGGCACAGTTGTGCCAGATGTACCCAAGGAATGACCACATTCCTAGGTAAAATCCTGCAATATATGCTTGGTCAAATTGCCACTTTATAATACCAACTTTAAATTCTGTCTGGATTATTGTCTTCGTCTCTTTAGGCTGTTATAACAAAATACCATAGACTGGGTATTTTATAAACAACAGAATTTATTCCTCACAGTTCAAGAGGCAGGTAGAATAAGATCCAGGTGCCAGCAAATGTGGTGTCCAATGAGGACGTGATTTGTCATAGAGAGCTGTTTTATGACTCTAACTTCATATGGAAAAAGGAGTGGGGGATTTCTCTGGGGAATTTTTTAAAGGACACTATTCCCATTACTTAGGGTAAAGTTCTCATATCCTAATCACCTCCTAAAGGCCCTACTTCCTATTGCCATCATCTTAGGGGTTAGGTTCCAAAATATGAATTTGAGGGAGACATTAACATTCAGATCACAGCAATTATAAATATACTATTAAGTCCATTTTCAAGCATTTCTATGTATTTATTTGCTCAGATATAAACCCTCTGAAAAGAAAGATTAAAATGTTCTCATGATCCCAGCCCGATGGCTCCTTGGTTATCCATGATCAATAAGCACTCTACTATCTCTTTCCCCCACAGGACTATTGAAAGGAGAAAGATGGGTTATTGGGGAATCATAATCCCTCTTCTTAGGTTGCCACATTAAGTCAATCTTTCAAAAAAGGGATTCAAGTTAAATTTGAATTTTAAACAACAGGTTTTTTTCCTTGGTTTAAGGCCCCAGGCAACATTCAAGACATACTAAAAAAGTATTTGTTGTTATCTAAAATTCAAATTTACCTAGGTAGACATGCAGTATTTTGTCTGGCAAGCCTACCTCTACCTCATTATGGTACATTTAAAACATTTTACATATTGAATAAGGCTGCTTCTCTCAGTCACTGCAGAATGGCCTTGTATTTTTTTCATTTAACATAGTTTAAACAGTAATGTTGAAATATATGACATAAAACTTGTGAAATCCAGCCACCATTTCATCTAGTTTATATGACTTCACCTTCCCTTTTGCTGTCCATATTAAGTCCATAGCATAGAGCTTTTGGAATCTGAGACACTCGTGTAGGAATGTGTTCTCATCACAGAAAGACAATCATTTTCTTTGACAATAGACTTCTAACCTACTGAAGACTGTGTTCTAAAACTTCACCATAAGGCCTTTAATTGAAAGCATGTCATGAGGTTCTTCCATTCTGTCACCTATATTTGGGACTAGAAGAAGGTCAAATTCAACAGTCTAGACCCAGCACTACACACATTTTGTTTATACTGTCATCTTTCTCATTAGTATATATAGACATTCTTCATTTATTCGTAATATATTAGTTAAAATTGGGTAGCCTGGTTTTGTTTTATATATCAGCTTTGTTGTGACACAATCTTCATGTTCTCATGTTCCACTAACCACTGTATCATAAAACTTAATAATGTTAAGTGTTTTAAGAATTTGTAAAAAAACTACTTAATATTTTGGCATCTACAGGACAAATTATCTGGGTAGATAAAGACCAACTAACCATTTTCAATTCCTAAACATTCAATAATTAAATACTTAAATAATTGGGATAAATATTTTAAATCATGTTGTATGTTTCCTTAACTTATAATATGAAACACAGAATATATCAAATCCTTTCTGAAACTCTGGAGCATTATTGGAATGTCAATTATTCTCTTATGTACAAATGAAGTAAAGCTCTAGAGAAACATTGTCCAATAGAATTTTCTGCAGTGGCAGAAATAGTCTGTCTCTGTGCTGCCCAATATGTTAGACACAAGCCACATGTGGCCACCGAGCATTTGAAATGTGACTAGTCAAACAAAGAACTACATTCTAAATTCAATTTTAATACATTTAAATTTAAGTATCTACATGATGCTTGTGGCTACTCTATCGGACAGCACAGGTCCAGAGAGTTGACTTGTGAAGGCTTTAAGATCTTATAACTAGTTTCTATCATTTTCTTCCTGGTTCTGTCTATTCAAAAAGTTTACATATAGTTAAATGCATAGTACCTGTCTTTAGTAAATTTCTTAACTTCTCTCTACTTTTTTCTAATAATCTCAGAATATTTTTTTAAAAAAGTTTCTAGAAATAGGCCCATATTGAAAGCAATGCAATTTGAGTGAAAGCACATGATTCTTAATAGGAAAGTGCATGTGCTATTCTATAAAGGTGTTTCAGTAAAAAGACACTTTAGATAAAGCTCTATGTTAGTTGTGCAAAGATATTTTTTGTAGGTCCCCATCGTGTATCATAGAGTTGATTTACTGGATGAAAGTTTTCCAAAAGGATGATATATTTATAAAAATGCTTTGTACATTACTATTACATTTGATTTAATTATAGTTGGTATTAAAAACCCAGAAAATTTGATAGTTGTTGATTATCATTGCCATTAAATACAATTAGCCAAGATTCAAGAAAATAGTCTGACAGCGTCTGAGACAGATCAGTTCTTGTCAGCAGGAATCTGATTAAGGGTTGTTAATCCTGGGCTCTTGAAGAGCTGAGATAAGAAAAAGATTGTAATTATACATAAATGATGTAAAATATCCACAAACCATGAAAAGGTATGGTTGACCAATAATATTAAATAACAATTGCAAGTGGTAAAAATGTTATCAGTCATTAGACCTGAAGTGCAGAACCTAGTATTTATTAATCTTGATGACTGAAATAATGAACCCATATTAAAGTTATAGCAGATTCAGTTGCATTTATGTAAAAATAAAATAAAATATTAGCCAATATAAATATGATAAGAAAACTCTACCCTAAGAAATTATAAAAACTAAAATAAAATATAAATATAGGAAACAGGATGCAAAGGGATTAATTTTTTTTAAGACACTTGTGTCAAAGCTTCTAACTCACATCTTCTCTAAATAGCACTTACCATGTCATGGAAAATGCATAAAACAGGCAGCAAAACAACAACATATCAATCAAAGGTATTGACACAGAACACATACACAACAAAAAGAAAAAATATGTAAAAATAGTAGTTTCTAGACATTGTACGTTAAATAGTGCAGGAACATAGAAGAATGAGAAGGAAATCAAGCAAGGTCAACCCTGCTACTGCCCCAGCTTACTCCCTAAGGATAACTTCCAGGCCACAGCACAGGGAAGGAGGAATATGGCAAAATTTGGCAATCTCTCTAAATTGAAAAGACGAAGCTGGGTGTCTAGGGAAGCCAATGTGGTTAGAGTTTGCAGGGCAGATTAACAGACTGTAGATATGCCAAGAGTCTCCTTCTGGTCTTCCATTGAGTACTGGTGAGCACATGCATGTGATGGAAATATTGGAGGGCTAGGAAAGAACTCTACAAAAGTAACAGAGGAAACAATCCGGGAGTCTTATACAGGGCCAAGAATTGTTTGTGTTCCTTTAGCCAATGTAAAATCCCTTCTAATTCAATTTGATGATTACTCAGACTAGAGATTTCATAGAATCAACTGTTTAAAAATAATTAACTTTGTTCAGCACTAAAGATCAAGAATTTATAGGAAGTATTGAATATGAAACAAGTTTACAATGTGTTATATCCAATCAAGAATCCTCAGGTATGAAACAAGAGGAAAATATAGGCCATTATAAGGAGAAAAAATTCATCAGAGAAACAAACCCAGGAATGATACAGATGCTAGAAATTCTAGATAATGAGATTTAAAGTTATTATGACTCTATTCCATATGTTCAAGAAGGTAGATTAAGAATGTCAAATAGAGATATGGAAGATGTCCAAAAGATCCAAATCAAACTTCTGGGTATGAGAAATAAAATGTCTGAGTTGAAAAATACACTGGATTTCCACCACTTTGGGAAACAGCTTGGCAGTGTTTTCCATATGACTCAATCATTCCACTTGTATTTACTCAACAGAAATGAACACATATGCCTATGTGAAGACTTGCACCTAAATGATCATAGCATAGTTATTTTTAATAATAAGTACACAAATAAATAAGTAAATATTTATTTTAATAAATAAAAATATTATAAATATCTCACATTTATGTTAACAGACAAATTAATAAACAAATTCTCAGTTCAAGGCTATTAAAACAAAATAGCATAGAGTGGGAAGCTTAAACAAAAAACATTTAATTTTCACAGCTTTGGAGAGTGGGAAGTCCAAGATCAAAGTGCCCATAAATTTGTTTTTTGGTGAAGTCTTCTTGGCTTGCCAATACTCCTCTTTTCATTGTGTCCTCACATGGCCTTTCCTTGAGAGACAGAGAGAAACTGAGAGAGATCACGTCTCTTCTTTCTTTAATAAGGGCGTTATTACCATCATAAAGAATCTACCCTCATGACCTAATATAATTCCCAAGACCTTCAACAAATGTACTACTGATTATACTGAATGAAAAAAATCCTGAATCCTTTAAAAAAAGAGAGAGAGGGAGAGAGAGAGAATAAATTCTCAATAATCTTATTTATATAAAATTATTTTAAAAGCAGAGAAAACTATAGTTGCGGAAAGCAGATCTATGATTGCCTCCAGATGGCTAGATAGGGGAGAGATAAGAGGGAAAAATTATAAAGGAACATAGGAGAATTTTAGAATTGCTGGATATGTTCATTATATTGATAGTGGTGATGGTTTTACATATATATAGACATGTGCACATACATATATATCAAAACAGATTTTGTAACTTAATTATATGCAGATTAGTATACATCTCAATTTTAGCTCAGTATAACTATAAAAAAGCAAAAAGAGCTTAAATGACATAATATTTAAAACCTAAAAATACTAGATATTTATATAATGCTTACTTTGTCCTGGAAATTGTGTAAAAAACTGGACACTGTGTTTGTAGTAGGCAGTCAATATGTATTATTTAAATATATGCCTGGTTTAAGTAATATTTTTATGTGAAAATATTTGATAAAGAGCTCAAAGTTGGTATCCAAATTACGTATCTTTTTTTTCAAATTACTTATCTGGTCACAGTTTCCATTTTGATCTTTTGGGACTAAACTAAAAAAAAATAAAATAAAAAACATGTTACTAAAGCATGGAACTCAACAACAATAACAGCATTTAAACACACACACATTATACACACTAGCTTTTTAAGTAAAATGAAAAGCAATTCCATTTATACATATGAATGCCTACAAGTCTATTTAGTAATACATAGAGGAATTTAAAATACAATTTATTAAAAAAGAGATTGGCACTTTGTGGAATGACACTCTACAAAAAGGACACCTGCACTCAAATGTTTATAGCAGCGCAATTCATAATTGCAAGGCTGTGGAAGCAGCCCAAGTGCCCATCAATCCAAGAATGGATTAATAAAATGTGGTATATGTATACCATGGAGTACTATTCAGCTCTAAGAAACAACAATGATATAGCACATCTTATATTTTCCTGGTTAGAGCTGGAACCCATACTACTAAGTGAAGTATCCCAAGAATGGAAAAACAAGCACCACATATACTCACCAGCAAACTGGTATTAACTGAGCAGCACCTAAGTGGACACATAGGTACTACAGTAATAGGGTATTTAGCAGGTGGGAGGGGGGGTGGGTCCATACGTACATAATGAGTGAGATGTGCACCATCTGGGGATGGTCATGCTGGAAACTCAGATTTGTGGGGAGGGGGGAAAGGGCATTTATTGAAACCTTAAAATCTGTACCCTCATAATATGCCAAAATAAAAAATATATATATATATATTTAACGAAATAATGAATAGTCTTTTCTCATTTGCATAGTTATACAAAGATCTTTTAATGAAAATAGTTCTAGTAATGTTTAGGTAACTTTATTTTGATCATATTTTCTTAAATCACTGTTTTTTATGAAAAACATCACTTCTTCATATTCAGCTATTCTAACTGACAGTATTAAGTGAAACAGCACTAATAACACTACTGGTGCCTAAAAATTTAGATTAAAAATAAAATGATATTGAAATAATTCTTATAATGAAAATCCATATATTATAACTTGTAAGATGCAGAGGAAGCAATATTTAGAGGGAAATAGTCTCTTTTTTCTGAGTAAAGATAACTATTCACTTTACAAAAAGAATGGTATTAAATTGTTATAAACAGCTCCATTTATAGACAAATATAACTGTACATTACATCAGTAGCTGACTCAAACTTGCGAAGTAAATAGTCTTAAATGCTTAGATTAGAGAAGCAAAAAGGCTGAAGGGTGATAAGCATATATTTACTTAAAAATTTTGGAAGACAATAGAATGAAATCAATAAAAGACAATAGAATGCAACCATTAAAATATTATTAATATATGAAAGAAAAAGTTAAAAGAGAAATATTAGAGAGCATCTATCAGGCTAAAAATCACTCTTTCAAATATTACTAAAATGGATACACTTCTAATGACAATGGTCAAAAAGATTAAAAGCATAGTAAATGATATTAAGATAGGAAAGGACTACCTAATTACTGGTATAATAGTGACATTGTCCCCAAAATAATAGAATACTTTAATGCTTAATTTTATGTGTCAACTTGGCTAGGCTATGGTGTCCAGTTCTTTGGCTAAACACTGGTCTAGATATTGTCGTGTAGGTAATTTGTTGATATGATTAACATTTATAGTCAGATGATGTCTAAGTAAAAGAAGAGGATGACGTGGGTGGGCCTCATCCAATCTGTTGAAGGCCTTGGAACAAAGATTGCGGTTTTCTGGAAAAGAAGAAACTCTGTCTCAAGACTGTAACATAAAAATCCTATGTGAGTTTCTATCATACTGGCTTGACCTATGAATTTTGGTTTCAAGACTGTGACTTCAACTCTTACTTGAGTTTCTAGCCTGCTGGCATGCCCTGTGAATTTTGGACTTGTCAGCCCTCACAATTGCATGAGCCAATTCCTTAAACTCTCTTTCTTTTTTCTCTCTTTTCTATTGATTCTGTTTCTTTGGAGAACCTTAACCAACATAAATGTTATAATATTTTTATTCTAATGCCTTTGAAATATGACAGAAAAGATGACTGAAACTGAAAATTTATGCCTGCATAATTTTACAGCCATTGGAGAAATGTACCCTGATTAAAACCTTTACATAAAGAAAAACCAAGTTTACATAGTTTCAGTGGTGAACTCCAATTGATCTCAAGAAATCAACTGTTAGTCATGTATAATCTTTTCAGACAATAGAAAAAGAGGAAACAGTCCTTATCAAATTTTATGCTTTATATAAAAACCAGACTATAATGCTTCAAGAAAAACATTTCACTCTAAACCACCCTCCCGTGAAATATATAGCTGACTCTTAAACTACACGGGTTTGAATTGCACAAATCCACTCATACAAGAATTTTCTTCTGCCCCTGATACCTCCAAGGCAGCAAAATCAACTCTTTCTCTTCTCCTCAGTCTATTCAACATGGAGACAAGAAGGCTGAAGAACTTTATAATGTTCCACTTCCACTTAATGTATAGTAAATATATTTTCTTTTCCTTATGATTTCCTTAATAACATGTTCTTTTTTTCTACCTTACTTTATTGTAAGAATGCCATATCTAATGTATATAACATATAAAATACATGTTGATTGTTTATGTTATCTGTAGGGCATCTGGGCAACAGCAGGCTATTAGTAGTTAAGTTTTGGAGTCAAAAGTTACATATAATATGTGTGTTTATATATGTGTGTGTGTGTATTGTATTATGTAAATTATGCTTGCATCATGTAGGCTAGATGGGGCAAAGGAGCTGGATCATCCCAGGGGTAACCCCATTTGACTGACTTTCACTTATTCTTTCCAATTATTTGCCTATTTTTTTTTTTGCCCCATCTGCTTTACTTGACATTGTTGCTAGAATGTGTTTTAGTAACTAGTTCCCGATCATAAGAGCAATACAATGAATTGATAAACAGCTAGCATAGTGGAGAGATGCAAATGAAAATCACCCATAATTAATTCTGCAAATTATGGGAAAATATCACCTATGTGTGCATGTATACACATATATACACATATACAAAAACCAATTGAGAATTTCTATATGTACAACTTTGTCTACTGCCATAACATATGAATATAGAAATATATGAATATAGAAAAATAAGCAGTATAATATGTATCATTAATATATATATACTGTATAATATATATTGTATACTATTACAGAAGAGTATATTATAATATTAATATAGTATGGAATATGTAATATTTATGTATTATGGTATAAATTATTAATATTAGCATGTATTATATTATAATATTAATACATAACATATTATATATTACCAATACATAATATTATATAATGTATGCAATTATATAATGAATATTTTTAATATTATTTTATATTTTCTCAGGTCATTATTTTCCATGTCTGGAAGCTTTCCCTAAAATTTTGGTTTTACTCTTGTGTCAAGCCATCCTTTCTTTATCCAATGTCAAGTAGTTTTCTCTTGACTTGTATTTCCCAATTATTCCTTTGAATTTACTGGTGCTCAGGGCTTTTGGAATCTGTATGCTGTAGCCAAATTTTCTCATAAAGCCCATCATTATCACTATTATTGTTACTATTATTTATATTCAAATAAGCTTGAGAGTACAAGATATCCCTTTGATATTGGGGGATTCAAGATTCCTGTAAGGTAAGAGACTTACTTCTTGTAAGCATTTATTTTATTAAATACAGGTTAGACACAATTCAACATTCAGTCAACAAAAATGTTGTTAGCCCTAGGTTTAATCAGAATAAAAACAAAATGTTTAGAAAAAACACACAAGAATGGAAAAACAAGCACCATATGTATTCACCATCAAATTGGTATTAACTGATCAACACTCATGTGCACATATAGTAGTAACATTCATCGAGTGTAGGACAGGAGGGGGGGAGGATGTGATGGGAACATTCATACCTAATGGATGTGCTGCACACCATCTGGGGGATGGACATGCTTGAAGCTCTGACTTGGGTGGGGCAAAGGCAATATATGTAACCTAAATATATGTACCCCTGTAATATGCTGAAATAAAAAAAATAAAAATAAAAACACAATGCATAAAGAAAGTTGCTCTTGATCTTTCTGGTTCTTAACAAAGAAGTGTTGTCAAATTTCCTTCCCAGTTTCAAGCTATGGTTGATACCCTTCCCTTGTCTCCTCAGTGCTCCCTGGCTGAGGGAAAACATTGCTACAACAGCTAATGGTTTCTGACTTCCACATACAGGACCACTGCTTTTTGTTACACTTGACCCATCGTATTTTCTCTCTGCCTAGGATGGAAAGGTATGAGACTCAGTAAAATGATACAGCAATTCAATGAGTTTAAATAGAAAAGTGAAGAAAATAATATATTAATTAAATTTCGTGGAGCCTAGTCATTTTTTCCAAAATGGTGTTCCTTAGCAAATATTTTTTACCTATTTTATATTTTAGCTCAGTAGAATTGGGAAAAGACAAACTATGGCCAATCTAACAACAACAACAACAACAAATCTATTGATTCTTGCTGTATTTTGAAAACATTGAATAGGATATATTGTAGAGAATTGTGAAGATCAAAAAATGTTTGAATGAGCAATAATCTTAGTTGTAATTTAAAAGGAACTTAGCCTTTATTGACTACTGTAGTGACCCAGAATTTAAGAATCAAGTTGGAAGATGGTGTTCAATTCTCTGTCAAGAACTGCTACTCAACATGGAGCTCATTTTCTTGGTGTTAGCCTCTGTGTCTCTGTAGCTCATGGTAACCTAAAAAGATCTTTTCATCTGCTCTGTCTAAGGAATTGCTAAGGACACCAGAAAATTGTGTCTCTACCCACATGCCTTTATCCTTTATTTGATGAAAATTTATACTGAAAATGAATTCAAAATAAAAAGGAGCAACAAAAGAAGAAAAATAAATCATCTTCAAACAATTTGAACCAAAAGTCACTTTCATATGACCAATTATGGACAACACTCAATGGAGTTCCACCACTATCATTTGTTGCTCAACAAATTCTAGAAGAACTATTGTTATTCTCTTTGGCCTGGAGATTAATGAAAACAGCAGCGCTTTCTACCTATTCAATAGCTCTTGGCTGCTTTGTATGCTTAAGTATCTCCAGGACAGCTTGATGAGCATACTCAGCTCAGGGTCTTATAGGGTCTTATAAGGAGACCCTGAAATATGAATTTTAACCAATGATATATAAATGGCTTATCACTACTTTTTCAAAGCATGGTCTCTAGTTGGCCACTCAGATTCATCCAAATGAATAGTGAGGAAATTCTCCCTCTGGAATTGTCATGACTCTTTTAGGAAGTTGCCCATGGAGTTTTAAACAATAAGACCCCAGTTTCCTAAATACAGGTCTTTTTATACCTAGATATTGGGTATATCTATACCTAGATATTGGGTGATTGGCTAAGGATTTCAATTTCTGTCAGAAGTACCATGAAGGGGGAAACTGGATAGCCTGCCAGCTATTGAAACCAGCTGATTCTCCAAGGGAGATGTATTAAGTGGAGCTGAATTCGAGCTAATTTCAAAGGGCAAGCTAATTCCATTTCTGTATTTGTGTGTATATTTATAACAGCATGTGGAGAAATCAGGTTCACGTGATGCAATCATAAAAGCAAATTGATGGTTGTCTCCTACTGTTTCCTTAACACTGCTAATGGGAAAGAAATACGGAGCACAGGGTTTTTCCAGCCCAGGCAGTCTTGTGTGCTTTTTTGGGGTATTCACAGGTAATAAGTAATTCTATATTCAATTAGCTTTACTAAATGTAATCTAAATTCAGTAAATAGAATCTCCAGTGACACTAAATCATCAAAATTTTGAACTTGTTGAGTTCAATCTTTTCCCCTCTGCAATGAGATTCTGCTGAGAGCCTGCTGTTTGCAGTGAGAGAAGGCAATGTTGTATTCCTCACTTTTCTCCAAAATTTTGCTTTGTCCTTCCTCCTGCAGTTGGCCAGCAAGATTTCCAGCCTGCTAGAATGGAAAAGAGAGAAAAAGAAGAGGAATAAAAGCATATAAAAAAGGTCATATGTGACTGGTAAGACTAGAAGACATCCTTTAATTCCTGGGGAAAGGCATATTTTTAAAGCGTACTCTTTCTTAGGCAGTTTTGTTAGCTCTGTGCAGACTACCCTGTTGGCCCCTCCAACTGCACCTCTATTGTTAAGGTAAGCAACTTCTGTGTGCCCTTTCCTCTCTCTGTTCTTGGTTTTCCAAAGCCCATGCCAAACACTTTGTCCTATTGGTGGCCCTTCACTCTTTTATTTTGCTTGAGCAAAATTTTAAAGGATCCCATGGGATTTATTCCTGGATTTGGAGCAGCTTTGACCTACTGTCAGAGAGAAAGTGGTGTGGGTGCTTCCAAAGCACAATTCTCTGCTCTACTGACACAAGTTACTTTAACCAACATCATAGTATTTGATGGCCAGTGTATCTCGGTGTCTCAGTAAAAGTTTTCAACTTATCACCTTGTTACACATACAAACCCCTGCACTATTTACAGAAATAACTTAAAAACAAATAAATAGTTAGCATATGAGTCACTTTATTTCCTAAGTAAATATACATAGCACTCAACATGACAATTTTGTGACAAAAGTGATCTTCCCCCACAGAAAAATGGCAAAAGACAGTTTCTTTTGGTCTTTTATATATCTTACTCCTCTCTTAGAATTTATTGGAAAAGTTTGCAATATAAATCAACTCCTCCTTTAAGAGAAACATAACCTGGCTTTTCATTCCTAGTTTTACTCACCTTCTTTCAAAAATTATTTATCTGATATTTATTCTTTGTAAAATCATGTAATACTTAGTAAGGACAAAATATAGCTTGTCTCATTAGTGTTCCTTTCTTCTTCTTCTTTTTTCCATCTAGGTAAGTATTGTTTTCTCTCTTTTTCATTATAAGCTTTTGGAGAAATAAAGCATGAATTTGATGTCTAAGAAAGTATTAATGTAACTTCCTTGAGTCATGGGAGAAGGAGAAGTGAAATCTTATGAAATTATAGTTAAGAATTTGACTTTGCAAAATGTCAGGAAATCTCCAGAGAAAATATGATTCTAATGACAATAAAGATAATTGTGATAATAATTATTATAAGAATTATAAGAAAAACAATAATGGTTAGACTAGGCTAGGAGAACCATCGAGTGGATACTTTCACTAATAATGACTAGGTAAAATATCAGACAAAAAAGCAAGTGTGTGCATCCTAAGGTAGAAAATTTGTTACAGAAACCTTCAAAGTGACCTTTACTTATAATAGCAAATGGACTACCATTGTACTGTTTTTGCAAAATGTCATCACATAGACATTAATAACTATCTTTAGTAGGTACCAAAGTGACAAACTGTGGTTGTCTAAAATCAAAACACACAAGGTTACATAATGGGAATAAACCTTGGGTTCTACTGAGCTCAAGGTTGTTAGAGACCACTATTAAATCATTCCATAAAAGGCCATTCACCTTTCTAATTGTCCTTTTAAACTTGAGCACAGGAAGATACAATGGATATAGACAGCACTATTACTAATTTTTAAAAATACTATATATTGGTGTGGTCCACTGATATTGTAACATTTATCTAGAATCCAATTCATCACTACTTTACCTCAAAAAAAAAAATTGAGAAGGCGAAGATATAGAAAGAAAATACGTAATTTTTTTCTAAATGTAGCATGTTTTCTTTTATGTTTCAATGTTACATAACATGTATTATTTTTAAATTCTGAATGCTATCTTGGAAAATGGAGGGTATATCTCCATACAGTAATTTCTTTTGATGAAAATTTTTAAATGAATTGAATAAATATAAAGGAATTTAAACAATTTAAACAGTACCAAAACATACAAAGTGAAAATAAGTTTTCCTTCCTTGTGTCCAAACCCATTTACTCTCCCTAAAGTTATCTCAAGAAGCAAACACCAAAAATATCATTCCAGACATCTTTCTATGAATAATTACAAATAAAATTAAGATCAACAAATAGATGGATAAATGATGGATGAATGGATAAATGAATGGATGAGCAGATGTATATGTAGATAGGTAGATAAATAGGTAGAAATATTGTTTCTGAAAATGGAAGTTTAATATGCACAATTTTTTAATATTTGGGCCAAATCCAATTTTTTCATCTCCTCTTATCCACTCATGGCCATTCAACCTCAACCACTTGCTCAATGAATAACTTCAACTGAAGCTAATATTGCCTCATATCTTAATACAATTAGCTGCCTCAGCCTCCAGAATTGTGCTGAGAATCTGAATTTGAACAGACTTCCATGGTGCCTAGACAATCATTTCTTTCCTGGCTGTGCACATTGAAGTTCTATCTTCCCACAAGCCAAGAAGGGCTGTGGAGATGCCACTGTCTCATGAAACTAACTTTAGTCAAGGAGGGACATTAGGCAGGAAGGCCCCATAACACAATGTCAGGGAAGTGTAGCAGCAATTCAATGTATGATGGAAGTGTTTCATGAAGATTAGAGTCAAGCAAATGCCGAAGAAAGAAGTACATCACACAAACAAGTAGTTCAGACTCCCATGTCACCTACTTCTGCTATATCAATGCTTTTCCTTCAACCTTACACCCATGTGAACCTTGCAGAACCATAGGACCGATAGTCAAAAAAGGAAAAAGTTAGAACCTATTTTTCAGGTTGGCTGTCATGGTATGTTGACTCTTGACAAAACTGCACAGCTGCTGCATAAAAACCTGACTCAGCGAAGGCCCCAAAAGAAAGATGAAAAGAGAGATATTCCTGGATGGTAGTGTTGTAAGCAGTATGCTTGGTTGTCCACTTTGTATAGCAAAAGTAGCCCAAGACAAGGGCGTATTCTGATTTCTGAACATTAGTGAATGACTTGCCTCCTTAGTCTGAGGCTGGCACATGACTGGAAAATTAGAGATAAGGCAGTCTAATGAAGAGGTATATAGATGTGTCTATGTGAGTGGGCAATAAAAGTGCAGGGTTTTTTTGTTTCAAATTAATGCACTTTGGAGAAAATCCACCAAAGCAAAGGCTCTCAATAGCCAGATTAACAAGATGACCCACCTTATAGATATCCATCAGCCTTTCTGTTTGTCAATTTAGCTCTTCTGAAAAGAGCCAGTGAGGAGAATGATTATGATGGTGAAATGGAGACAACTACTGGGTTAAATAACTTGGACTTCCTCTCACTAGTCTGATATAGCTCTTACCACTTCTGAATATTCACCTTGCCAGCAGCAAGCACAGATGCTGGGCCCTCCATATGGCACACTGTTGGCTGAGCTGGTCAGTTACAGTAATGCACACCTTCATGGTTTATCCTTTACAAAACGGATGTGTACTCCTTAGATCAGGGTGCTTTCTCTGCCCACAGCGCCTCCATCAGTTCATCAGCCTAAGCTATTTGCTCAGTGGAGAGTCCCTGCTGTCCCTGCCATTGCTACATCCTCATATCCTAACTTCACTGGTTGGCTCAGCCTTCTGCACAGGTAAAGCCTGGCTTGCTCATGGTATGCATCACACCCACTGAAATATGACCCATAGCTGTACCAGTGGCCCAGGTCTGAACCAGCTAAATCATGGAGGCTCTAGATTCTAGAAGGAAGAGGTGACTATCACATGGATATGCAGGGAGATAAATAAACCACAGGGCAAACTTTGACTAATAAGGGACAAGAGGCAGGAAGGATCCAGCAGATAATTTTCATACTTTTCCTTCCCTTGAACAGTTCCAAGGCAGTGTAGTTCCAAGTGATTTCTCAAGGATGTTCTGTGCACTTATACAATCAGACTCCCATGTCACCTACTTCTGCTATATCAATGCTTCTCCAATGCATTTTCTTGAAGATCTGGAGAACATCCTGTATTTGTTTTCTGTCTTTCCTTGCTTAATTTTTCTTTTGCTCTTGGTGCCCTGAGATTTCACCCCAAATAAAGCATTATAGGTAAATGTTGCCTTAATATTTTTTCTAGGCAACCTGGGCTAAGGCAATATAATTGTTTAATTTAATTTTATTTGTATTTGAGAAAAAAAAAAACTAGACTGAAACTTAATTAACTACTGAACCACTGATTGATCACCACATAGGTATCATTGGCTAATTGATCTATTTTAAAAAGTATATGCATATATGTGTGTGTATACACACACATGTATATCTACTTTTCAACAAAAGAACTTGAACTTATGCTTCCTTTTTATAACACAATATTTCAATTTTAGATATGATTGTTTATATCACCTCAATGAAAGATGAACATTGACCTTTTTGCATGACTTTCCATGTCTCTCCCCCCAGTTCACAATTATTGTTAGTTATGTTATGATTTTAAATTGTTGAAGAATACATAATCTACTTTATAATTTTAGACTCCATTGGTAAAATGTCCTAAGTCCTATGGACCTATTTTTGCCCTTAACTCCAGTGTTTGGAAATTTTTAGAGAGAAAATTATTAGCTATATTCATTGCAGCATAGTTTAAAAGTACTGGCTTGGAAGACCAGAAGGAGACTATCTCTTAGCTCAGCTGGAAACCAATTCTGAGAGCTTGGGAAAATCATTTTACCTTCTCACAAAAGCAAAAGGTCTCCTTATTTGTGGCCTAAAAGACCTTTAATATTACTCTGAACTCTGAAATTCTATGATTTCATAAGATATAATTATTTCACATCTATCGATGTGTGAAAAGTGTAGACAGGTTTGTGCTTCTCTTTGATAATGGTTATATTGTTCCCCTTTTTCAAGCATATAATTTTGTGAATGCTATTTCTTCCTGTCATCACTATTCTCCTTAGGGAACAGTTTGTACTTTGATGCAGACAGCACAGGTCCTCCATAAGAGAGTACAAGTTGCCTGAGGAGAAGACTAGCTCTTTCAGATGTTTTAAATTTATTAATAGCCATGACTTAGATGGATTAGAATAGTGATTGCTATATAGAAAAATATGAAGAAATAGTGGTAGCCAAAATGACATTCAGAAAAAGTGGTGCGTTTATACTCCTACTCTGGGAACAATTTCTTTTTCAGAAAGTGCTAAAACAATCCAGCAAAGACCAAATACTATTGTTTAGCCACCACTTATGGATATTTGTGAATAGATAGATTTAATAAAAGAACAAATTGTGTATACATGTGTGAACACAATTTTCAAAAATCTATTTTTTTAATTTAAGTAAGTAGTATAATTTTAGGAATGATATTAGAAATGATACTACGTACCCTTGATTTTATTAGAGATATAATTTATATCTTCAACCTGGATGTCTCCCCGAAACCTCATACTTCATAACCAAATGCTTATCAGATATCTTTAACCAAGGTGATAAATACTAAGGACATCTCAAACTAAACATGTTTGAAACTAAACCTCTAACATTCCCTCCCACTGTGGTTCTCCCTCAGTCTTTTTTAACTTAGTAAATGATGTCTTCAAGCCTTCAAAGGTTCACTAAACTGTAGGGAGCAAGGGCACCTGACATCATAAAATTTTGCTGAAAAATCACTGACATGAGGCAGATTGGTTAATAGGAAGAAAACAATACAAATGTCTTTAACATGTACACAAGGGAACCCTCAGAATGAAGATCCAAGTCCCCAACAGGGTTGAGAAACGTATATGCATTTCTGGTTAAATGGGTTATGGAGGGGAGGAATTCTGTTCAGCGGTAATAAAGGATTACTAGGGACTGGATCTTTAGGCAGATAAAGAAATTCTAACTTTTGAGGGCAGTGCCAAGAGTGGAGAGAGTAGACTTGAGGTTTCTTCAGTCAGTTCAGCATGTCAAAATGCTATATCTCGGGGTAAAATATTTCTAGTTTCCTTCACTGCTTTTCAAATCTTAATCTAGTTCCTCAGCAATTCCTGTCAGCTTTCCTTCAAAAGAGATCCAATTCTGACTACCTCTTACCACTTCTGCCATTAACAACTGTTTTCAAGACACTGTCATCTTTTGCTCAGATGGTTGCAGTATCCTCCTAAATGGCCTCGACTTCTGTCATTGCTCCCTATCACACCCCATAGTCCATTCTGCATATGGAAGAAGAATACTTCTACTAAGCTATAACCCAAAGGATGTCTTTCTTCCATTCAAAACATTCTAATGGTCCCAAATTGTACTTGTGCAAAAGCCAGTGTCCTCTTAATGACTCTCAGTCCCTAAATCCTCTTCCCCCACTTTCCTCTTTGAACTTATCTCCTATTACTCTTCCTTTGGATTATTCCCTTCCAACCGCATTGGTCTGCCTGCTTCTCTTGTGAAGGTCAGATGTGCTCCCACTCCAGGGCAGTCGCCACATCTGACCCCTTTTCCTGGAATCCTCTTCACATGAACACCTGCATGGCTTATTCCTTCACTTTCTGAAGATCTTTGTTCAAACATCAGCCTCTCCTGAATTATTCCCTGGTCACTCTATCTAAAATTACAACTCTGCCACTGACTGTATCCCTTTTTTATATTTTTCTCATTAACATTTTTCTGATCTTAGCATATATCATCATCTAACTTGTTATCTACTCATTTATCTTGTTATTTCTCTGTTCAAATTGTAACACAGCTCCATGATGACACAAAATTTTGTTTTGGTTTTATTTTCAAAGTGGGATCCCAGTTACTAAAACAGTACCTTATGTAACAGATACTCAGTAAATATTAGTTGGATAAAAGAATGAAGCATATAACATGCTTTTATTTCTTACTGTTTAGATAAACTTATTAAATTATATTTTTGTAGAAAATCTAAAATATTCTATACCTTACTTCAAAGAAGAATCTTTCTTCAACCATTTTAAGAGTAGAAAAGTGTCAGTGTTAACAAAGAATTCTCAGACAGGGAGAGTTGTTAGTATGCTAGGAGCTTCATTCCAAAGTAGAAGGAAGAAAGAGTGCATGCCCTCAAGGAAAAACTAAGAAAGACTAAGAAAAGGATTTTATGGGACACATGGAGAGCTTGATGGACAGACTGAAGTGGTCTAATTTATATCTTGGAAGCTTAAAGGTTAAAAGTTTGGTTGAGGCATGTTTTCACCTCAGAAGGAGGTAACAGTTTGGCAACTGTAGTTCTAATGGTGAGCTAAAGGTGAATATTCCAGAGACAGGTTATATGCACAAAAGAAAATTCCACCTGGAAACTCCTTAAAGGAAATTTGTCCAAGGGAGTGAGGTGAACCTTCTAGAAAGATGGGAAAATACACCAGAAAGCAGCCAATCAGTAGACAGCATCATCTGCATCCTGGGAACTGCAGGGGAGGAATGCCTGGCAATAGAGAACTCTTGGAAGAACTCATGAAAGTGTTGCATAAGATAGTGTCAGCCAGCTGGAAATATTTTCAAAGCTCAGGGCATTATAGTCATTCACAATAACACAAGCTGAGTAGGAAAAATTTTTGCCCATTTTCTTCTCTCATCTCCTCTCACTTATTGATCCTGGAAGGGCCAGAAATCACTGTTGAGAAGTTTCGGGAGAAGAGATAAATCCTGAAGTGGGAAAAGAGAGTGAATGCCACCTGCATCCCTTACTCACTGGTGGTAGGACCAGGTTGTGACTTAAGTAGGAATCAAGAAGGTTAAAGGTTGTTTATTGTATTGGTGGGTATGTTAATTTCATACATTGCTGTCAATTCCTGAAAATAACACAAAAATCATGGAACTCTACTGAATTTTATTAGGGTAGGTGTAGGATATTAACCCTACAGAATAAACTTAAAGCAAGAATGGGAATTGGAAATTAAGTTGCTTATAATTACATCCCATGAAACATGTTTTATCAATGTTATTGTAACATATTCAGTGAAAATCAAAACAGTATTCCCTCAGTCATTATCATCATTTCTACATAAAATGCTTGACTTTTTGGCATATAGAACATTATCTCATGAAAAAATTCATATTAGGGCTCAATTATCTTCCTATTAAAATTTGCTCAAATTTTATATGCCAGAATATACATTATTACTCCTAACAGATGCCTCTTCTTGACCAAGGAGAAAAAAATATCCATGCCTCAAATAGGTTTCCATCATAAAGGGGAAAAGCAAATGCATTCAATGTGTAGGTAGGTTCTGACAACCATTAATTGACCTTGGTGAATAGGAGAAATTAACCCACCTGTTCAGAGCACTCTATAAGAATGTACCAAGCTCAAAAGAACACTGGCTTTCAATGCTGCAGGATAAATTATAACATGCTAACAGAGCAGCTAAGATTACTAATGCCAATCTAAGCTTAATAATAGAAATATAATAGTTTTCAGATTGAGGGGACTAGAACTGTGATTTATTCTGCATTGTTCAGATCACATAAAGAATATTGAGTTTCATTCTCAGTGCTGTATTATTATAAGGAAGGGACCAATTTAAAGTACATATAGCAGAGGTTATCTAAAAACCTATATAATTTAATGAACATTGAAGAACTAAAAAGTAGACTTTGTAGACAAATGAAAGTTGACCTTATTTTAAAATCCTTTTATACATAAGAAAGAATGAGACATATCACAAAAAAGAAAATTAAAATAGCCAATTAGCATAAAAATATGCTCAGCTTCAATAATCACCAGGGGCAAGCAAATTAAAATCATACTCATTATATTGAGTGAAAATTTTAAATCTGATAGCACAAATGTTAGAGAGGATGTGGAGCAAACGAAACTTTCATACATTGCTGGTGGGACTGTAGATTGGAATAATTCCTTTAGAGAACATTTGGCATTATCTAGTAAAATTCAGGATGCATATATCCTATGATAGAGAAATTTCAACCCTGGTTTTATATTCTAAAGAAATTAATCTACTTACAGGTTAATAACACTTGTACAAGAATGCTTACTGACAAGATTTGAAATCAGGTATCCATCAATGGATGAATGGATAAAGAAAATGTGATGCATATACAAAATGGAATATTATTTAGCCATGAAAATGAATGAAATCCTGTCATTTGCAAGAACATGAATGGAATTGGAGGACATTATGTTAAGTCAAGCACAGAAAGACAAATTTTCAATGTTCTTACTCATATGTGGGACATAAAAGTTAAAACAATTGAACTCATGGAGATAGAGTGGAATCATGGTTACCAGCAGATAGGAGGGGTAGCAAGGAGGTAGGGATGAAGTCGGGATAGTTAATGGGTACTAAAATATAGTTAGATAAAATAAGATCTAGTATTCGATAGCACAACAGGGTGACTATAGTCAACAATAAATTATGGTATATTTTTAAATAACTGAAAGAGTGGAATTGGAATGTTCCTAATGCAAATAAATGATAAATGTTTGAAGTGATACATACCCCAATTACCCTGATTTAATTATTACACATTGTATGCCTGTATCAAAATATCACATGTACCCTATAAATATACAACTATTATGACTCATAATAATTTTTAAAAAAGGATTAAAGGGGAAAATTATATATCATTCAAGAGCATTAATAATAAACTGAGTGGCCACACAGAAAAAGAAGGAATGTTTACTGGCTTTAGGGAAGAAAAAAACAAATTATGGTATGTTCATACAAAGTCATATTAAAAAGTACTCAAATGAGCAAACTACTATAGTACTACACAACAACATGCAGAAATCTTACAACTATAGAGTAACAAAAAGCAAGACATAAAATAGTACAAGTAGAATTATTCCATTTAAGTGAAATTCAAAAATAGGTAAAACTAACACAGTTTGTTTATTAATGCATATGTATGTGGTAAAACTATAAAAACAAGGAAATTCTTACATTCCCAAAGAGGATGGTATTACCTCTAGAGGTGAGGGATGGAGTGTTATTGGAAATGATATGTGCATCTTTTGTGTTCTGACAGCATTTTATTTATTGATTTGTGTGGTCATTACCACATTAGAATCAACCAGTACACTCTTCCACATGAAGGTTACAGTTCTTTGAAATAACGTACTTTCTCATTCCTAAAGCTATCCATACAGGAAATGACTGCTTCTGCCACCTGAGAATTCAGGAAGGTCCTGTATGATCATCGCTCAGAACTATGAAATTAATACATGATTTGGGTGGAAATGTGACTTGCAAATTCTAACTCTGACATTCTATAATCTTGTAATTCAAGGTTTCTATTCCTACCATGCTTGACTAACCTGATAAACCTCATCCTGAACATTCTCCTGCTTGTTACGTGAACATAGAGCATTTGTTGGGGACATGTCCTGCCTTATTTGGGATTTGAAGTCCCTCCTCAGCTTACTCTTTAGTTTCTCTCCTCTGCTCTAAGAATTGCAAGTGTAGGACTAGGGCATATAAACTATGCAAATCTAATGAGTGTTGCCATCTAGTGGGTGCCCCTTCCACCTAAAAGATCAGAGTGTGTAATTTTAATGAATTCTCTATAAAACGCTCAGCTGCAAAAATGTGGGAAGAAAGGCCATTGTATACTTTTCCCCTCTGAAATTAAATACTTAAAGCATAAAATGTGGTGTTTTATTTTTATTTGACCAAATGACCTTTATGTGTAAATCCGAAGGAACTTCCCTGTCATTTACAGTTCCTATAAATTACATGAAACTAACCTGAAATATAAAACATTGGAAATTGATTCCTGCACTAAATAAACTTAAGTAGGTAAAATAAATGGGAAAAAAATAAAAGAGAAGAAAAATGAATTCTCAGACATTGACAGGAATATGGCAATGCCAAGAGAACAAGTAAAATTTAATAAAGATGAATTCTGCTTTGTCTATTCAGGGAAAAATAAATACTGTCCAAAACAATTTTTCTCTGCTTAGCTCTAAGAGAAGATAGAACAAATATTTGAATCATTCTCTGGTTGTTCTGCCATATGTGGTATGTTTAGGAAGCAATAATAATTCTCCTTGAGTAAATGTTCCCAGATGTAAATATGTTCCCAGATTGGAGCTTCTTATCTGATAATAAAGTCAGCATATCTCAATAGTTACAGCACATAATCAAGGAAACAGATGCAAAGGCTGTGTATCTGTCAGGATGGACTAAGTTATTGTACACTAACAGACAAATACCACATCTTAATACCTTAGAATAATAAGGTTTTTATCTTACGCACACCACACATCCATTAGGTTGGCTAACACTTCGGCTCCATGTCCCTTCACTTGGGATGGGGCACAGCTTAATATCACAAACATCATCAGGGTTTATGTCTAAGGGAAAGAGATTTTTGAAAGGTCTTGAATTAGGGATAAATCCCCTAGCCCGGAAAAGATACAGGCCATTCTGCTCACAACTCATTGACCAGAACCAGTCACAGCACCTACTTAACTACTAGGGGATTAAAAATTACAATCCCGATGTGGCCACAAATCCTTTGACAATCCTCTCCTTGAGAGGTTGGTTCTCTTTCCTTGAATCTAGGTAGGTTTAGCAAGTACTGGTATAAATAGAATAAAAGGAAATGATGCTGCACTAATTTTCAAGACTACCTTTGAGAGACAGGCAACCTCTACTTTCTATTGTTGGAATGCTCACTCCAGAAGCAGTTTCTATGTGAGATTTCTGACATCCCTGGCACTGCCATGACATGAGAAAGCCCAATTCAAACACATGAGGAAGAGGCATGCAGAAAGTTACCTGCCTGGCAGGCAGATAAAATGTCGAGAAGAACTGAAGACCATATCCAGCAGCCCGATCTGAAGCCCCAGGACTCCAGTCAAGTCATCTCAGCTATATCCAGATGTTAAGGCCACCACAACTGAGGTGGCACCAGTCATCACAGAGCCAACACAAGCCATCCCCACTGTGCCCTACCTCCTGTCTGACCCACATAATAGAGAAAATAATAAAATTGCTATTGGTTTACTCTACTAATTTTGGAGGTGGTTTTCTATGAAGCAATAAAAAACAAGAACATGTATTTTGAACCTATAAAGCGGAGAGCAGGAAATAGTTTGTACATATATGACTACCACAGTCTCTTTCCAAACTGCAGCACATATAATGTGTCAATAGTATTGATGATTTTATAATTGGCCTTGCAAAATGACCCCCTCCCTAAGTTATTTTTTGTTCCCTCAGACTTTACTAGCCTAGTCTAACAACCAGACTTAACTAACTAGCCTCTCCTCAGGACCGACCATCCTCCACCAACAGCTGACTCTCAAATGAGACCACCTGAAGACCCATGACTTTGAACGCCATGCAAAATGACCTGCATTCCACAACCCACTATAATAGCCCTTGCCCTTAGTCAGGGAAACAGATTTGAGACTACTTCTCATGTTCTCCCAACAGATATATTTTGCATTAAAATTCTTCTCTTCCTTGGCAATCATTCCTGTCTCATGAATTAGCTTTTTGTATGGTGAGTGACAAGACCTAGGCTGGACCCTTTTTTGGATTCAGGAACAATTTTCTAAAAGCTTTTCACTTGATTTACCTCCTGAGTATCTTCTTCCTTCAGTGACTGGGACAGGTTTCTTCCACAGGTATGTTAATCTGGGGATATTGATTCCATTGAGTATATTTCACCTCTAGAGCCAAAAGCTCATATGCCCCTAGAGCTCTAATATTTGTGAAGAATATGCAGAGATGAACTCTTTATGCACAGAACAGAAAATAGTCAGTAGAAGGAAGGATTATAGAAATGATGAGAAAATAGTCTGGATACTAGAAAATATATTGTTCTTCCCACTACATTCCCTCACAGAAGTCAAGAGGAAGCTGAGAAACTCTGTGCTCAAAGTAGGAGAACTTGATTTCCTGGCCTCTGTATCTCTGGTAAAAGAGAAAAGGCTACTCTCAGAACTATTCAAATTTCCAGCAAAATAGTTGCATTTCCTTTCCCCCAGAACTTACAGCCTTGTTCACACTCTCTACACGGAGGCTATTATGACTAATGTCAGGTTATTGTTCATTCCCAAGAATTTATTCCTCCTTTGTTTCTAAAGGCATTAGAGATAATATCTACCTTTGACTAATGATGACACGACACTCCTTTCCTCTTTTCTCTTCCCCTGACATAGCATTTATCACATATGACATACTGTATTTTAACTTTTTTGACCATTTTTCTATACCCCTATGCCCAGAATGTATGCTCCATGCAGGGATAGATATTTGTCTGTTCTATTACTGGCGATACCTCCAAGATTTAGAACAGTGCTTGGCACAGATTAGACTCCTATTAAATTTTGTGAAATATGTAGTTGCATGGATAGGCAAATACATGTAAAAGAAAAATAAATTTTTTAGTTTTAGTAGGTAAGACTTCAAAATTTTAGTCATTGGAATTGTGCCTATAAACTAAATATATTCCGTTCTTTGATTTGATTTAATGTCATAATCTCAATGAAGTTTAGGAAATGTCATTCCTTTGAAAGTATGCAAACAATGGCTGTGACAAATGCTAAAAATAAATAATCAGGACATGGAAACGTACTTTAGTCAGACAGCAACTGTACTGGTGACTAGAGATAAGGAAATCACTTTTGAGTTATTGTCTTCTTATAAATGTCTTTATTCACTTATTTCCCTTTTGGTACTCTTCCTACAATCAGAATTAATCATTCACCAAGTGAATGGTGTTTAGCATCCTATGAATGAGTGACTACATTTCTGCCAAAGATGTGTTAAAAATTTCAGAGATCAGAGCCATTCATACACTTCATCATATTATCCATGAAATGTTTTCTTTAAAGTATTAAGTGTAGCAACACTAAAAACAAAACTAATAAAATGTAATACATATAAAGGACAAGAAACAAAAAGAAAGAAACATCTGTGTTTTCATGAAATATTAACTATTATAAATTATGAGACATGACAGGTGAGAAAAGTTCTGTGTATCCTGCAGAAACATGGAAGACTCCACAATGGATACAAGCCAGAGTAATTGTATCCCAATGAGAAAAAGAAACAAAGTGATGATTTCAGAATCATTTAAAAATATATTTTAGGACCCTTCTATACAAGAAAGAAATTTTAAAGGAAACTAAAACATATAGTCTTTCTAATTCATATTAAATTAATATAAATACTAATAGTATATAAATTATTCTTAGGAAATAAGAATTTCCTAAATTTAGGAGATAAATTCCTTAAATTTTGGTTGTTATAAAGATATATCTGATCATCTTTTACAATTTTAAATTTATAGCTTATCTGGTAAACTTAAGTGGTAGGACTTTTCTTACTCTTCAATTAATCCTCCTAATTGTCAGACTTTCCTTCTATTTTTTTCCCATGAATTTAAAGCAGAAAAAATCACTTGTGTCAGCTAGAGAACCCTTAATGAAAATTGTCTTTTTTGAGAATGTGACAAAAAGTCTTCAAATCTTAACTACTTTAACTTTTCTAACTAACTCTTATATGAACCAAAATTTAAGACATTTTTACCAGGAAATTTTACAACATGGCTCCAGTATAGACATGGAAGTTTCAGTTGAAGTCAGCTGTCATTTCCATAAGGATATATATTCCCTTGAAAATTAAGTACTTTACAAATACTTAATCCTACAGGTCAAAAAAGTTTAAAAGCATATTTAATGTCGTTTTATCTACATGAGTTAATGCTGTATTTTCTATTTCAAATAGCCAGGAAGAACATATACACCCAACTTTTTAAGAAAATGTTGTAGCCTTGATGGTTTTGTCCTGAGCCAGCAATGCATTTGTGAGCCACTTTAGATACAACCAGTGGCATATATCTGAAAGAGCATTTCAGGCCTTGGTGGGCAGTATTAAATGTGAGACCAAATCCATTAATTATTCATTTGACAAAAAAAGTCTATACATACGAAAAATTTGGACTTGAGACTTGGCTTACGGATGTATCTAGTTTACTCCATTGGTTCCGCCACATCTCACTCTTCTACAAAATCATTTTCCCTCTAATGGATCATTTATCAGATCACATGCACTCTAGTTACTACTCCATGGTTCTTCTCTTCTTTGTAACAAAACACCTCAGAAGAAATGGTCTTCAGTTCCCATCCTCCATTTCTCTTGCACCCATTCCAATCAACCTTTTGCCTTCACACCTGAGGGAGCTCATGTTCCTAGTTGCTCATGTTGCCAAAGCCAATGGTCAGTCCCTAGATTTTATCCAGTCTATCAAAAGCACTTCATGCAGTTGATCACTCCATCTTTCTTGAAATACTTTCTTCAATTAGATATATTTCTTTCTGCCCCACCCCCTCTGTTTTTCTCTGTGTCACAGACACACACACATACACACACACACTCACACACACACTCCATTGTTAGCATTGCAGGCTCCTTCTTATCTACTGTACATTTAAACTAGAATGCCCCAGGGTTCAGACCATAGGGTGCTTCTTTCTCCTGTCTCTCCTCATTCTTTGGTTGTCTTACAGTTTTATAACTTTAAATTCCATGTAGGGAAGGATGATTCTCAAATTTATAACTTTAGATTAAATATCAGCCTTAAACTTAAAACTCATATATTCAACTTCCTATTCACATCCTCAGTTGGATGACTGAAAGTCATCTCAAGCTTAAAGTATCCAAAAACGCCAATATCCTAATTTCTACCCCAACTAGCGCATCTTCCTAAAATATCCTCATCCCACAACCTTCCCTATATCAGGAAATGCTAACTCCATGATTCCAGTAACTAGTGGAACACAGCACAACGTACAAGTCACCACTAACAGTTCTCTTAAGTGATTCCAATTCATCAGCAAGCCATAAATGTTCTGTCTTTAAAATATATCTGTACCACTACTGCTGGATCTAAAACATCATTATTTCTCCCCTGAATTATCACTGAACCATCCTAGGTTAACAATTTTCTCCCACCATTGCCCTCCTAAAATCTATTCTCAAAACAGCAGCCGGAGTACTCCTTTCAAAACATATGTCTAATCATGTCACTCTTCTGTTTAACACACTACAATGATTTTTCCATCCCAATTAGCTGTTACCATGACTACTATGTCTTACATGATCTAGATCTTTGCTATCCCTCCCAGCTTATTTCCTATGATTCTCCTCTACCCCATCCTACCCCAGCTAATTCTATTCCAACCACACTTGTTTTTCTTTAAAAATTCCATGCATGCTCTTGCATGAATATTTGCAGTTTCTATTTATTCTGCCTAGACAAACCTTCCTACATATAGCTGTATTTCTTGCTCTTAAGGTCTCTACTGAAACGTCATCTTATCAAAGAGCCTCCTTTTACTTCTTCCTCCCCTCTCACCACAGCAAACATGACTTTATTCCCATTAGCTTACATTATTTTTCTCCATTATACATATCATTATCTGATAGTTTGTATACTTATTTGCTTATACATTTGCCTCTCTTTAACCAATTGGAATATAAGCTCCATGAGGGTAAGGAATTTGTCTGTCTCAATGTTATATTTATAGATCTGAATATAGAACTTGAAAGTTAACAAATTTCTATCTATACTACCATAATCTTTATTAAAGCCTGAAGGTCTTATGAGTACTTTCAATCATTCAATCCTGAGTAATTATTAAAAAGAATATCATTAAAGTGAAAAGACAAACCCCAGAAGGAAAAAAACTGTGATGCATATATCCAACAAAAACTCATATTCTGAATATGTAAATCAGTAAGAAAAAAAGCAAACATTTCAATAGAAAAGTGGGCAAAGGACTTGACCAGGAAATTCACATGACTGATTTCACAATGGCTAAAAAAAATTATTAAAAAGGAGATCAACTTGATTAGCCATTAGGAGAATTTCAAAATAAAAACAAAATACAATGCTAGTTCCTACCCACCAAAATCATTTAAGTGAAAATTTCAGATAAGATCAAATATATATAAGGATATGGAATGACTAAGCTTCTCATGCACTGCTAGGGAGAATACATAACTACATTGGTACAATCACTTTGAAAAACTATTGTCAATAGCTACACAAGTTGAAGCTATTCATGCCTTATGACTTAGCAATTTCATTTCTACCCATATGTCCAACAACCAGTGGAACAGAACACACACAGGTAGTTCATAACAAAACATGAAATTAATTAAAAAGTACTTCCTTCCAGCACTATTCCTAATAGCTTAAAACTGAAAACATCCTGAATATCCTTGACATTGGTAATTAAGAAAGTAAGCCACATGTAACAACATGGCTGAAATCTGCCAAACATAACATTGAGCAAAACATCAGACACAAAAATGTACATTCTGTATTATTGCTGTTAGAAAAACTTGAAAAAGAAGAAAAAACTAATCTATGCTGTTAGAAATGAGGGTAAAGGAAACAGAAGAGTTTCTGGTGAGCTGGTGTTTTTTATTAATGCGAACACTAGTTACATGAGTGTTTTAATATTGCAAAAATTTATTCAATTGTATCCTTATGATTAGTGCAATTTTATGTACCTATATTTCAATATAAGTTAAGAATTAAGTCATGACTAAATTTCTTATAATCCAGTAATATTTTAAAACTTGATATTTATTTTCACAATAGCACATAGTAATAGTGGACCAAAATATATTTAATAACTAAATATTGGATATTAAGTATTTCAAATTTGTTAATGTTATAAATGCAGTGAATATCTTTATACATTCTTCAGCCTAGATCTCTCTGGTTATTTTCCTATCATGAAATACTAGAAGTGGAAATTTTTAATTAAAAGTTAAGGAAAATTATTCAGGTCTTGTTATGAAGTAACAAATTATCCTTTAGAGAGCTGATGCTATGGAATATTATTCTAAAATCTCTTGGTTATCGTCATAGAATAAGATAAAACCAAGGGAGATGGGACAAATATGGAGGTGCCTCCTGCTGAACTCCAGACTCTTGAATGGTTTTTATGTGTTTTGAAGTATATTGCCTTTGGCATGGGATTTTTCCGTCAAACAGTTATTCAAGGCAACAGTGCATGAAAATTTCCACATTATAATTTTCTGAATAGTTTTTCATCAACAGTACTACAATATGTTTCCATTCAAGGCAAGGAAAAAAGGCCTATTTTTTCCAAGCCTCTACCATTTTTTATAACATATTCTTCTTTCATTAGCCTACAACTTCAGGCATCTGATTGATTTCCTGTTCCTCTTCAATGTCATACTCATCCTCATTTCTATGATTTTATTAGTTTTATTTCCTGAATCTAAATTTTCCTTCTCTCTATTTTCTGCCAAACCATATCTCATCTGTACTTTGAAACCTAATTCAAGGTCTATCATCTTCACAAACATTATTCTTACTCTTCCAAATCTGAGCCTTTTCTTTGCTGAATATTCAATGCACTTGGGCCTAAACTTCTAATTTGTTATTTTGGAAGCAATGATTTATTAAATGCAATCTTAAATTTTCTCCATGCAAACAAAGTATTATGCATAGGTTTTATCTTCTTTGTTAGAATGGATTCTTTAGAAGTACATTAGTGTTATTTATACTTATATCCCAAACCCCCAACAAAAGTATAGTACCTCATAGATGCTAAATGGCTATTTTTGTAATAATCAATGTTTTATTGAAAGCTTAATTTCTCACATTAGCTATTCACAATGGGGTATTTTACAGTAAAATAACAGAAAAGATCAATTTAACGTGGGTGAAAATTATGCAATTATATAATTTAGCTTAGATTATACATAAAAGACACACTCTGTGCAATAAATAGTCTAACTTTGCATTTGCACAATCAATATGGCAGCCATTAGCCACAAGTGGCTATTGAGAACTTGATGTGGATAATCTGAATAAAGGTGTGCTGTGAGTAAAATACATGTCAGATTTTGAAGATGTACAGGAAAAGATAATGTAAAATATCTCATTAATAATTTTTACATTGATTCCATGTTGAAATAACATTTTGGATATACTGTGATAAACAAAATATATTATTAAAATTAGTTTTGGCTAGGTTTTGATGTGTTTTACCTTTTAATATATCTACTAGAAAATTTAAAATTAAAACTGTGTCTCATATTTCTATTAGAAAGCACTTCCATAAGTCTTTTTAGGATTTTATCTATTATTAAAACATAGAGATGTGTTGGAAAATGCATAAAGTTCTCCCTATACTCCACAAGTTGGAAGGATCCAGATAGAAAAGTAAAGCTTGCTAAAGTACATCATAGTGAACCAGAGTTAAGATGTGAAAATATTCTATCATGTTCAAGTTTGCTGAGGCTTAGGCATTAATGTTCTGAAGACATTCTGAGCATTTATGTTTGTTCTTTCTGAGATATTTGAAACATATTCTTGTAAATTATTATTTTTCTAAAACTTTCTGATAACACTGAAAAATTATGCAAGGCATCTGCTAATATATCTGAAATCAGCAAGGTTTTATGGTCTTTATTTTATCAGGAATAGAAACTGGGGATATGAACATTTAAAATAAGCTTTTAAATTATCATGTTATTACCTGTCTTTTAAAATATATCAAACTAATTTTGCAAGTCTATTAATTTTTTAAACAAAAACTTATTGAGTTATGAGCTCCATTATTTTCATTTTCTTTCCTTCATACTATTTGCATTCTTCATACTTCAGTTTGTTAAATGTGATTTTTATAATAGGCAACAGAAGGGTGTGTGTGTGTGTGTGTGTGTATAAAGAGCCCTCATTCCTAGCTGTAGACATGCCTCTAATCTTCCCTTTCAGTGCCAAGTCACAAAATTCAGATTCTCACCCTGGCCTGCCCCCCAACTCTCTCACTGAGTTCCTCAATGACTTTTAAACTGTAGACTTCAAAATATTTTGCTCAGCCACTTTGGTCATTTATAACATTTGCGCATCTATGTTTTGAAATTCTCTTCTCTTTCAGTTTTCTTACTTTCTACCCCCTCATCATTTCTTCCTGAATTACTTTGTGAAATCCAAATGTAACATATATATTGAAAATTTTCAAATCAGTGTCTTTAGGTCCCCTTCTCTCCTGAGATGCAGGTGGATGTGTACAACTGATAGCTAAGGTGAAGCTCAACCTCATTTAGAAATGAGCATGCCCAAGTCTGAACTCATCTGTTTGCTGGCAATACCGTCTGTTGAATTTCCCAAATCAGATCGCTGTGAATATTGTACCTTCCACCCTCTTTCTTGCTTTCTTATATAAATTCTGTTCCTAGTCCTATCATCTGTCAATTCTTGCTTTTAAATATTTTAAATACTCATTTCCTACTTTCTATTCACTTCCACTGCTGCCCTAGTAAAGGCTCTCATTATCTCCCTTTTATAGTACTCCCTAACTTCCCTATCAAATCTATCATTTTGCCCTCAATATATCTGCTGTCCTTCCTGCATTAATCTTTACAACATGGAAATCTGATCGTGCTTTTCGCACATTAAATTTCTTTAGTACTTCACCTTCATCTGAGCAGTATTTCTCAAAGTGGTGCAAACCGTTACCATCAGAACCACGAGATCATAAATCCTGGGGATATTCCTGGAATGTCCAGTTTTACAAATTCTCCAGGTATAATACCTAACACATAAGACAGTTTGAGAAGCATTTCTACAGGAGGAAAGCAATTGATCCATTCGCGAGACATGCATTGCCCTTCGTTATCTGATAGAAGTTGTTGTTTTTTCTTTTCCTAGCCTCTCCTGTCGTTTGTTCCAGCACTGTTGGACAGATTTGTGACTCTCTGAAGACACTATCCATTTTCTCTCACAAATTTATTCCTCTGTACAAACTGATCCTTCAGCTTGAAATTCCTTTCCATCTTTATTTCCTGGCAATTTTCATTCAACCTTCAAGATCAACTGTTTGGTATCAAGGAATTATTTTTAATCTCTATGTCCTCAATGTCTAGCTAGCATCAAGCATCCACAGTGCGTAGCACAAAAGATACCCAAATTCACCACCCCCCCCCCACACACACAAAGACACTCATGACACTCTTGATTTGTGTCCTTACTTTCTTGTTAATGTTTATTGTAGGTGTCTTTTCCTTCTTTGCATTACCAAGTGTTAATTCACTGAGTGCAGAAATGCTTTCTGTTACATTGACTTTTCCTTGAACAGAAGATGACACATAAAAATTTGTTGACCAATTGCCTTAATTAATAACTTAATGTTAGAAATAAGTAGATGATAAATCCTGAGACTCCATGATGTATGAGGAAACAACAAACTGGGGAGAGAACACTAGGATTCTGGAGAACTCTGTTCTAGGCCCAGGTTTTTGTTCGTTTGTTTGTTTTTCTTAATTGGCAGTGTAAGCATATCTCTTTTTGTTTTCTTTTGTTTGTTTGTTTGTTTGTTTGTTTTTGAGACAGAGTCTTGCTCTGTTGCCTAGGCTAGAGTGCTGTGGCCTCAGCCCAGCTCACAGCAATCTAAACTCCTGAGCTCAAGGGATCCTCCTACCTCAGCCTCCTGAGTAGCTGGGACTACAGGCATACATACACCACAACACACAGCTAATTTTTTCTATTTTTAGTAGAGACAGGGTCTCACTCTCGCTCAGGCTGGTCTCAAACTCCTGACCTCAAGCGATCCTCCTCCTGCCTCTGCGTCCCAGAATGCTAGGATTACAGGTGTGACCCACTACACCTGGCCAACCCCCTCCCTTTTTTTGACTTAAGTAGATAAATGTCTACATTTATTATTGATTTTTATTAAAGCTTTTAGATTGCATAATATACAGAATTTTATTTTATTTATTTATTTTGAAATATTACAGGGGTACAAACTTTTTGTTTACATGAATTTCTTTTATTTAGTCTGAGCCAAAGTTATAAGTGTGCCCATCACCTAGATAGTGTGCCTTGTACCCATTAATACCTCTGAGGAGTCATACCAGGAATACAAGAGGCTTTGGGATGGTTAAAGTGGCTCTTAACCCTGGATGGACTTTATAATCTAAAATTCACTAACCCAACCTGGATGTGAGGCCCCAGCTTGGCAGGTCTGAAGTCCTCCCAGGTGATTTCCATGAGCAGCCAGTCAGAGAGCCTCTCAGCAGAAGATGACGGTTGTGTACCTTCCGAGTTGTTAATCCTCTGTGGCCGTCTAAATTTTCATGTGCAAAGAATGACATTTATTAAGCTTGTTTGCACACATGGAACAGCTAAGTGTTTTTCATTTGACATTACTCTTTCTGTAAAAAAGAAAAATATATCTTTTTGCTTTAACCAGAAGTCTGACTGGAAGCATTTAAAACTGGCAAAATACCACATCATTCACTTCTGGGAAGCAAACAAAAGCACCAAGATGAGCTATACTAATGCATTTTGTTGTTATTTCTATAAACACACATTTCCCCACCTTTTGCTGTGCCAAGAACAGCATGTTCCTGGACACCTTTCAGGATCTCTGCCCTAACCTTTCACTGGGCCAATGAATTCCATTGACATGGTATTTATAAGTTGTTCAGAGAGAAGGAGACAAACTAACCCTAACTTATTCAGAGACCAAGAGAGCCAGCTAATCGATATTCATCTCTAACTTTGGTTTATGTCCCTTCGGAATAAGCCTGTGAGCTAAAACTGGAGGGGTGGGGGGAAGCAGGAGGGAAAGACAAAACAAAAAAAGGCATTCAAAAGAGCACAACCTAAGTCAGCATCATGAAATACCATCAGGAAGATGGCTCAGGAAAGAGCCTCAGCTAGTCTGAGTGGGTCATTGTAAATATGTAGAGAGGGATAAAAAAAAAAAAAATAGGCCCTATATTTAGTCAATCAAAAGAAAAAAATCAACAATACTCCCTACAAGATAGTCAAAGTTTTCTGTTATTTGATCCAAGCCTCCTTTTCCAAACTTTTAATCTTTTGTGCTTATCTTAATATCTAGGAAAATTAAGCACACTTATATATTCCTGCACAGCAAAAATTGTTTTGGTTTCACACATGGTATGTCTACTATCTGGAATTCTCCTTTCTCCAAAGACCAAGCTCAAATCCTAGGTACACTTCAAGATCACACTCAAATGCCTTTGTACATGTATCCAGACACCTCCAACCCCTACTCCACTTGGCAAGAACTCATCTCTGCATCTTGTCTGCTGATGACTATTTAAGCTTATTATTGTACCCTTAGAATGACAGTTATATTTGTGCATATGTTATGTCTCTAACTGTCCTCTAAGTTCTATTAAGGTAGACTTGGAGTCTGATTCATGTCTCTGGCTGCCTCAGTGCTTAACAAATTATCTCAATTCTAGTTAGATACTCAAGCAGTATTCACTGATAAAAGAAAGATGAAAATAAATATTTTTTTCAAAGTGCCTATTGTTGCCTGACAAGAGGGACAATATGGGTACTTGGAAGAGCATAAGCTGTCCCAGGAACTTGTCTGATACTTACAGAATAAATTGCGATCTAGAACACACATCCATACACACACACATAGATAAAATAGTAAATTTAGTTACTATTGATTACATCCCAACTTCTGTTCAAGGTGCTTTATACATGCATTATCTTCTTCAAACCTCACAGTAACCCCGTGAGGCAGATATCATTCTCTCTATTTTAAATACAGGAAAATTGAGGCTCAACAAGGTTAATTGGCTAAGGTCACAGGCCAGTATAGTTGACTGATTGATTCCTAAACACTGTTCTTACCACTATGCTCATTGTTTAGATAGATGTGGTTGGCAGCCTGAAATTATAATGATTTAATTTTTGACTCAATTGGGTGTCTCCATACCAGTTGTCTCTTCTACTGATCCAATCACCCAGACAAAGGAATATTTTAATATAAAGAAATAATAAGGATAGCTGAGTAGAAAATAGTTTGGTAAGTCTTTAAAATATTAAGTTTACCAAGAAATTGAAACTTTTGAAAATTGAGAGTGATGGTATTGCGTGAGGAGAGCAGATGCCCAATCTCAATATATAACCTATTTTATTGTTTCTCAATTTTTTTCATAATTTGAAAGAATCATGTGATTTGCAGGATTCATATGGGTTGTGCTCAGACAGTGTGCAAACATACTGAGGCGCATTGCTTGGTTTCAAATTAACAAAGCAACCAAAGGGGCAACCAGAGAGGATGTGAAAAGAAGCATAGACTGCATAACAATTCGTCAACATTAGCTTTTCAAATAAGTTTTAAAGCTCATATATTTGAATATTAATCTGTTAGGATAACAAACACAAATAAGTCATGTTAGTTACAAAAATGACTTAGCTACAAATAAGTTTGCCAATCATGAAAATGACTAACAAATGTAATCTAGACAGAGAAGAATCACGGCTTGTATTTCGCAGACACATGCTCTTGAGAAGCCTCAATAAAGGTATGTGGCAACACCAAAGTAGGAAAACTAACAGTTTCTTGAGACCAACGTTTGCAATTGCTTTCTGCCAAGATTTGTCAGTACCAATATGTAACTGGCATCACTGTAAGATGCAGATTCTCTAAGTGGCGCCCTTTCAAACAGACAAAAATTTACATCCACCAATTTCAGGAAACTGTCTTTAATAAAAATAAGTAATGGTCTCTCTAGTGTCTAGAAAAAGGCAAGGTCAAAAATATTAACTTCAGTGGAAATACATATTTTATTCTCTCCCTGGGAAATGAAACTACAGCATTATAATTGGGCCCACTGGGTAAGCACATATGTTCCTTAGTATTTTGCACATTATCTATTAGATGAGTTTTATTCCTTCAAAAGAATTAGCAATCTGTTCTGTTAGTTTCATGTATGCTTGAGCTACCCTAAGAAAGAAAACAAAGTGACTTGAACTTACACAACACTGTGCATTTGCAAGAATATTTAAGCAATTTCTCTTTGAAGTCGTATCTCATTCAATATAAAATATTCCATATAAAATATTCTAATTAATTATACAATTAAGTTAGACATTAACAGAAAAATTCAGACATATTTCTAACTCAAACTTATCATAAAGAGGCTTAATTAAAATTGTTACATTCTTTTAAAAATGTGTATTTGTTTCATTTTCACTGTAGTTAGAAAAAGAAAAAAAAAATGTGTATTTGTGTCTTTTTCATACATTTTTCAGCCTTTTCTCCTGAAGTATAGAAACTAAAGACAGCTTCCTCCCTTGGTAATATAATGCACCAATAAGCAATTTTCTAATTTAAGACTCAGGTAATCTAACAACATACCAAATAAAAAATAAGAATCATTAATCAATAATTTAAAGAAGTTGAATTCACCGTGTGGGTTAATCAAATGGGAATTTGAACACAACATATCATGAAGATGTATACAATTATCTAGTATTAAAATTGTATACATCTTCATGATATGTTTTTTTTTTTTCGGCATATTATGGGGGTACAGATTTTAAGGTTTCAATAAATGCCCTTCCCCCCCTCCCCCCACAAGTCTGAGTCTCCAGCATGACCATCCCCCAGATGGTGCGCATATCACTCGTTATGTATGTATATACCCACCCCCCCTTCCCCCCTCTCCAATACCCTATTACTGTAGTACCTATGTGTCCACTTAGGTGCTACTCAGTTAATACCAGTTTGCTGGAGAATATATCTGGTGCTTGTTTTTCCATTCTTGGGATACTTCACTTAGTAATATGGGTTCCAGCTCTAACCAGGAAAATATAAGATGTGCTATATCACCATTGTTTCTTAGAGCTGAATAGTACTCCATGGTATACATATACCACATTTTATTAATCCATTCTTGGATTGATGGGCACTTGGGCTGTTTCCACAGCCTTGCAATTATGAATTGTGCTGCTATAAACATTATGAAAACTGGATTGTTCTCATTTTTACTCATAATCATGTTTTCAACATTTAATTCAGAAAAGTGAATCCAAGTTGGTCTAGCTAATTTTTTTTACTAGTCTCATGATGTAAGTTGTTTCATCATCTTTTCCATAGTAAATTTTTAACAATAATTGCTTATGCAATTTACCAGGCTAAACAAGGCTTTTTCTACATGCCTCAGAGACATACCAAAAAGTGATAGAACAAGTCTTTAGGACTTGCAACAAATTTAGTTGAAAATTTATTTGTGATGGATTGTTTATGAAAATGTCTGTAATCATGTCTTTTCCTCCTCTTGGGAGTGTAACTTCACAGATGCTCCTATCAATAGGTAGACCCTATTTCTCTATAATTTGAATCTGGACTGACCTTGTGACATGCTTTAGCCAAAAGAATGTGGGGCATTTCTGAATCTAGGCTTCAAGAGGACTTCACGTTTCCTCTATTTTCCCAAAACCCTGCTGAGGTACTGGGTGGAAGGGGCCAGGGCAATCCTACAAGATGAGAGACATAGTTCAATTGTCCCCATCGTTCCAGGTGGCAGCCAGCCATCCCCCACAAGCAGAGCCATTTGGCCAACTTGCAGCTGGCCACAGATGCACATGGAGCCAGCTGTGACCAGAGGAATTGCTCAACTGAGCCCCATCTAAACTATGGGTTTTTCTCAGTTCATAGCTATGTCCCATTGAACTATCTAAATTATTGACCACTGTATTGTGAACAAAATAAATGCTTTTTGTTTTAAGCCACTGAGTGTTAGGGTTATGCAACCACAGATAGCTGATGGACTAATTGTGTATGGGTCCTGTGTCTCTGAAGACGTTAGTTTGTTTACGTTTTTTTAAGACTCAGCATAATGTATAGTCCTGTGTAGTTACTCAATAATGAATTACAGAATTAATTTAAACTGTTTCTATAACAATAAGAATATGTCATTTGATAATTTTGTATCATCAAAATAACCCCTATAAATAATCAATCCCTCCTCCACCATATTTAATAATCTGAATATTTAATAGAATATTGACACAGAGAAGGTTGAATCTCAAAGTGGCAAAAACTATTTCCACAAAACTTTTGATCTTGATTTGAACACACATAAACTGATGCCTGTAACTGTGGCAGGAGTTGATCATAGCAAAAGAGTCAGAATGACTAATAATATGTTCTTCACATTTGGAGAACTAACCCTTATAATGGCCTCACTATAGTTTAAATTTCTGGGTAAGAGTCCGCTAACATCTATGTATTTGCCAATTGACAGAAATATGGCAGCTTTGTTTCTCCAAAAAGGATACAGATCCTTGGTCCAGAAGGATCTGCATCATCTGAGAGCTTGTTAGAAATACAAAATCTCAGTCCTCCTTACCCCACACACCTACTAAATCAGATTATGCATTTTACTAAGACCCTCAAATTATTTGCCCACCTGTGAGCCTGAAGTAAATTGGAGAGTCTTTCCAATCCTAGAGAGTGATTAGTGGTGCTCCTAGAAAGGGAATGTAAAATTGAAATTATTTTTCTGCTTGTGAGTCATTTGTATATAAGTATATAAAAAGATAGTCATGAATATAAGCATATTAAAGAGACACTTTTCCAATCCTGTCCAAATTAGCATTGATGACCTTCATATAGCTACTCATGGCTTATAGAAGTTCCCAATATTTCCTAGAAAAGACTCTTTGGAAAACTTTGTAATCACCATAGGGATAGGAGAAAGAAGAGGTTGTAATGGCAAACAATGTCTCAGAAGGCATTAATTGACGTTTTTCCCCAATCTAGGGCTAGCTAGATAACAATGGAATTATTAATAGCAGGATTGAGGGAGAGTCCTTAGGAGGATCGATTCTAGTCTATTGTCACTTTCTATTCCTGCTTGAAACACCTCTGTGGCACAGAGATGGACATGATGGGCTACTGTGACCATGTGGTCAGCTAAGTTGTACCCCATGTTTTGATAATCACAGTGGCACCAGTGGATCCTTGCACTTTCTGTATTTATAAAACTATGAAGTTGAAAGGGCCTTAAATACCATTTTTCTGAACTCATAGTTCAATAAAAGTATTCTTTTTGAAACATGCTGCTCACACCTAGTAGTACATCTACTTTAAAAAAAAAAAAAGCTGGGAAATCTCTCTTTTTCTCTTCTAGGCTGAAAATGATCAGTCCTTCCACTCTTCTCAGGAAATGGCTTCTTGATCCTTTTTCAGACACAGTTACCTTCCCCTAGGAAGCTCTCTTTTTGTACTCTCAGCTTCAATTGCCTCAATTTGCTTTAGCCAGGCTATCCTAGGGATGGGAGGAAATGCTGTTCGTAAATGGTAGAGTTTATTTTTATCAGGACAGCAGAGGCCAGAGTTGGATTGAAAAATAAAAGGAAGTTTATTTTATGGGTACTTGATGACCACAAAGAACTCAAAAGTCTTTTCTCTTCTAAAAAACAGGAAGAAGCCCCAGCAAGTTGGAATAATACAGTCATTAGAATTTCTCACTCCTTGTAACTTACTACTTCCAGGAAGCCAGAGAGGCACCCACTATCATATGAATAAATTGGTATGAGAATCACTTCTTCAAAAGTATTCTAAGATCTGATCTACATATGGAATTTATAGGCATAAGTTTGTTTTGGTTTTGTTTTTTTGTAGTATTAAAAAATTGAGGCCGGATGAGGTGGCTCGCACCTGTCATCCTAGCACTTTGGGAGGCCAAGGCAGGAGGATTGTTTGAGCCCAGGAGTTTGAGGTTGCTGTGAGCTATGCTGATGGCACTGCACTCTAGCACAGGTAACAGAGTGAGAACCTGTCTCAAAAAAAAAAAAATTGAAAGCAACTTGAAGATCCAACAATATGGAAAGAGTGAAATAATCATGGTACAACCTTCTTTTAAATCACTGCAAATCCAGGAGTGGAAACTTTCTTATAATACTGTGAGCACTAAAAATAATTGCAAAATATTATGGCTGTGTAATTGCTATGTAGAGATTTCATATGCAAAAGTGAAAGCAAAACTTTACAAATGCTCAATCGGTGAAATTTAGTAAATAAAACAGACATAAGCCTGACAAATGCATCTCAAATGTGCAGAACTTAATAGTTTTCACGGTCAAATAAATTTGTAACTGCCTTTGGGCACCTAACATGTAATAAAGTACAAGAGCAGCTACCTTCAAAATAAAAATTACAATAGAGTTTCATTTATCATGTTGCTTTTTATTTTCCACGCTTTTCTTGTAACATTATCAAAACTTTTATAATTTAAAGATGGATGAAGGCTACTATTTATGGCAGTTTTATGGACTGGGTAAACTAAAAACCTTCTTCCTACCAAACTGCTGGAAAATGCTCAAAGAGCCATATTAATATTGACTTTAAAATACATAGTTAAGTTTGAAAATGGAATTCCCAGGGGTTAAAATTAAAGAAGAAATTGGAAAACAGAGCAATTAGCTGAAGTGGATGTCTTGGTTGTCCCGGGTGTAGTTTCTTATTACAGAGGAATGTTCAAGAGGGTTTTAAGAGTTATACAAGAAAAAGAAATGAGAGTTTGTGTTAACAAAGAGGCGAGGAGAGTGATAACTTCTCCTTGAAGCCTGGACAATCAAAGGCTGCAACTTAAACAAAAATGTGGACAGGAGTAATTTACCACCACTCATGGGGTGATAACACAGCAACTTGTCTGTTTCTTCTTGAACTCTGGGTAAGAAAAATAATCTCTTGGAAAATTCATAATTTTGCACCTTCCTTTACATTGGGATGGAGATGCGATTTGCTGTTTTAACAATAGGATACCTGGGGGAGGGGAAAAGTCCTGACTTTTAGCATCTGCTAATTTATTTGGTGAAAATAATACTGCTATGGATGATTTCTGGCTACCAATGTGAGATTGCAAACTAGAAAATGAGGAGAAATGTGGACTTTCTGCTGACACAGCCAGTGTGAGATAGCTTTATCTAGCACCCTGCTGGTTTAAAGAGTGAACGCATACTACTGGAATAACCCAGCAATAATCAGAAGAGAAGGCTGCATCTTCAGTAAGACGGTGAACTAGAAAAACATTGGCACATTTAATATATTTATTTCCTATTTATACTTTAACTGTGCAACTTAAAATATAAAAATATTTATATGTACACTTGGCTTATCTAAAATTCCAGTTTAACTATATACCATTCACAGAGTTTAGGAAACCCTAACAAGAAAATTTAATAACAACGAATTTCTTTGTGGTTCATAATTTTCTTGTGCACCTGACAAAGCAAATACAAAATTCATCTGAAAAAGAGACTCTCAATCTAACTTGCACAGGAATCCAGTGCAACTAATGAGCTCAGAATACAAAATTTAAAATATAAAATGAAACAAAATATATAAGTCAATATTAGCAGAAACAGAAATCAGCAGCATTGAACCCTCAACAACTATAAAGATTGTGTATGTATTTGTCTGTGTGTCTGTTTGTATAAGTTGTAAGTGTGATTCCATATCTAATAATCATAGGACTATTTATGCTTTCTAAATCTTCTTGAATGAGTTTTAAGGCTACATCTTTGTCAAGGAAGATCTTGATTTCACCCAACTTTCAAACTTATTTGCACAAACTTTCTTAATTTCTCATTACTTAATTTTTTGTTGTAGATATAGCTAAGGTCCATTGCTTATTTCTAAGACCACTTAATTATTAATATATCTCATTCCTTTTTTATTATATTATTAATTCTGCTAGAGGTGGGTTTTTTTAACTTTATTTTAGAATATTACAGAGGTATAAATTTTTTGGTCGCATAAATTGCTTTTGTACCATTTGAGTCAAAGTTATAAGCATGTCCATCTCCCAGATAGTGTGCATTGTACCCATTACGTATGAATGTCTCCATCCCCTCCTCCCCCTTCCCACCTGCTTAATTTCCAATGAGTGTGTCTTTTTTTAAATTTTTTTTTATTTCAGCATATTACAGGGGTACAAATGTTTAGGTTACATATATTACCCTTGCCTCATCCAAGTCAGAGCTTCAAGCATGTCTATCCCCCAGATGGTGTGCACTGCACCATCAGGTATGTATATACCCATCTTCTCCCCTCTCCCATCTGCCTGACACTCGATGAATGTTATTATTATATATGCACTTAAGTGTTGATCAGTTAATACCAATTTGATGGGGAGTACATATGGTGCTTGTTTTTCCATTCTTGGGATACTTCATTTAGTAGAATGGGTTCTGGCTCTATCCAGGATAATATAAGAGGTACTATATCACCATTGTTTTTTTGTGACTGGGTAGAACTCCATGATATACATATACTACATTTTATTAATCCACTCATATGTTGATGGGCACTTGGGTTGTTTCCACATTTTTGCAATGAGTGTTATTTCTATATGTGCACATAAGTGTTAAACAATTTCAAAGAGTATGTTGTTCATTTTGCTGAGCTTAAATATTGTTTCTTAGAGTTTGAATTTATTAATTTCTGGTTATATACTTATTTTCTTATATTCCTTTCTTCAATTGTCTTTGGAATTGAAATATATTAGTCTTTAAAATTTTTTTGTGTGATGGGGCCTTAAGTTATTAAATTTCTTTTTTTTGGAAATATCCACTTCTAAATCTACCTATTTCTTTTAGATGGTCACTTTTGTTCCACCCTACAAATTTGAATGTTTACAGAGAATAAAATAGCAAATATTACTTTGTTTATAAAGCTAATATATTCTTGAGTCAGACAAGAACGGCATGGGAAAGAATATTACAGCCATGATATTTTACCTATGAAGATAGCTGCAAAAAATATTCAATAAAATGTTCCCAAAGAAAATTTGGTAACATTTTTTAAAATACTATGTAAACAAGCTGTGTTTATACCAGAGAAGCAACTGTGGTTCAACATATGTAAATATATTATGACATTCCCCATTGCAATAGAGTAAAGGAGAAAAATCATATGATTAGCTCAGTAGTGCTATGAATGAATAAGTAACTCATCACAGGTGCTGGTAATATGGATTTTATTGTGATATATCAAAGATTAATTTAAATCATAGAGCAACCTACACATTGTCTCTCCTTTAGGTAGAAAAGGGAGGGATGGAAATAGAATGTAATCTCTTCTTAAATGAAATGAAATCTTAGTATTCTTACTTAAATATATTAAATTCACACCAAGACCATAAATTTTGGAATGTGTTTACTATGAAAAATAATGGTAGTTTTTTAGAAATGTATATATATGTATACATTTATTCAAAGGAAAAGTTGAATGGCAATGTAATATTAAAAATATATCTATCAGAGCTATTATTGACAAAAATGTCTCGAAAATGCAAATAATGTTAACTCAGTATTTAGCAATTTATTTCTTGATTGGCAAATAGTATCTCATTTATTATGCATATAATCCATATATAAATGCTTTTCAATATTTTAATTGTTTATTGGTAAGTAATATAACTTAGGTGTATGTATCTGTGTATATATGTGAAGAATATATATATATGATCATATACTTGTTCAAGTTTCCCTTTGAATATCACATGGAATGATTTTGAACATTTCTTGTGAATGATTAATTCATATACCTTTACATATTAATAAAGTACATTTTATCTACTTCTCTGGAACTAGAAGGAGAGAGAAATAATGAACAGGGTGGAGGAAGATGAAGATGTGTGCTGATTTCTCAGAAGAGGCTGTGAGAATGTTTCCTTATTTTCTTGCTGTCTTATACTTGCTTACTATAGAATTTCTCTCTACCTGAGTATGCCACTTCAGAGTCTTGAGAATTGCAGATGAGTTTAAGTATTTTCTGTGGAATAGAGATCGGATAACACAAACCATGCTAATTTATCATTTTATTATATCATTTATTTTGGGACATTTAAAATCCATTATTAATTGATGCTGAAAATTCAGCATTTATTCCTAGACACACAAAGAACTGGAATATGGGACATATTTGGATGAAAACATACTGTTCCTGTACTTGGAACTAATGTTTTCATTTGGTGCCAGAGATACAATCTGAGTTAGATACAGTCCTTGCTTTCAAGGAACTTGACAGATTTCTAAAGTACTCAATTTAGTTCATAATAAACACTGGCAACTACAAGCTATGTGCTGAGAAAAGGTAGAAATAGAGAAATCTAAATTTTTTTCTCTAATATGTATCAGATTATTACTTTGTACTTGTACCTGAGATTATGAAAATCCCATATATAGAAGTCACCAGAATATACCAACTTTTTGTAAGTTAAACTCTATCATCTCATGAATTTTATGATTAAAATGTTTTATAGAATGCCAGAGAAATCTAGAAGATGTGACTTGAACTCACTATATAGGAAAGTTTTGGTAATTCATTAATTACACATGCACTTTCTATGCATTCTTAGCTCAAGCACCTCTTAATTCTATGTGATTTTCTATTCCAAATTTGGAAAATATAATAGCCCATATTAGAATATTTGCAGGATACATAATTCTTAAAATCCACTTCCCTTTATCCTTAAGTCTATGTGTTTATTAACTATTCAACTCCAGTGTCTCAATTCTGTGTTATTTATTATGGCCTGATATAAGATACTTTAACATAAAATAGCCTTTCAAATTGAGGGTTGTTATTCTATAAATTTAAATAGCATCCAATTTTACCAATTGATTATAGTCAATTTAAATTAAATATACTATTTCATAATACCTTATATTACCATTAGAATGTATAGACTATACATATTTGGAAATGTTCTCCTCCATAACCCGAAAAATCGAAAAACATTTCTGCTCTTTCCCTTCTTTTCTCCTTCTTTCCCACCACCCCTTGCCCCACTGACCTAACACCATAGAAGAAAGCATAATTAGGGAGCAAAGGTAATAGGAAAAAATATCTAAATTTAACTTTATTGCTGAAAACAGCTTGCCTGCTATTCTTTTGCATGGATGATATTTGATGAGAATAACTTGTTTCCAGACCAGGAATTATTACAGATCATGAAGATAAAAATGCCTCACAGCCAAAATAGAACAGAGGCCAAAGGACATAAAGTTAAAACTACAGGGTCACCATGTCCCTGGACATAGAATAAAACCTGAACCATGAACTAAAAACCCCTTAAATAATAAAATAAAGAGTCCTCCACATTGCAATATTCTACATTAGCTTTGCCAATGTGATTAATCTGAACAACATAGCATGACTAGGAAAAAAATGCCAAGTGTTAAAATATACCAAAATGGTAACTTGGGATTGCAATGGTCTGACACATAGATAATCAGCCACATTTGGCAAGTCAGTATGATTAGCTTAGGGTCTTCAGAAATCCCTTCTCATATTAATGCCTCAAGGAAATGAGGCTGCATGTATTTTTGGTGGATATTTTCTTTGCTATCCTTCTTTGGGAACTAGGTCAGCCCTGAATGCCTCTCTTTTTTGAAGCTTACCATGTGTTGTAAGACTGATGGTATCTCTTTTCAGCTGTGATTACAGATATGGCAGGAGAAGTTGTTTCTATTCTCTGTATGTTTCCAACTCTACTTTGTTTTGAGGCTAAAACACTAATTTTTGTCTAATTTCTCCTTATTTTTCCCTTTCCTCTCTTTTTGTTGTCACAAAATATATGCAAATAAGCACTTGGTATCATTTTCTCTCTCTAGCTTTTGCATGTTCTTTCTCTGTGTGTGTGTGTCACACACTCAGGCCATAAGCATCCCCGGACACACACACACACACACACACACACTCATCTGGAAATCAGACATCTTGTCCATGCTCCCACTTTGACTTGCTTGGCTGCAAACCTTATATGGCATCCCCAGGCCAGATATTCACCCTCAGTAAACACAGGAATATATATTTCACAGCTATGTTTTGGCCATAAAATAAGATCCTTGTTAGAAGACAATACTTAAAATCTGCCTGATGTAATTCTAGTTTTGCCCCTAAACATCTTTCAAGTGATAGTGTAATAAAGACTTTACTTAACAAACAAAGCCTGGTATTTCAAATGTGGGCTTGTAGAACTATTCTAGATAAAATCAGTCACCTGTGGAGGATCATCTCTAAGTTTCACTAAATTATCTGACAAATAAGTGTTCTCTTAGGGTCATCTCTGGTACATAATAAACTTCAACTTCATTTTTATTATAGGAAAATTATTAAAGTGACCTCCTTTAGAAACTTCTGCATTTGCATTGTATGAGACATTTCACTCATTATTATTATCCGTGGGGAATAAAGGGGTTCATAATTCATGTCTCAAATACTGAGAAGGTTCTGCTAGGAGCAGAATTTGGCAAAGTTGCCAATACCACACCAGCCTTTCCTGAGAACCAGAGGCCACATAGAGAAAACACTCAACAGCTGGCTTTCAGCCCAGTAGATGCAGGTCGGTAGAAAACTTTCATTTATGAATGTGGTCCATGAGCTGGGGATTCTGACCACAGCACTCCGCTGCAGCCCATATTTGATTTTCTTTTGAACTAACTATTTCCATTTCATCCTGAGATTTTTGTTTTTATTTTCTTTGTTCTTTCCCCTATTTTTCCCATCTTTACCTAGACCTTATCACCATCTAGCTTACTCTTCTGTTCATTTTAAAGGAATATTTGAATTTGTCACATGAAGCAAAAGAAAAATGTAAAATCCAACACTCTCATTCTTATAATAAGACATGTCTTTTTTTAAAAAAAAATTTTTTTTCAGGTAGAGTCTCACTGTTACCCTGGCTAGAGAGTTCTGTGGGGTCATCATAGCTCAAACTCCTGGGCTCAAGAGATCCTCCTGCCTCACCTTTCTGAGAAGCTGGGACCATGTCTGGCTAATCTATCTATCTATCTATCTATCTATCTATCTATCTATCTATCTTTCTTTCTTTCTTTCTTTCTTTCTTTCTTTCTTTCTTTCTTTCTTTCTTCTTTTCTTTTCTTTTCTTTTCTTTTCTTTTCTTTTCTTTTTTTTTCTTTTGAGAGACTGAGTCTCACTGGTTTTCAGGCTGGTCTTGAACTCCTGACATCAAACAATCATCCTGTCTTGGCCTCCCAAATTGCTAGGATTATCAGCGTGAGACACCACACTTGGCCTTAAGACATATTTTAAGGTGGATCTAAAATAATTGCATAAGACACTATAGGTTAAAAATCCACTTTTGAAACAATAAATTACTTAAATGTAAAGTTTACAGTGAAAAGGTAACACCCCCCCATTAGTGTGATAAAAATTCCAGTTAAAAAAATAAAATTCACTTTCTGATTTTCTTAATGTAATCCTAACAAAAATTATAACTAATAATAAATTTTATTTTAAAATTAGAGTCTTTCTAGTTCTCTCTATGATTATTATGGACAAATAATACTTTGAAGCATCAAGGTGGTACTGACTGAACAATTTTATATAAATATTTTCATAGGGAAGAAGTATAATTAAAAAATAGATACTTTACAAATATTTGTTTAATATAATTTTTGAAGCAACAAAGATTTTTAGATATCTTCAATGGAACTTGCTTACTCCAGAGTGACTCAATATAAAAATAAAAGGAATAAAATATATTGTCTATTTTGTTTGTTCAACTTGTTTTTATAATTCTATATAGTTAGGAAACATAAAAAGGGCATGTTGTGCTTATTAACCTCTAAAATGTTCTCATAACATACCAATGACTGAATTCTTTCACCAATATACTTTCTCTAAATTAATAGTAATAAAGTGATTTTTATTCTGACTTTAATTACATACTCCTCACACCAACCTACTTAGATATGCCTTGTTTCTCTTACTGAAGTATCTTTCTTTTGTTTTTTAAAATGTCTTCTGAATTTTAAGAAATAGAGGGGAAAATTATTTGATAGACCACAAACTTTTCCCTACAGGGAAGACTGTACATATTTAATGCAAAGTAGAGTAAAAAGACATCACAAACTTGTCAATATAAGTATATAGTAGTCATAAAACCAACCTCTTGTCATAACTGTCATATATCAATCATTTAATAGTGATCCATTAAGTAAAAAACGTTCACTTTTTAAGTAAAATGTTCCCAGAATAACTTCACTCTGTACTTCTATAGCTATAATATTGAAGATAATGTCATTATTTGAGAAACCTTAAATTGACATAGTTTTTTTTTTTTTTTTTTGACAGTGTCTCCATGTGTTGCCCAGACTAGAGTACAGAGATATCGTCATAACTGACTGCAACTTCCAATGCCTGAGCTCACGTGATCCTCCTGCCTTAGCCTCCCAAGTAACTGGGACTGCAGATGCGTGCCACCATGCCTGGCTAATTTTTAAATCTTTTTTGCATAGACATGGTCTCACTCTGTTGCTCAGGCTTGTCTCAAATTCCTGACCTCAATGATCCTTTCACCTTCGGCCTTCCAAAATATATTTTTCTTTTAAATGAGACAGGATTTAATTTCAAATTCATTTTAAATTAGTCATTTTAATCAGTTTCTAATTATCATATGGTCTTACTTTTTATAATAGTATTTATTTAGAAGAAATGGCTATCTGTAACAATTCTGGAAAAAAAATCTTTTTAACACACTGAAATGAATTACCTAGGAAAAAATGATCTTTGACTCAGACACCTGTAGAAAAGAGAAACTATTTTACTATAATATGGTTAAGGACCAATCTTACATATTCACAAATGTTTTTTCTTAATAAATTTTCTTATCTTTGGATGTTGTTTACTTGTTAAGCAGTTTTCTAAAGTAAGAATGATAAACTCTTTGTGAACTTTAATCTAATTTCAAAGAATCAACAATTTTTACAAGGCCAGTAATTCATGGCATGAGGCAAGACTTACATGAATGCTTCTTCCCTTTTTTGGGGATACGTTACTGTAGAAACATTCAAGAAATTCCTGAGCTTAAACAACATACCAAATGAGACAGAAATAAGTGTTCTCCCTGGCACTCCTCAACTTTTAAAATGAATTAATAGCCATCTAAATTTGCCTATTTTATTGCCACATAAAACATCAAGCAAATTACATCAGCAGAGGCTTAACGGTAAGAAACAAAAAGGCTGAAGTTTTGAAGATGTTGATGTAAAAAAAACAACTGAAATTGTAAGCCCAACATGAACACAACTGGGGGAAAGTACATCCTCAGGGTTGCAAGGTGGGTCTCCCACTGGTTTCTTGGAGGACAGCTCTAGCAGTGGTGCGTGAAGGCACGTTTTGTCTATGAAGACAAGTTTTTGGTGTAATTATGAACAAAGTGATTTTAGAGGTGACAAACAGAGACCTCTATTCTCCAAAATGTCTCAATCTAGTACTTTAAAGCTAGAATATATTTGAGATTTTACCCCATATTTCACTATCTTTAAAAACATTTAAAAAATACAACAGTTTAAATTTTGTGAAAAGATCAAAAGACCCATCATCCCACATTATTTTTATTTTTTATATTGTTTTACTAGTTACACATATTTACATTAAATACATCTATAAGCACACTTATTTGTTGTACAAATGTTTATTTTGTGCCTACTTGTCTGATTGGGGAAATAAAACTGTGAGTCAAACAGACACAAACCCTGCCTCTGAAGAGGTTATGATCTGGTGAAGAATATAGACAATAAAGAAGTGATAGCACATTTTATTAATTGCAATGGTAAGTTGCAAAATTACCATTGCAAAATTGATATCATGATCAATTTTCTACATTCCTCCCTAATACTTTTAAATAATTATATTTTATGTCAGGCTATTTTACCATTAAGTTAATGAAACATAATGTAATCACACCTTTCAACCACACCCTCAGCTCTGTATGCATTTTTTCTAATAATGAGGAAGCTGAGGTCCATTGGGAATAATAGACATCAGTTGAAGAATAGACACTCATGACAACTTCATTCCTATAAGAATGTCAATATACCAGACAATGGAGACATCACTAAGTCCTGTTCTCACCAGTGTGCAATAACACATCCATCTGCATGGAGTAGGGATGGAGAAGAGAGATCCCTAATGTGTGCTTGAGGACATGAAAAAAAGTTGAGTTCCTGTGAGGCAGGGAATTGTGAAATACAATGGGAAATGGAGACAAATTTTACCTACTTCACAGCATTTTGGAGGCACAACTCTGCACCTTGGAAAGACTCATTGACATTCTGTAAGGCTACTCAGTAAGTTGAATAATCTTAGAATTGTAAATAGTACTACAATTTATCTATATGCATTGCTAGAGAGAATGGGAAGGTGTGTGAAGATACCTAACTTGTGAATGATGAGAATCTATTATGTGCTTTCCTTTTCACTTATATTTTCTCATTTAATCTCCACTAATAACTGTATGGATTGGCTATACCTGTCCTCATGTTTTGAAGGCCAAAATTAGGCTAAGAGATTAAGATAACATAAGGAGTAAAAATGTAAGCTCTTATATATCCTATTCTCCTGGACTTTTAAGGACCAAAATATCATCAATAAGTACCTGAAAATTATCGGTAGGCCAACTAGCAATAAGTTCATTTTTCTTTCTATAATGAGGCAGAACTTGTTTGCATGTCTAGTCAGATTTTAAAACTATATTAAGTACTGTACCATTAAAGTGATTCATAAAATTATTACCAAACTCCAATCACAATAATTTATTCCAAAAATTTTTGTTCTGTTTGTTTCTACATCTAGGTACATATGAGTTGAAAGGGAAGCTATCCTAAAATCTGCAAGGTGGAAATCATCATTGAAAAATGTCAGGTTTCCCTTATGCTGGTTATGGAACATACTTCAATAAATAACAAGTAATAATATCTTGTTTAGGCTTTAGTAGGCAATGCACTTTAACCTAAACTAGAATATTTTAAAACTACTTATGAATATACCTGGAGAGTATTTTAATAGGAATTAATACAAAGAACCTCATGTGTTTCTGCCCACTTTGGCTTAGTGAAAAGAAGTATATAACCAATAAAACAAGCTAATATTTGAAGACAACAGTAGTTTAAAAATCTATGCTCTTTTAATAAACAGCCAAGTAGATGCCAATTAAGATCTTACAAGCTTTTTAAAAGATTATATTTGTCCTAACAATTATTAAAACTGTGACAATCCACATATTATGGTACAGATACAATGTGCATCAAGCAGAGCAATGGGAAAGAATAGAACGTTCACAATGATTGCAAGAGTAAATACAGCTTTATAATTAAATGAAATTATTTTATATAAAAGGAAAAAAGAATTACTTTTTCAATAAATTATGTTAGTATAATTGTCTAAGCATTGAAGAAAAAAATTAGATTCTTATTCTGTAAAATATTTCAGAAATATTAACAATGTAACATCTAAAAAATAAAGCTATGGAAGTGCCAAAGAATAACAGGAGTGATTATTTATATAATCTTCAGGTATCTATCTGTTTTATAAATATTCTTTAAAAAGACAGATATGAGAAAGGATGAGCTAGAACAGAATTCAGGCTGGTTTGGATTCAGTTCAAGGTAAGAGGGTGAATGCAACCCTGCCTGCTCTCCATTGGTTTCCATAGACATATATGTGCAGCTTAATGTACAACAATGCTCACCCAAACTACGAAATGCACCAGCCCAGGAATGCAGAATCTCCCATCACTACCTTTGAGGTGAGTGGCTGAGAGCAAGGGCACATCGAAACCCAAGGTTTCACCTTATTACTCATCGCCTTGCTGAAACGCAGATCCATATACCCACATTTATTCCTGTTTCATGGCCTCCCACAAGGGAAATATTGATATATTGAAATAAATGGGGAATTTAAAAATTTTCCAAATATTAAAAACTTTACAGAGTATCTTTGCATATCAAGTTTTAAGAATAAAATCAGCACCTCCATAATCAACAGAAATGTTTGAATACGTGAAGAATTGATGGATGTATTCTGTTGTAGGTGGGCTAACACGATAAAATGTTATGAGCCAAACAAAGAAGCTTCTTGGGAGAACTGATCTTGAAGGAAGAACCAGGAACAACACATCCGATCTTCTAAAACAATAGGTTCTAAGACAAAAATAAATTGTTAGGATTCATAAGGGAGACCTCAAGTCTTACAGTCCGAGAGTCCTTTGTTTGAATCTGTACTGTTACTGGTCTTAGACAATTCTATCAAGGTATTTGAGCCACAGTTCTCTTAACTATAAAACAGGAAAATAAAAGTATTTAATCGGGAGAATTCAAATTCTAAATTATAAAGTTGCTTAGTATATGACTTTATGATTAGTATTAGCACAATAATAATCTTTCTATCCTATTTCTATATCTCATTTTCCAAAAAAAATGTAAGCTTCTCTCTAGAAAGAAAATATAATAATATCAGAATGTTAATGTTGCCTTTAAGAATGGAAGCAAGCCTTTTTTCTCTTGTTCTTGTTGTTCTTACACTCCTGAAAACCAAAGAGAATACGACACTAATTCTTCCAGCAGTAATAAATTGGTAGTGTATATTTTTATATGCATTAAGACCTTTCATATTATCTATTTGCTTCAAACATTCACAAAATAGTCACCTAAATCATAAAACAATTATTTCTGTGAAAATTAATTAAGGTTAGAAAATAGTAGCTGATGTAAATGATTCTTACTAAGCTTTTTATAAAGGTGTATTGTTTTTAAAAACTATAAATATTAATTTTAATTATGAGGTTAAGAGAACATTCTAATTTTTCTCATGCCACTGCAAAAACTTGTAAGTACACACAGAGATAAAAAAAATTTTAAAGTGACTTCTAACATTTTTTTCTGTAATCTAAACACATTCAATGCTCTTATTCAGTGAACCTGTTTTTTCACAATCGAAATCTCGGTATGGTGGTTTTAACTCCACTTGGATGCCTAATGGGCATATTAACTTTATTATGTGCAAAAGGATATTTCTCCCTAAAACCTGGTCCTTCTTCAGTCCTTCTTATCTCAGAGAATGACACCATCATTCACAATTTCTGCAGCCAAAAATATAGTTAGTCAACCTTAATTCCTCTCTTTTCTTTCCTTAACCTCTAATTTATAAGCAAGTTCTATGGATTATAATTCATTTTCAGTCATTTCAATTTTTTTCTCCTATGTTTCTAAGTTACTATCATCTCAGATTGAGCTACTACCAGTAGTTTTCTAACTGGTCTGTCTGCTTCACTCTTTACTATACAATCTATGTTCCACATTACAGTCCAAATTATATATTAAAATTTAGATTATATTCTGATAGTAATTACTTGTTTAGAGTTTACTATGTGAGAAATAATGTTGCATGCATGCATGTACTTTAAAAAGTACAATGTGTATTGTACTTTTTAAAATTATTCCTCAGAACAGCATTATCATTAGATACCATTTTACATACATGGAAACTGAATCATGTAAAAGCTAAACCAAGTAACTGCCCAAATTAAAGAACCAGTACTTCTAACTTGAGGTCTCATACCATTAAGCACTAAACTAACAACTTCTAATCATATTATTCTCTTTCTTAAAATTCTTCAATAGCTTTCATCACACTTTAAATAAAGTTCAATCCTCAAAAGGTTGTAATAAAGTAGCATGTCATGCACCGCGCCTAGTACACAATAAATGTTTAATAAATATAATTGTCACCCTCATCTCGAAGATTGCTGTGGTATTTACAAAGATTATTAGAGCAGATACTCACTAAATATTCTGTGTATTGAAAGTTTGAGCAAGTCATTTACTGAGCACACAGGAATAAAGGTCATGTGTAACGAAGGCTGACACCCACATTCTCCAAGTTCTTTATGTATTCTGGCATGGTATATATCCCTGTAATAGAAAAGGAGAAGTAAGAATTATTTCTGGTGCAAGTGGAGCTATGTTTTATAAAAAGTTGTGCAGAGCTTTTTCTATTAAAAAGTCTCTGCTTTTGGGGGGACAGGAGGGGAGTTGTAGCTCCATGTAAGGTAGGAGGTGTAGCTACCTGTAAGGAGTATTGGGGATCTGGCACACATACAAATATCTCATAACATAAATTTTTTCCAGCAGAACAAAATAAATTTAAATCATCTCTTTCAAACTATAAAAAAGCATACTTAAAAATCTTAACAAGTAAAGTGTAACATCAACTTTATACTCTCAATTTTGTATCCTTAGATATATAAGCTGCTATTTAGCATATTATGTGCTGTTTTAATGTTCTGTTTAAACAAAAACTGCATGTACACACACACACACACACACAGAGTTTTAGGCTTTAAATAGGGTTACTTACATCCTGATGCCTCTTTCCGTCTCCCTAACAGATTTTACACAAATTCTTCAAACATGAGTGATTTTTAGAGCAACCCTTAAAGTTTAAGAAAAAACTCCTAGATTTGTTATCTTTTTCAATAGAACTAGTAATTCCATTATTTTTCTGGTGTTGCATTATTTGAAACCTTAAAATTTGTACCCCCATAATATGCTGAAATAAAAAAAAAAAGAAGAAGAAGAAGAGTGAAGTTAACCAAACTGCATGCAGCGGAAGCCTGGGCAAACCATAGAGCTATCCATGGTGCTGCCAGAGATGCATATCTTATGTACTCACTCATCTCAGACAATGAAATGTGACATTTGTCTGGCCTGCTGAAGATGTTTTGAATCATACAAGTTGTAACTTAACAGTTACCACTACTCCCCCAATTGCCTTGAATTCTGACATCATTCATTTGGTTCATAATTATCTCATCAGTCTACTTCTTAATTTTATGGAATCTATTGCACAAATAATTTACAAAGAATGTTATACTAAAAATATTAGGAGAACCATTATGAATACATCTAGAAATCTATCCTGAATAAATGTACAATAAAGTATATGTAATAATATATCCACATAAATCATTGTATTTTAAATGACATTAAGTAAAAAAAAAAAAAAGAACAAACTATGTGGTGTTATGTACATGCAAAAATGTCTACAAGAATAACATAAGAAGGCGAAATGGTGGAAAATCGTGTGCACAGGTCCAGAGTGTTACTATTCAATTTGACATTTTTGTATGTTTTTATTTTTAACATATTTAACAATTTCTGATAAAGCCATAAATCCTTAAAAACAAATACCATAGGCTTATGTGAAATCTGGATTAGCCCCCAAATGAGAAAAACTAAGAGTTTTTTTGATAACATGTTAAGCACTTCACTTTTTTTAAGAATCAGATCAATGTTCTTAATTTTTATTCTGAAGACCTTAATTCTAAGTCTTATTCTATCACTTATTGCTGGCATGCCTCTGTTGATCTCGGTTTTCTTATCTTTAAATTGAAAAAGACTTGATAATCCGTTAGTTCCATATTGGTTTAAGAGGACCTACGGTGCTCTGATTGAATATGTGCTCCATAAATATTTCTCTTAATAATATTGTCAATAACACGATGTGATGTCCAAAAGATCTCCAGAGGCACATGGAGTTTTTAAATTTCTAACATCTTAAATATACATCCAAATAATGCAATAAAATATTTAAATAGTGAAAAAAAATTTCACAAATTTTTATATGCATTATAAGAAAATAGCAATACAATCAGTGATTTAGTGGTAGGCAAAGTTTGATTAAAATTATTTTGTAATTCTATCAAATATAACTCTAATAAAATATATGCCACTTATAAAAATACTAGAATGTATGATCCAAGTTACGGTGAATGAATCACTCTTTCTCTGATTTTTTAAATTGTGTTTAAGAGCTTCTAGCAATGAGCATCGTTCCCATCTCTTACTATCTTTTTTCCCAAAAGTGGTCAGCATTCTTGAAATTCACTTGTGCATTAGTTTTCTGGGACTGCTATAACAAAATATCACACCCTAAGTGGCTTAAACAACAGAAATTTGTTTCTCACAGTTCTGGAGGCTAGAAGACCAAGATCAAGGCATTGGCAGCTTTAGTTTATCTGAGCCCTTTCTCCTTGACTTTAGATGACAACCTTCTTACTGTATTCTCACCTGGTCTTTCCTACCTGTGCTTACACTTTTGATGTCTCTTTGTGTGTCCCAATACCTTCTTCTTATAAGGGCCCCAAAAAGAGGCTTGGACCTCTTGGTCTATATTGGGCTAGGACCCATCCTAGGCCTCATTTTTTCATCTAATCACTTTTTAAAGGCTTCCAAATATAGTCACATTGTGAGGTACTGGGAGTTATGGCTTCAATTTACAAATTTTAGGAAGAAACAATTCAGCCATAACAACTGGGGAAGGTTTGGAGGGGGCCTAAGCACTCGGTGGGTAAATATTCAGTTAGTTGCCCAGTTTCCAGAATGGGTCTCCACCCTTGGCTCGGTCTGTGGTTTCCAGGAGCAGATGTTCTCTTCACATTCTTCTGTAGCTAAACTTCAGGTTTCTGCCAGTGTGAGCTTCACTGCCCAGCATGGAAGAGGATCTGGAGATTTCTTCTTAGTTTCATCATAATTTATTCTTAACCAATCATTTGATCAATCCTCCTCTTTTTAGTTTCAGTTTTATTTTCATCTTCAAACGAAGTTACAAATGCTATCAACCTTTGTGTGTTTGGGATGATATATAATGGTATATAATAGATTACATTTTCGCTTTTTCCCCTACTGGCTTAGAGATTATGTTTCTTAAGTAGGTTGAGTCAAGAAATTTTGCTCATCTACTTTTTAGTTTCTGAAATTTTGTGACTCTTGTATCCTCTTCCATTCTCTTTGTCTTTGATTATTTATTTGTTCTGCAAAAATTCTTCCTTTGTCTGACATTGGAGGGGGATTTCTAGAGGGAATAAATGTTTATGTTAAACTTGCCATCTTTAGTCAGAATTTATAAAATATTCAAGTGAGAGTATCCCATTAAAGCAGATATTATTCATAAAACTTAGATATATTATAAAATATGTATTTGAAATTTTATAACTTCATTTGTTATTAAATGCACATTGTAAAAATTTACTTCCCAATTAAATCAGCTTACCTTTTTTATTGTTTTCTGTAGTTTTTTATTATAATTTTTGCTCAAATTCTACAGTTGTTAAAATTCAGTCCTAACTGAGGACGTTAGAAAGAAGGCATAAATTCAACTGTCAAGGAATTGGTTGGCATCAGTCCAATTTCATTTAATTTTACTTTATACCTTCCCCTTTTTATATTACTAATAAACAAAATTACTACCAGAGAAAAATTTTTAAAAAAAGATTAAATTAATATTTTTGTATTTAAACACAGTATTTGATAAGTGTTTACTGAGAATATTAATGAAAGAGATAAAACATTTTTTATATTTTTTAATACTTGTGTATGCTACCAAAATTATTTTTACAGTTGGGAAAGTCAAAGTTCAAGACAAATTTAGTAGTCATTGAAGGAATAGCTGGTCTGTGCCGCCTATGGTTGGATTATATAGTGTGTTTGGTCCAGAAGGGAAGGTATATGGGATGATTTGGTGATCTAAAGCCAGAGTTTGCTTAGGTTTCTCCTAAAGTGTTTCCTGAGATTATTTTCATAAATAAATATTTGAAGATGATTCCAGCTCAGGAATAACAGCAAAGCAAAACATTTAAATCAACAAACTTCATAGACTGTACCATTGACTTTCAGAACATAATTTAATCTTTGCTAAAAGCTGCCTTCTTAACAAGATGCCTAATTCAATTTTGAAATTTTACATGCTCATCCTGAAAACCACCAATTACAAACACAGAAAAATTATGTGTTTCAATAGAATAAGTCAAGCTCTTTCAAAACTTTTCTGGCAACATAATTCAAAAAGAAGTGATTCATTTGGACAAAAAAATTAAAATCATTTTTGTTATTCTTGAATAAGTAAATAATATGATATAATAAATGTAATATATTTAAGATACAACATTGTTAAACAATTATAGGTATACCTACATATAGTACATACATTATACATATATATATATATATATATATAAACAGAAAGTGGCACAGATACAGAGATAGAGTGAAAAATGACTAATAAAAATTTTATCTTGCTGTATGTCATGAATCCAGGAAAAGGGGGCAAAGTAGATAAGAAAGTAGTGAGTGGTAATATAGGTATTATCTTAAGTTATTAGCAAAGCAAGTATTTTGAAAAAGCCCTGCTGTGAAAATACTTTCTGGAAACAACCTGTTATTATTGACATAGACATATTAACGTGATGAAAGCCAGGAAATTATTGTGATCTTGTTTGGAAAATAACATTGAATATTGCATATTGTATTCAAGAAAAGAAATAACTATGCTTCCTTCTGGAACTCTGAAAATGTACTCTTCTAATACCAAGTAAAGAATCATGATTCGAAGCTTTAGTTTAAAAAATAAGCTAGTGATCATTTCTAACATAATAATCAAGATGAAAGAATTTTCATACATCTGCTCCTCTTTTTCTTTTTCCACCAAAAATATGGTTGCAGGGTTTTTAAAAAAGATTTTCCACATATAGTTGACACTGTTTATACATATTGGAACAATTATGGTCACTTTTTTTTCCATCCAGATTGATTCAAGGAAATGGGTATTAGAATAAAAAAAGAAATCATGCTCACATTTAGATGAGTATTTATTGTACACAAGTCAAATTCTTTCTAAAGGCAAGGACAACTTTGGCTCTAGCAGTGACTTCTGAAAAGCATCCAGGAAAATGTTCAGAAACAAATAATGAGGGTGTTATAAAATTCCCAAGGATGGCATAGTACATGATATGTTATGTAACTATATATTTACACACCGACATTCCTGTGGTTGTGTGAATGACAGAATACTGAGGCGATGGCAAAGCTGGGCATGTGGTAAGGTAGAAATTTCTATCACAAGAGTAATTTTTTGTGCAAGCCATTTAAATTTCCACAAAATTAGGCCATTTGATGAACTCTTCAAAACCTTTTCTAATTCCAAAATGACATATTTCCTTTATTTAGACAGATACTATTTGCATTTTGATATAAACAAACCGTATTTGTAGAAAATATACGTAATTTGAAAACAGGTGAGTAACAGACATGAGCTATTTGTGAGTGGACAAATTTTCAAATCTCGTTTAGTGGACACATTCTTCCATGTTTCATTTCCTTATGAACAAATGAAAGCTCAAAACAAATAAAACCATTAGCAAGTGTCCCACAGTGTCATGATTTCTTTTCCAAACCACCCATTGTTAGTACCTCCCTCATTAAAATGTATGCACATGCTAGATTTAAAAAAAAAGAGTAAATCACATTGTACTCATAACCTATTAGTCAATTGTCTTTATTGAATGTATTTATGCCTCGCTGCATATTTGGAAAACTTGGCAAATGAGTCGCTGAACTAATTTCTTATCTTTGGTAGTTCTGAATTCCACATTGCTAAGGTGGACAAATGAAAGAGGAAAAGTACACTTCAGTAGGAGAATATAAGCAGATTTAAGTTGAATTTCAAAGAAATATAACAGCATGATAATGACTATCAGAGGACGGATAGCAAAAATATATAGATGTGACTATTTTTAATACTGTGCGAATATTGAAAAAGAACTCAAAGGTCATGTTTATACCTGAATAGTTGGTACTGCGCATAGTTATTATAAAATTTTTCAAGATTGATTTTTTCTTTGATTCTATCCATCTCTCATGCTTGAAAAGTGGTTGATATGGCATAGTATAGATGAGAATCGTGAGATTTAAAACTAAAATTAAAATCTGAGTGATTTTTTTTTTAAAAACACAGAGTCTATAGAACACAGCTGTGTATCGAAGGCCATTTAAAAGGCAAATGGATAATTACACCCAGGAAAAGTAGTTACATGGAGAAGGGGAGAAAAAAAAAACTGAGGAACTACTAAAACTTCCTTTCCAAGTTGCAAAATTAGTACAAAGTTTTAGGAAAGAGTTGTGGAGTTTTTTGTTTGTTTTTGCACATGAGGGGAAGAAAAATGGCAAGCTGTCAGGAAACAAGTTCATTGAGGGGCAGAAGGGGTTAAAGCTCTCTGTGCTCCTTGGTCTACAGCAATAGAGGAACAATGGTTCTCAAAGCTGAAACTCTCTCAAATGGTTCTCAAAGCTGAAACTCTGACCTGGGTAGAGTAGCTGGGCCTGCCCAGACACAATAAGATTCTGAGTGGGAAGTACTTTGAGTTCTTCAGAGAGATATGTTTTATAAATACTGTTATTATTAAAGCTATTATTAAAGCCGAGCCCTGGTTTTAGCTGATGTGCTTCTGCAGGCAGTGGGTGGGCAGCAGCCTACTTCACCGCCCTACCAGAGGTACTTCACATCCTCTTCCTATCTCCACGCGCTGAATCTCACTTCTATTGTTTTCTGTCTCTTCCCTTTCTGGAAGAGCTTACCCTCCCTGCTTCTCTCAGAAGGTCAATTCCCAGAGAAGGAGATAATCAGGCAGAAAAGCTCAGAAGAACAAATCAAAGTAGCAATTTAAGTAAAAATAGCTGGATTTAGCCCATGATAAAATAGCTTTTTACAGAGTTTTCCTTGCATACACATTCATTACTGTACATCTCTCCCACACACTGTATTTGTCCAAAGGTGTCAGCTGGCTAGAGGTTTGCATCTTCCTCGGGCATTCTTACAGTTCCTCCCGCTGCCTCTTAAGAGGAGCACTTATCAGTTGTGTCCTGTCTTACTGTAGTCACGCACAATTTGGCATATGTGCAACTTCCACATTCCCAAGGCAACTCGTTTTATAAAAACATTTTAGGATTCTTTTCTTTCTCTCTTTTAAGAAAAAACATTTGAAATTACATTTTTTTGGTGTCCAAAATTTAATGTCCTCCCACACATATTTTAATTGTAGCTTGCACCTAGGAACACTCAGAATAATAATTGAAGCATATATGAATATAGGAAAGATATGCCAATAGGAGTTGGTTCTCACAAGAAACTCTGACATGAGAAATCCTCCACAAAAGATTCAAAATCGATATTTAGCTCTGCTATATTTATCACACTGCAGTTTGTAGAATTTAGATATTTTTTAAATTTCAGAGTCTTTGAGATGATTCTTTCAAACCGCACCCAGAAATACATGAAATTAGTCTTTTTTTTCATGTGAGTCAAACACATGGTACAACAGTTCTCAGGTCAGCCTTTACATAATGAACGAGTAGGTCCCTGAGAACAGGATTTTTAGGTCATCTGCGCCAACTTTCTCAGTTCTGAGATGAAGAAAATGATAACCAGAAAGGTGAAGTCCCTTCTAAATTACATACTTTGTGACAGGGTGAGGACTAAAATCAGGTTCCCTTATTCAGTGAACTTTCTGTTAGGTATTCTTTCAATTACTATGCTCTATTATTTATATTGCTTTTCAGAAGCAGGAGAAAAATTGCTGAATGAAAATGCAAACTTTAATAATAAAATCAAACAACTAATATTAATAGCTGTCTTAAAGATTTAGAAACTCCGTATTTGCTATTTTGTTTTAGATTAATATATTTTATGAGAAAACATATAATAAGATTAGATGATATTTGAAAATACAAAAAAGAAAAAATATATCAAAATAAAAATCACTTCCCAAGGCCAATTCATATATATGTACATGTGTATAAACACATAAATAAGATTGAATTGATATTGGAAAAATAATTTTATGTATTTATTCTTTTCTTTAGCTATGTTTATGAGCATTTTCCCATGGCTTTAGACAGTTTAAATACATTTTTAATAATATAATATATTATGTCCCATTTGCCCAAAATTTTAAACCATCTCTAGTTCAAGGTATATCCTATTTTATATGTTTTTTATCTGTTTCCAGAAGGGATACAACAGCTGCTATAGAATAATACACCATGCAACCTAAAAACTAATTTGTATTTACAAAGAAGTCTAAAACCTCCAAACTTACATTTATATTTGATTTTGATATCTGTGATTACTTCTACCTAAAAAGCCTTGAAATCAGGTTGAACCCAAGACAAATATGTTATTCTTCTCTTAGTAGAAGAAATAAATGGCTGTCACAGGACTCTTATGGCCAATAGGATGATAGTATAAACATCTTATAAAATAAATTTAAAATAATTGGCTTTGGAATCTGGAGAGATAACTAGATCTGTGCAATGATAAATCAGGAAAAGAAGAAACTTCTAAAACATATTTCAGTTCTGTTCATGCAAACTGAAGAAAATGCTATTTATCACTTAACAAAAATGGTATTGCATCTACAACATGCCAAGCAGAGTGTTAGGTGGTGGGAAAAGTAAAAAGGTCCATGAAATATATATATATATACTGGAGACTAGTATAAATTTGTACAATCTAATTATTATATCATGGATATATGCAAGGTGGTATGGAATGGCAGAAAAATTATCAATTTTGACCCATGTTTGGAGAAGGACACGAAAGACTTCTCAGAAGAAAGAGTTGAGAGTTATTATCCTGGGGTAAAAGGTAGAACACGTGACAATTAAACTGTTATGAATGGATAATTAGTTGTGTCTGGAGAAATAACAGAAGATTCAAAAATTTATAAAACATATACCTTATACCAGGCAATATTCCAGACATTGAAAACATAGCTGTGCAGCAGATAGTCAGAGCTCCTACCTTCTAAAGAAGAGGAGAAAGGCTTGTGTCTGAAATCAAGGTCATTTGGGAACTAGGGATATAACTGAGTCAGGAGCACATAGATTTTTTATTTAAAACCATAGAACTAGACAAGATAAGCTAGGAAGTGAGGGAAAACGGAGATTAAGAAGAAAATTTGAGCCTTGGAACTCCACAACACATAAAGGTCAGAGAGAAAAGGCACAGGTGCTAAAGGAAATGAGAAAAAATAGCTGGTTAGTTAGTCCAGGAAATAGGAAAACCATGATGGTGAAGAGTTTTGGAAAACAGGTAGAAAAAGTGTTTCAAAAAGCAGATTGTGATCAACTGGGTAAGTATACCAAGTATTAAGTACATCAAGTGAGACAAGGACTGACAATGCACCATTGGATTTAGCAATGATGAGATTATTAGTGACTTAAAGATGTATTTTGGTTCATTGCATATATATAAATTGAACTAAAATCACCTGCCAGAGAGATCTTACTCTTTTAACATGTCAGAAATTGTACACCATTAGATGATGTTGAAAATTTTGGTAAGATTAAAAACTCAGTGTTTAACATTGGATTTGATAAGATGGTCTTCACTGAAGACATTGATAAGAGGGTTTTCACTGGACTATTGGGGAAGAAAACTTGATTAATTTAAGAGAAAATGGGAGATGAGTCACATAAAACAATAAAGAGTATGAAAAACAAATTCATGGAATTTTCCTATAAAGGGAAAAAGAGTACGAAGGTTTAAATCAGACATAATAAAGTGTTCCCAGTTTTCCTTGCTTCCACCCTGGTTCTCATGCCCTTTTTTGTTTTGTTTTGTTTTGTGTTCCCTTTCCACCATTTTTGCTATTTTTACCTTGGACCTTGTCTGAACAGCCAACTACAGGCTTATCAAAACAGCTCTTAGAAAAAATTGTTCTGACAGTTATTGGGATGTCAATGTGCCAACAAGCCCAAGTAGAAGGAATGAAAAACTAGAACACCCTCCAACTCTCCCAACAGCAAGTTTCATAACAATTAGAGTTGAAAACTGCTACCTGAGCCAATTCATGTATCCCCCTCTCTTATCCACCCCTTGCAAAATCTGACTTCAACTCAGGGATTTACCTGATCTCCCAATGCTCTCTGACGTGCATGAAGTGAATAAAGCCTTTAACCTCTACTTTAGTTACATACACTATTTTTCTCCCTTCAAGAGGGAAATGGGGTAGTTTTCCTGGAGATTTACCCTCCAGGCATATAAAGATGAAAATCATTCCCGATTGTTCTTAATGAAAACAATCCTGCAAAGAGGGAACAATCATGATGTGTGCGGACGGGGAATGAATGATTGCCGAAGAAATATTTGTGTATCCAAAGAAGATGGTATCGAATAGGTGATAAGTAGAAAGGAGGAAAGAGGACTTATCTATTAATATTATTAGAGGAGGAAAATAGAGAATGACAATGCAGACCATAAAAGAATTTGGTAGTAGTAAGAACAAGAAATTATGTTCTGATAGCTTCTATTTGTTCAATGAAATAAGTCATTATGTAAGAATGAGGAGAAAGGATGGAAGTATTAGCATTTTAAGGAGAGATAAGAAGGTAAGATATGGTATCTTCTGTATTATTGGTATCTAATTTATTGGATTATGATCCTGAAGTGCATTGACTGGGAAATGTGATAGGATTGAAAGGCAGTCCCAGGAAGGAGACCATTTGAGATGATATGCTGTGGAAACATAATTTAGGTACAGATAGATAACAAATGGCATGCACTGTTATTTTTGAAACAATGAGGATACATGATTTTTAAACAAGTGCAGATAGTATTTGGTTCTGCTTATAAACATGCTGCTTTATGATGATTTTATGATAATACTTTGTTTTTGAAACCCATTTATTCAATTTTCTCTGGAAAATATTAGATTATTCCTATAATGATAAGAAAAACAATTTATGTACATATATACTTAATAATTACTTTTTAAAGGTAGCTTCAGAATAATTTATAAGCCAATTAAATTACTTTTTAACTTATTAATTGCAAATTATTTTCTCATATATTCCTTTAAATACTATTTGAAAATATGAGTATTTGGAAACAAGTTAAGTTCTATCTTTCTCAGGAAGTGCATTTCAAAATGCCATGTCTTTCTGATCATGAAAATAGTACATGCTCTTTTTCAAGAATTTGAGAAATATAAATATTTACAATGAATAAAATAATCTATAATCGTAACATAGAGATGTAATCATTTTAATCATTATAGCACTCATTATATAAATATATCATTATTTATTTAATTGGGTATGTAGGTTATTTACAGATGCAAACTATATTTGTAAAGGAATTTGCTAATGAGAATTACAGAAGTGGAAGAAAGCTGCATAATTGCAATAAAAGAGCAGCTACTTTTGAAAATTTCAGAAAATCAGTCAAAAAGATGGAAAATTATGATGCCAGAATCCGAAGATTTAAAAGATTTATTATGGTCTCCCCAGAACATAGCTTATCTTTCCACCTTCCCTAATTTTAAGTCTTCCACATGACCTGGACCTAAATCCAGGAATAAGCCTTTATTCTCTCTGAATCATATCAAAACATGTATTGTATTACTTTGAGAAACCTCAGATCAAATAAAACCAGGTCAGGTTAACCACATGGCAGTGTTTTTTTAAGCTTGCTGCAAGTCCTTTTATCAATGTAGTTTATTATTGTCACAGAGCAAGGTCTTCTGAGTCAGAATGCACATGAACTGGGCCAAATTTTTGATATTTTGAAAAATTTTTAAAAATAAAGCATTATATACAAAATATACAGTGCACAAGTGGTTTAAAAAAGTGACATCTGAAATAACCTTTCTTCTTCAAAAAGTAATTACTGGATCCACAGGATTTAAAAAACATAGATATAAGAAAAAATAGATTCCCATCAAAATCACTTATTCTCAAGGTAACTATGTCTATGTTTAAAATCTTAAGGCAAAAAGAAACCCTCAAGTTTTTCTGTATTTTTTGGCCTTATGATGAAAAATGATATTATAATAAGGAAATATATTTTGCTTGTGAGTTTTTTCCCCCTCAATTACCAAAATCACAGACTCATGAAGTACAGAGATAGTAAAAAAATAAAAATTGAGTTCAGAGAGTAAAATAAAAATTTCCAGTTAATTACATCTTTCTTCAATATCACCACAAACTGAGAAGATTGATAACCAAAAATGAAGAAAATAGGCCGGGCGCGGTGGCTCACGCCTGTAATCCTAGCTCTCTGGGAGGCCGAGGTGGGCGGATCGTTTGAGCTCAGGAGTTCGAAACCAACCTGAGCAAGAGCAAGACCCCATCTCTACTATAAATAGAAAGAAATTAATTGGCCAACTAATACATATAGAAAAAATTAGCTGGGCATGGTGGCGCATGCCAGTAGTCCCAGCTACTCGGGAGGCTAAGGCAGAAGGATTGCTTGAGCCCAGGAGTTTGAGGTTGCTGTGAGCTAGGCTGACGCCACGGCACTCACTCTAGCCTGGGCAACAAAGTGAGACTCTGTCTCAAAAAAAAAAAAAAAAATAAGTACAAAGAAATGTTGTTTCCTTTCTCTTCCAGAAAGGATCCTCCTACTAATAGATGCTTGGGCCTCATCACAGGATTGGCCTACTGAATGAAGTACATCCACAGAAAGATAAAGTGACTTGTCAAAAGATGTGGATATGTGTACAAATTCAGCATTAGACAGCGTTTGGATTATTGTAGAATCTAAAAAAGTGTTGGAATTTTGAACTAAGTTTTAGCAGGAAACCAGTGGAGTGATTTTCAAGAGCAGAGAGCCAGAAACAAGGCAGGATTTTATTCCTTAAACAAATCAAAGATATGAGCTCAGTCTACCGTTCTGAAGGAGCTCACGTGGTGGACATGGCCTCTGTAAACAAGATAGATGATCCAAGAAACAAGAATTTTACGTGGATTTTCCTGAGTTCTATATAGATTCTAGTTATCAGCCCTTTATTGGATTTGTAGCATGTGAATATTGGGTGCAGTGCACACTGTCTGGGTGATGGACATGCTTGAAGTTCTGACTCAGGTGGGGCAAAGGCAATATATATAACCTAAACATCTGTACTCCTGTAATATTCTGAAATAAAAAAAAATATATATAAAATTTTAAAAAAGAATTTTAGTTGGAGATTAAATCTTGATAAACTTTAAGTGAGATTTTATAGAGCATCTTGCCTTCTTATAATCCAATAAATTCAAAGTAAATAAATAATTTTTTTTTATTTTTCATACATAGCATTTATTTTTCTCCCTAATTTCTTAACTGGATTGGGACTTGGATAACTTTGGAAAAAAGTTAGGAAAAATAACAGTGTATTCTACTGTTTTTTCTATCTGTATTCTACAAATAACCAGCCCCATCCCCTAAAATTACACAGGTGTGGTGAAGAACAATAGTGATTAGAAAAAGAATGTACACAATTAGCAATTGAACTGTGATAGATACATTAATAACACTGGGAAAATCTAAAGCATATATACCTCTGAGAATAATTATCATTTTTCTTGTGTTTGAAAGTATGATATAGAGTGGTATGGTTAAAAGGAACTTCAACTATATTTGTAATTTTTCATATATTGAAGACTTAAGGTTGTTATTACATTTGTGATTCATTTACCCACTGCCATAACCATAAGTCCTTTACCAAATCTATAGGCAAAAAGAGAAAACAACCAACCATGCAGACAAAAAGGTTTCAATCAAATGAAGAAAATGTAGCATTCGTAAAGATGTAAGTGGGCCATAGGGTGGCATGAATATTCTGGCTTCCACATTATTTCATGACCCCATAAGTCCTCTTCAGAGGTAAATAAAATGCTGCCCTATCAGGAACACACTAAACATCGACACTTTAGCAGATAAAATTAGCTACATACACTGTGACGCATAAGTCTTGTTTCCATTTTGTTCTACAGTTAGACAAGACTCATATTTTCATTTCTAGTTTCTCTCCTGACAGACTTTCTCTTTTTACACTGTAGAACAAAATATAAACAAAGTAAATAATTTTCAAAGCATTAAAGTCTTAACTATTTAGATATTGAGAAATATTTTGATAACCAACCATTGAGTCAAATCAAATGTGATTTTAAACTATCTATACATTAATTAAAAGAATAAATAATGGCTCACGCTTCATATCAAAACCTACAGAGGTTTCCTTTAGTAGCAATGAAAAATAGAAAAATAATATCAAAAAGCCAAAATAAATTAACAAGAGAGAATTTATAGATAAGAGCTAAAATAAATAGAAAAATGGCAACTGAATTAAAAACTGGATTTTTGAATATTTGAATTAAATGTATTAAATATACAAACCACCTAAAGAACTGATTAAGGAAATAGAAAGCAAAATAGGCAAGTCTGTAAATATGTTTTAAGGGCATAACACATACTGGCAAAATTAATAGTCTTGGAGGAAAACATTACCTTCAAATTTATTTGAAAATATTAAGGAAATAGATAATTTCCTAGCAGTATATACATTATCAGAATTAACTCAAGAAGTGAAAAAGCTTAACTATGACAATGTACCTGAAAAATTTGGAAAGATAATCAAAGTTCTAAACATTGGGAAAGAGATGAGGGCCAGATATGTTCACAACTAAATTTTAGTTGACTTTTAAATAACATATCATCCCAAAGTTTTCCAAACTCTTCTAGTCAAAGGCAAATTAAACCTTCCCAATTTATTTCATAATGCCAACATATGTTTATAAATAAAATCTGTTACAGTAAAAGTAATGCTATATACTCACCTCTTATTAATAAAGATGCAGAAATTATTTTTTAAAAATTCAAACAGAGTCCTCCAAAGTATCCACAAGTCACTACAATATTGGATAGGAAGAGTTAACTCCAGGAATGTGATGAGTGAAACAAATTGATCAATACAATTTATTAAATATACCATACAAAATAAGAGTAAAAATACAATTATACAAATGGATGCCAAAAAATAATTTGTTAAAATCCAGCAGTAATTCCTAATAAAAATAGAAAAAGGGAACTCTATAAATATGACAAAACTACTTATTAAAATATAACAAATACTGCATATTAATGATGAAGCACAAAAGTACTTTTATTTAAAATCAGGAATTAAACAAGGATAATTCCTTTTTATAGCCATTATTATTTAACATTTTCTTAGATATTTTAACAAAAGTAGTGCCAAGGAAAATAAGTAGAATAAACCATAGAAAAAGAAAAAAATTAACCCAGTTTTTTTTCAAAAACACATATACACACATACACACACATTTTTTAAATAGAAAACTCATGACTCTCTAATAAGAACACAGCCAATTTACAAAAAACATTACAATTAATAAAAGAATATTTTATGTTATTGGGATAGATGGGACTTTATCTTTTACCTCCTATAAGTATCTGGTCTATTTAGAGGTTGAGCATTTAAAGATGCCAGATATACAATATTAGTTCTTAATTTTATTTATATAGTATTAATAAATTAAATGATAGGCATAAACTCCTTAAATTCTAGAGTTGAAAGTTCCTTGAAATATTTTCTATTTCAATCCTTAACACGCTATAGAAATATCTCTGTAAATCACAGTGGTGACCACCAAGCTCATACTTAAAGCATGCCCATATGTGGCAAACTCGTAATCTCACAGAAAGTATGTTCTACACTGAACTGAAATGTCTTCTCACAATTTTTATCTATGAGCCCCAGCTCTATTTTCTGAAAGCTCCTGTAGCAATACAGCTATACCTTTTCTATCTCAATGACATTTAGTCTAATATCAATTCATACTATCTTATTTTCAACAACTATGACAGTGACAAAGAGTGCTACTGCTGTCTTTGGCTAATTGTTTATAACATTTGGGAAAAAAAAAAACAGACATTGATACAGAGCTCTGTTATTTGTGGGCCAACTATATATTGCTTGACAGATATGAAGCCATTGTCTGCAGAACCTTCCACAACTGCCTCTTCAGTTTGCATTAGCCCCTAGTGATTTATAAGAATGGATGATTGAGGCATATTTGAAAATCTTAGTTAACCTGATTGCTAAGATTTTGCCATAAGGCTCAACATAAGGCACTCAAATTTTCTGTTCTTTCTTCTTCACCAACTTTGAGACTGGCATTGGGGACTCAACTGTTTTAAATTCTTATTAAGAGAAAAATAGGATTCCAACATAAGAAATGCCCTCGCTGATGATGACAATGCATTCTCTTCTAAAATAGCATCTTTAACAGGGAGAAACTTTAGCTCAAAGAAAAAGGTTAATCCAGTGCAAGTTGATATATTAGCCTACTAGTTTTAGAAAAAACATCTTCACTTTATCTTATGGATATGAGTTAGGTTAGACTGCAAAGTCTGGTTCTGGTGGGAAGAGTGGAATGGTGACTCCAGACTCAATTGCAACTGATTCAACAAATAAAAGATATGAAAAACAAGCTAGTGGATGCAGCATTGCATTGTTGCCCTGTTCTTTGTAGAAACACATGCAAAATTCTGATTCCCAGTGCTGCATTGCCCTTTGTGTAAAAGATAATCTGCTAGATCAGAGGACCCCAGCACGGTGATCTTCTTATCCTTCATTTTTTTTTACAACATTAGTTTTGAGAAGTAGTTATATCAGCACAGCTTGCCATTTAGAGAGATGGATTTCAGACTTCTGAGACATAAATGCAGCCTATTTGTTTCTACCACAAAGAAAATACTCCTATATTTCATTCAAAAGAAATTTAAGATTACGTGATTCCATATAATCTTCTACAGAAGCTTTGGCCATTACCTGTCATGTGCCAATTCTAGAAAATAATCCTCATTCTTATGTTTAAATGATTTTGGAACATTGGATCACAAGTATTGAGAATTGGAATTTGTCATCCAAAGGTGGATGACCATGAAGGTGGAAACCATGAATTAAGAAGAAATGTTTAAAGAAGTGGTAGTTTACCTTGTATTATAGAAAAGTGAACTGTGTATGTGGCATATACTGTATACTTAATATGTGTTTAGTGAATAAGGAAAGTATACTTCAAGTAATTTATTTAAGGGGGTATTTTATATCTGGGTTCTCTGTTCTGATCCATTGGTCTGTGTCTTTGTTTTTGTGCCAGTACCATGCTGTTTTGATTGCTATAGTCTTGTGGTATAGCTTGAAGTCTGGTAAATTGATGCCTCCCAATTTGTTCTTTTTGCTTAAGGTTGCTTTGGCTATAGAAGGTCTTCTCTGGTTTCATATGAATCACAGCTGCACCAAAGATAAACAAATGGGACCTGATCAAATTAAAAAGCTTCTGCACAGCCAAAGAAACTATCATGAAAAAATGCTCAATGTCTCTAATCATTAGGGAAATGAAAATCAAAACTATAATGTGATATCACCTAACTCCACTGAGAATGGCTGTTATCAAAAGTTCCAAAACAACAAATGCTGGCATGTATGTGAAAAGATAGGAACACTCATACCCTGCTGGTGGGACTGCAAACTAGTACAACTACTATGGACAGTAGTATGGAGATACCTCAAAGAACTATAAGTAGAAATACCATTTGATCCAGCAATCCCACTACTGGGTATTTACCCAAAGGATAAAAGGACATTATATAAAAAGACACCTGCACTTAAATGTTTACAGCAGCATAATTCACAATTGCAAAAAAGTGTAAACAACCCAAGTTTCCATCAGTACATGAGTGGATTAATAAAATGTATATGTATATCGTGGAGTACCACTCAGACATTAAAAATGGTGAATTAATATCTCTTGTATTAACCTGGATGGAACTACAGACCATCCTTCTAGGCAAAGTATCACAGAATGGAAAAACAAACACCACATGTACTCACCATTAAATTGGTACTAATCGATCAACATTTATATGCACATGTGGAAATAACACTCATGCAAAATCAAGTGGGTGGGAGGGGGAAGGTACAATGTACACTATCTGGGTGATAGGTACACCTCTAACTTTGACTCAAACAGTAGTGGAACAATTTATGTAACCAAAATATTTGTACCCCCATAATCTCCTGAAAGAAAAAATATATATACAAATAAAATAAGTAATAGAAATTTGAAAAATGGGTGCTTAATTGTTCTATTTAATTGAAGGGCAATGCTACTAGAAGACATTTTGATTCAAATTAAGAAAAGAGCATTTTTATTATTAGAGCTATTCAACAATAAAATTAACTGTCTTAAATTTATAATCCCATAGGTAAGTGTATGCAAATAGAGGCTAGATGATTTCTGCCAAGGGGGAAAAATATCAAGAAAAAGGGAGTGGTCAACTGTCAAATATTTTGGATAGTTTAAGTTAGGCAATAACAGAAAATGGTCTTTTGTATCTAGAAACCTAGAGGTCATTGCACATATTTCTTAGGGCCATTTCAGTGAAGAGGTTATGTAATTTTAATGAAAGTACTGAAACTGAACATTGGTCAGTCTGAACTAATTTATGTAACCATCTTCAATTCACTTTGAATAAAGTGTACTTTAAAACAAAGTTTGTTCTGTAGCTCAAGAATCTGCTGGCAAAATACATCAAATAATGCAGTTTACCATGCTGTTTACACTACATTTATACCATCAGTCAAGAGTTTTGCTTTATATGAAACTAAAAGTTACTGAATCTCTAGCTTTAATGTAGATAGCAATTTCTGCAATTTTAGAGATATAAAAATTAAATGGCTTACCAAAGATCAAATAATACTAGCCTACTAATACTAACAAACATCCATAGTGATTTCACTCTATGCTAGACATTATTCTAAGCAATTGACATAGATAAGTTTATTTAATCTTCATAAGCACTCTGGTTTACATGAATTCTTGTTATAATCATTTTACTGATGGAGCAACTAAGGCTCATGAAGGTCATATTTGCCCAAGGTCACTTATCTAGTGAGGTTGCAGAACTAGAATTAAAATTCAGGAAGATTAGCTTCAAAATCCAGACTCTTAAGTAGTCACTCTACTGCCTCTCACAGAGGAGAGGAGTGACTGAATTGTGATTTAAACTCATGTCTTTTAACCCCCAGCCAACTTTTATTTTCTCCTCAGGTGCTAGAAATCTCCTTGATTTGTAGTGGAGAAAGAGAAAATAGTCTAATTTATATAATTATGTTAAGAGAAGAAAAAAAGTACCTGAGATTTACAAAAAAGTCAGGGCAAGCTAAGAGTTTTGCCTACAATTAGATAACTGGTTTTAAAAGAGAAAAGGGAATGAGAAGAGAGAGAGAGAGAAAGAGAGAGAAAGCATTTGATTTATTTATTTCCTTGGTATCAACCTCATCACCAATCGGTTAAACTAAACTTCACTAAGAAGTCTGCTTCAATATCAAAGTAATATAATAGATAGTAAAGTAATATGGCAGATCAAAGTAATACGATAAAACACCATCTAAATGAGATCTGTGGTTTTATATGAACTTTGCTCATACAAGTCAAATTAGTCTTTAGACTTAATTCTTTCACTTAAAAAATGCTTCTACATTGAGAATAATTGGTGATATATTAAGAGTTTATCATTAAATGTCATCATCTTCCTAAAAATTAGATTGATTTTGCTAAAAGTTTGATACACTTTAAATGTGACTACAAAATCTAAAAGAGGTAAAGATATTTATTTGCAATTCATCAAGGAGAGGTCCTAGATTTTAAAAAAATAACAATAAAGAATTATAAAATCAGCATAATAACATATAACCATATAGAAAATTAGCTCTTTTACCCAAAACACATACTCAAATTTTAGTCACCATGCACTAAATAAAGGGCCCTAAGGTAAATGTTCATTTTTTGCTTAATAATACATTAAATTAGTTTTCTTTTCCATTGAACTATAAACTTCTCATGGAAAGCAATCTTTTATTTACCTTTATGCACTTCTAATTAAAAGAGAAATAAATTAGGCCTGAATTGAGGAAACTATTCCTATATCTATCAAAATCCAATGTGGCTAAAGAAGAGACACAAATAGATTTTAGAAATGTTGCTATACTTATGTGTTAATAGACAGGAAAATGCCCAATAAATTTATTCAGTTAGACTGCTTTCTATGTAAAAGCCTGACTGTTGTCCAAAGATAAAGAATGGCAAACTTGTATTAATTAATATTATTTTTCAGCCTCTAAAACTAGAACTAACAACAAAAACAGTAACACAAATAACAAACAATAAAATTCCTCACGGGCTTTCATTTCATCTTGATACTATACCAAAAGAATTACAGAAATATGTTCCAATCATATTCACAATTTATGGTGAAAAGCTTACCAAATAATTAAAGATCTATAAATGTAACAGAATAACACACACACACACACACACACACACACAACTTGAGCTTTGTGTCCAAACAGAACTGAATCAACTGACCTTTGTTCTCATGAGTTTTTAATCTAAGGGGAAAATAAAACACACATTCACGTTATGTGAAATTTTTAAATTCATGGTGACAGAACTACTCATGTAATCTCCTGGGTGCCTGATGACGTGCTGAATAGATGGAGTTAATACATAATTTAGTTTTTATAGATTTCTAGATGGCTTCTGCTTCATTCTTATGCAGTTGTAGGCACACCAAATCTTTCTCATTAGTGTTGCCTGGCTTAGGAGAATTTGCTTATTATTTTGAGAAAAAAAAACTCTTAAAGTATACATGAAAGCTATTCTGATATGTATAAAATGATATATTAGATTCAACTTGAAGAATTTGTCTTGTAGGAGGTCTACTGCAAGTAATTTAGATTGTTTTCCAAACAGGAGGTGACATCTTAATGATTTTAAGGTCCCCGACTTCAATAATTAATAGTTCTAAGATGGAAGGCTTTCTAATAAGTTTGTCAATTTGTCACATTTCTGATACCAACTAAAATCATTTTGCAAAATATCTTTGTTCCAAACAAATTGTGCTTCATATGTCTAAATTTCCTTCCCAAGTACCATTCTGGCAACACAGTCTGTCCTTGTAAATTTTTATTGCAGATTGGTGCTGGGACAGTACAGGACATATTGGAGAGAAATTAGAATGGTAGTGTGCATTCCTATAAAATATTTCTGCTAGTGTCTCATCTGTACTTTTCTGGAACTCCAACAATATTATCATCACGGAAAACAGAGAATAAATGGGTACTATTTGTGTAAGATAGTTATACCTTACTGTTCTTACTTTAAATGAGCCACATTTCCACACTTACCTGAGCATGAATAAGATTGAATCAATTTTAAAGAATCAAAGATGCATGAAATAACCCTTGTTACTTATAAGTGTTTTTATTTCCATAGATTTAGGGGTTACAAGTATTTTGTGTGTGTGTAACATAGATGAATTGTTTAATGCTGAAATCAGGGCTTTTAGTGTACCCATGTACATTTTATCTGCATTTATACAAATATTTTAAAACTGAGTTGGCTGTCAGAAACTTCACTTTTTCCATGTACCTGTTTATTTATCAAATATTTTATTTATTCCTTTAAGAATTCATCCTCCAGACTTGGCAAGACAAGTTTTTGATAATAAAAAAATTTTTCTCCTTTAATCTTCTTTTCTTCCTTTCCCACATGTCTGTTTGTGATTTTTATAAATCTGCATTTCCTGTTTAAACAATGATCTAGATTTTATTGGAGGAAAAAGAAAGAAAGAGTTCATGGATGTGGTAAATTACTATTTTCTTGCTTTATTTTAATTACAATTCCTTTCCACTTAGAAACATTTTCACAGAATATGATGTTGCTTAATTTAAAAAAAAACAAAACTATGAAATGAAATAACACAGACACAGGGAATGATGGTGACATGTGTCTCATGGAGCATTTTAAATACCAATTTGGACAACTTAAATGTTTTGTCATTGACTAAAATGTACTATATATATTTATCACTAGAGATGTTTTATTTTAAACTAAAAGTTCTGCCTTGTTTATAAAAGTAATATGTGCTGGGCTTCAGTGCAATTATCTTTAAATATCTATAGCTGTGTTGTATATATTATAGTAGATTAATTATTTCTAAAATAGATAAAACTTATGGAAATGTGACAAGATAAATTGAGTTATTCCCTTTATTCTGCAGAGTTAAGATACAGAAAAAAAAAAAAAACAAGGGGGAGTGATGGGCAGGTCTGGAAAGGGGAGGAGAAAGAGCATGGGCAAGTTCATGGTAAGCTGCAAATGTGATCAGATGGTTAATGGAAATTGAGGTTGGTGGATCAGGACAGGAGACAGAAAGAGCTATGTGGCACAGGAGTTCTTGACAGATTCAATAAAGGGATTAGAATTTAGAAAACAGTAGAGGTAAATGAGATCACCATGGAGAGGGGAGCTGCTACATGGCATCTTTTTGACATGAAAATAGTTCTACAGGGATAGGTGTGTGCTTTCCAAGTTTCCCAGAAGACTGCCTTGTATTCATTTTCCACTGTTTCATAAAAAAATTACCACAAATTTAGCAGCTCAAAGAAGAAAAACCATTTATTAGTTCACAATTCTTCAGTTCAAAAAGCTCCCTGCTTAGGGTTTCACAAGGTCATGATCAAAGTTGTGGCCAGACTGGGCTCTTATCTGGAAGCTCTGAGGAAAAAGTTATTTCTAGGTTTATTCATATTATTGAGAGAATAGAGTTTTAGTGGCGGAAGGTCTGAAGTCCATTTTTCCTTGTGCTGACTGCCAGTTGGGAGCCACTTTTGGCTCCTAGGTGGCACCTGCATTCCTTTGCATGTGGCTCCTTCATATTTCAAGCAGCAACGGCCCTTCAAGTGCTCTTCATCACCTGAATCTCTCTGACCTCCTCTTCTGCCACCAGCTATGCAAAACTTTCTGTCTTTAGAAGGTTCGCCTATTTGGGACTGGTGAACCCAGATAACCTTCACATCTTAAGAAGCCTGGGTCAACTGATTAGAACCTTGTTTATATCAGCAGACTCCCTCTTGCCATGTGAAGTAGTCGTAGGAGAGATGTCCCATCGGATCACAAATGAGGGAATTACATAAGGGCAAGACTTATGGGAGGGCATTCTTGGAAGTCTGTTTGCAGCATGCCTTTTAGAATTTAGATGAAATTGTCAGACATTTATACTGAATGCTACAAAAGTAGACTTTTAAAAGTTTTTAAAATGCTCTTAATTAATTAGGTTTAGGAGAATGTTAGAACCAAATAGATCATGAATGAGTTTAGTTAATAATATTCTTAATTTGAATCATTCACCTATTCACCTCAACAAGAAGATTATAATTTTGAATCTGAATTGATACCATGGAGACAATTGCTTAGTAAAGGGAAGGAAAGTTAGGAAGCCAGGAATAAGTGAGAATAATACCAACTGTATTTTAAATCATACTTCTCCTCTGAAAAGGACTGCAGTCCTACCTCCCTCATATGCTAAAGAGATTGGTTCCAGGACCCTTGTGGCCACCCTCTCTAGATGCTCAAGCCCCTTATATAAAATGGCCTACTATTTGCATATAACCTACACTCATCTTCCTGTATACTTTAAATCATCTCTAGAATACTGTAGTACCTAATACAATGTAAATGCTATGTAAACAGTTTTTATACTATGCTGCTTTTTTATGTGTTATTTTTATTGCTGTATTGTTATTTTGTATCTGTTTATTTTTCCTACTATTTTAGATCTATGTATGTTTGGTTGAATGCCTGGATGCAGAACCCTCCATATGGAGGGCCAATTTTATTTGCATTCTTGAAAATAATTTCTTCCATTTTATTATAATTATGATCTAGTTAGGGATTGTGGTTCATACTCATACAGCAGAGTTAGTTTATGAGGCACCAAGTCATGTGGTTTCTCAAACTCAAAATGTAGCAGTGTCAATGTGATGCCAAATGATTCTAATTACAAGTGAAGAAACCCAGATGCTCATTTGCAAACTTTTGTCTAGAGTCATTATCACTAAAACAGTAATTTCCACACTTTAGTTTTGGTAAAGATTTGATATCAAGAAGTAACGTTTTCGGCCGGGCGCTGTGGCTCACGCCTGTAATCCTAGCTCTTGGGAGGCCGAGGCGGGCGGATTGCTCAAGGTCAGGAGTTCAAAACCAGCCTGAGCAAGAGCGAGACCCCGTCTCTACTATAAATAGAAAGAAATTAATTGGCCAACTGATATATATATAAAAAAATTAGCCGGGCATGGTGGCGCATGCCTGTAGTCCCAGCTACTCGGGAGGCTGAGGCAGAAGGATCACTCAAGCCCAGGAGATTGAGGTTGCTGTGAGCTAGGCTGACGCCACGGCACTCACTCTAGCCTGGACAACAAAGTGAGACTCTGTCTCAAAAAAAAAAAAAAAAAAAAAAAAAAAGAAGTAACGTTTTCCTTTGAGTATACATATGGCATTTTCCACTAATATTAAAATTAAAATTATCAACACATTTTTTTTAAATGATAAGAGCCAGGAATTTACACGTAGTATTTCCTTTGTCTTTAGGATTGTATTGCTGATTTACTTGCTGTAGCTCTTCTCGATATCCTATCAGTATTTCTGCTACTACATTTCTTAATCACATGCAGATGGACAGTAGGCATAGTTAATGGACTGATGGACCATAGAAAAGAATAGTTACACATCCAACAACACAATGCAATGGGGTTAAATTATTTTGTAAGTAACCTATGCATAATTTAGTGATGACTCCATGAAATACTTTTTGAAAATTTCGAAATCCATAATGTCAAAGTTTTCTACTTATTTATGGTAGTCAATTATACACAAGTTATGTATAGCACTGAGATAGTAAAGACAACCAACATAGTAAAATAAAATGTTAAAATTTCATCTTCTGGTATAAATCTAAAGTACAGAAATGTGGCATGGCTCTTTTATGATTATCTTCCAGGTCTGGACCTGGTTTTGTAGAAAAAAATTGTGCTTCCAAGCTTAGGCTATCCCTGTGACTTCTTACCCACCAAAAATTTAGCAGGAGTGACTCAGAGCTAGATTGAAAAAATGAATTCAAGATGGAAATATACTCCTTTGCATGAAAGTGATGAGGACAGATGATTCATTTGCCTACCGGTTCCCAGGGTCTAATTGGCCTTGTTAATAAAGATAAAAAGCAACAAATTCTGGCTCACGCCTGTAATCCTAGCTCTTGGGAGGCCAAGGCGGGCGGATTGCTCAAGGTCAGGAGTTCAAAACCAGCCTGAGCAAGAGCGAGACCCCGTCTCTACTATAAACAGAAAGAAATTAATTGGCCAACTGATATATATATAAAAAAATTAGCCGGGCATAGTGGCGCATGCCTGTAGTCCCAGCTACTCGGGAGGCTGAGGCAGAAGGATCACTCGAGCCCAGGAGTTTGAGGTTGCTGTGAGCTAGGCTGACGCCACGGCACTCACTCTAGCCTGGGGAACAAAGTGAGACTCTGTCTCAAAAAAAAAAAAAAGAAAAGCAACAAATTCATTGCTCTATACACTGAAGAATTATGCTAATTTTCCCTATGTGAGTATGGAGTGCAAAACATAACAGACATAGTTTACATAGGCAATAATAGATTTCCTGAGACAAAAATGTATCAATTATCAGAAAAATAATTCATTATAATTTTTAGTAATATGCAGGAATTAATATTGGATATAATGTGCCAAAAATAAGAAGTTGGCATGATTTTTATATTTGCATATATCTGAATATTCTGACAATTTTCAATTTTTGTTTGCACAAGAATTTGTCATGAATGATGCTAAAAGGAAATTAACATCTTATAGCATTATCCAAACTTTTTGAATTACTATAAACTATTATTCTTCTAATTTTCTAGCTGCCAGGTTATTGAAAATCTTTTTAAGATTTCAACACCTCACACTTATAAATATATTTTTCTATTTAAAAAACCAAGGGATTCTTTGGCAGGCTAGATAATCTTCAAGCAAAAACCAGTATATTTAAATGTGCTCGCAGGAAACCTAAAAGCTTTATTTTTGGCAATGCGAGTCAACATGCTGTCAGTTACCTCCTCCAAGATGCAATTACAGTCAGCACTAAATAATTTTGAGCTTCCGGCAAGAGGCTATACTCAAAAAGGTTCCCACAGAACTATAAGCAAATTCACATCTTCTAAAAGAACTAACAGAGCAAAACGTCACTTAAGCTATTTCCTGGCAGTTAGGGCATGGTGGAAAAGTTTGGTTAACGCCTGGTTTTTATTATTGAATACTACCTTCATGAAGAAAAACATCTAGATTAGTTTTCCCTTTATAAATAGCCAAGAAGTTCTTTGCCACCAGTTTTAAATTCTCTGAGAAGTGACAGCAAGTTTAAAAGCCACCAGTAGTTTGTTGTAGCTTTTAACAGTATAATCTGTCTTACTTTTATCATATGAATTTGAATTGCACACCTAACTCCCAGATGCTTAAAGAATATTAAGGTCTATATCTTCCAAACATCTCAAAAAAGTTATGAGATGACTAATATTATTTCCCTAATACGGTTGTGGAAACTAAAGCAAGCATATAAAAATTGATTCATCAAATATCAATTGAGAATTTCAGTGATATAAAGTGATAATTCAACTGATGCTTTTTGCTAAATCACCAAACACAATTTTCATTGTCAAACTAGAAATAAAGCATACTGGGGGAAAATGGTTTCAAAGGATGTAGAAAAAATTATAATTTATGACTATGGTCTGTATGCTAAGCCATATTACTAAGATATCTTTTCTGAGTGATGGGTACATCGAATGATAAAGACACAAACTTATTTCATCAAATGATGGGCTATAATTAATATTCTGCTTAAATATGAAACTTTTAAAGATGGACCTTAATATAACCAAATACTGCTTTGCATTGATTAATGCTACAAAGAAGAAAAATTGAGAATAAGTGAATTGGATGCTCTATAGATATGAATTTTGATGTTCTAACATTTTTCTATATTTCAATAAAATGATTTTAGTGTACAAATAAGTAATAGTCTCTTCTCCCATTGCTTGCCTAGTCATTCTAAGCTCATCAAATTAAATCATTGCTCAGGGTGTGCTTAACAATACTAGAAAATAGAAAGTGCTATTTAAAGTCAAGTTCTTATCTACTTTCAACAGAGAAACTATTCTGCAATGGGCATGATGAGAAGCCAGAAAAAAAAGCTATATCTTTTATTCACTGTCAAATCATCTATCTAAATTCCTGAAGAAAGATATTTCATCAGGGTATCATATATTATGTAATAGTAGCTCTTTCCTCTAAATGCAATGTTTATATAACTTGAAAAATATTGTCCCACTGACGTATGTTATCTAAGAATGTTTAACTTTAACTTCATTTATGTTTATTCTTTCACAGCACTTCATGTTTTACATTAAGAGAATCAATTATCTTATTTAAAAGTATTTATATTGAGCTGCTGCTATGTGTTCATCTCTGCGAGAATTCAGAGTTGATTAAAATATGATCAATTCAAGAAGCTTGTCTGCAAATAATCACCTGACTATAAGGTACTCATAACTCAGCACTATAAACCAATGCCTAAAATTATTCAATTATAAGCTAAAAGTCCTTCAGTAATAAAAATAACCACAACATATCTAAATTTTGCATATTTTTAGGAACAATTTGTAAATTTTTCTTTGTAACTTAGAAATCTCTTATTTTGGGTCCCCCTTAAAATATAACATATCAATATAATTTAAAAGAACAGAGGAGACTGAATATAAACTTTATGCTGATTTCACATAGAGAATAGTTTACAGAAGAAGGTTTCAGGGGCAATGAAAAAAGGGGGGAAAAGTTCTGCATTATTAGTAATCTGGGAAATGCAAATTTCAGCCATAATGAATGACATTTTGTACTAACCAGATTGTAAACAAAAGGAAGAAAAGAAGGACTGATAATACCACATGATAGCTAGGATGTGGAGCAACAAGAGCTGGTGGGAGAATAAATAATATAGTACTTGGAAAATATAATTTACCATTATTTTGTGCAGCTAAGTATGTTCAAATCCAAGACTCAGAATCTATTTCTAGGTAAGTACTTAGAGAACTCCTGATCATGTGTGCCAAGAGATCTGTAAAAATTATTTATGGAATTGCTGAACATAAATTACAGAAACCCAAAATGATCATAAACATGGGAATAGACAAATAGGTTTTAGTGTAGGCATGCAATAAAGTACTACATAATGAAAATTAACTTTCTATTATAAACATCAATATGAATGAACATCAAAAACATATCATTGGATATCAAAAGCAAGGCAGAGTTACTCAGAGTAGTATTCTATTTATACACAATTCACAAATACAGAAGCTAAATAATAAAGATCAATTAAAACTAAAGTTCCTCTCCCTGATGACTTTGAGCATTTTCCCTGTGTTTATTGGCAGGCCAGTAGTGTACTTTTGAAAAGCTTCTGTTCATGTCTTTTGCCCACGTGTTTATGGGGTTGTGAACTAGAGACATTCTTCTCAGCTAAGCATCATAAGAATGGAAAACAAAACACCTTATGTACTACTCACTATTAAATTAGAACTAATCAATCAACACCCATGTGCACATATGGTAATGGAATTCAATGGAAATCAGATAGGTGGGAGGTAGGAGAGGACAGGTAAATTTACACCTAACATGTACAATGCACGATACCTTGGTGATGGGTGCACTTACAAATTTGACTCAAACTGCACAAAAGCAAAACATGCAATCAAAACATTTGTACCCCTGTAATATTCTGAAATTTTAAAAAAACGAACTTTCCTCAGCAAAACTAAAATGAATATTAAGAAAAACACTGAATTTGGGTTATAGTTACACTGGAGTTGCAGTGAGACGATGTTAATATATGGAATGACAAATTAAGAATCTTTTAATTTTTCAGTTTGTTGTTGAAAACCAGTTTATTTTATTATTCTTTTTAACCTTCATATATTATATATTTTATTTCATTCATGCTAAATGCTATATATATATATATCCTATCATCACAACAACCGTACACAATAAATACAACTATTATTTTATTTTACTTATGAGTAACTGAGGCACAAAGAAATGAAGTAACTTGATCTAAGTCACTGCTTATAAGATATAGAATTTCAATTTGAACAGATATACTAGAACTTGAGGCTAGCCTTATAATCATTAAACTATACTAATTGTCTGCATTAAAATAATTTGAACAATAAAATAAAAAGAAATGATCAACACTGTACTCTAGTGACTCTTCAAGTAGTAATTTAAACAGAATGGTTAATGAAACAGAAATGATTATACCTAGAAAGTCTTTAAATAATATATAACAGTAAAATGTTCAAAAATGTAGACTGTTAAATGCAAAATTGCTTTGACTTTCTGTGCCTGGCTTATTTCACTTAACATGTCTTTCAGGTTTATCCATGTTGTCACAAGTGACAGGATTTTTTTCTTTTTTATAGCTAAATAGTAGTCCATTGTGTATATATATCACATTTTCTTTATCGAGTCAACTGTTGATGGACACTTAGGTTGATTCCATATCTTGACTGTTTTGAAGACTGTTGCTATGGATGCATGCACATATGTACTTTTTCGAGTATCCATTTTTGTTTTTGTTTGTTTTTTCTTTTTTTGGTGTATGTGTTAAAGTAGAATTGTAGGATGGTAGTTTTATTTAACTCTGGATGCATCACAAACTATCTTCCACAATAGCCGAACAATTTTACATTCCACCAACAGTGTGTAAGGGCTCCAATTTCTTTACATCCTCACCTCAATCTTTTAAAAAGTTATTATCAGAGTATCCACTGAAATTTTGCACTCTTTAAAATATAGTAGTTGAAAGAAGAGGAGATGGGAATAGGTAAATCCACACATAAGGATGTGATGGGTGCTATCCGGGGCTATCAAAGGCAATTTATGTAACCAAAGCATTTGTACCCCTATAATGTTCTGAAATGGAAAATATATATATACTACCTGAAGTTCTAATTGCTTTTAAGGGCAAAATTAAGCTGTCAGAAAGCAAATCAAAATAAAACAAAAGCCCAAACCACATTTTCTGCACTAATCCCCCAAAATCTGCTTCTATGCCAGCATTTCAAAATTTTCATTTTCCTGGTAGGTATACATGAATAGGTCAACATATACAATATTAGAGTGCTTTTTTTTCTTTTAATGTGATTAGTGGAGTGCTATACATAATTTAAGAAATGTAAACCCTTCAATATAATAAAAATACTTATAACCCTTGATGTCTTTCTATGATAAAGAATTATACTCCCTGGTCGGAGGTGTCTATGACAAAGACCAAGGAGGTTTAATTAACAACTGCTTGACTAAATCAAAGTTAAATGCACTATCTCGGTTAAAACATGGAGTGGATGTGGCATTTAATGAGTCAGAACTTACTCTTATAGTACCTAAATTGCACACATGGTAATGAGTAAGTTTCCCTTCATAGTAAACTCACTCAACAGGCTGTGCATATTCAAAATAGAAAGCCATAGAAAATAGAGGAAAAGGAGAGAATTACCCAATGTGGCCAAGCTAATAGAGAAAATGTCTCAGTTCTTTCTCTAAGAGTTCTATGTGAGTGTCAGTGAATATGGTGTCTCACATTTCGAGGATTTAAAGTAGGTAAATAAATTAAAAATTCAAAATGGTGGAAAACACTCTGAATAAATTCAAATACAGATTAATCAAATAAACCCTCCACTTTTTGTAACCCTCGAATCCTGCAGCTGAATTTTCATTTCTATTCTCCATTAGCTATATGACAATGATATCTTATTAATTACAAAGGTGTTCCATATTTATTTCACACCCCCCAAAAAAAGATTTTAGAGGATCTTCTATTACATTAAAAACTGTTTAAAATGCTGGCAGTAAACACACATGTGCATGCTAATAAAACATATTGCATTCCTACTCTGATCTGATCACTTTTCTAGGCATGTATATCTTTTTTATCTTTACACTTAAACTGTGAAATAGGTGATATCATTATTCCAATTTTACAGAGGAAACAAACCTGAATAAGGTAAAATAACTTCTGCAGAATCAATCATCTTGTAAGACATACACCAGATTTCAAATCTGGCCCATCTGGATCCAGCAGCCACATCAATATCATCTGAGCAATTAAAAAGAATTATATCCCTACCACTATGACCACCATCCTCTACTTTATTTTTCTTTTTTCCTTTCTTTCTTTCCTTTTTTTTTTTTTTTTTTTTTTTTTTGAGACAAAGTCTTGCTTTGTTGCCCAGGCTAGAGTGAGTGCTGTGGTGTCAGCCTAGCTCACAGCAACTTCAAACTCCTGGGCTCAAGCAATCCTACTGCCTCAGCCTCCCTGGTAGCTGGGACTACAGGTATGCACCACCATGCCCGGCTAATTTTTTCTATATATATTAGTTGGCCAATTAATATCTTTCTATTTATAGTAGAGACAGGGTCTTGCTCTTGCTCAGGCTGGTTTCAAACTCCTGACCTTGAGTAATCCACCTGCTTCAGCCTCCCAGAATGCTGGGATTATAAGCGTGAACCACTGCGCCTGGCCTCCCTACTTTATTTTTAAAACAAAGAAAATCTTATATCTTTTCCTGATTATAAAGCAATATTTTGTCAGTATAAAAAATAAGGTATAAAGAAAAAAGGAAATAATAACATATAATGCCATCCCACAAAGATAACATTTTAGTATGTAGTCTTAAATTGTTTTTTCTAAAGATACACATACATAAGCATGCATTAAAACAGAGAAAGGAGGGGGAGAGAGAAACAGAGACAAAGAGAGAGACAAAGACAGAGAGATAGCCTGGCACATATTAAGATACCTTATATTATTAGCTCTTTATTGTACCCTTGTTAAGCCTACATGTAGATGTAGTTCATCATTTTTATTCCCATAATATATTCCAGTGTATGTATATACCACAATTTATGATTTCTGTCTTAGATGTACATTTGGGTGGTTTCCAAGTTAAGACTATTGTAAATAATACAACTACAAATGTCACTTTACGTGTATTTCAGTGCACATATTAAACATTGGTTTTCCAGGGGTAAAGGAAGAGCCCTCATTCACAACATTCGACACAATTTTAATGTAAGTTCTATGACCAGTTTCAAGTCACCACTGGTCCAAAAGTCAAGTTGCAAGGTTTCTGAAAATTTAACAGCTGGCCCTCATGAGCCAGAACTAGGTGATTTGAGCAGACCACAATTTGAGTGTAAACACTTATGAAATGGAATTGCTGAATTATAGAGTATGTTCATAATCAACTCCCAGCAGTTTATGAGAGTTCCCATTGTGTGTTAGACTGTTATCCTAGGGGATATTTGTAGTATCCCATTGTGGTTTTATTTTCCATTTCCCTGATTACCAATGAGTTTGACCATCTTTTTATTATTCTTGTGTCTCTTCAAGTCATTGCCCATTTTCTGCATAGTTGTCCATTTTTTCCTACTAATTTTAGGGTATAGGTACTTTTAGACATATCTATGTTTTATGTGCTGAAATTTCTTTACAGAGACTGTAGCTTGCCTTGTCACTCTCTTAAGGGAATCTTTTGATGAAAAATCTTAATAAGGCAAACTCATTCATCTTAACTCTTGATTGGTGTTTTTATTTGTCTGCTAGCTATGTCACTTATTTATGTCATGACGATATTCTCCTGTATTATCTTCTAGATACTCTATTATTTTGTCTTTCATATTTTGATTTATGATCTACTTAAAAGATAGTTTTGTGTATGACATGTAGTAGGAGCCAAATTTCATTTTTATTTTTATGTATATAAAATGTCCCAGCATGATTTATTGAATAATACTTTCCTTCCCCAGCTTTGGAGTAGCACTCTTTTTATAAATGAAGACTCCACATATGCTCAGGTCTTTTTCTGGGATCTCTATTTTATTCTACTTCTCTATTTGTCTATCTTCACAGGAATATCACACTGTCTTATTTAGAGTAACATTATAAAAAGTCTGAATAGAACAAGCTCACTCTGTTCTTCTCCAAGAATATTATGGTTTCTCCAAAAAAATAGATTTATTGAGGTATAATTCAATTACAATATACTGCTCCTATTTAAAGTGTCAATTTGATAAGATCAACATATGTAAACAGCTGTAAAAACATAACAAATCAAGATAATGAATATATTCATCACACAAGCAAGTTTCTTTGTGCCCATTTGTAATCTCTCTATCTCTTCCCTCCCTGTGTTCTCTCTCCGTCTGCAGGCAACCAGTCATCTGTATTCAATCAATATAAATTAATTTGCATTTTCTAGAATTTTATACAAATGGATTCATATACTGTGCACTATTTTTGCCTGGCTTTGTTAAATCAGCATAATTATTCTGAAATTCATCCCCATGTTGCTGTATGTATAAATGGTCATTTCTTTTTATTGTAAAATAATATTTCAATGTATATTCCACAATTTGCTATTCATTCATTTGTTGATGAGCATTTTTATTGTTTTGAGTATTTGCCTATTACAATCAAAGCTGCTATAAGCATTCCTAAGTTTCTGTATGGATGTATATTTAATTTCTTTTGGGTAAATACTAAATAGTGAAATAATTAGATAATAAAATGAGGATATACGTTCCTGATTATTTCCTTAGTATATGGATAAATATAAATGAATTTCTTCTGCATTAACATGAAATATTTCTTTAATATTTGTTAATTTTATAAATAGGAAACATGATTTTTCCATACATTTATCTTATTATTTGTGATAGTAATAAGGTTTTTAAATATGTTTTGGGACTTTCATAAAAAATTTGTTTTAAACCTTTTTTTCTATTAAAGTAAATTTATTGATTGATTGGATTGGGTAATGAACATAAAGGAAAATAAAAGATGACAATGAGAAAATATTAGTGTTTACAAATCCATAGGAAAAGTATTAATATAAATTTGCTGCTAAGGTTGTTTGTACCTCTGGTTGCATACCTAAAAAGAGTACAGTGGAAAGTTTTTAAGATTCTTATTTTCTGCAGTTTTTTTTTCTATAGCAGAAGGCCGAATTTCAAGAGGAGAAAGGCTGAAAGAAGGTGATCATGCAACAGAAAAATCCCATGACTGCGATGCCCACCCCTACTTTTCTTCTTTTGGTATGAGCACTCCCCTCCCATTTGGCACACCTGTCTCAAAATATCCATATTCATTTGTTTTTATTATTCTATTTCTTGGAATTTCAAGATTTTTTTTCCTTTATTGACTTTGCTAAAAAGTCCAGGTACTGCTAACGATTCTTTAGAGTTGTGTCATCTGTAAACAGTGACATGTGGTTAAAATATTACTTAACAATTGTCTAAGGGCACCTACTGAAACCCACTTGGAATGTGCTTCACTTAGAGTTGCTCCTTTGAGAAGCAGATTTCAAAAGCAGAGCATCTGACTGTAGGACTTTGATTTGTGGCTCATATTTTAAACCACTTACGGTCTTTTCTGTACACGGTCTTAATGATATTGTGTATTCTTATGCAACACCTATTTATGTGCACTTATGTACCAGGCAGTTTTATAGCCATTGATGTAGGACAGTGAAAAATAAGGGCAAAACCTTTACCGTAGGTTTTTACATCCTAGTACATATCTTTCTAGATAGATGGCATCTTGATGGACCTCATTTTCAACTATTCCAAAAGTAGACTTCATATAACTGAGTTATCTAAGGAACCCCACAGGTAATTTTGTATAGTTTAAGTGGCCTATATTTTTTTCACAAAAACCTAAATACCCCCTTTTCATGGAGCAATAACATATCAATAGTTTAAATTGTAATTTTATGTCATTACATTAAAGAAGGCTTAAGAACAGTTTTAGTGCTTCATTTGATTATTATTCATGCATATAGTTTTATTACATAGCCACAGTGAAGCCACAGTTACATACATGATGAAAAATGATGTGAAATTAAGCTGCTGTTACAATGATATCAGCCAATATTTATTGAGCACTTGCTGTGTACCCAGTGTTTTTCTAACTGTTAGAGGAAAGTGAAACACAGACATTTAGAGAACTTGCAAGAGATAAAAAGTGATTAAGCAGTTAAGTGGGAGGTGGGGAGGAACTACCATCAGTCCCTACATTTTAACCACTATGCTATGGTGATTTCACATATTGGTTTAAGAGTGTTCTAGAGTATGTTTTCAGGTCAATTTAAATTAAGCCAAAATCACAAACCATTTGTATCTAGCCAACATTAAAATAATTAATCAATGGAGTTCCAGGGTTATCAAGAAGAGGATGCAACTAAGTGAAAGATGTGAAAATAATGTGTGTGTGTATCTGTATATTTCACCAAAAATGTGTTTGTTTTGATCTTTTGTATATTGATCTTCATTTTTTCACATTTCTCTAAATGTCCCAATAAGCACAGTGCTGTATGAATGTTTTTACTTTGAGGTAGTATTCCTCATTAGAAAAGTACGTCCCAGGAGGGCTGCACAACACTAGATTTTTAGAGCTGCTTATAACTACCTGAGTCATTGAGGCCAAAACCACAAACGGGATATATGACCTTTATTCCTGAAGAACTGACTATATTAAGCCATAAAAGTGTAAAAAATACGAAATACTTCATGTAATTGTAACTCCCTCTGCAACTAATGACACCCAAATATGTGGACTAAAAGGGAAATGAAGCAGCATCCCAAGACTCCTGGAAATTCTCAAAAGCAAAATACAAAATTGTAACAAAATTAAAAACAAAACCTTTCAAAGACAGCTATTGAAATTGTAACACAGAGTTTACACAAAATATAATTGCTCTTTAGATGGGATTATGAACATTGTAATTGGTAAGAAGAACAAGCAATATTTAAATTTTCATAAGGATCTGAATAAGCCTTTTGCATCTCAGGCAGTGATGGCAAATTGACACCAGGGATATGATGGGAAACAACTGGAGCTGAGGCAGCAGGGCTGAGGAACTCTAAACAAAGATAAAGCATAAAATGGAATTACTCTGTGAGCCCTTAAGGCAAGATCAAAGCCCCAATTTAGCTCATTCTATCTAACAATATAGAATATAACAATATGAAAATGGGAATTGTGACTTGGAAACTGAGAACTGTAGAAGACAAAAAATAATAGAAGCTAATCTATTTGGGAAGATAAAAGAAAGTATATAGGTTTATTTTTGGATGTGAAAATAGAAATAGACTTTAAATGTATTTTTCCCTCTTCAAACAATACTCAGGAGTGAAAGGAGAGATAGTCTTTCCAATCCACTTATAAAAACCATAGCTTTTCTTTCTTACATATTCATTGTCATTCTAAATGTATTGAATGAGACACAAAGGAAAATATACTACTTCCCAGTTATGGTTTTCATTTGTGTAGTCACTCCCAAACCCCTGGTTCTACTTCCAAGTGGACAACAGACCTTTGAATATTTAATCTTTCCAGTTTAGCTTGATTTTTCCTTTCTTCACCCAAACTGCCTTACCTGAAGTATGACCCCGGTTGTTTGAAATCTTCCTTAAAGTGATGACATAGCATGTGCTAGATGTCATAGTAGCATGAACAAATGAGACCATGCTTACCCATAAGCAGTCAAGTGGAGAAAATGTCCCGAAAGTATCGTTTGCCTCAGATATAGAAGGAGTCATTCATTTAAGAGTTATTTGGCCCTATTTTTTTTCTATTAAATAACCAAGATCCCAGGGCTGGAGCAAAATTTTACTCTCATTATCTGCTAATAATTGATACTTCTGAGTTCATTAAAAAGCTTTAAAGAGGAGAAAATTTGAGTGGGTAAATCTCATGTGTACAGAGGTGTGTAAATTGTAAACAGAATAAATTTCAAAAGGAGATACTGGATGATTGGATAGTACCTCCTGGCTTGGGCCACTGAAAGAATATCCAGATGATAACCCTGAAAACTGATTTGCATATCACAACATGTAGTCTACACAACACATTCATATGCATTGTTTGATTTAGTCTTCATAAGCATTCCGCAGGATAGGTATAATCACACTTTTCTCAGATGAGGAAACAGGTTCAGAAAGGCTGTTTTGTCCAAGGCCACACAGCAGCAAAAAGTAAAGTCAGGACTCAAAGATAGGTGTTTCAAAGCTCAGTGATCTTCTCATTAACCCTACATTCTCCCTAGCCAGAAAACAGAAGAGATATTAAATATTTATCTTACTAATATATAACTCAGAGAAATTTCTGGATATCCAGGATGGCTGAAAGGTGACTTAGGTTGATTAGGAGGAAACACTGGAGCAGGAGCTATGTAGATGCATTAGCAGAGGCCACTGTGACTGAACACACTAGTCCTGCATCCAGGCTTGAGATGAGCTCTGGACACATGCAAGAAAGAGTTTGGTAACAAATATTATGGACCCCACAGATGGAGGATGTCACCAAGAGTGGTAGCTATGGTATTGGGGGATGTTTAACATGAGTCATTGAGCTATCGAAATGCATTCTTTGCTTAATGAGGAAATGTCTTCAATATGCTAATGTTCTTTGCATGTAATACAACTTTCCTCTGCTGTACTGTGGCTCAGGGGCTTACCAGTGCAGAAATGGTATGAGCTGCCTGGATGATCTAATGGAGGTGTTTTCTCCAATATCCATGTGGGATTTGTGCTAGTAGAGCTGGGACACTGCAGACCAAATGCTGCCACTCTGTGCCCTATACATTTCTTTTCTGAGCTACTTATAAATGTAAAACCCAAAATTGCAGAATTCTTTGCTAGCTGAGAAATTTTTATTTCTCTTATACCACGGTTATGAATATGACATCGTTTTCACCTAAATATTAAATTAAAAACTGAAATATTCTTTATCTCCCAGGTTTTCTTTCAAGTTCATATGTATTAATACTTCCTTTCATTTCTCCTTGGCTAGGTTTATAACAAATTCTTCAAGCAGTGAAATGACTTTCGTTTGATAAGGGTTCTCATATTTGCCCTTTCAAAGGCTTTACGTAAATTTTGAATTTTTCTAGAAAAAGTATTTCTAATGCTATCTTATTTTTCTCTTCTGCTTTCAGAAATTTCTTATTGGACAATTCAGTTGAATTATTAGCTAGGTTAATACATATGTGTGTGAAAGGTATTGGTATTTGAATATGTACCTATGATGATCTCTTTACTGTTGCACTTATATCAAAGGGTTTCAAAATCTCTATATATAATGCATAGTGTTTGGGACACAGCTTACAGAGTAAAATGTTCCTTGTATCATTTTTCCCCAGTTTTTAGGATTCTCTGTTCTATTATTTCATGACAGCAAAATCCCAAATATTATATTGGTTTATTAAGTGTTAGTAATAAAAGAACTATTGGTTTGTATAGCAAAAGATTAAATATGAGCATATAGAAATAAAACAAAAACTGGTTGAATGCCTACTTTGTGTGCAAATACTTTCCCTCACTTTATATAATTTAATTCTCATATCCATCTTGTGAGTTTTTTAAAAGTTTCCATTTACAATGTGAATTTACAATGAGCTCCAAGAAATGAGGTATTCTTTGATTTAAACAATTAATAAATGACAAATGTGGACTTGAACTCTATATGTATCCATCCCCAAGATCCCTATTATTACACCATTCTGATTTTCAAAATTCACATATATTCCCTATCTTCAATAGATGACTTGGCAACTTTGTATTGTGTTGCAGGGATGTGAGAGAGTAAAGAGAATACTTTAGAACATCAGAATAATTTTTAATTTCCCCTTGTGGGGAACTAGATGGGTATCTACACTGTTAGTACAGTTAAAAAGTATTTATTGATACCATGAGTTAATCAATAGATGATTTTTTTGATTAATGGTTGTGAAATGATTTTGATAAGAGAAACCTAATGAATATTTACTGAAAACTTACTATAATTACATACAATACACAACTAAGTACTTTCACAAATTTGTTATTCAGTTCTCAAATCATTCTACATGAAAGCAAACAGGTTTTTTGGATATAATTAGAATAAAAGCCCACATTTTTCTTAATACACCAGCTTGTATAAATATTTTCCAATGTTATATCCCAATAAGTAGAAAACTATCTGTATAATAATCAATTGAATAATAAAATGTCAATAAAATATAACAATCTTACTTGTAAGATTTAATGGTGCATACAGCATAGTATTTTGAGCCAAATCTGGGTTCAACTTACTGTTCCATCACTAAATTCAGAATATTTAATTTATTGGAACCCCAGTTTCTTCATTTGTATATACAGTAATAACAATCCCCACTACAAGAAGTAATGATTAAATAATGTGACATGTAAAATGTTAGCATAGATTCTGTAGAAGAGGCAAGTATGTATACTAATATAGACAGGAGATCAGCAAATTGATGTCAGTTTCCTCTGCTCAGTAGAAAACAAGTATTTGCTGAGAAAGAATATGTGGATTACTGAAGAATTACTGAATTACTAAAAACTAGCTAAAGTCCGAAGAAAAAAAAGTTTTTATTCTCCTCCTTTTATGAAAATAACCAATATTAGCATAAAACCAAAAATTTAAAAAAATATATCTTTAATAAACAAGTAGAGAAGCACTAAGGTAAGAATATTATCTGCCAAAGTTCATCTAAATCCAAGAAGGCTACCAAAAGCCTATAACATGTCTCCAGATCTCAAATAGAGTAATTCTTTCTCTAAAAATAATGGTTGCATCCTGAATCCTGAGCATGTGTACTGACCAGAAGAGTGACTTGGAAATTTGATTTCACATCATGCAGCATGGGGGGAGTAGAAGAGTAAGAAATGATGCCAAACAGGTCTCATTTATGTTCCCAGCCATGATGCCTAGCATGAGAAATAACTTACAGATGAGACAGGATGGAGAGGAAAAGCAGAAATCACCTTACATCCACTAGCAAAATTCACCTGAACCTAGATAAATTCAAGGGGACTTCAAAAAGTTCATGGAAAATGTAATCACAAGATAAAAATAAAAAATATGATCTTTATTTTTCAATATAAGCTTCATTAAGTTCAAGACACTTTTGTAAGTGATGACACCAGCCATTTAGTACATTCCTAAATAACTGAGGGGCCCTGGGAATTTAGCCATGTCAATGGGTCTTTTTAACACTATTAACTGCAGAAAAATTGGTGCCCTTTCAAGATATTTTTAAGATTAGGAAACAAAAGAAGTCAGAAGGAGCCAAATCAGGACTGAAATGCAGATGCCTAATGATTTCCTATTGAAACTCTTGCAAAATGGCCATTGTTTAATAAGAGGAATGAGTTAGAGCATTATCCTGTGGAAGAATAACTCTCTGGTGAAGCTTTCCTAGAAATTTTTCTGCTAAAGCTTTGGCTATCTTTTTCAAAACATTCTCATTATAAGCAGATGTTGTCATTCTTTAGCCCTCCAGGAAGTCAATAAGCAAAATGCCTTGAGCATACTAAAAAACCGTTGCTATAACCTTTGCTCTTGCCTAGTTCACCTGTGCTTTGACTGGGCCACTTCCACCACTTTGTAGCCATTGCTTTGATTGTGTTTTGTCTTCAGAATCATACCCTACTTCATCTCCTGTTTTAATTCTTTGAAAAAATGCTTCAAGGTATTGATCTCACTTGTTTAAAATTTCCATTGAAAGCTCCGCCGTTGTCTACAGCTGATCTAGGTATAAGAGTTTTGGCACCCACCAAATGGAAAGTTTACTCAACTTAAATTTTCACTCAGAATTAGGTAAGCTGAGGTAATTGAGATGTCTGTGATGCTGACTACATTTGTGTTGTTAATCATCATTGTCCTAATCAATTAGGTCCCAAACAGGATTAATTATTTCTTTACAAAGAAATGTGGATGGTCAGCAACTGTAGGCTTCACCTTCAACAACGTCTCTTTCTTTCTTAAAACAACGTATCCATATGTAGACTGCTGATTTCATAAGGGCATTTGTTGTTCCATACATTTTTCATACAGCACCAATGATTTCATCATTCTTCCACCCAAGTTTCACCATAAATTTGTTTGCTTTTGACTCAATTTTAGCAGAATTCGTGTTGTCCTGGTAGGAGATTTTTTCAAACTGATGTCTTATCCTTCTGATGCCTCAAACTAGATCCTCTTCAGACATATTATGACAAATAATATGGGTTAATTTTGGTGTAAAAAATTTTGAAATCCATGCACAGTTTCTTCATAGTATGCATTTTCTATGAACTGGTAGAAGCTTCCTTCTACCATGTTACCCTGAGAAACTCAGATGAGACATACACAATACATGTTGACCTGGCATATAGGGTATATGCTCTTTTTGGAGGAAAGACAGAGGTCTGTGTGCCTCCAGGGCAGGGTACTAAGCCTACCTAGTTAGAAAATGTTCTGATAGAACATGCCCAGTTAGAAGCTATTGACTCTCTTTGTCCATTACATGTGCAAGGGCAGGCAAGAAGCCTCCATTCACACGTGAATAATGCTAATGAAGGATTGCAGAAAGGATGTATGCAGAGTTGTAAAGCAAACAAGAGAAAAAGAACATAGCAGGCCAAAGGCAACTGAGGTGATAGGGATCAGACAAAAACTTGAAGATAGCAATAAAATCATTATAGAAAGGAACCAAAAACACATATAATATAGCAAGACGGAGACAGAAAAGGAAAAAGAATTTTAGTGATCTTGATCAGTAAACTTCAAAGGAGTTTGCTATAAAATGGAACCAAAAAAATGGAATTGTATCTAGAGGTAAAGAAAGAATAAAGAAGGAAAAAACTGATAATGTAAGAAATGGGAGAATAACAAAAGAATACAAATAGCACAAACTCTTTCAATTGACTAGTTAAATAAATAATGGCATACCACATAATAAGCACTATGCAGAAAATGTTTCAATATACTTTTCAGTGAAATAAAAAAGGAATAACAGGCTGGGCACAGTGGCTCACGCCTATAATCCTAGCATTCTGGAGGCTGAGGTGGGCAGATCACTCAATGTCAGGAGTTCAAAGCCAGCCTGAGCAAGAGCAAAAACCATCTCTACTAAAAATAGAAAGAAATTAATTGGCCAACTAAAAATATATATGGAAAAAATTAGCTGTGCATGGTGGTGTATGTATCCCTGTAGTCCCAGCTACTTGGGAGGCTGAGGCAGAAGGATTGCTTGAGCCCAGGAGTTTGAGGTTACTGTGAGCTAGGATGACACCACAGCATTCTAGCCTGGGCAACAGAGTGAGACTCTGTTAAAAAAAAAAAAGAAAAGGAATAGCACAATATATTTAATACACTCCTTTGGAATATCAAAAGCTAGAGAAGATATTGCTTTTCCTGAGAGGAAGTGAGTGGCTAGGGGACAGCGTATGGAGAGGGGCTCACTTTTCACTCCATGTACATTTTCACTCATATGAAAACATTTGTTTTACCATACAAATATCTTATTTACAAATTTTTAAAAATAAAAATAAAAAATATTTCAAGACTCAACTTTTCAAAAATATAGAAGAAAATAGTAAAGGCAAAGAGGGATAAAATAAGAACCACAGAGCCAAAGATAAAAAGCAAAGATGAATTAAAATCAAAATATATACTATGACTCTTTGATCACCTCCTTGACATTAAATCTCATCCATGATGGTGACTGTCAAAGTTATGCCTCTGGCCTTCCTCACTGAATATTCTTCAACTCTACTGTCTTATAGACAACTATCAGCTGGATGTTTTGTCTGCATCACTTAGGGATAGCTTCAACTTAACATGCCAAAACGTGCCATTTCCCAGTCTTTTTCATCCCTATCAAATATACCATTTGCCCAAGCCAAGTATTTGCTCATTTGCCAATGTCAGGGTTCTAAGATTTATACTTAGAGCAACCTACTCATTTCCTCACCTCACCAAACCCCCTGCTGACTCTTCCCCTAAAACATACACCCATTCTGTCCAATCCTATCTTGATAACTGCCATTGTGGGTGTCTGCCATCCAGACACCCACAATCTCTTCTTAAGTAGCCTCCCTATCTCTGCTCTCTCTTCTCCACCATTCATAGTGCCAGCACCACTACCCTGCTACCATAACCTCCTATCTGCCTTTGTCCATCATCTAAAATCACATTGCGGCCAGAATAATATTTTTAGAATAAAAAAAAGATCACATAATTTTGCTCTTTAAAATACTCCAATGACTTCACATCATACTTAAAAATAAAATCCAGCCTCCCCACCCTCACCAAGAAGGCTCCACAGATATTGACTATTTCTCTCAGTTCATGTGCTTCAGCTGTTTCATGGTCCCAGAATACTCTGTCAAGTCTTTTGAGTCTTTCCAGTAACCACTTGAAATGACCTTCCCTGACCTTCCATCTAATAAAACACCATCACTTCCATCACTGCCACATTTTCCTGTTTTATTTCTCCTACTGACATTATATACCTGACATTTTCTTCTGCTGTTTCATTATCTACCTATTCCCAAGTGTAGGAACCAACCCTACTTAGAAAGAGTAGGCTTAATATTTATTGAGTAAATTAATGAATTCCATTTGTATTTTTAAAATGTTAATGTGTCCAAATATGGTTCTTGACTAGGTCCCAGATTGGCTTAAGAGAGAAACGAAAGATTTGTGATTGGCCCCAGGAAATTGGTCTGGCAAGGAGGTGAACTTGCACTTTTAATTAACATATTTTGGAATTACTTTAAGGTTTGCAATGAAAATTGCATTATTTTCCTTATTTTCTTATTATCAAACATATAAAGTGTTTTGTAAATGATGAGTTCTATACTAGAAAAAATTCAGAAATTACTAGATAGGAAATACAAAAATAGGAGCTGGTTTGGTTAGAGACAGATATGCAGAGAGCAATAAAATATTTAGTAATAACCATACCTTTTAGTTATTCTGGGTCCATTTCTCTTCCCTTTATGCTACAAGTTTTAGATAAAATTCCATTACTCTGCCACATTAGCCATCTGTTTAAAATCAAATGTACATAATGGTTGAGTTTTAATAGTCAATAGTTTTCTCAAAGATATGACTGAACTAAGTTACATCAAATAACTGCTAATATGTACACACTGGATACAAATATTTTTCAGAAGGTAAGATTTTGGATTTCATAAGAGACAATGGAAGCTCCCATGAAATTGTAGGGGATGACATAGGAGTGTTGTAAGTGCCTTTATATGTCAACTGGGTAATACCAAAAATTGTATAGGAAATTGTTACATTTTAATGTGTTTTATTGATATCCAAGTCTTCAAAATATGGTGTTACAATGCCAATGCAGGTCCACAGTCAAGAGAATGGCAGAAAGGAGATATTGAATATTGTGTGAGCGATTAGATGATTTTAGCAATTGTTACATTTATTTTTATGTTGACCAACATGGGTAACTTGTGATTGAGAGATATAAAACCTGAGTCCCTTTCAGAGAGAGAATCTATGTAGGCTCTGAGAACTATCATAAACAGAATAAAATATCTGAAAAGTCATCATAGGGAGGAGCGATGAGCTTTTTTCTGGCTGACCACAAATGATAAATTAGGGTTACTGATAGCTCAAATCAAGCCTTCACAAAAATTTCAAAAAGGCATTTCTTCATTTATTTTACTTCCATTGGCAGAAAAGTTGTCACAATAAACGTACAAATAGTTGATGTTTATAATCAGAGCAATTCCCTATTAATTAGTGCCTTTGTGCACAACCAAGACATACACACCCCATGTATTTTCAAGTTAGATCCATTCGTCAGAAGTTATCAGGAGACATTCCAGCTCCAAATTAGGAAGACATTTTAACATAGTTTTCAGAATAAACTATTCCAGTAAATTCTAAGTTCCTCATCACTGGAGGTATTGAAGCCTTGTGTTATATTATGTGGAAGTTGTGGATAAGATTTAGATGTTGGGTGTCAGTTAGCCTAGACAATCTTGAAGCTTTTTACCAATCCTAGAGCTTAATATTCTATTTTTAAATGATTTAGTGATACTTTAAAATATCTATAAAAGGATAAATTATATATAAAGGATATATAAAACATTTGCTCTTATATATCCAGGAAAGTATGTGTCATAGCTATAAGGCATAAAATAAATCTAATTCAATTTATTTCTTTAATTGAGCAATGATTCCTTAATGTCTTATGTTTATAGATTACTGTCTTGGACTGTTTAGACTGTTTTAACAAGATACCATAAACGTGATGGCTTATAAACATCAGAAATTTATTTCTCACCTTTCTGGAGGCTGGAAATTTTGAAATTAAGGTTCTGACAGATTTGCTGTCTAGTGAGGGCTTACTTTCTTATTCACAGGCTGAGTTTTCTGGGTATGTCCTCAAGTGGTAAAAAGGATCTCTCTGAGGCTTCTCTTAAAATGGCACTAATTCCACTCATGAGGGCTCCACTCTGATGACCTAATCACCTCCCAGAGGCCTCATCTCCAAATACCCTCACATCGGAGATTAGATATGGGAGGACACAAACATTCAGACCATAGCAATTACATATGTTACCTTCATATGCATAGGCTCATCGATTTCTGAAAACAAGGAAATAAAAAAGGCAGGTATTAGTTAATTTTATATGGGGAGAGAAAACAGAGGTTTAACACAAGATCTCACAGTTAAAAAGCTGAAGAATTAAGAGTTAAACTCAGATCTCTTGATTTCCTACCCTTCCTCCTTTTATCTTATCCTTCCTCTTGAAACTTTTAAACTAATATAATTATGATATTGAATAATATTAAATTATATAAAAATTACATATCCAGTGTATTAAACATAAAATCAAGTTAAATTAATAATACAATAAGCCATGTAATCCTTATTACCTGATGAAAGAAAAGCTTGACAGGACATCAAGTGAGATAAACATATTTACTACTATTATTTATTTGTTCACTAATGTGTTGACTCTATTCCTCACTGAAATATGAGATTGATTAGGGAAGTGATTCCGCCTTTCTTATTAGCTAGTTTCCCACTATCCAAAAGACACGTACCACCTAGTCTGTCAAATATTTGTTCCTTGAATAAATAATAAATGAATAAGTGGTTTAAATCATTAATTATGTGGTTTTTATATAATAAACCTTAGATAATATACAAGACAGGGAATTCAACAACAGTTTTGTACATAAACCCACATTAAATATATAATCAAAAACATGGGTTTATGAAATGCCACAAATAGGACAGCCTAAATATCAAGATTAAATTTGGGTAGACCAGGAAATCAGGTGATTATCTGCATAATTTATTTTTAATAGGCTGTTTGGACAGTGTAGTTTTGTGTATTCAAAATTGAATTTTAGCTCCAGATTTTTGGTTCATTATTATGTCCATTGGGAATTATGTATTTCTTTGTGTACCTTATATTAGTTTCCTGTTATTTTGACTAACAGAAGATAAGGCTTGTCAATCTGATTGACTTCAAAACAGAAAAGGATTGTTATCAGTTGGAAGCATTAAGTAATGCACAGATGGAAAGGAAATTATATGCAAATAGATCGAGGATATGAATTCTGACCTTACTGATTGTCAGGTGGTAGGACACAGTGGGCAAAATCAAGACGTGGCTTTTATAGAACATGTTGTAAATGAATTCTGACCTTAATGTCATGGTAAAGATTGACTGAGGGCTTTGGCAGGTTCTTCTTCACATAGCATAAAGCTTTCTTTCCCTGAATGCTTTGAGAACTTTGTTCATTTTATTTGTTTCATAAAATATCTGGAAGGAGTTCCCTTGCCTTATAATTGACATGGTGACTTTAAATATACTGATGCTAAAATAAAGGTTGTATTTGGTACTATCATTATTCTTGATATAACTTCTTTTCAAGAAAATGTAGCAAGCTTTCAGCACAGTTGCAATCACTCCTTTGAAATAATATATTATCTCCCTTTTATTCTGCATCTGTCTCTGTGACGCATATGTATTACTTAAATTTCTTTCTTATAATTGATGCCATTAAGTAAAGAGGATGCTCTTTGAGAAGACAACTGACATTTAAAATGGTAGAGATAAAACTAACATAAATTTTACAAGTCTGATGGGAGAAGGAAGGCATGGCAAAAGGAGGTAGAACATCAATCACAATAGAATGCTAACTTTTTAAAAGGTAAAACAGAAAGAAACTAGGCATACATTATTTAGAAATAACTAGGTGTCATACAGAAACACAGCATTCTTTATATTGTATTTGGGACACACAATCATGGATATTCTGGACACTCTCTGGTGCCACAAAACAACAAGTTTAATTAATTAGGGAAAGGGGCTCAGCCTAGATAATATAAGTATAGCTTAAGAAAATTCTATCAGTATTATAGATAGTAAGATAATATCGTCAAAAGGGTGGTGTTGGGGGCAGTACGTAGGGTACAGTAATGAAGAAAAAAGCACAGGTGAAGGATGATGAAAGAGCCAAAGAAATTCTACAACCTCTAAGAGAGGAAAGTAGTTTGGTTGCAGTATCTTGTCACTGTCTTGACATTGCTGACATGGTTGGTTTCGCTGACATGCATGAGAAGCCCCTTCTTTCTCTATGAGACTCTATGATGTCTCAACCTTAGCATAGGGGAGCTATTCTTTCAGCAGAACATTTTCTTTGTGTCCCTCCCAAGTCATTTTCTCCTTCTCTTGGCTTTCTATTCTTATCTTTAATCTTCTTTCATACTGAAGGGCATGACTGGATTTCTACCTGACAACTTTTGGCATAAATGAACCAGGAGACATTAAGAACAAGAGACTGATGATCTCTGGGACTACCCCTGGCACACAAGTGGTTAACTATTAGTATATAGACTATAATGTCACTTAAAATGTGTTGCTGCCAAGGCAATCAATGTTATAGGACAAAATATGGAAATACAGAGAAGAAAAAATTATGGAGCCTCAAAAGCTTCAGGAGAATCTTATCCTTTATAATAGTCATAGCAAACACTATATTTTTTAGTACAATATTTTAAAGGACCCAGATACTGCTTCAAATGCTTTATACATATTAACTTACTCATCCCTCTCATGGTATTAAATAGATGAGAGTATGTGTCCATTTTAAAGATGAGGAAAGTCTACACTGTTGTCTTATCCTACAGACTATTAAACCCAGAGGGCAGAAGCTTTTGTTTCTTTGAAAAGAAACAAAGTCAGAGTTGTTTGCAGTGAAAACCCTAGATTTTAAGTTAGAGTTTTTATGTACAAGAATATAAAAATTTCCACAACAGAAATGAACACTTCAAAGTCTAAATAGGTCCATTTTATTTCTTATTAGTGAGTTACCTACTCATATTTAGAATAGTATTTTTTAGCTCAACTTATATTTTTTTTCTCATTTTGACATTTAACCTGAGAATACTTCTACATCTTATTTCTATATCTTAGATATTTTCTACCAAAAACACTTTTTTTCCTTCCCTAGTATTTTTGTACTATATCCAGATTGTCTTATATATTTTATACCAAAAACACTTTTTTTTCTTCCCCAGTATTTTTGTACTGTATCCAGATTGTGTTCAATAGAAGTCACAATGATGACTTTGGCTGTCCTTCGTGGGAGTCTAGTGACATTAAGATGATGTTTTGTATCACATAGGTTTGAAACATTTCTGCTCTTCAAGTTTACATGTTCCTATTACAGGCAAACATTTTTAGGAAATATTTCATCAGAAGCTTTGAAGGTTGTGTGTGATGGAGATATAATTAAAAGATAATGTCAGTAGAATAGTGCATTGTCCCACAGTAATGTTCAGCTCTCCTGCTGGAACATAAAGGGAGGGACAGAGCAGAAGCACTGATTTTCCAAGCAGGAGACATTTGTTCAGTGACAATGTCTTATTACAATTAATTTACTTTTAGTATACAAATGACGAATGCAAGAGTAATTGCAGCCCCTGTGGATTAGGAAACATTGTTCTCCTGGTTCCTTTCTTCAAGACCAGTACAAATCGCAGTTGGCAGCTGCTTGCTGCGGTGCTCAATGTTTCCTTCTGTCTAAAATTTATGTCTCTCACTCTTTTTCTTGTTATATTTTTGAAATTTTTTCCCCTATTCTCCTCCTTGCACCCTCTTTCTCAGTTTCCCTAACCCCTTCTGTCTTATTCTTCTATTGATGTTTAATTTACTTATGTAAGAGATTAAGAAATGATTTCCAAACCTGAGTTTATATTAGAATTACTAGAATGCCTTATTAAAAACAATTACCTCCGGGCCCCATCCCAGGTGTATCTGATTCAGAGAGGCTTCACTGAGCCCTGAAATCAACATTTAGAGTTGTAAAATCTGTATTTTTGAAAGCTTCCCATATGATAATTATTTGCAATCAAATTTGGAGACTCCTCATTGATATACTTTGAACTACCCCAGTTAGCTTTCAATTGGTTATTTCAAGGCAAGAAAACCCAGAAATTGCAAAGTCAGTGCATCATCTACCTCAGAACAAATGTTACCACACAGAGCCCCGGAATCTATGTGTTCTCTGAACCCCCAAATAGCATGTGGGCTCAGACACAGATTCTGTGTTGTGAGTGTTTCTGGTTCCCTACTGTTTTGATGAATGCAAGATGAATCAGCCGTTGGGCCTCCTGCCCAGAGAGGCAGATTTCAGAAAAGTGGACTGTGGCTACAGAGCCTCTACTTCAAGCCGACATTTGAAAAGACCCTTTCTAGATGAAGAAGCAATCAGCAACTTTCTCTGAGATTTATACCTCCTAAGCCTTAGCCTTACAGTGAAAAAAGACAGTACGCCTCCTGTCTCTCCCATGCATTTTCTGAAGTGTGTGGCAACCATCTGATAAGCAGAGAAGGCCTCCATTTGCTTTTTGCAGGCTGGTAGACAGGTTTCTTCAGTGGGTACACATGGAGCTCGAACATAAAACGGTCACCCAGGCACCACAGACACTGCACGCAGCACCTGTAATCCTGCGTTATTATTATTATTATTTTCAATAGAAGTCTTTAACTGCAACAGTTAAATATCACAAATAGGTCTTAGGAATCATGCAACATCTTGTTTCGGTAGCTGGCCAATTCTCAGATCTTGTTCATCAGCCTGCTGAACTATTTCTTTTGCAGAGACATAGATAATGTCCAAACATCTTCTGATAACTTTATTTTTTTTTTTTTTTGAGACAGAGTCTCGCTTTCTTGCCTAGGCTAGAGTGAGTGCCGTGGCGTCAGCCTAGCTCACAGCAACCTCAAACTCCTGGGCTCAAGCGATCCTCCTGCCTCAGCCTCCCGAGTAGCTGGGACTACAGGCATGCGCCACCGTGCCCGGCTGATTTTTATATTATATATATTAGTTGGCCAATTAATTTCTTTCTATTTTTATGGTAGAGACGGGTCTCGCTCAGGCTGGTTTTGAACTCCTGACCTTGAGCAATCCGCCCGCCTCGGCCTCCCAGAGTGCTAGGATTACAGGCGTGAGCCACCGCGCCCAGCCTGATAACTTTATTTTTAACCCTTGTGGCTCAATGAATCAAAGCAGCTGAATTTGAAACAAGTTCGATGTCATTTTTTTCAAGGATGAACTCATCTTTCTGAACTTGAGATATTGAACAAGCGACACCTAGCCTCATCCAAAACCTGCAGATGTATTTTTCTCCCAAGAAATTTCATATTTTGACAAGATCTATTATCTTGAATAACAACCTTGATAAGTAAGTGAGCATACCCAGACCTCATCTTATAATGGAAGCCCAGTGTGACATCCTTGATCCTATTCTGTGCATGACTACAAACAGTGCTAGCAGTAGCCAGCTATTTCCCCACCATTTGTCAATCCCAAGCCTCTTCTTTTTTGTTTGTTTGGGTTTTTTTTGTTGTTGTTGTTTTGTTTTGTTTCGTTTATTTCGGCATATTATGGGGGTACAGATTTTAAGGTTTCAATAAATGCCCTCTCCCCCCTCCCCCCACAAGTCTGATTTTCCAGCATGACTATCCCCCAGATGGTGCACATCTCACTCATTATGTATGTATACCCTCCTCCCTCACCCCTCCCTTTTTCTTTCCAAGGAGACTGAGTTCTACATTGATGTGGTTGATGTCTTCTCTGCACGGTTGCTCTGGAGCCCTTCCTAATAACTGGGCATCCCTTCAGAGTGATGTTGACATTTTCTGGGATGTTGACAGTTTGGTTACTGAGAATTGTTTTCATTCTCAAAGTAGATATGGCAAAGAGCTGTAATCATGAATCATTTTATGACCGAGAGCATTGTACCCACTACACCACTAACCTTTACAATCTTATCGGAAAATTATATCATTATGATTCTTCATGAAAATCTATAACTTATAGAAAAATATGAGGATGATTTGGAAAGTATCCTAACTATACAGTTTTCAGTACAGGGACAATAAAATTTTTATATGATTTTTCTAGACAAAGGAAATACAAATGCAAATTTTATGGGTATAATACAAGTTTTCTAGCATACCCTTAAAATCCATGAGCTAAGTCAGCAGCATTGCTTCTATATACTGATGGTCAGGATGGTAAATTACCTCACATTCACAAATTAGCTATGATAACTATCACAACAAATAAATATATATTGAGAGGTCTGGTGTCTTGCCAGGTATTGAATTTATATCTTATTTTTAAAAATACAAATACTTCAATGTTTCTTCTGCTTATACAAATAACAGAGTTATTTTCACTGTTTTTTAAAATAGGAAATATAGAAAAAAAGAAGAAAAAATGAATCTATCAAAATTTTTACCAAGACAAACCCACATCTTCCCCAATTACATTTCAGAAAATATGCTGCCATATTTTTTGTGTTACAATTATATCCACATGGTTTGTTGCAGGTTTGTTGTTCTTCTTCCTTAGACTATTAAATTAAAAAAATAAAAATGATATGAAGCTGACAAATTATTAGGTTTTCATTTCTGTATGTATCCTCCATTTTTATGTATGTTTACACACACAGACATACACACAAAGGGATTAAACTATTTCATAAATTTTCTTCATGTAAAAGTAAAATGAAAAACAGTATGGAAATTTTGTCAGTAAATGTGGGTATGCATAATCATTCATATTAAATACAGAGCAATTCTTCATATGGTTGACCTACAATTTATTTAACATAGCTCCTATTATTGAACACTTAAAATACTTATTTGTTGCTGTTATAAACATTGCACCAATAACTTTATTATGTATATGCCTTTGCATACCTCTGGGTTTATTTCCTCAAGATAAATTTTTACAAGGAAAACTGCTGGCCCAAATTTTAATTTCAGAAACATTCTTGTCCTACAGACATCATGTCTAATCTTTTGAAGTGCACTATTTATCCGCATGTTACACATGAAAAAAACGAGAATTTGGCTGCTCAATCAAGATCACACAGCTATTAAAAGGGTGGAAGTCTGGATTCAAATAAGGATTTGTTAAGATGGTTGCTGATAACAACTAACAAGTACATAAAAATTATATTAAACACAAAGTGACTCTTCTTATATTAATAGCTTTATTGAGGTATAATAGATATTCACAGAACTGCACATATTTAATATTTAATTTGATGAATTTGTACATAAGTATTCATGATAACATCACAATCATAATCACATCATCACATCACATCACAATCAAGATAATAGACATATCCAACACTTCCCCAAATTTCCCTGTGTTCCTTTGCTTTTGTTTTTGGAGTGTGTGTGTGTGTGTGTGTGTGTGTGTGTGTGTGTGTGTGTGGAAGAGAGATAAGAACACTTAACATGAGATCTCTCCTCTTAACAAATGTTGAAGTGCACAATACCATGACTCTTGCTACTGTCAAGAAGTTAACTCCAAATCCTCTAGCTCCTTGAGGGAATTACTTCCAAATAATGAATCCCAAGAATCCATGCTACATTTGCCAGGAAGCTCAGAACCCTAACAATATTTCTGAGGCTTATCAAGCTCCCTGACTTCTCCTGATTAGGTCTTGTTCCTGATAGCTGATGACTACTGCAGAGTTCCTTGTTTCAACGTTGGTGGTTGTTACTCTTACAGCACCACTTCTAAACAGAACTGGACCTTCATTCTCATCCCTCAAAACCCATAAATATAAGATCATTGCGTGTGACACAGTTCACCAAAAATAGGACACTAGGATGGAATAGTAAGAGCAAATTATTTATGACTGAATATTATCGAGCTCCTGTTCCCACTCTTGGGAATTTCTTGCTGTCCATCTTAACCTGTAAACCCCATCGAGGGATATGGTCATATTCTCCCTAGTGATTCTCTCTTCTGGCTGAGAATGGAAATCACTGGAGATGCTTTTTAAAAATGTCATGCAGGCTCCACTTAGACTAAATAAATTAGAATCTTTGGGAAATGAAACCAAGAAATGAATTTTTTAAGTTCCCCTTGTTATACACCCAATGTATATCTAGGTTGAAAATTGCTGTTTTAGACCCTTCATCCAATCTTCCTCATTCTAGTTCCTAAATCCTCCAATCCTTTGGTTTAATAGCCCAAACCTGAAAATTATTTCCTGCTTTTGCAGAGCAAGGTCCTTCTTTCTCCTTCTTTCTTTCCTTCCTTCCTTTCTTTCTTTCTTTCTCTTTCTTTCTTTCTTTCTTTCTTTCTTTCTTTCTTTCTTTCTTTCTTTCTTTCTTTCTTTCTTTCTTTCTTTCTTTCTTTCTTTCTTTCTTTCTTTCTTTCTTTCTTTCTTTCTTTCTTTCTTTCTTTCTTTCTTTCTTTCTTTCTTTCTTTCCTTCCTTCTTTCTTTCTTTCTTTCTTTCTCTCTTTCTTTCTTTCTATCTTTAAATCACGATTTTCCTTCTTTTTTGTCTCTACACAGTTTCCTAAGGCACAACATTTCCATATTCAAAAAGGTGTTTTCCTAAATAAAAATGAAGTTCTTTCCTAAAGGAAAATCTACCATTCATGAAGACAACTGCCATTGCCAAACAATGAATTTTCCATTCATCTTTATAATAGTCCTTAACATACTTAGTAATTAATAGATGTTTCTACCTTCAAGCATATCCAATAATGTTCATGGCATCAATAGAGGGGAAAGACCTGTTAAAGTTGAAAACGTTCAAATAATCGGTCAGAGAAAACCTCTACCAATGGTCATCAGGTTGTGGTCCCTGAATTAATCATAGGACTCAGAGGGAAACAGGTAAGAACAAGGATGTGTTCATTGAATCAATGCCTGCCTTTCTTCATGGCATGTGTTATGCCACCCATCTAAACTGTGAATGCTAACCACTCTACATCTATCTCTGGCACGTTCCCACTGGATACTCCCCTAAATCGAGACACATTTTTCAAGGTCATTCATTTGCCACCTAAACTGTTCATCTTCGAGGAACAAAGTACAAAGTTCAAATTATACCACTTTTATTTTTTTTATTTTTTAAAAATTATAAGTACTTCTCTCTTATACTTTTTTTCTTTTTTTTCTTTTTACCCATTGACCAGACAACTATATGCCACTTTTAAATAAAGAAAAGTTCGTAATTAACATGTTTTCGTTACAAACTACATCTGCCTAGAGGTCATAGCAATGTCTTTGACTCACTCTAAGCCTAACTTATAATACGTTTCTACGATGTAAGGATGCTATCCTTGGAAACAAGTTTGATCAGGCACTTTATAAAATAACGGGCCCTTCATAGTACAGTCATGCCCTGGAACTTAGGCACAAGCAGCCATCCATGAAAGATAGATCCAATAGATTGTTTCCATTATTTTCGTGGTGACATCTGACTGCCTTGCCTGTAAGACAACAAAGCCCAATGAAGAAATCAAGAGGAAGTTCAAAACTGGTTTCTTTCAAGTGGTTTACACATGTGAGTGATCAAGGGCCTCAACTAGGAAGAATTTGCATCATCATGAAATAAAATCCACATGTTTTAAGGAGTGGTCTGCTTCAGAGTGGGCTCTAAATAAATTTTAGTGGAAATACACCCTGGCCTTTCTTCTCTCTATATTTTTTCTTTCACCTTTTTACCTGCCACCCCCACATTTTAAAGGTACCTTCTTCAGAGTTTCTGGACATTTTTGGCTAGAAAGTCACAGCATCTTGAAATTTCAACCAGCATATTGGGCATCTCACTGTCACAGCTGTCAACAGAAGCGAAGCCTTTGTGTCGCCCACATAGAATACACGTTTATTTTGTATAAGATTTCTAAGCCTGTCTGTTTTTTCCAGCCTTTTCACATATTGTTTTCTGTTTTACAGAAGTGCATTCCATTTTCCACAGTCATATTTCAAAAATACAATACAGTCTCTATTGTGTTTTAATTGTTTGTGAGTGGTTCTGTTACAGGGTTGTTGTTCTTCTGTCTTAAATAACCTGTTAAATTTTTAAAAAGAAAAAGGATAGAAGACTAAGAGAAATGATTAGTTGAAAATTTGGGTTATAAGATAATGTAATAAGGGACACTAAAAATTCATATTAGCAAGAAGTCCTTCCTAATAACTTGTTGATAATTACTGAGTTTATTAGATGCTTGTATTTTATATATTCATACATAATGCAGTTTTGGCATGCCAGAAAACAAAAGTGTTTCTCACACATTGGAGAAGTAAAATGTACTTGCTTATATCTTGCTTTCAATCAAGGAGAAAGTGGGTTTTTTAAATTGCTTCTCCTTTATATTCAAAAGTTTAATTATTTTTATGATATGCTGAAAGACATTTGTATAGGAAAGATAATTTTTTTTCTGAACAATTTTCTCCTCTTTCTACTTTCGAAATCTGGTGTTCACATTTCAGAAAATAAGATTTCTGTTATTTTGCAGAAATAACAAAAACAGACTAGAAAGAATGTAAAAAATACACTATTTGCAACAAAAGTCATTTCAGGCTATCAGCTAATCTTGCTGAGATTATTCTCATTATCCCTTTCTCTTCCTTAGGTTCCCATGATAAAGATGGTGAGGATGGCATTCTCAAATAAATACTACCTTCAAATGAAGGCATACACATAGGGTTTTTTTTTCTAGGGAATACTTCTCCTTACTACATCCCAAATTAACTGACAGGTTCTTTTTCTAAGGCAATGAAGGTGAAATTCTCAGAAGGCTAAGAGATAGACACAAGTCAAAAAAAAATTTCAGTAAAATGCCTTTATTTCTACTCAGTATAAAATTAAGTAATTAACAGAAACTATTCTTCAGGTTTATCAGCTGTTTGTGAACTCATTCTCTCTTTTAATATCTCTCTCTACCTCTTTTTCAAACTTTCAATTGAATAACCAAAACTGGAGATACCTCCTGTTTTTAAAAGACACATACAGAAGAATATCTACAATTAAGGTTCGTGGGCAGAGGTGGTCACAGAAGATCTCTTCTTTGAGATCTACATTCACCTTTAATATATAAGACAACTGACATTGATGACATAGAATTTTACCTGTTCTATTGTCATTTGGTTGTATGAATACTTAGTAGCTACTATAGAGATACAATGTAAAGATTCTCCTGTATGCATTTTATTGTCTGATAATAAAGCACATTAGTTTTCTCCTGGAATCAGAATGCCCTATACCTTGTACCACCTGCTCTCAGGCAGTCTTATCAAGCCCCTACATTTCTAGATGAATGAGGCATTGTCATAGGACAGACAGCCTGGTGTCCACCAGAACTGCAGCTGCAGGATTGTCCAAGCATCTCCTAATCTTTGGTGTGCCCCTGCTAGAACTCCAGCCAATTTCTTAAGGCAGTGGGAAGAAGAGAATCTAAATGAGTACCCTTCTTGAACAATGAAGGAAACCAAAGAGTAAATAGACACTTGTGCTGGATAACTTTAAAAGTACAATTTTACATATGCTAAAGTAAAACACAAACAATAAATAGGAACTGTAAACTCAAAAAAATGTAGTCTATTTAAATTTTTCCTTTCTAAAAAAATACTTTAAATAATCAATTATATTCATCAAGTGCTTAAAATTCCTTCCAGAAAAATTTAGACTAACTAAAAACAATAAAATAAAACCATGTTCCTTCCTTTTGCTTGCCTATATTAGGGACAGCTCCATTTTTTATTAATAGAAAATTTTATGAAAAATAATTCTATTAAAATAACATCGAGAATATAGGATGCATAGATTTTCTTTCTCCACTACCTTTCTCTCTTTCTCTTTCCTTTATCTTTCTTTTCCATTACTCCTATGCATACTCTCCTGACAAGCACATGCTCCTAAGTTCCTTGCAGAGAATTTAGCAGGCACACAATAAGGAATGGCAGGTTTAACTATAATGACTCAAAGAAGGTCGACACAGATTGGAAAAGTTCACATTTCTGACCAGAGAAGTATCTAAACTCAAGGAGTTATTCCCAATGTTCTCTTCTAGACGCAACTAAGATTTATAGTTAATACCATATTTTAATAAAAATTTCATCAGTTGTGGCGAGATGTTTTTATGACTTTGGTAGTGGTATTACTTTGCCTGTACCTGATAAATTTTCCTGTTTCCATGTGTGAAATCAAGTTGGAGTAAACCCTAAATGCATTTTATTTTATTTATTTTATTTTAGCATATTATGGTGGTACAAATGTTTAGGTTACATATATTGCCTTTGCCCTGCCTGAGTCAGAGCTTCAAGCATGTCTATGTCCCAGATAGTGTGCACAACACCCATTAGGTGTGAATATACCCATCCACTCCTACTCACTCCCACTGGCCCAACACCCGATGAATGTTACTACTATATGTGTATTTCAGTGTTGGTCAGTTAATACCAATTTGATGGTGAGTACATATGGTACTTATTTTTCCATTCTTGTGATACTTCACTTAGTAGAATGGGTTCCAGCTCACTCCAGGATAATACAAGAGGTGCTAGATCACCACTGTTTTTTGTGTTTGAGTAGAATTCCATGATATACATATAGCATATTTTATTGATCCTCTCAAATATGATGGGCACTTTGGTTGTTTCCACATTTTTGCAATTGTGAATTTCCTGCTATAAACATTGAAGTGTAGATGTCTTTTATATAGAATGTCTTTTTGTTCCTTTGGGTAGTTGCCCAGTAATGAGATTGCTGGGTCAAATGGAAGTTCTACTTGTAGCTCTTTGAAGTATCTCCATATTACTTTCCACAGAGGTTGTACTAGTTTGCAGTCCCACCAGCAGTGTATGAGTGTTCCTATCTCTCTGCATGCATGCCAACATTTATTGTTTTGAAACTTTTTGAATAAAAGCCATTCTCACCAGAGTTAAATGATATCTCATTGTGGTTTTGATTTGCATTTCCCTAACGATTAGTGATATTGAGCAATTTTTCATATGTTTGTTGGCCATTATTCCATCTTCTTTTGAAAAGTTTCTGTTCACATTCTTTGTCCACTTTTTAATGGGGTTGAGTTTTTCTTGCTGATTTTCCTGAGTTCTATGTAGATTCTAGTTATCAGCCCTTTATCGGATACATAGTATGTAAATATTTTCTCTCACTCTATAGGTTGTATGCTTGCTCTCATGATAGTTTCCTTGGCTGTGCAGAGGCTTTTTAATTTGATCAGGTTTCATTTATTTTTGTTGTTGCTGTGATTGCCTTTGGGGTCTTCTTCATAAATTCTTTCCTCAGGCCAATGTCTACAAGAGTTTTTCCAACATTTTCTTCTAGCATTCTCACAGTTTCATGCCTTAGGTTTAAGTCTGTTATCCATCGTGAGTTGATTTTTATGAGAGGTGAAAGGTGCAAATCCTGTTTCAGTCTTCTACATGTGCTATCCAGTTTTCCCAGCATCATTTATTAAATAAGGATTCTTTTCCTCAGTGTATGTTTTTATCTGCTTTGTCAAAGATTAGATGGCTAAATGAGGATAGTTTTATAACTGGGTTCCCAGTTCTGTTCCATTGGTCTATGTCTCTGTTCTTGTGTCTGTTCCATGCTGTTTTAGTTACTAAAGCCTATAGTATAGCTTAAAGTTTGGTAAATTGATGCCTCCCAATTTGTTCTTTTTGCTTAAGGTTGCTTTTGCTATATGGGTCTTCTCTGATTCTATACAAAGTGTAGAATGAAAATTCTTCCTAAAAAGAAAAGTCCGCCAAGATGGTTTCACACCCAAATTTTACCAGACCTACAAAGAATAACTGGGGCCTATCCTGCAGAAATTATTCCACATCAAGAAGGAAGGAATCCTCCCCAGCAGAAGCCAACATTACCCTGATACCAAAACCAAGAAAGGAAGCAACAAAAAAGGAAAACTAGAGACAAATGTCCCTTATGAATATAAATGCAAAAATTCTCAACAAAATCCTAACAAACTGAATTCTAGTGCTTATCAAAAAAATAATCTATCACAATTATGCAGGGATGGTTTAACATATGCAAATCTATAAATGTAATTCATCACATAAATAGAAGCAAAAACAAAGACCATATGATCCTCTAAATAGATGCAAGAAAAGCATTCAACAAAATTCAGCACCCTTTTATGATAAGGTGCTTAACAAAATAGGCATAAACAGAACTTACCTAAAAATGATTAAAGACATATATGAGAAACCCACAGCCAACATCATACTGAATGAAGAAAAATTGAAAGCATTCCCGTTTAGAATTAGAACTACACAAGGTTGCCCTCTATCACCGCTTCTATTCAAGATAGTGCTAGAAGTCTCAGCCAGAGCAACAGATAAGAGAAGCAAATCAAAGGCATCCAAATGGGGGCAGAAGAGGTCAGCCTATTGCTCTTTGCTCATAATATGATCTTATATCTGGAGAACCCCAAAGATTATGCCATGAGACTACAGGAATTGATAAACAAATTCAGCAAAGTCTCAGGTTACAAAATCAATGCACAGAAATCAGTAGCATTCCTGTACACTAACAACAGTCAAACTAAGAACCAAATCAAATACTCAATACCCTTCACAATAGCAAGAAAAAAATAAAATACCTAGGAATATATTTAATTGAGTAGGTGGAAGACCTCTACAGGGAGAACTATGAAACACTGAGGAAGGAAATAGAAGAGGATGTAAACAGGTGGAAAACCATACCATGCTCATGGGTTGGCAGAATCAATATAGTTAAAATGTCTGTACTACCCAAAGTGATCTACAGATTCAATGCAATCCCTATTAAAATACCAACATCATTTTTCACAGATCCAAATACATTGTAAAGAATTCATTTTCCCAAGCCATAGCTTCTTGATGCTACGAGGGGTACAAATATAAATAGCCAACAGATAAAATGTGGCTGATAAGAAAGTCTATGGAAAGTTTCCTCTTGTCATAATGTTTTTACTTCTCATCCTTTAAAGGACTTGCTTTCTGTATTTAGACTAGGGAAGTAAGCCAAAGCATAAGGGTGATCACTTAGTTTGCTTTAATCAGTTCTTTTGATGTTGCCCCTGTTCTTCAGCTCCAAAAATATTATTGTAGCTCAAAGTAGCAATTTATTACTATAGCAGCAGCATAAAAAAGGCAAACCAACAGATAGATAGATAGAGGCAGAGATATAGAGATATAAATATATAGGAATATGTTGGGGGAGCAGCTTCATGATTTAGGAAAATTTTTTCTAAGGTCCTCTGAGTCAGATGTACTTTTACAAAGAGTCCATACAAATGTCAATAGTCATGGAAAACACGTACTGAGAATTCAAAACATACAAACTTCACACAAGTCCATGCCTCATACTTTTAGGTTCTTTACCTTTTTCTTACCTGGGAAACCTGTGAGGGACATGGGGATTTCTCAAGAAAGTTCCTTTCTTATCCAACATAAAATCCTTTTTCTACCAGCCTCAACCCTCATGTTCCTAAATTAAAGACTACATTCCTCGCCTCATTCCTACCTCAGAGTAAATTATCTAGTTTCTCTGGGTCCCTAACCAGAATGGGAGAACACCCTTCTTCTGTCATCAGAACAGAATTTTTAATCAAAGTAGAAGATCAGGGGCATATTTAAGGATCTTCTGAGGTAATAAATAAATAAATAATCAACCAAACTTGATCTTATGACTACATGAGGTGAGAGAGAAAAAGGAAAAATCAAATGCTTTGACTTGACTATCTAAGGGGTTGTTGTGGAATTTTATATGCATTTTGATTATTCAAAAACATGACTGCAGTCACCGTTAGTCAATTGCAAAATTTTCTAAATGGTTGAAATAATGCATTTGATCTAGTCCAAATAAGTCATCATTAGATATTAATAGTGTATATAAAATTAAAGAAAGGTTAAGTAATGGTTCAGTTACCACATAGGTTTTCTCCAATCTCTCTCTATTTCAGGTTTCATGTACTCAGATATCAGTAAGAGACTTTCTCAAAATTATGGTTGGATAGAAGTAATTGGCTGAGTGAAACTGCAATAGATCTTTACCATCTGACAATTTGGGAATTTCTAACTGAGATAAATAAAAATCTTAATAGTTGACCTACATAATTATCACTATCATATAATTTTCTCAATTCCTTATTTGACAGACTACAAAGGATCTTAAAATATATAAATTCATTTAAACAGCAAAATAACATCTTGAATTAGATGTTTGCCGAGGTGAAGAGGCTATGTAGCACTGACCTATTTTCATTTCATATAGTGTCGCTCATGGTGGTGGCCAGTTCAACTTCAACAAGGATCTGGGGATCAGACATTTCTACTCAATATTCTTTCCACTTACAATGCTATACTTCTTATGAGATTATATATAATCACTGAATTGTTATTACTACTGTGTGAGTACCATGGTGTTAGTGCCAATTTGATGGCGAGTACATGTGGAGCCTATTCTTCAACTCTTGTGATACCTAACTTCAGAGGATGGGGTCAAGCTCTTTCCAGGAAAATATAAGAAGTGCTAGATCACCATCATTTCTTATAATTGAGTAATATTCCATTATATACATTCACCAAATTTTAATAATCCACTCATGAATTGATGGACACTTGGATTGTTTACACATCCTTGCAACAGTGAATTGGCCTGCCATAAACATTCAGGTACAGATGTCTTTATTATAGAATGTCTTTTGTTCTTTTGGGTAGATGCCTAATAGTGCTATTGCTGGATCAAATGATATTTCTATTTTTAACTCTTTGAGTCATCTCCAAATTCTTTTCTACAGAGGCTGCATTAATTTGTAGTCCCACAAGCAGTGTAAGAATGTTTTTGTCTCTCCACATCCTCACCAGCATTTGTTGTTTTGGGATATTTTTATAGAGAGCAATCTCACTGGAATTAGGTGATATCTCATTGTGGTTTTGATTTGCATTTCTTTAATGCTTGAAGATGTTGAGCCTTTTTAAATATGTTTGTTGGCCATTATTCTGTCTTCTTTTGAAAAGTTTCTTTCATGTCCTTTGCCCATTTATTGATGGGGTTGTTTGATTTTTTTTCTTGTTGATTTTTTTGAGTTCTACATAGAATACAGGTTCTAGACTTTAACTTTGCAGTGATTTTACTTTGGAGATTGCCTAGTGTGCTGTTCAGTGTGTAATGCAGGTCTCAGTACTTGCTGTAGGGTTGATCTGGTCTTTACAAAATCCATCAGTGATTGCTTGTCTGGGAAGGTCTTTATTTCTCCCTCACAGATAAAGCTTAATTTTGAAGGGTAGAGAATTCTAGGTTGGCCATTATTCTGTTTTAGAAGATTAAGAATAGTCACCTAGTCCCTTCTGGCTTGTAAAGTTTCAGTTGAGAAGTCTGCAGTTAGTATGATAGGTTTTTCTTTGTAGGTTATCTGCTGTTTTTGCCTCACTGCTTGAAGTATTGCTTCTTTTGTGTTTACTTTGATCATCCTAATAACTATGTGAAGTGGGATTGCCTTTTCACATTGAGTTTCTCAGGAGTTCTGTATGCTTCTTATATATGGATATCTAGATTTCTGGCCAGTTCAGGCATATTTTTCTCCACTATTCCATGAAATAAGTTTTCCACCCTTTGTGTATTTTCTTCTCTCTCTCTTGGATGCCTAAGAATCTTATATTGGCTTCTTTACACAATCCCACCTTTCTTAGATGTTTTGGTCTCGTCTCTTATTTCTGTGTTCTTTTTCTTCACCCAAATTGTTTAGCACATAGGCATTATCTTCAAGCTCTGAGAGTTTTTCCTCTGCATGATCCATTCTGTTCTTGAGTCTTTCCACTGTGTTTTGAAGTTACTTAAATGCATCTTTCATCTCCAAGATTTCTGTTTGGTTTTTCTGTAGTATTTTAATTTCTTTAGAGAATTTTTATTCATTTCCTGTATTCTTGTGGCATCTTTATGTTGGGTTTCTATTTTCTCTTAAATTCTATTGAGTTTTCTTACAATCCATATTTGGAATTCCTTCTCTGTCAGTTTAATTATATCATGTAAGTTTATATCTGTTGATGGAGATTGAATGTTTTCTTTTGGGGGTGACTTTTCTCTCTAATCTTTTGTGTTTCCTTTGTTCTTTTGCTGGTTCTTTCTCATCAGGATACTTTGTCAAGAACTGGGGGTATTGGGGCTGGTTTATAGCCTTATCTCCAAGTCCTCAAGGGACACTCTTTGAAAGTGCTGGGGAGATGCATTCTGGTCTGTATCATCTTAGAGGTGTTTTAGCCTGTTGGATTACCTCTTCACATCTTTCCAAAAGAGATTAGTGAGATTGGACCCCTTGCTTAAGCTCCCAGCTGGTGAATCACTCTTGTGTGTGTGACTCTGCTGCCCTCCAATAGTTTGGGATGGAAGGCACTGTGTTGAGCTCTGGGGTTACCCTCTCTGTTGTTGCTTGTAGTTTGCATGGAGGAGTTGATTATGAAGGTATTCCAATGCCTTTGTGTTGGGCTCTAAATCCCCAAATGGGCTATACAAGAGCCCCAATCTTTGAGAAATGTCTTGTCATGCTCAAGGGTAACTTGAGCCCTGTTGCCACTTTAGGTGGGGTAAGGGCAACAGGTACCTGCAAGCCTGAGAGCATATACTTCTGTGGTTACTTGATCTGCTGCTAGGGGAGAGCTCCTAGTATGTTATTCAGGGCTCTTTTGCCATACCTGTGAGGCAGCTCCAGGTGGAGGTATTAATTGGTGCAATTGCTGAGGACTCTAGCCAGGATTTTCCCCCTCGTCCAAAAGCCCCAAAGCTGGCATTGTCCTGGGTGCCAAGGGCAAGCTCTAGTGTTATGCTCTTATTAGATAATCAAAACCAACAGTGTGCCCCCTTTTGCTTAGTTCCAAGGTCCCACAGATTCACACCATGCACACAGAGAAAGCTAATTTTCTCCCTTATCCCTGCCTCTAGGGGCAGAGTCTGCCCTGCCAGGCTGATGGAGGGGCATTTCCTGAGACCATGGCAGGTCCCAGCCCAGAAAATCTCTTCCCTCATTACTCCCCACCTCCAAGGGCAGGGTTTGCCCCAGCAGCACAATAGACAAGCATTTTAGCCAGGGTAGGAATGCCACCTGAGGTCACTGTGTGTCCCAGCACAGAAAGCAGCCTCTCTCATCACTCCACACCTCCAAAGGTGGGGTTTGTCCTGTGGCCCAAGATACAACCAGCTGAACCAGAGAGAGGGGCGCTGCCCAAGGCCACCGCATGACTCAGCCCAGAAAGCAGCTTCTCTAATCACTCTGCACCTTCAAAGGTGGGCCTATCCTGCAATGGTGAAAAGGCAAGCAGCTGAGTTGGAGTAGGAATGTTCAGAAAGCAGTTTCTCTTGTACTCTCCTCCTCCAAGTGTGGGGCCTGCTCTGTGGCAGGGCAGGGGCATTGCCTGAGACAGTTTTCCTGGGCTTGCCCTGCTGTGCTGGAGAAGTGGTGTTGTCCAGAATCACAAAACGCCACAGTGTCTCTAGGCTATGGACCCCCAAAATGGTGACTGCCCTCTCACAGAGAGCAGCACTCTAGGCGACTGCTGGGAGTGGAGGGGGCAGGTGCTGGGATTCACAGGCTGTCTCAATGAGCCGCAGGTTGTCCTCACTACTTCCCTAACCCTCAGTCTCATGTCAGTCCAGTAGAGGGTCTTGCACTTTCTGTCCCACCCTGCTGCCAGCCAAATCTTCTGTGGTTTCCAGGGGCGGACCTCCCTTTCAGCATTCACCTCCTTTGTTTTGGTCCCTGTGACTGCCACAAGCAAGGGGCCTGTCTTCAAACTCTCTCCTGCAGACCAGGGAAGTGTCTACATAGACCAGTCCCTCCCCCTCCCAGTGCGGACTTAGCACAGAGCACTGGGGAGTTCAAAATGTTTCTCCCTATTGTCTCTTCTCCACACAACCTGTCATCCCATGGCACAACTTTGCACTGACTTCAGGCATCTCCCTGCCTGAATGGATGTGGAGGTTGGTGGAGGAAAAGTCATCCTCCTGTAGGTCAGATGACACTGCTCTGGCCGGCCAATGGGTGCAGCCATCCCACAGTCTATGCCTATTGTATATCTCGCATTCTCTAGACTTTGTGGTTGATTCTCCAATTTGCCATATTTTTCCCAGCACTGATTGTCCCACTCTGCCTCTCTGCAGATTCATGATGCTGTTCTTGTGGGAGAGTGATCCACTCGTGTGTAGCTGTCCGCATTCTTCGCCTCTAACTCTGGGAGCAGAGAGCCAGGAGGTCACCACTAATCTGCCATATTTTCCTCCCAGATTGTGGTTTCAAAATACCCTACTCTACTAAAAGGAACCAAGGGTCACTGAAGTAAAGATAGATACCAAATCTAGGGAAGAGAAAATTCAACATGGGCCTGGAATATTTTTGCACCCTAAACTAAAGGATTGCACAATAAATTATGGGAATGAGTTGAAAAGATTGAAAAGGTTTCCACTGGCCAAATCTGATGCATCTTGAGCATCAGAATGATATAAATATTGATCATAATGAATTATAACTCCTTGAATAAAATAGAAATCTATGAGTCTATATGAATACAAGTAAATAAATGAATTCATAAGAAACAGGGAAGACAAGAAATCTCTATCAATAGATTTCTATATTATTATTTTAGAGAAATAATAGAGTTAAAATCATTAATGTTTGCTAAAGTCAATGGATGAAAGTTTGATGAGGAATGAGATATTTAATATATTGTCTAAAAGCATCTACCTACATATTACAGATTAATTATGACTATAATAATAATCTAGAGTGGAGACTCTTTGTAGACATTACCTGACTAGGTGACCAAAGTTTATAATATTGATGTTGGAACAAATCTATATTATGTGTCTTTTGCTATGAGAAGTGAGAAGGGCATAACATAATTTTTGTGGTATTTTTGAACCCAAACCAAATCATTATAAAACACAACACAAACTCAAACTGAGGGACATTGTATATAATAATAGACCTGTTCTCTTAAAAATGTCAAGATCAAGAAAGACAAAGAAAGGTTGAGAAATTCTCTCAGATTGATGAAGAATGAATAGACGTAAGTAAATGCAACCTATGACATAGATTAAATGCGATACTGGGAAAAAATAACTATAAAATACATTTTTTGTTGGTTTATTTTTTTTTTTGCATTTTTTACTTTTTTTTTTATTTCGGCATATTATGGGGGTACAGATTTTAAGGTTTCAAGAAAGGCCCATTTCCCCCCTCCCCCCAAAAGTCTGAGTCTCCATCATGACCATCCCCTAGATGGTGCACATCTCACTCATTATGTATGTAAATACCCACCCCCTCCCCCCTCCCACCTGCCCAATACCCTATTACTGTAGTACCTATGTGTCCACTTAGGTGCTACTCAGTTAATACCAGTTTGCTGGAGAATATATCTGGTGCTTGTTTTTCCATTCTTGGGATACTTCACTTAGTAGTATAGGTTCCAGCTCTAACCAGGAAAATATAAGATGTGCTATATCACCATTGTTTCTTAGAGCTGAATAGTACTCCATGGTATACATATACCACATTTTATTAATCCATTCTTGGATTGATGGGCACTTGGACTGTTTCCACAGCCTTGAAATTATGAATTGTGCTGCTATAAACATTCGAGTGCAGGTGTCTTTTTTGTAGAGTGTCATAGGATCATTTGGGTAGATGCCCAGCAATGGGATTGCTGGATCAAATGGTAGATTCACTTGCATTGCTTTAAGGTATCTCCATATTGCTTTCCACAGAGGTTGAACTAGTTTGCAGTCCCACCAGCAGTGTAGGAGTGTTCCTCTCTCTCTGAAACCACGCCAGCATTTATTGTTTGGAGATTTTTTGATAAAGGCCATTCTCACTGGGGTTAAGTGATATCTCATTGTGGTTTTGATTTGCATTTCCCTGATGATTAAACATGTTGAGCATTTCTTCATATGTTTGTTGGCCATTCTTCTGTCTTCTTTAGAAAAATTTCTGTTCAAGTCCTTTGCCCACTTTTTAATGGGGTTATTTGATTTTTTCTTCCTGATTTTCGTGAGTTCTAAGTATATTCTAGTTATCAGTCCCTTATCGGATGCATAGGATGCAAAAATTTTCTCCCATTCTGTAGGCTGTCTGTTTACTTTCATGACTATTTCTTTGGCTGTCCAGAAACTTTGTAGTTTGATCATGTCCCATTTATTTATTTTTGTTGCTGCTGTGATTGCCTTTGGGGACTTCTTCATAAACTCTTTGCCCAGGCCAATGTCTAGGAGAGTATTTCCAACTTTTTCCTCTAGAATTCTAATAGTTTCATACCTTAGGTTTAAGTCTGTTATCCAGCGTGAGTTGGTTTTTGTGAGAGGTGAAAGGTGTGGGTCCTGTTTTAGCCTTCTACAGGTGGCTATCCAGTTTTCCCAGCACCATTTATTGAAGTGGGATTCTTTTCCCCAGCGTATGTTTTTGTCTGCTTTGTCAAAGATTAGATGGCTATACGAAGATGGTTTTATATCAGGATTCTCACATCTGTTCCATTGGTCAATATTCCTATTTTTGTGCCAATACCATATTGTTTTAATTACTACAGCTTTGTAGTATAGTCAGATATCTGGCAAATTAATGCCTCGCATTTTGTTTTTGTTGCCTAGAATTGCTCTTGATATTCGGGTTCTTCTTTGGTTCCATACGAAGCGTAAAATTATTTTTTCTATATCTGTGAAGAATGCTGATGGGATTTTAATAGGTATTGCATTGAATCTGTAGATCAGTTTGGATAGTATAGACATTTTGATGATATTGAGTCTGCCGATCCACGAGCATGGTATGGATTTCCATCTGTTTACATCCTCTGCTATTTCCTTCCTCAGTGTTTCATAGTTCTCCCTGTAGAGGTCTTTTACCTCCTTGGTTAAGTATATTCCTAGGTACTTTAATTTCTTTGTTGCTATTGTGAAGGGAATTGAGTCTTTGAATTGGTTCTCAATTAGATTGTTGTTGGTGTATATGAATGCCTCTGATTTCTGTGTATTGATTTTGTATCCTGAGACTTTACTAAATTCATTGATCAGTTCCAGGAGTTTCTTGGTTGAATCCTTGGGGTTTTCTAGATACAATATCATATCATCAGCAAACAGTGAAAGTTTGATCTCTTCTGCCCCTATTTGGGTACCTTTGATTCCATTTTCCTGTCTCATTGCTGTAGCCAAGACTTCCAGCACTATGTTGAAGAGAAGTGGAGATAGTGGGAAGCCTTGTCTCGTTCCAGTTCTAAGTGGGAATGATTTCAATTTTCCCCCATTCAGTATGATGTTGGCTATGGGTCTGTCATATATGGCTTGTTTCATTTTTAGGTATGTCCCTTCTATGCCTATTTTCTTAAGTGTTCATATCATGAAAGGGTGTTGAATTTTGTCAAAAGCTTTTTCTGCATCTATTGAAAGAATCATGTGGTCTTTGTTTTTGCTTCTGTTTATGTGGTGAATTGCATTTATAGATTTACGTATGTTGAACCATCCCTGCATCCCTGGGATGAAGCCCACTTGCTCGTGGTGGATTATTTTTTTGATAAGTGTCTGGATTCGGTTAGCTAAGATTTTGTTGAAACTTTTTGCATCTATATTCATTAGGGATATTCGTCTGTAGTTTTCTTTTTTTGTTGCATCCTTTCCTGGTTTTGGTATCAGAGTAATATTCGCTTCATAAAAGGTGTCGGGGAGGTTTCCGTTCTTCTCGATGTTGTGGGATAGTTTCTGCAAGATAGGTACTAGTTCTTCTTTGTAAGTGTGGTAAAATTCAGGTGTGAAGCCATCTGGACCGGGACTTTTCTTTTTAGGGAGATTTTTAATTGCTGTTTCTATTTCAGCTGTTGAGATTGGTCTGTTCAGGGAATCTATTTCTTCCTGGTTGAGCCTAGGGAGGCTGTGTGTTTCTAGAAATTTGTCCATTTCCTCCACATTTTCTAGTTTGTGTGCATAAAGTATTTTGCAGTATTCATAAATTGTATCTTGTATCTCTTTAGAATCAGTTGTGATATCTCCTTTTTTATTCCTGATGGAGCTTATTAGAGATTTCTCTTTTCTGCTTTTCGTTAGCTTAGCCAATGGTGTGTCAATTTTGTTTATTTTTTCAAAGAACCAACTTTTTGTTTTACTAATCTCCTGAATAGCTTCCCTGTTTTCAATTTCGTTTAGTTCTGATTTGATCTTGTTGATTTCACTTCTTCTGCTGGGTTTGGGGTTGGTCTGTTCTTCTTTTTCCAGCTCCTTGAGTCGTTTCATTAGATTGTCTATTTGTGATCTTCTTGTCTTTTGGTTATAGGCATTTATGGAGATAAACTTCCCTCTCAGAACTGCTTTAGCTGTGTCCCAGAGGAGTTGATAACTTGTCTCTCCATTGTCATTTTCTTCTTAGAACTTTTTTATTTCTGTCTTGATTTCTTCATTTACGAAGTAGTCATTTAGTAGGAGGTTGTTGAATTTCCATGTTTTTGTGTAGAAATGTGAGTTTCTGTTAGGGTTGATTTCTAGTTTTATTCCACTGTGATCTGAGAAGGTACATGGTATGATTTCTATTTTGTTAAATTTCTTGAGATTTTCTTTGTGTCCTAGGATATGGTCAATCTTAGAGAATGTCCCATGAGCTGATGAGAAGAACGTATATTCAGTGGATTTTGGGTAGAATGTTCTGTAGATGTCTGTCAGGCCCAATTGTTCTAGAGTTTTGTTTAAGTCCATTATTTCTTTATTAATTTTCTGTTTGGAGGATCTGTCTCGTGCCGTCAGTGGGGTGTTGAAATCTCCGGCAATTATGGAGTTGCTATTAATCCATTTGCTTAGCTCCAGTAAAGTTTGCTTTATGAATCTGGGTGCACCTAAGTTGGGTGCATATATATTTAAAATTGTTATCTCTTCTTGTTGTTATCTCTTCTTGTTACCATTATATAATGACCCTCTTTGTCTTTTACTACTTTTGTTGGTTTAAAAACTAAATCGTCTGAAATTAGAACTGCCACACCAGCCTTCTTTTGGCTTCTATTTACTTGGAATATTGATCTCCATCCTTTTAGTTTTAGTCTATATGCATCCTTGCAGGTTAGATGTGTTTCCTGAAGACAGCATATACTTGGCCTGTATTTTCTTATCCATTCAGCCAGCCTATATCTCTTGAGTGGAGAGTTTAAGCGATTCACATTTATTGAGAGAACTGATAGGTAAGGTAGATTACTGATCATTCTGTTGGGTTGGATGTTGTTGCTACGATTTCTGTCTTGAGCCATTGTAATATCTGGTCTTTGATATCTTTGGGTTTTGGTTGTTTTTGTATTCGTGGGTTATTATTATGATGTTCTGTGCATAATGCTGTTTTAAGTACTTCTTGTAGGGCTGGTCTTGTCTTGGTGAATTCTCTGAGCCTTTGCTTGTTTGAGAGTGTTTTTATTTCTCCTTCATATACGAAGCTTAGTTTTGCAGGATATAAGATTCTAGGCTGGGCATTGTTTTGTTTAAAAAGAGTGAGAATGGGGCCCAGTATCTCCTTGCTTGTAAAGTCTCATTAGAGAAGTCTGATGTTATTCGAATTGGCTTTCCCTTGTATGTTACTTGCTTCTTTTGTCTTACAGCAATTAGAAGGGCCTCTTTAGTTGATACTTTGGTCAGTCTGATGACTGCATGTCGTGATGTCTTCCTGTTTGCGTTGAATCTCCCAGGGGTCCTCTGAGCTTCTTGAATTTGTATATCAAGATTTTGAGCAAGGCCTGGGAAATGTTCCTCTATTATATCTTCAAACAGCTTGTCCAACCCTTGAGTGTTGTCTTCTTCCCCTTCTTGTAACCCTGTGACCCTCACATTAGGTTTCTTCACATAATCCCACAGCTCTTGTAGGCTTTGCTCTTTTCTCTTGTTTCTCTGCTCTATTTCTGTGACTGATTTATTTAATTGGAGGGTGTTATCTTCAAGCTCTGAGATTCTTTCTTCTGTTTCATCTACCCTGTTCTTGAGACTTTCCACTGTATTTTGTAGTTCCTTGAATTGATTCTTCATTTCCAGGAGTTCGGTTACACTTTTCTTCATTGTGTCTATTTCTTTTCCCATATCCTGGAGACTTTTTGTGGTTTCTTTGTGTTGGTTATTGAGTTGTTGTTGCAGCTGGGTGAGTGTTCTTATGATCCACATACGAAATTCCTCTTCTGTCATATTGGTTGCCTGATTTTGGTTGGTGTCCATTTCTAGGGGGCTGGTGCTCCTCTTTGGGGGTGTTTTTTCCGTTTGGTTCTTCATATTTCCTGAGTTCTTTCGCTGATTTCGTCTCATGTCGATCAGTTGTTGTTTCTTTCCTTAGGTTATTGTTTGGGTAATCACACGCCTTGTTTAGTTTCTGAGCCGTTAGGTGGTGTCTGTGGGTGAAATTGGACCACTCCCTGTATATTGAGTCAGTGGGTGCCGTGGAAAGGCTGTGCAAGATGCCATCCCTGTCAGTAGGTGGCATTTGCTTGGAGGAACAGGCTATAATGTTGATTTTGTGTCCTGTTATCAGCTCTTGTTCTGGGCGGAGCTGGGTTGGGTAAGCCTGCCCTCCGGCCATTAGCAGGGGTCAAAGTTCTGTACTCTGCTTCCAGGGAAAGCCGTCAGGGCAGGGCTGGAATGGTCCGGCTCAGCCAGAAAGTCTGTGAGTGTGGGTGGGGCTGTCTGAGACCTGCAGTCTGGAGCGGGCCTCGCTTCTTTCCGCCCTCCCCAACTCCGCAGCTACTTTTAGGCCTCTGCCAGCAGGCCAGACCACAAGCCACCAGGCCTCCCTGGACTGTGATGCCGGCGGGGAGGTTCCCTGCACAGGAACGCCACCTGGGTTGGGCGCACAGCCTCCTCCTGGGAGGAGGGTTGCCCTCTAGGATGCCGATCCGCCCCTAGAGGCACACACACCTCAGTAGGCTGTTCACGTATAACCCTTCTGTGCCCTGGGCAATGCTAGCCCTCGGTGCAGGGGATCTGGTCTGCAAGTCTGACCTCTGGGTCCCAGAGTTCAAACTGTATCCCCACCAGGGATAGGATTTCCGGTCCCAATTCACCCACAGGGAGCCCAAGCTGGGTCTATGTCTCTCAGCCTCTGAGTCGGCACCGTTCTCCTGGGAACATGGTTCCAGCAGCACCTGGGAGGGTGGGCAGGTAGGGAGTTCACAGTCTGAGTTCCCCTGAATCAGGTGTAGGGTCCCAAACAGGAAGGTCCCGTTCCCTGGAGGTGCCTCCGGCTGGTGGCTGTATTTTCTCTCTGGGCAGCCACGGGTAGGGTCAGCGGAGGGGAGGAGGAGGCAATATGGCGCCTGCCGCCCGGCTCGGGTCTGTGCACACGGAGGTGCCCGGAGGAAGTTGGGAACCTGGTGCCACGTCTGCTACAGGCTCACTGTTGGCAGGTGGCTGCGGTCTCTGGGCTGGTGTCCACAGGTCTCTCCACCCACTGGGGAGCCCACCAGCAGTCCTGAATGCAGGGGAGGGGAAACAACAAATCCACCTACCTTTGCGGCTGGTCTCCGGGCTGCTCCGGCGGTCTCAGCCTCCAGTTCTCCTCCGCAGCCTCCTCCCATGGAGTCTCCTGGGGTCTCAAGTATCCCTCCTTCCGGCCCTTGTCCTCTGTATGCTCGTCTTCTTGCTTCTTTCCTCTAATTTCTGCTAGAATCTGTCTTTTTTGCAGAGACACTCTGTCTGGCGGTGTTATTCGTCTGCCATCTTGCTCCGTCCCCCCTGTTTATTTTATTTTATTTTTATTTCAACATATTATGGGGGTACAAATTTTAAGGTTTCAAATAATGCCTTTGCCCTCCCCTCCCCCTACAAGTCTGAGCTTCAAGCATGACCATCCCCCAGACGGTGCATGTCTCACTCATTATGTATGTATATACCTGCTCTCCCACCCACTCAATACCCAATTAATGTAGTTCCTATGTGTCCACTTAGGTGCTGCTCGGTTAATACCAGTTTGCTGGTGAGTATATATGTGGTGCTTGTTTTTCCATTCTTGGGCTACTTCACTTAGTAGTATGGGTTCCAGCTCTATCCATAAAAAATACATTACTGAGTCAACTGGCAACATTTAAATGTGAGCTATATGTTAGATAATGCTTGTAACAGTGTTCAAGTGTTTGATTTTTATAGACATTTGGAAGTAAAGACATGATATGTCTTGCTATCAAATGAGTTCAGAAAAAATGTTCGTGTGTGTATGTATAATTATAAATATTTATGTATAAATAGATACATGCCTGTGATTTTGTGTTTACATGCATATGTATGAAGAGAAAAGGAGAGTGAGAGGGATATAGCAAATGCACAATATTTAAATTGGTAAATTTGGACTAAAAGCATCAGGAAATTTATATACTTTTCTTGTAAATTTGAAATCATATCAAATAATTATTAATTAAATATAGTTATGATAACTAATATAATTAATAACAAATCAGAATTTTCAGATAAACAGAAAAGTAAATACACCAAAATATTAATGGTACCTTGTGTTTGTATTGGGAGTGAAGGAAATTTTTACTTGCTTTCTTTTCTCTTGTTTTACACATATCACCTATTAAACACAGGTTGTCAATAACCAGCTGGAAAAGTAATGGAGAAAGGAAGCCATGTCTCCATTCTAAACTCTAAACTCCCACAGGACAATATCTCATTCTCAAATATATATAATTCTTTCCATTTCTTCATTGATTTATGTGTTTTGACTAAAGTACTTCAGAAACAACCTTTGGCAGAAACTTTTTTGTTAATTTACAAAAAGCATGGATTATAGCTTTCTTTTCTTGACAAAACAAAATTTTTTAATTTACAGGTTGCCCGCAAAAGACAGAAAATGTTCTACAACAACAATGATTTCAGAGGCCAACAGTACTTTGTTTGAACTGAGGCTATCTGTTCCTCCACATCAATCTACCTCTGGCTATTCACGTTTTCCTCACTAACATTAAGCAAGCCTGTTTCTTGTGCTGTCACATGTGCAAGGTAAATATACAATGCTCCTCCTTACCCCACCCGGAAAGGTCAGAGTCTATGTGCCCAACTCTAAGTCTCAGTGTTAAACAGATACTTACACTTCCTGCTGATCTGTTTTGGTCTTCTCAGGAAATAGTAGTATGTAAATGTGTCATGTCATCATCAAATACCAACTTTCTCATCCTATGTTTTGATCACTGACATAAATTGTCCTTAATTAGGGTTTACTTAAAATATCTCTGGCTGAATTTCCACCAGAACATATTTTGAAATTGGCAAATATTGACAAAGATTTTAGAGACATTTAGGAAATGTCCACAAAATGGCAAAAACATTGCTTCTTTGGAGCTATCTTTGATGAGTCCATTATTTTACTAATAATTTGGCAACATTGGACTGAAAGTCCTAGCTCATCCAGGGCCAGAGTTGCCAAAAATATCAGGAATCACTTTCTAGCACAAAAGTCTGTAATTGAACTTTTTCTTATCAAAGAGAAGAGAAGGGATACAAAATGGTCAGTCCTAATTTCAGAATTAATTCCCTTGGTCAAAAAAGTGACTCTGGCTACAGAAGAGGAAAAATAATCCTAAAGTAGGAGTTGACATTTCCAGTGTCATTAATAAAGTGATTTGTTTTGGCTCTGGTCTCCACTGACAAGATGACATTTCATTTTTCTGTGGAGCATGGGACTTTATTGGCAGGGACCTATTTACTGTGGTGGTAGTGGCAGTGGTTGCTATTTTTAAGATAATTAACATTTACTAGGTTTATTCTACCCAATCTTCTTTAATCCTAGAAGTTGCCAAGTGAAGTTGGCAGAGTGAAATTCCTGCCGTTGTACCTGGTATTTTGAAGAAGGTACTAATGTGTGTAAGTATATGTGTATGTAGCAGAAAGACAAGAGAGAAATTGGATATGACTTCATACATTGTACTATTATGAAATGGAACTGAGCAACTATGAGAGTAATGCCTCTGCTACCTAAAAACTACTGCACCCACTGTCCCCATTTCAAAAAATAAAAGCTACATGTACACATCAAGTCTTAGAGATCCAGAAGTTACAGATATTGATGTCAATTACTAAAAGAAAAACATGATTCATCACAGAAAACAGAGCCAAGAATCCACTTCATAGAATAGTGGTAATATCATTTTCCTTTATCAATATCTCTTTGGTGTCTCTTCAGTTTTAGGTAAGGACTGTGATGATTAGATCACAAAAATGAAATCTATCCCAATGGCACTAGGATGTCTTGGCTGCCCAGACAAAGGAGAGATGAAATGATTGTGCCTGGTGGGGAGTAGACATTAACTGCTTCAGACCAAGATATTCATCTGGCACATAGAAAGCTGTACCAACGCATTAATGCTATATGTCTGTACTAATATTCTGTCAAAAAAATCATTATAGAGGAATAGCGATATTTGTGTTTTAAGTCTATGGATAGCTTCTCACATTTAGTCACCCATCTCCTTGGCACTTTTGAAGTATAAGCCTTTGCCATTTTATCATGCAGTACCTATTTCAAACAATAAAAAAAAAAAAAATTCATTCACTATTAACCATGTGCCAGATCTGTACTGCTCATGAGACATACATATCACATTGTGATAGGCAAAACAATGGCCCCACAAAAATGTTCATGTCCTAATGCCTGGACTCTATTAATATGTTACCTTACATGGCCAAAGGGACTTTGTAGATGTGACTAAGATGACGGACCTCGTGATGGAGAGATTATCCTAGGTGATCTTGATGAGCTCATTCTAATCAGAAATTCTTACAAGTAGAGAATCTTTTCTGGCTGTGGTCAGAAAGCCAAAGAGATGAAAATAAAAGATGGGTTCTACTTGCCCTTTCTGGCTTTGAAAATGGAAAGAGGTGACTGTTGGCCAGGGAAGAATTAGAAGCAAGAAAAAGCAAGGAAACATATCTTAACTATAACCTACAAAAAAGAATACAGTAGTGCTCACGTCTTGATTTTAGCCCGGTGAGATTTTTGTTAGAATACTCACCTATAGAAATATAAGATAATAGTAAATTTGTATTGTTTAAGCCACAAAGTTTTTGATAACTTGTTAAAACACCAATAGAAAAGTAATAGGCTCGCAACTCCCACAACAATTTCAAGTGTGTAGCATTTTCTATGTTTTAAGATACCAAAAACTAGGCAAAGGACAATTTATATAACTTGTCAAAGGTCACACAAGTAGCCCATTGCAGATCCAGACTTTCTATTTAGGGCTCTGATATTTTACAGTCCTTTCAGAATGGTGAGTTTTTCCTGTGATGCACAAGTAGTATTGTTCTATCCTTTAATCAGTATATGAGCTAAATAAACTAATAAAAGAAATAATTCAAATATAAGTACAATAAGGATGCACTATTTTTATTGCTAAGAATAATGAAAATAATAGTTGAGAGAAAAGCTTTAATCACAAAGAATTATCTAGAATAGTCAATGCTCATTATGCAAAAGGTTATATTACTGAGTTAATTGGATTTTTTATTTAGGAATGGAGAATAGAATGAACATAATAAAAAAGACATAATAACTAGTCTTGGCAGGGTATAGAGAAGTTAGAACCCTTATGCTTTGCTAGTGGGTATGTAAAATGGTGCAGTGTTTTAGAAAACTCTTTGGGAGTCCCACAGAAGTTAAAAATAGAAATTACCACATCACCCAGTAATTCCACTCTCTCTATATATCCAAGGGAATTGAAAACATACATCTTACAAATGTTCATTTTAGCATTATTCAAGACTGCCAAAAAGTGGAAACAATTCAATGTTCATCAACTGGTGGATGGATAATGAAAACGTGATCTATCCATTCAGTGGAATACTATTCAGCCATAAAAAGAAATAAAGTACTGATTCACACGACAACATGGATGAACCTTGAAAAGATTATGCTAATTTGAAAAAGCCAGACACAAAAGGCCACATAATATATGATCCCATTTTTATAAAATGTCCAAAATAAGAAAATCCATACAGAGGATATTGATTAGCAGTTACCAGGAGTTGGGACAGAGGGTAATGGCTAGTGACTGCCAATGGATATGAAATTTTCGGGGGAAATGGTGAAGATATTCTGAAATTAGATAATGGTGATGGTTGCACATTATATGAACATACTAAAAATCATTAAAAAGTTGAATGTAATGATATGTAAATTACATCTCAATTAAGAAACATATAATTGAAGGAATGCCTCTGCAAACCAAACATGAAAATGTGGATCCAGGGAGTTCAAAATTTTATAATCATAGTTCCTATACTGATACTTACTACTGAAGTTTGAACAAATTGTAGTCATTATGTTCATATCTGATATCATATCACACTAAGGATATAATAAAAGTCACTGTGAATTGAATTTAGATCATTTCAGTGGCATATATATATAAATAAATGGATTTTTAAAGGTATTTATGATTTCTAAATACTAGGATATAGTTACAAGTAGATTACACACAAATTGATTTAAGGTAAATTCATAAATTCAAATGCATTCACATTTAAGATTAATACTTTGTCTTTGTCGGAAACTCTTGTTTGACTTCAGTATCTATTGATTTGCTGTCTCAAAGTTTACCAGCACAATATATTGAGGCTTTAGTTTCTGAAACAATGCTGTTTATCCTAGAAAATCTGCATGCACTATATCACATGAAAATTTAATTGAGACATATGTTATATAATAAAAAAATGCAGCCTGGCATTATACCTATAAAGGTTTGTTCTATTTGCTTGCATAAAAATATCTCTGTTGTCTATACTCATTCATTGTTAGTTAGCTTCTTACCAAAGGGTATCAGCATAGTTTCCATAAAATTCTTAGCAAATAAATTCATGGAATATAAAGAAACTTAGGAGACTCTGAAGTGTCCACCATATTCGCAGAACTATTAATTCAGTATTTAAGTATAAAGTCAGTCTATTTTTGGATTCTGGGTCCTCCTCTTAAAAACAGGGGAAACATGCCAACATGCCAAGTGCACATGCATCATCAACAAGACTGTCAGCAGGAGGGAGACCCACAAGAAATAACAACACAGTCCAGGCCAGGAACTGTGTAAACACTCGAGCTTTCTATAGCAGCAGTCTCCAATCTTTTTGGCTGCAGGGACTGGTTTCATGGAAGACAATTTTTCCATGGGCTTGGAGGTGGGGGAGCAAAAGTTTCAAGATGATTCAAGCACATTACATTTATTGTGCAGTCAAACCTCTCTGCTAATGACAATCTGTATTTGCAGCCGCTCCCCAGAGCTAGCATCACCACCTTGGCCCCACCTCAGATCATCAGGCATTAGATTCTCATAAGGAGCATGCAACCTAGATCCAGCGCATGTGCAGTTTACGGTAGGGTTCACACCCCCATGAGAATCTAATGTGATGCGACAGGAGGTGGAGCTCAGGCAGTGAAGGCAGTGATGGGGAGTGGCTGTAAATAAAGATGAAAGCTTTGCTCACTTCCCCTGCTCACGTCCTGCTGTGCAGCCTGGTTTCTGACAGGTCACTGATAAGTACTAATCCATGGTCCAGGGGTTGGGGATTGCAGTTCTAGAGAACATGTTTGAGGAAAAGTCTCTTTTTTTCTTCTACATGCTATTTAAAAATTGTATCAGAAACATTCGAGGAGTTTAAATATAATCTTAAGCCATCCCCATCTTGTCTTTAATAATTGAAAAGTTACCTACAAATTTAGAGGTTTGTCCACAGGTAAAAGTCGTCTGAGGGATGGACACGCTTGAAGCTCTGACCCGGGTGGGGCAAAGGTAATATATGTAACATAAACATCTGTACTCCTGTAATATGCTGAAATTTTTTTAAAAATTAAAAATTTAGAAAAGCACATCAGTAAGAAAAAAATCATTATAATTTTGAGGGCACATAATATCTCACAGGTTTGTCTTATTTCATGGTTCCCAAAATAGGAATTCCAGGATTTTCATTTGGTACCTGCATGTCTTTCAGGAGCTGTAATGAACACCTTTTGTTCCAGGTTTGAAGCAATAAGAAAAATACACCAAAGCCAGATGCTCTCTTATTGGACTGCTAGCCCTGACGGTAATAATTTAAGAGATACATTGAATTCAATTTTGAAAGATGAGTAGTTAGATATAGGGGTAAAGCATTCCTAGAAGAGAAAAAAGTCCAAAAGATATGGATGTTTGACACCATTTCAGTGTATAGTGGATTGGGGTACTGGGGGAATTATTTTCCCTGTGCTACTGCATATCTATATACTCTTCCTTTCTCCCCTGCTCTGTGACCCAGAGCTACCTGGGGGATTGCCTCAGTCAGTCTCCTGCCCTCTAGTTTCCAGTTTGGAGTCTGCCAATGAGAGACATGGTGGTGATTGAAGGAACAGAGGGCAGTGAAGTCAAACTACTTATTCTCTGCTCTCCAGCTCCCTCCTAGCTGAGACACAGATTGGCTGTGGCTATGAACCTCTACCGAAAACTCCAAGTTGTGTGAGTTAGGTTTCAAAAAGTCAACACTAACAGCAATCAGAAGGACAGACTAGAAAAAAATGAGCCCATAAGAGGAAAAGTCATCTAGGAGTCTATTCAGATGAACCTGGCCATCAGTGAGGGTCTGAACCAAGGCAATAGTAGCTGAAAAGGAAGGGACAAATTAAAGAGGTATTTGAGGAATGTGCCTGCGTTTAACTTCTCTGAAGTACCACTGAATTAAATGCCTGGGCAGAAGCTCTTTTCATTAATCAAATCTACTTTTGTTTTTTGTTTTTTTGTTTTTTGTCGTGCTTTTTTGTTTGTTTTTTACTGGAAATAATTTGAATGATAGAAATAGGATAATTTTTATTGTTAAATTAAATATATCAAAAAGTAAATTTATCACCAGAGTAAAAGACAATTCCTAAAATAAATCCTGTATCTACCAAAGGATTCAGTCATATGTTGTATGATTATTTCATCTTATTTACTTAAAGGAAAACTGGAATGGAAAGGATGAGAAATTTCAAATGTATATAAATGATTCTGTGACTATGTATTTAGTATACATTTTCAAAAATATATTTACCTCATCAATAATGAAAATGTCTTCTACATGGACTACAGTCAGGAAATTGTATAAGAGAAGACCTTTTTAATCAAATCTAGTTTTAATATCAATTGTTCAATAGAACTAAGGTAACCAAACAGAATTTACAAAACCAGTTATTTTTATTTTATAACATTCATGAATAAGATAATGTGAAATATTATTTCAAAAATAAAACTATTTTATAATGAAAGCATTTTTTTATTTTTTTATTTTAACTATTTTTTTATTTTCACATAACTTTTCCAGAATAAGTGTTAATTCTATTTGTTTTAAATTGTATTAGTACTCATTATAATAAAACTAAGCAATAAAGAGTAAAATAGTCAAAAGATTCCTTCCATTTTACTTTCCTCTCTAAGAGTAAACACTGTTAAAAATTTGCCATTTATCCTTCTGTTGCTTTTTTTCTTTTTATAAGTTTGTATGTACACATACACACACACACATGCATACACATACAATTTTTAAAATATGTGTAAATGGCATCATACTCTACATAAATTTGTGAATTACTTTTATGCTTAACAATTCCTATTGGATCTTCCCTTCATAAATACAAAGAAAATAAACTTATTATTTTTGCCCCTGCAGAGTAGCTTATATATGGACATGTCCTAATTTATCTAAGTCAACCCCCTTTAATGGATATTTAGGTTGTTTTTAATTTTTTGCTAGTACAAACAATGCTGCAATAAATATATATGTTTGTTCACAGTAAGGGCATCTTCATTATATGATCTGAACAGGGGCATTACTGAAAAAGTGGAATTCATATTTTAAATTGTAACTGATACTGCCAAATTATCCTCCAAAAGTGCTGTATTAGCTTATAGTTACTATTAATACAATTCTTGATACATGAGAAGGCTATTTTATTACATTCTGACTAATACTAGATATTATTACTTGCTCATCTTTAATAATATGATGAAAAAATATTTTCTTAATATTATTTCTTTATGTATTACTTTGATTACTAATGCATTTAGAAGTTTTTCTTATATGTATTAGTCATTTTAACTCCATAAAATTTCCTGTTTATATCAATTGTTCATTTTTCTGAGTTTTTTTCATAAAAGATAATTCCATGTACACATGAATTACCCTGGACTTTCTTCTTTTCCATTAATTAATTTGTTCCAGCACCAAACCCACACTGTTTAATTCCTGGAGCATTACTTTATGCTTTGACATTTATTAATCATCATATGTGTTTTCAAATTTTCTGGGCTCCTTTTATCCAAATTCTTTTTGAAATCAACTTTAGAATATCCTTACAAGATTTCTTTTAAGAAAAAATAAAACCCAGTTGGTAATTAAAGCCATCTTTTATATCTTTTAACAAATTAATAGAGTTTTCTTCTTAAAACTCATACCCAATCCAAGCAGAACTGTAATTAACTGCAATGAATATGATCAAGGATCTGTTTCTACCACTCTGGCCTCTGTTTCCCTCTCATTGGTCTTCTCAGTCAGTATCTTCCCTCATGGGTCAAGATGACTACCAGCTGCTTGAAGATTCCATTACAAAGACACAACCTTTCTAAAACGGGTATATTTCTCTGTTTCAGTGGTTTCTGAAATTGTCTGTCATGGTCTTTATTGCCTTGCATGAGTAACATGCCCAACCCTGAGGTAATCTCAGTTACCAGTGAGGTGGAATGTCCTGACCAGTCAAGCCCAGAGCTGGGCTCACCAACAAGTGGGTTGGGTTATCCCTACCTGAATTGCAGAGATTAGAATGGGGGGGGAGGTTATCCTCAAGGTCAAATCCAGATGCTGTCATCAACATACAAGTAAATTGATTCAGGTAGTCAAAAACAGTATACATCTACTATATCATGATATCTTGTTTCTTTTATTTTTTATTTATTTTTCCCTTTCCTGTCTTATATTGGATTGCACTTGTTTTGTGACACATATATTTTTCCCTTAGAAGTTTGACATTTTACAATTTCATATTTATATTATTCTAGAAGATGATCCTTAAAACGGTCATTTACCAACATTACTTGACAGCCCAGAATTTGAACCCTCATCAAACAAAGAGATTTTACACTCTGTGAATCTTCAAGAAATCCATAAAATCAAATGTTTGTTTTCTCTATACCTTGGCATCTGGGGATGGGCAAGTGTCCAGGTTCAACCAGTTATATGTGTTTGCCTGGGACATTGAGTAAGAGGCATGACACAGGTATAGATTGCAGTTCATTCTGTCAGATGATGGTGGAATCTGGTATACAGTGGCATCAGGATCAAAGACGGCTTCCAATTTCTATTCTCAGGATTAGCACCAGCTTGTTTAATAGATGGGTTTTGTGGTATGACAGTTACTGTTTTTGGCCCTAGAGCTTCCCTTGATTTCTGCCTATTTTGTGAGCTTTGTGCTCCAGCCTTCGTATTGAGCTACATAGTATCCTTTGAATAAATTCATTTTCTGCTTAATGTAGCCATAATCAATTTATAAGGCTTCAAACAATGATCCTAACTGATAAAACTTTAAATTTTGTACATATTTTGTACATATTTATATCCACATAGAGTCACTGAACATAAATACGAAGATAAATATATGATTCACTTGAATAGCAATCTCAGAGATGCTATATCAAGAAATAGGAATCTCTAGACATTATGTTAATTTCTATCTACAAAGAAAAATTATAGAAAAATTTACAAACTTTCCTAAATTTAGAAGATCAACACAAAAAAGATCTACATAAAAATGAACATATACTAAACAGTTAAAGAATTTTTTAAACTCAGAAAATTCCACAAAAAATCAGTAAAATCAGCAAAATGTATAAGAAATGCACATATAAAGAGCAGCAATTAACAAATAAATGAGAATAATCATATATACAAACAATAGCAAAACTAATAAAATTGAATCACCTTCAAGAAGTTTAATTAGGAAAAATAGATAAATATAAATAATCAATATAAGAAATATAGATCCTACATCTATTAAAATATAAGGATATATTATTAACAACTATTGTATGACCACTGTTTTACGAAATAAGATGAAATTTTCTAACTCCACAAGAAACACAACTTAACAAAATGACACAAGAAGAAATTGAAATATTTAATAAACTTATAACAAATAATGGAATTTAGTTAATAATTAAAACCTTTCTTCGATGAAAATTCTATGACAGTATGACTTTACCAGGAACATATAAGGAAGAAACACCAATCTTATATAAATTATTTTAGGAAAAGAAGAAACATCCCCAACTCATTTTATGTAATCAAAATAATTTTGATGCCAAAAATTGAAAGAAAACTATAGGCTGTTGGGTGTAGTGGCTTATACTTCTAATCCCAGCACCTTGGGAGACCAACACAGGAGGATTACTTGAGGCCAGGAGTTCAATGTTAGCCTGGGAAACATAGCAAGACCTCATCTATACAAAAAAAATTGAAAGTAGCTGGGCATGGTGGCGTGTACCTGTAGTACTAGCTACTTGAGAGGTTGAGGCAGGAAGATCACGTGAGCTTAGGAGTTCGAGATCGCAGTGAGCTATCGGACCACTGAACTCCTGCCTGAGCAACAAAGCAAGTTTCCATCTCAAAAACAAAGAAAAGAAAAGAAAAAAAGAAAAGAAAAGGAAGGGAAGGGGTAGAAAAGAAAAGAGAAGAAAGAAAAGAATACGATTATAGACCAATGTCTGCCATGAACATAAATTCAAAAATCATGAGAAATTTTAAAACATTAAAAAAAATGTACTCAGCCACAAAAAACAATGGTGATATGGCACCTCTACTATTATCCTGGATAGAGCTGGAACCCATTCTACTAAGTGAAGTATCCCAAGAATGGAAAAACAAACACCACATGTACTTGCCATCAAATTGGTGTTAACTGATCAACACTTAAGTGCACATATAGTAATAACATTCATCAGGTGTTGGGTAGATGGGAGGGGGTATGAGGGAATGGGTATATTCACACCTAATGAATGTGGTGCACACCGTCTGAGGGATGGACATGCTTGAAGCTCTGACTTGGGTGGGACAAAAGCAAATACATAACCTAAACATTTGTACCCCTGTAATGTGTTAAAATAAAAAAAAAATTTTTAAGGAATAGAATATATTAATATTTAAAAATATATACTAAATATAAGATATTGTATATCATAATATTGTTGATAATTCATTATATTATTTATTAACTATATTAAATATAATAAAATATGTTGAAATACATTTAAAATAGTATATTGATTTTATACATTAATATAAAATTTATATTATATAAATATATATTTGTATTAAAATAATAGTCATACATTATGATTAAGATCATTTACATTAAGAATGCAAGGCTAGTTCAATAACAAATCAATAAACATAACCATTAAAAAGTAAACATATAAAAGAAAAATAATGTGAACATTTTAACATAGGTAGAAAAAACATTGATAAAACTGAACTTTCATGCATGCAAGATAGTAATAAAGAAGAATGTCCTTGATCTGATAAAAGGAATTGACAAAAAAAACTTAGAGCATGTCTTAGCTCAGGTTGCCCTAACAAAATACCATGTTTCATTTTATAGTTAACAAATTTGAGATCGTTGGCTTCTTCAGTTGATTCCTCTCTGTACAGAACAAGAGTTCTTACTGTAAATCCTCTCATTATAGGAGCTGAGATACATGATAAGCTCAGAAAAAATTGTACCAAAAGAAGAATATTTTCAATGTGATTTCTAATTAAAATGTGTAAATGTTTTAGTCCAAATATTTCCCCATACTATCTTTTACCTCTACTCAGAGTACCATTTTTTCACAAATATGTTTAAAAGTCAAAATTCATAAAATGATTTTTATTTTTTACTCATATATACTTAGTAAAATGTAGCTACCACAAACTGAAAGCCTTCTCAGAATACACATAAATCCAATCCATATCTATGAGCTCCATGTAAAGATTTTTTCCCAAGTCAAAATATAACAAAGCATAATTACATAATTTTAACATTAAATCTTAATACTGTTTATTCTCTGTGTTTAATTTGTTTCATTCCTCCTTGCTTTTGTGGGGATTTATTTCAATATATTTCTGTTTGCTTTATTTTCAATAAACACAATTCACTAAAGCTTTAAAAGCTAAAGGTTTTGGCATTGTAGTTATTGAATCCTTGGTTAAAGATTTTCAATTAATTACCACAATTTAGAAGTTTTGTTTCCAAAAATTAACAGTAACATCTATAATAATTGTCAAATATTTCACCTTTTACTAAATGAACTTCAAAAGCATTACTGTAATTCTATAAATTAGATTAAAAACAGAATTATTATCAGAATTAATTCGTTTTCTATTTGGAATCAGATGGCACCGATATAATACTGACATCATTTAACTCTGCCAAGTTCTTCTGCTAATGAAGCCAACATTCTAACATCTTTCATACATGCATAAGAAAACTTGAAATTAAAAATTAATAAAATTTATAAGAATAATCTTTTCATAAAAATAAAAAGTGATATGATAATGCATTTTCTAAAGCTCCATGTGTTCGGTTTTTTCTTTGTACAGAGTCTTAAAATAACAATTACCTTTTGAAATAGATGCAAACACTTCTTCATCAGGTTTGTGTCTTGCATTTCGTTTCCAGTGATACCACCACAGCACTCATCAAAAATGGTAAATGTTGAAAATCAGTTTTTGTAATTTACCATCATCAACACTCTTAAGAAAGGCAAATGTAGTACTTATATTATACATGCAGTTTCATTTTTGAGCTCATTGCTGCTTAAAGGGTATCTTTCAAAAAGATAATAGTTAATTTTGTATATGTAACAAGAGATTTCAGACTATTCTCTGAGTCTTGTGGCCGAACAACTTAGCTTCTATTTCCTACATATATTTCACAGACAAGTAATATACAATTTCCCACATTTTCCATAGAGACTTCATGCATCATGAAACCAGCAACCCAGGCCATGACCTAACTGGCTCTAGAGTCAGCCAAATGCTTTGAAGCAGCAGCAGAATGGACTACTTTTTCAATACTAGTGAAAACCAGAAAGATACAGCTCTCCCTAGCTTTTCCTGTCAATACACACTGTTTTGTCAACAAGTACCTGCCGACTAGGAAAGGTGTATCATCACTGGTTTTCTTTAAGGTTTAATGACCCGTTAAAGGGAGACTATTCGCTGTGTATGTATCTCAAATACACTATTGGATAAGAACATGACAGAAGCCAGAAGTACAAACTGCAAAAATAAATCCATTCTGACTTATTTTAATGCAAGTAGTACTAATAACTTATTCATTTTTAAAATGTGATAAATGCAAGATTAAACAGGATGCTGGGGGTGGAGGAGGCATGAACTAGAACTATCACATGTGAAACAGGATGTATAGTCTTCCTACCTCACAAACAGGATGCTACACCATTTGTGAAGCAAAATTTAGAAAAATAATAATGCTTCTCTCGCCCATTGAAGCCAAGAAATATTCTCAAATTCTTTGAACATTTATAAATACATCTGAAAACTCATATTGTCATCTAGGCTAGAATTTAAACATCCCTCATGGGGGTCTCATTACTTCTTCCCAAAGAATAGGTAAAATTACTCCTTTCTCTGTGGGAGAAGCCATGGTACCAGGTATTGAGTGGACAAATATAAGGGGTGGTTCTTTGAACTGTTTTTCTCTCTATACAGTAGGAATAAAAAAGTTGGGCAGTCTGGACATGCAGTTTAAGTGGTAAGATATTGGCGGTGGGGGAAACCTCTAGTATCTTTCTCACTTAAGATATTAATATTTCCCACTTAAGAAGATTCTTCCCAAAAGACTTGCAACTTGAAGATAACCTGAAAATAGCTCACTCCTCCCTCCCACAAATACTGACCCTTCAGTTTCTCTTATTGTGTATGCTCTCATATCTCTTCTCATTGTGGAGTAGTGAGATCCAAGTATTAGCTTTGGAAAGAAACCTAAACTGGGCTTTGAGGCTGCTTTGCTTCTTGACCATTCAGAATCATTTGGCTTTGGTAATGGCATTCTCCATGAGGTCCAACCTAGCTCCCTGGAGAGATCCATGAGAAATTGGGTAAATATCCTGTCCATCATTGAGGGTGACTTTGTCTTTCATTCACTCCTTAAAGACCTCCTGAAGAGACATAATTGTTCAACAGAAGAATAGAAATGTTCCCATGTCTCCTGGCTAACTATTTTGCTACCCATAAATATCTTCAATACCTAATAGACAAAATGACATTCATCATATGGATAGACTTTACATATTATCAAAGATTTATAGGATATAGTCTAAATTCCTCAATAGGGTATTCAAGCTCTTCATAGTCTGCATCATCCCTGAACTGTCCAACACAGAGGTCCCCTAACCTCATAGAGTTATTGAAGACATAAAACTGAGATGTGCTGTAAATGTAACATACAAACTGGATTTTGGAGACTAAATGTGAAAAAAAAAGATTAAAATATCTCATCAATATTATTTATATGAGTTGCATGTTGAAATGGTAGTATTTTTGATATACTGAGTTAAATAAAATATAAAAATTAATTTAAATTTTTCCATTTCCCTTTTTTTAAATCTAGCTACTAGAAAATTTATAGTTGCATGTGTGACTAGCATTTTATTTCTATTGGAGAGCACTGGTCTAGATCTTGCTTCTCATCTTGAAGGGTTATTCTTTTTATTGCCCTGCCTACAGATTTATGCTTCAGCACTTTGCAAATAGAGTGTTCTGAATGTATCATACTGCCTGGAAAATTATGCTTTACAATTGTTCTTCCTCTTCAACTCTCACCTCACAATACCCTATAGAAGAAATATAATTCCAAGATTCAATAGATGGATAGCTCAAAAGCATAGTTCAGATTCACTTCCTTTGCAAAGTCATTTCTGTTCTCTAAGATACTTAGTTGTGCTAATCCTGTGCCTTATGCCTATGTTGACTAGTGAACTCATTACACTGTGCTATATTATTATTTATATGTGTGTCTGTTTGGTCACCTGCAAACTCCTTGAGGTCAGAGACCATGACATACATGCTTAACATAATACATACTTTTAATGAATGTTTCCTGAATGTAATCAAATAATATCCATCCTTATTCCATTGTTAATTTGAATTAATTAATATCAGTACATAATCCATCAATATTAATTCAAACTAAAGTGATTTTGAGAAGTTACTTGCTACTGTGGTAACTAAAATGCCTACTTAAAAATAATTCAGAAACAAACTGAATATGGTTATCAATAATTATATAATCATCATGAATTATAGTTGCATTTACATGCAAAGCAAAATAACTACATAATAGCAAACAAAAAGCTTCTTTGAAAGGTAATAATTGCTGATAATTATTAATTAAGATGTACATGGCACCATGTAAAGTTCTCCATATATCTCATTCAGTATCTCATTCAGTCTTCACAATATATTTTTATCATGCCAGTTTTAGAGATACATAATCTGGCTTAAGTAATTAAAATAAATTATCTAAAGTCACCCATAATATAAGGTAAATCTGAGATTAAACACAGGTTCTCTCACTCTAGACCCCTTGAACTTCTAACCTTTTGGAGATAAATTATAATATGGGTATCCCAATAGGTTCAAAGACCACTAAAAATGAAATATTTTGCCATATAGAGATAGATCTGTTTTTATCATCTGAGCTAGGTTCTTTGTCCTCAGATTTGCTAAGAGTTCTACAGAATTCACAAACATCACTGGGTCAATCCTTTGTAATAGGATGAAAGGCATAGAGAAGAATCCCAAAATACATTCGTTATCAGAATGTCAGGTCAGAATACAAACAGACTGGCAAAAAGAAGAGAGGAACACAACCTTTAAAAACAGCTGACAAAGCTCATAAGGTAGGTCTCTGCTTTCTCTTGAACTGAAAATTTAAAACCAGAGTTTAGAATTTTTATCTTTTCCACTCCACCATGCTATTTTTGGCTTGTATCCATTATGCTTGGATTACTGAATACTTTCCTCACTGAGCTCTCTTGATTTGTAGCTATAAAGCCCTTAGAGGTTCAGCACTATCTGCAGAATAAAGTCCAAGGTCCACCTACCTTCCTGGCTTCCAGTCAGCCACCACTTCTTTCCAATGTTACACTACACTCCTATCTTCCCCTATACGTGCACTTACATCCTAGGATACTAACTCAAACAGCCTTCCTAACCTGTCGCCCACATTGTTATCACCCTGCCCTTACACATACTATTTTTCACCCTAAAATATTCTTCACTTCACCTGTACAAAGCTTAGCTCTTCTTACAGATACAATTCAAGCACACCACTTGCCTAATGATTCAGATACAAAATAGAACTTGTCCACCCTGTACCTAAAAACTGAGCTTCCTTATTATTATTATTGACTTTGCTTTGTGTTACATTCCATACAAATAACACTTTTTCTTCTCAAATGAACCACTACTTTTCAGGCAAAAGCCATTGGCTATTCATAAGATGTATTATAAGATCCCTAATATAGATCTATAAATACAGTCAGAACTTAGTACAACTTTATTCTATTAATAAAACTAAGTATCAATTGGTTGGTTCTCAAATTATCAGTTTCAAAATATTGTTATCTATTGAAAGATTATGACATTTGGCCTTTGCAATAGAGTGAAGGTCAACATATCACAGATTGAGTGTCTAGCAACAGCAGACGTATGAGAGCCCTCCTTAAAAAATAAAACACTAAACTAGAAAAACTTATTAAAGAATCAGAAGAGAATTACTCCTTCTGATGTACTTTTTTGGGGCTTTTAAGCTGTTTGCAGTGGCTCTTCTTTCCATCATTTTTTTTTTCATATTCAAATTTAACACAGAATGTGCTTGAGTTATTTCTGGAGGCCATAATTAGATTAGATAGAAGCTTCTCAAGAAAAATCTGGTAGTTAAAAAATGTTAAATATCATTTCTAATTACCTTAATATAGTTCAAATAAAACATAAGACACTAGAACAGAACTTTGTTCTAAATAACTATAGATGAAGAAAAGATAAATTTTTTTCTTTGCTCCCTCATTCCCAAAGAGTTTTTCTATGATGGTTTTCTGGTCTCATTGAATTGATATTTATCAGAGATGTTAACACTTAGATGTCCTCAATAATTTTTAAAATATTGAATTGAATAAATGCACATGATAGGTTCATTCATTTCTGTTCACAGAATGTAATATGGGTCCTATGTGACTCCATAGGAACTTTTAGATAAAATGAATTAAAATACTAGCAGCAATAATCATAGTCACTTAACAAATGAATACAAAGGAAGAAATAAAAGATTTGTGTCAAATAGAACATACCAAAAGAGTGAAACGATTATTTAAAGGAAATGTATTTTAAAAAGAGAGAGAAAATGTAAAAGCAAAATGCTGAAGTAGGTTGTATTTTTAGAAAATGTTGAAGACATGTAATATTATTTATTAGAGAAATTAGGGACAAGAATCATTCATTCAGAAGATTACTTCTAAGGCCAAATTCCATTGTTAAAATGTTAAAAACATGACCTAAGCCAAATATAATAACTTTTTGTTTTATTTTGAAAAATAGAATTAAACATGAAATAATTTTAAAACATTTTGTTTCCTAAAAACCAAAACAGGACATAGCCCACATTAATCAGGCAGAAAATCAACTTTTACTTAAGATTCTCCAAGATTTTCTTTTATAGCGTAAGCCAATTGATAATGAACAACCTGATTAAATGAATAGAGTTAGGATAAAGAACAAATCTGAGATTGTATAATCAGTAGGATTCTCATTTTCTAAAATTTTGAGTAAAGGTCATTGCTTAAGCTACTGTATACCGGATAAATTCATGAGGGTTTCCAAAATTCCATTGACTACATTGTCCTCATAGTACAGACTGATAGTAAAATCCTGAGAACATATGCTACATTTGATTTTATCCAGAGGTAAAAATCTCTATGTACACAACTAACAAAGTTGAAGAAGAAAGATACAAAGTAACTAAAATAATTAATGTTGTATTACTATGTGCTTTATAGATTGAGTCTCTCAAAAACCTAACTGTTTGCACCTGATCTAAAAATCACTCCAGAACACTATATTAGCAATCTTTTACCATCCTGAGTACATAACAGGAAGGCATGCCACTGACTTCTTTCCAGAAAAGGAAGAAATTATTTTGGCATTTGGTCTCCCACTGGTCTCTAATGTTAAAAGGTAAATTAGTTTTAAAGAGGTAATGTGGTTTAGATTGCTTTCAGTAGAGCTGTGATTTTCTGAACCAAAGTGAAAGCTTTATAACTTTATCATTAAAAAGAATGTAATGAAAGGCAGTGTTATATAATGAGGGAAATAGAACTTCTTAAAAGCAAGAAAATAAAACTGAATATTACTGTAGCCCCAGCTACTGGGGAGGGTGAGGCAGGAGGATTACTTTAGCCCAGGAGTGGGAGACTGCATTGGGTTATACCCTGCCACTGCGCTACAGTCTGGGTGACAGAGCAAACCCCCTGTTTCAAAACAACAACAATAACAAACACGTTATGAAAATTAGCGTATTAAAGTATCTTTATGTTAGAAAAATCCAGATGAAAATTTATTATGGTTTCATGTCTGTTCAAATCTATGTTTCAGGAAATGAGGGAAACAATTTTTTTTAAATGTAGCAAAGCAAACAAAATAGCAAATGGCTTAAGGAATTGTACTGAACATATACATAGAAGCAAATACCCATAGACACTAACACAACTGGATGAAAAATAAGAAGTGATTAATGGTGTGGTCCCGCATTCTAAAATATATGGATCCTACTTCAATGTTCCCTCTTCCAACACCCTCTTTATGCCCACCCCTACCTAGCACTCTCCCATGCAGCACAACCAGACATAGACTGTAGAAATTGGAGACATCTACTTCAAACCTGTCATTTTATGAGTCTTCAATTTCTATACTTAGTTAAAGTCATTTTTGTTTCTTTACGTATTTTTCAGAGACTAAATATTATTAGATTTCTGAATGAAAGAGCATCTATTATAGATACATAGAAACCATTCAATTCTTCTATTCATGTTTCCATCTTAACACCCAAGGGCTCCTTACTCAAAGCCCTAGGAGGACAAGGGTTAAGAAGGAAGCATGACAATTCAGTGGGCACCAACTGTGCCTTTCAGGGATGCAGTTCTGTATAACCAGGGAGCTTGTATTTGTGGAAATGCTATGTCTAGAAAATGCAATTCATATTTTCCTTTGCTTCAAATTCAAACTTCCTGAAATAGACATATTTTTAAAAAATGTTTCCAGAGAAAAAGTGGGAAGTGGGAATAAAAAATCTAATTTTAATTTTTTTCTTTTACTTTCATCCACAGTCATATCCTAGCCAACCAAGTTCTCTACCACCTTCACTGCAATGATTTACTCCCTGTATTCATTGCCTTACTACGGCCTCTTAGACATTCAGAGCAGAAAACTCTGGGTAATACACTTTGTTCAGCATCTTCTGATAGTTCTTATTTCCTATCTTGATCTTTGGCTTCCACCTCCAGTGTCAAAATTGGCATGATCTGCTATAGCTTTCTCAATTTCTCTTCTCTGTGATTTGTGATAATGGATTTCAGATAAATTTAAACATACTGTCAACTCTCTATTATGTTAATTATTCTAGGATATATATTATTTTACCTTTGTCTCAAAGTTCTGTTTGTTTTAACCCACAGAGATTTTTGATTCATTCAAAGGCCCTTCGGAAAGATATCTTCATAATTTACCCAGAAATAATGAATGTATTATTTTTCTTTTAACAGTTAATCAATTGTAAAACACAGTTGCATTTTTATAATTATGGCCAAATCATGTTTTTTATTTGATAGCACAAGAACAAATTGACTTTAAGAGTAGACCCTGAGTTTGAAGAAGATTTAAGAAAATAATATATATTAAATTGTATTTATGTCATAAGTGCATATTTTAAGGATGTCTGTCCACAGTAAATCTTCTGTATTCTGGGGTAAACAGATTGCAAAAAATCTGAGGGTTCTGCAGGAACATAATAAAATATATGCTAAAGGTTTTTTGTTCTAAAAAAAAGACAGAGATACACAAAAGTAGAGAGAACAATATAAAAACTCTGTATGTGATAAAATTAGATAGATTTCTCTACTCTTGTCCTTTTGTTTCAATTTCTTTCTTTCTCTCTCTTCTTTAGCCAGAAATATTATAAAGCAAATATTAGACATCATGTCATTCACTCATATTTATCTCAGTATGTTTCCCCAAAATATAGGAACATTTTCTTATATAATTGCATTGCTATTACCACAATCAACAAAAATTACCAATAATTCCTTAATATTGAGTTCTAATGCATATTCAAATTTCTCTGTTCTTTATTTTTTAAAATATCTTTTTGATGCTGATTCTTAAAATTAGAATTCAGATAAATTGTACATATTGTGTCTCTTCAGTCTTCTTTAATTGAGAGTAAGGTCCTCCACTTTTTTTGTCATGCCTTTAATTTGTTGAAAAGAACTCATTTAGTTATCTTACAAAAGGACCTATATTCTAGATTTTTTTTCCTCCCATCTTATAATGTGTTTCTCTATCACCTGTATTTTCACTAAACTTAAAGTTGAGTCTGAAAGTTTCAATAAATTTAAAGTCAAGTATTTGGGGAAAGAACACATTAAGTGGCACTATGGTTTACTTTTTCCCCAGGTGGTGCTAAGATTGACATATTAGTGACACCTTGATGCTGCCTTTATAAAGTTTTTCCATCAACATGCATCTAATAGTTTTATTAACTGAGGATATTTTTCAGAATCATTTCTTTCTTTAGAAATTGCAAAAAGTAATGTTTTTTTTTAAATTATATTATTTATTTCATATTTATAAACTGAATTCTTCTCATCAATTAGGGATGTTTGTTTACCTTGTTCATATAGAAAAGGCAAAATAAATTCTTAATTCTCTCTTCCATTGGCCATCTTCTGAGCAAGGAGTTGCAATTTGCGATTGTTACCAACTGTATTTGGGCTTTACAGGTTTATGAGTGCTACTATGAACTCATAGTTTTTAGTATAAAAATATGACTTTAAACACATGGCCTATTAGTTTGGAGATTTATTACAAAGTAAAATGTAAATTCATTATTTACTCTTCATATAATTTATCTAGAATTGAAAAATGTTATAGCAAGAGTATGGAGAGAATCAATTGTATTCATTTACAGCTCATATCTTTCTTTAAATATTTCTGAGTTCTTAAACAAGTGGACATAAGAAAACTTTGTGCACTGAATTTTGACAAAGTAAGATATACTTCTATAGAGATTAAAATTATTTGTTAATATTTTTATTTGACAAAGTAGCAAAATGATATTGTCATGTAAGATAGCAACACAAGTGCTAGTCTTCATAAAACAACTGTGCAGTTATAGGTAGAGATTCCTAGTCTGAATCTTTACTGCAATATTCAGGTAAGTTCCAATCAGTTCAAGCAGTTGTCTGAGTGTAGCAAAAGCCACATCTTTGACTCAGGACTCTATGAAGAGGACAACATAAGGATAGAATTGCTAAACCCAAAGTATGAAATGAAATCAAATTTCCCATAAAATAACATAAGCACAAGTATACACATGTAATAGTGAATGAATAAGCAGTTCTAATATTGAAAATTTTACTTTACACTCACTCAAATTTTGTATTTATTTAGATTGAAAAATTAGATAAAAGTTCTTTTTTTAAAATTTTTATAGATACATAATATTTGTACATATTTATGGGGTGCATGTGATATTTTGTTGCATGCATAGAATGTGTAATGATCAAGTCAGGATATTTAGGGTATCCATCACTTCGAGCAATTATCATTTCTACGTGTTGGCATTTCAAGTCGTCTCTCCTAGCTACTTTGAAAGTACAATAAATTGTTAAAGATTATTACCCTACTCTGCTATCAAACGTTAGAACTTATTCCTTCTATCTAACTGTGTGTTCATACCCATTAATCAACCTTTTAGCATTCCTCCCCCTCCTAAACACACACCCTTCCCAACCTCTGCTATCATTCGATTCTCTACTCCATGAGATTAAAAAGTTTCACTTCTTACTAACAATTTGGTCTTCACCAAGTCTCTTAACATTTTTAAGTGGAGTCTTGGCCATTTATCAGTTCTAAATTGTTTAAATGATTGTACCTTCCTTGTAAACCCTCTTTTTAAATGATGATTTAAAACTTTCTTTGTAAACCCTCTTTTTAAATAATGACTTTTTAAAATCTTACATTTATCTTTGAACTTATCTTTATTCTTATGTAAATTTGACTGAATGTATATGTCATATGACTGTTATATTTTTATATACTTTAGTCCCTTTGAATCCCTGACATTTATAGTGTCCGTGATCATTTGGGACCATAAATAGAGAGATCACAGATAACAGTAGGGTTAAGTGGGTTTAACTCTAGCCACACTATCTGATAAACTTTGTGTACTCTTATGAGATCTATTATATCAGAATTTTAGGAATGAATCTCAAGAATCAATGTTTTTTAAAAGCTTTGTGGATCTTTCTCACATGGCCATCTTACGTGGCTGTAGATATACAGACAGGTGATTTTGCACTCTGGGCTTGATGGCCTCACATTTGTAAACGACACTCCAAATTTCCTTTTCACTTAGGAGTCTCCTATAAGTTTCCTTGTATCTCCTTTCCTATCATCATCTCCCTGAAGCTGTCCTTTCCCAAATTGTACCCTGAAGAAACGACTTCTCAGGGGGAGGATCAAGATGGCAGACGAGAAACACCGCCAGACAGAGTGTCTCTGCAGAAAAGACAGATTCTAGCAGAAATTAGAAAAAAGAAGCAAGAAGATGAGCATACAGCGGACGAGGGCCAGAAGGAGGGTTACCTGAGACCCCGGGAGACTCCACGGGAGGAGGCTGCAGAGGAGAACTGGAAGCTGAGACCGCTGGAGCAGCCCGGAGAACAGAGGCAAGAGTAGGTGGATCAGTCACCTTTCCCCTCCCCTGCATCTCAAACTGCTGGTGGGCTCCCCAGTGGGTGGAGAGACCTGCGGACACCAGCCCAGAGACGGCCGCCACCAGCTAGCGGTGAGCCTGTACTGGACGTGGCACCAGGCTCCCAACTCCCTCCCGGCACCTCCATGTGCACAGACCCGAGCCGCACGGCAGGTGCCATATTGCCTCCTCCTCCCCTCCGCCGACCCTACCCGCGGCTTCCCAGAGAGACAATACAGCCACCAGCCAGAGGCACCTCCAGGGAACGGGACGTTCCCTTTTGGAACCCTACAGCTGACTAAGGGGAACTCAGACTGTGAGCTCCCTACACGCCAGCCCTCCCAGGTGCTGCTGGCACGGTGTTCCCAGGAGAACGGTGCCAACTCAGAGGCTGAGAGACATAGACCCAGGTTGGGCTCCCTGTGGGTGAATTGGGACCGCAAAAACCTAAAGGAAAGAAACAACTACTGATCGACATGGGAAGAAATCAGCGAAGGAACTCAGGAAATAAGAAGAACCAAACGGAAAACACACCCCCAAAGAGGAGCACCAGCCCCCTAGAAACGGACACCAACCAAAATCAGGCAACCAAAATGACAGAAGAGGAATTTCGTATGTGGATCATAAGAACACTCACCAAGCTGCAACAACAACTCAATAACCAACACAAAGAAACCACAAAAGCCTCCAGGACCAAGAACAAAAGTTCACTAAAGAAATAGACACAATGAAGAAAAGTTTAACCAAACTCCTGGAAATGAAGAATCAATTCAAGGAACTACAAAATACAGTGGAAAGCCTCAAGAACAGGGTAGATCAAACAGAAGAAAGAATCTCTGAGATTGAAGATAACATCCTCCAACTAAATAAAACCGTCACAGAGATAGAGCAGAGAAACAAGAGAAAAGAGCAAAGCCTACAAGAGATGTGGGATTATGTGAAGAAACATAATGTGAGGGTCATAGGGTTACCAGAAGGGGAAGAAGACAACACTCAAGGGTTGGACAAGCTATTTGAAGATATAATAGAGGAAAATTTCCCAGGCCTTGCTCAAAATCTCGATATACAAGTTCAAAAAGCTCAGAGGACCCCTGGGAGATTCAATGCAAACAGGAAGACGTCACGACATGCAGTCATCAGACTGACCAATATATCAACTAAAGAGGCACTTCTAAGAGCTGTAAGATGAAAGAAGCAAGTGACATACAAGGGAAAGCCAATTCACATAACACCAGACTTCTCTAATGAGACTTTACAAACAAGGAGAGACTGGGGCCCCATTCTCACTCTTCTGAAACAAAACAATGCCCAGCCTAGAATCTTATACCCTGCAAAACTAAGCTTCATATATGAAGGAGAAATTAAGTCATTCTCAGACAAGCAAAGTCTCAGAGAATTCACCAAGACAGACCTGCCCTACAAGAAGTACTCAAAACAGTGTTACGCACGGAAGACCATAATAAAAACTCATGGATATAAAAACAACCAAAACCCTAAGATTAAAGGCCAGATAATACAATGGCTCAAGAGATAAATCAAAGCGACAACATCCAACCCAACAGAATGAACAGTAATCTACCTTACCTATCAGTTCTCTCAATAAATGTGAATGGCTTAAACTCTCCACTCAAGAAACTGGCTGAATAGATAGGCTGGCTGAATGGATAAGAAAATACAGGCCAAGTATATGCTGTCTTCAGGAAACACATCTAACCTGCAAGGATGCATATAGACTAAAAATAAAAGGGTGGAGATCAATATTCCAAGCAAATAGAAGCCAAAAGAAGGCTGGTGTGGCAGTTCTAATTTCAGACGATTTAGTTTTTAAACCAGCAAAAGTAGTAAAAGACAAAGAGGGTCATTATATAATGGTGAAGGGCACAGTCCAACAAGAAGAGATAACAATTTTAAATATATATGCACCCAACTTAGGTGCCCCCAGTTTCATAAAGCAAACCTTACTGGAGCTAAGCAAATGGATTCATAGCAACTCCATAATCACCGGAGATTCAACACCCCACTGATGGCACAAGACAGATCCTTGAAACAGAAAATTAATAAAGAAATAATGGATTTAAACAAAACCCTGGAACAATTGGGTCTGACTGACATCTACAGGACATTCTACCCCAAAGCCACTGAATATACATTCTTCTCATCAGCTCACGGGACATTCTCTAAGATTGACCATATCCTAGGACACAAAGAAAATCTCAAGAAATTTAACAAAATAGAAATCATACCATGTACCTTCTCAGATCACAGTGGAATAAAACTAGAAATCAATCCTAACAGAAACTCACATTTCTACACAAAAACATGGAAATTCAACAACCTCCTACAAAATGATTACTTCATGAATGAAGAAATCAGGATGGAAATAAAAAAATTCTATGAAGAAAACGACAATGGAGAGACAAGTTATCAACTCCTCTGGGACACAGCTAAAGCAGTTCTGAGAGGAAAGTTTATCTCCATAAATGCCTATCACCAAAAGACAAAAAGATCACAAATAGATAATCTAATGAAACGACTCAAGGAGCTGGAAAAAGAAGAACAGACCAACCCCAAACCCAGCAGAAGAAGTGAAATCAACAAGATCAAATCAGAACTAAACGAAATTGAAAACAGGGAAGCTATTCAGGAGATTAATAAAACAAAAAGTTGGTTCTTTGAAAAAATAAACAAAATTGACACACCATTGGCTAAGCTAACGAAAAGCAGAAAAGAGAAATCTCTAATAAGCTCCATCAGGAATAAAAAAGGAGATATCACAAATGATCCCAAAGAGATACAAGATATATTTTATGAATACTACAAAAATCTTTATGCACACAAACTAGAAAATGTGGAGGAAATGGACAAATTTCTAGAAACACACAGCCTCCCTAGGCTCAACCAGGAAGAAATAGATTCCCTGAACAGACCAATCTCAACAGCTGAAATAGAAACAGCAATTAAAAATCTCCCTAAAAAGAAAAGTCCCGGGCCAGATGGCTTCACACCCGAATTTTACCACACTTACAAAGAAGAACTAATACCTATCTTGCAGAAACTATTCCACAACATCGAGAAGAACGGAAACCTCCCCGACACGTTTTATGAAGCAAATATTACTCTGATACCAAAACCAGGAAAGGATGCAACAAAAAAAGAAAACTACAGACGAATATCCCTAATGAATATAGATGCAAAAAGTTTCAACAAAATCTTAGGTTACCGAATCCAGACGCTTATCAAAAAAATAATCCACCACGAGCAAGTGGGCTTCATCCCAGGGATGCAGGGATGGTTCAACATACGTAAATCTATAAATGCAATTCACCATATAAACAGAAGCAAAAACAAAGACCACATGATTCTTTCAATAGATGCAGAAAAAGCTTTTGACAAAATTCAACACCCTTTCATGATACGAACACTTAAGAAAATAGGCATAGAAGGGACATACCTAAAAATTATACAAGCCATATATGACAGACCCATAGCTAACATTATACTGAATGGGGAAAAACTGAAATCGTTCCCACTTAGAACTGGAACCAGACAAGGCTGCCCACTACCTCCACTTCTGTTCAACATAGTGCTGGAAGTCTTGGCTACAGCAATCAGACAGGAAAATGGAATGAAAGGTACCCAAATAGGGGCAGAAGAGATCAAACTTTCACTGTTTGCTGATCATATGATATTGTATCTAGAAAACCCCAAGGATTCAACCAAGAAACTCCTGGAACTGATCAATGAATTTAGTAAAGTCTCAGGATACAAAATTAATACACAGAAATCAGAGGCATTCATATACGCCAACAACAATCTAATTGAGAACCAAATCAAAGACTCAATTCCCTTCACAATAGCAACAAAGAAATTAAAGTACCTAGGAATATACTTAACCAAGGAGGTAAATGACCTCTACAGGGAGAACTATGAAACACTGAGGAAGGAAATAGCAGAGGATGTAAACAGATGGAAATCCATACCATGCTCGTGGATCGGCAGACTCAATATCATCAAAATGTCCATACTACCCAAACTGATCTACAGATTCAATGCAATACCTATTAAAATCCCATCAGCATTCTTCACAGATATAGAAAAAATAATTTTACGCTTCGTATGGCACCAAAGAAGACCCTGAATATCAAAAGCAATTCTAGGCAACAAAAACAAAATGGGAGGCATTAATTTGCCAGATATCAAACTATACTACAAAGCTTTAGTAATTAAATCAATATGGTATTGACACAAAAATAAGAATATGGACCAGTGGAACATATGTGAGAATCCTGACATAAAACCATCCTCATATAGCCTTCTAATCTTTGACAAAGCAGACAAAAACATACGCTGGAGAAAAGAATCCCTATTCAATAAATGATGCTGGGAAAACTGGATAGCCACCTGTAGAAGGCTACAACAGGACCCACACCTTTCACCTCTCACAAAAATCAATTCACGCTGGATAACAGGCTTAAACCTAAGGTATGAAACTATTAGAATTCTAGAGGAAAAAGTTGGAAACACTCTCCTAAACTTCGGCCTAGGCAAAGAGTTTATGAAGAAGTCTCCAAAGGTAATCACAGCAGCAACAAAAATAAATAAATGCAACATGATCAAACTAAAAAGCTTCTGCACAGCCAAAGAAATAGTCATGAAAGTAAACAGACACCCTACAGAATGGGAGAAAATTTTTGCATCCTATGCATCCGATAAGGGACTGATAACTAGAATATGCTTAGAACTCACGAAAATCAGGAAGAAAAAATCAAATAACCCTATTAAAAAGTGGGCAAAGGACTTGAACAGAAACTTTTCTAAAGAAGACAGAAGAATGGCCAACAAACATATGAAAACATGCTCATCATCTCCAATCATCAGGGAAATGCAAATCAAAACTACAATATGATATCACTTAACTCCTGTGAGAATGGCCTTTATCAAAAAGTCTCCAAATAACAAATGCTGGCGTGGATGCGGAGAGAGAGGAACACTCCTACACTGCTGGTGGGACTGCAAACTATTTCAACCTCTGTGGAAAGCAATATGGAGATACCTTAAAGCGATGCAAGTGAATCTACCATTTGATCCAGCAATCCCATTGCTGGGCATCTACCCAAAAGATCCAATGAGACTCTACAAAAAAGACACCTGCACTCGAATGTTTATAGCAGCACAATTCATAATAGCAAGGCTGTGGAAACAGCCCAAGTGCCCATCAATCCAAGAATGGATTAATAAAATGTGGTATATGTATACCATGGAGTACTATTCAGCTCTAAGAAACAATGGTGACATAGCACATCTTATATTTTCCTGGTTAGAGCTGGAACCCATACTATTAAGTGAAGTATCCCAAGAATGGAAAAACAAGCACCACATATACTCACCAGCAAATTGGTATTAACTGAGTAGCACCTAAGTGGTCACATAGGTACTACAGTAATAGGGTATTGGGCAGGTGGGAGGGGGGAGGGTATATACATATATAATGAGTGAGATGTGCACCATCTGGGGGATGGTCATGCTGGAGAGTCAGAATTGTGGGAGGAGGGGGGGAAATGGGCATTTATTGAAACCTTAAAATCTGTACCCCCATAATATGCTGAAATAAAAAAAGAAAAAAGAAAAAAAGAAATGACTTCTCTTCTCTCCAAGGTGCCCTCTTTTCTTGTCTCTCTCAGAACAAATTCTCCTTTCTTTTTAATGTTCTGTTTTTATTTCTTTAAAATAAACAGCAAGTGAAATTTCTTCCCATATGCCCTGCCACATTACAGAAAAGCAATTCTCATCAAAGGAAAAAGCACCTTTTGGGATTAGCCTCAGGCCTTGCAATCTTGAGGTCTTCAATTACGATCTCTTACCTCTAGAGTTCTAGAACTCTAGTTCTCGTTTTGACCCAATTTTCAAACAAACACTTAATAAACACTTTTTAGATGATTATTGTGTGCCAGGCTCTCTGCTAACTCTGGGGAAGTAGAGATGAGCCAGCCAAAAACCATTCACTCCAGTGGCCTGCTGGGAAAGACTGGCAGCCGAACCACGCAGTATTACCTAAGTGGTGCAATGGAAGTAACAACAGAGTGCTGCGGAAACAAATGTTTCTTGCCTTTTTGAGGCCCACGAGTGGGTCTTCCTGCTTGTTATACCACAGCATTAAAGACAGCACCTGCAGCCATTTGATATAAACTTGCTGGCAAAAAGAATCTGCACCACGTTTTCTGCTCTGTTCCATCCTATTGTCTTTCTTAGTTGTGTCTTCCGTTGACCACAGCCCTTTATTTCTCCTTGTCACTACTCCTGGGTTATATTGCCACACGTCACATTGTGCTTTTGCCTCTCTCTCTCTCTCTCTCTCTCTCTCTCTCTCTCTCTCTCTCTCTCTCTCTCTCTCTCTCTCTCTCCCCCCATCCCACAAGAAGAGCAGGCATGAATTAAGTTAAATGATGAGGCAAGTTTCTTTCTTTTAATGCAAGAGGAAAGGTAATATGTATGTTTATAAATGTATAATTTATATTTATAGTTCACAAACAAACAGCAAATAAAATTTATTTTGCACTACTATTTCCTAGCTCTGTGGCCATCTACAAACACTCAGGTTCACATGCAGCCGTTAGCAATGAAGAAAAATAGAACCATCTTTAGCTGTTGTCATTCTTCCCACCTATTATTAGTTTAGCCACTGTTCAGAGGCTGGAGAAGAAAATTTACTCTATTTCCATATTAGACCATAAGGACCCTCATTTACAATGCTGCATAAACCTCAGTGTTGTCTTGTACATTCAAAGCCACAATGTTCTATCTTTAAGAGACTACTGTATTCTACCAAGAACCCTTCTGTTACTAAATGTTTCCAAATACTCACCTAAAAGTGTTTTTAAATAGATGTGGCTAGTTCCCTGGGGAGGAGTCCAGTGTCTCTAGTTCAAGACAACAGTGATAGCCTCCAGCTTCATTTAGCTTCACAGGTCTATTATCTGGGGAAAAAAATAAAAACTAGAATGAAACATAAGGAGATAAGTACAAAACTGCCTTTCCCTGGGAAGATTTAGAGAACTGACAGGCATTATGTTAAATCTGCCGTATGGATTATAACATCAAATGCACAAAATATTGTAAATATTGTTAGTATCTGAAAAAAATGATGAGTAAGAAAGAACAAGGAAAAACCCTTCTATCAGAGAATATTCTAAAAACAGAAGTCCTATTAAAAACAAAAGTTAAAGCCTGTACAAGGTTCTTCCTACAGGCATTTATAAAGGACATGCACCTAGCATCCTCTTTATGGATTGATTTTATTTCTACCGTAATGTGGGCAGTGACTGCTAGTATCCATCATGAGAATACATTTGAATGCCATGCCAGCTCAAATAAAAATAATTGAACTCTTTCATACTACTGCTGTTAACAAAGAAAGGACATGCTATAAGGATTGCTGTTTGGCCTTCAAGTTTGCATAAATTATATAAAGAGCTGAGTTGAGAAGGAATCTATTATATATTAGAGCTCAAAGATTAAAAAAATGACTTTTAAATCTTGGATATGTTAAAATGAAAGCATATACACGTGTCTGTGTGTGTGTTGGGTGTGTGTGTCTAACAATAGGTACCAATAGCTACACAAAAACAATTTTGTTTATAGCACTTCTTTCCTACAGTTCATTTAGGTATGTCGCAAATTATATGACCTCCAATGAACTCACTTAGAACAGACTGAAAATATCCAAGTGTGGAAAGATCGCTGGGAATATAGAAAGAGATGCTGCTCTAAGTGCAGCAGTACTTACTGCTTCACAGTTCTTTGACCTTTTCTTCATTTAAAGTGGTGCTGATACCTGGAGCAAGGCTATTAAATTAGCAACATAAGAAATATTCTCTCTTTTCACTTGGTGGAAATACACCTAGGAAAGTAATGCTAATTTATAATACAGCCTGTACTAACACTGACAGAGAAAAATAGGGGATATACTAATGTGGTATAGAACTTACCTAGGAGTGTTCATTCACATTTTATATATTTGTCTGTTTGCTCTATTTTGTATTTAATGATATTTGGCAACCCTATTAAAGAAGAGAAATGAAATCTGCTACCCTGCCCTTAATATCCACTTGTTGCTGTCAGGGTACAGGAGTAAAAGTGCTCACAGCTGGGAAGACACAAACTTAGGAATTTCTCTGAAACCAAGGATTAGTTATAATATTCATGGTATTATTGTCTTTTATTCTGTCAATAAACAAACAATAGCTGATTAGAGAAAACTTGCTTAGCGATTGGGTGAAGCTGGGAAAAGACGAGTTGCTAGCCCTGGTGGTAAGAGTTCATCGTCATCCTAAGGAGCTGCCATAGTGAGAGGCCAAGCACTTCATAACAATGGTGCCCTCATTAGTCATCAAACACAGGGCATGGCTAAGAGTAACAAAATCTCAATCCATTCAGATAAACAGTCTCCCTGAGGAACAGACAAAATATATTACCCAGTAGAAAGAGAAAAGTGCAACAAGAAGAAGGAACAGGAATGTAGCAATAGCGGCTGTTACACTTTGGGTCAGGGCAGACCTTGTGAACGCTCCTAAGCAGAGACTGGCTCATGGGAGTTTGTGGATAAATCCAGGGCAGAGCAAATGCCAGATTATTGTCTCAACTCTGCCAGTGCTTGAGGGTCCCCATCTGCTTGCTAATAGCGTAAAGGACAACATCATCAACCACTGGTAAACGCACAGCATGAAGGGCTGTGGCCCCCACAGCGTTCACCCTGACAGGTCACGCTCTCCTTTCTCACTGGTTCATTTGGCCTTTCTGACTAAGGAGTGCCACAAATGCCTTGTACAACAGAGGCTTTAAGTAGCTACTTCTCCATATGCAGAGGTTTAAAGGATTGAGTAAAAGATCTCACTTTAATTTGCTTTGAATAAGGCCGATTACAATGATGTACATTCGCAGGTCCTCAGTTACTTGGTATGTGGTATGTCCTTTCTGATATACACTCCTCCTGGGCTTATCTGTCATTTCCTACTGTTCCCACCTACTTGAGGTCAGATTCATCGAAAAGCAATTTTGGCATATGCATCTATAATTATACCCACTAAATTTCTTTGTAAAGATAGGAACAACATGTTAGCCTTATCAGGGAAAATTTGGTCCACTTTACCATCAGATTTTCAGCTTCCATTAGGATCATAGTAAGCTAAGCTAAAGGAAGAAAAAAAAATAATAAACTCTCTTTGTAAAGGTCAGCCTTCTTAATTAAATGAAACTCGGGCAGCAACATTGGAAAATGAAGTGACTGTAGCCTGTGCTCTTTCTGAGCAGACCCTACAGAGTATCCAGCTGATGCCGTCAACAGCAGGCTAAGCAGAATGATTCCCAGATGCACGGGAGGCTACCGCATTATTGTGGTGATTCTGTCTTTGCAAACACATGAAATGGTGGGTGACTGTGGCTATATAATGGAAACTCCAAGTCTTATAACTGTGCTGTGTGTGCAGCCCACACCATTTTCACCTTCTCTTCAGATTACCACCAGCACAGGTGCCATTGCTTGGCACTTTCTGCTTTTGCTACTACTATCTTTCCACAGAGGCCAATGGGGAGGAAAGATCAGTAAATAGGGTCTGAACTAGGTACTTCCATATTAAGGAGTTCATGTGACCCCTTTGTGGGAAGTACTGGCACTTCATTTTATAGAAAGGTACTTCCATATTCAGGAGTTCATGTGACCCCTTTGTGGGAAGTACTGGCACCTCCTTTTATAGAAAAGCAAACTGAAATTCAAAGAGGTTATTTGACTCAAGATCACACAGCTAGAGTGGACTACCTCCGCTCCTTGTTCCTTCCATAAGAACAAATGGTTGTCCTGCTCTAGCTCTATCCCCGCTACCTTCATTCAGAAACTCCCTGAGTGGCATCTGGGACCATACCCTCTCAGGATCACAACAGAGCTGACTCTGTCTAGACTTCCAGTCTAGCTCTGTCCTGCCCCTCAGCTGGAAATTTTTTTTTTGCTATAAACAAAATATTTCAATTAATTATATTTATTAAAACTCTTGGTTGAGGGTTTTTCACAGGATGAATTTGAATTTAGGCACAGCTGCCAGTGCTCAACTCCACAGTGCACTGTCGGCATTGAGCTCCAGGGGGAGCCATTGAGATGGTGCAATGCGATGGTATCTTCCAAAATAGAGGCCAGTGAAATGATAAAGTTTAAACCAGTGGTTTGCATCTCTGGCTGTAATTAGAATTGCCAGAGGACCTTTTAGAACCAATGCCTGAGTTTCACCCGAGGCAATTAAGTCAAAATCTCTGAGGGTGGATCTAGGCATCAGTAATTTTTAAAACCACAGTTTAAAGCATGGGATCTGGAGGCACAGAACCTTCATTTGAATCCTAGTTATTAAACTCTCCAAGCTTTATTTTCTTCATCTGTAATAAAATGAGGTAATTTATCAATTGTTCTCACTTTATAGGATTGGGACTATAACCTTTAGCACTGCACTTCTAGTAAACATTTTTATATAATGAGTAATTATTATCATTGTTATTATGATGAAGAAACAAAATAGCTTAATGGTTTTTTTTTAAAGAATAATATGCTACCATTTAAGCCCATTCTTTTCTTTGAGATTCAAAGGCCATGTAAAATATAAATAATATAGAATTAGTCAGAATATAATTCATTTAGTCAAACCTATAGAAATTCCACTAAACTCTGAAAGTTGAGGATCTACTAAAGACCCCTGGCTAAAGTTTGGCAAAGGAAATCCTACCATTGAGTGTTGCCTTTGGTTAATTTATCTTTCCATCCTAATCATTCTCTGCTTTATCTAGTATATCACATTACTTCAACTCTCTCTCAAACATCAAACATGAATTTATACTGCTGTTAGTTACCCCTAGTGATCTCAGATACTTCCAAGTTAACCTCCTAAGCAAACTCCTTCACTATCTAAGCCAAACCAACAAGTCCTGCCAATTACATTTCACGAATGCCTCTCAAGCATTAATCCTCTTATACGTTATAAATAGCTTTCTAAAATGCAAATATTCACAAATCACTCTCTGCTTTAAAATTCCTTTTACTGTCCTATTACCTACAGAACCAACTCCAAAGCCCTTAGAGAATGAAAACCTTCAAGATCTACCTTTCGTCAAACTTCAGAATCCACCCCTTCTCCCTATAAATGTCCTGATCTAGCTCCCCTGAGTTCCACATCCTTCTCTGAACACATCAATGTGCCTTTGCATATGTCGTTCCCTTTGCTTGTTTCATTGATCCCATATTCTTTTCCTAGATAACTGCTAATTATATTTCAAGATTAAGATTATACGTCATTTCTGTGGTGCCCTTTCATGACTCTTCCCAGCAGAATGTGTCCTTCCCTCCCTTGTGTTCTCTTATTGTAGCACTTATTGTGATTTTATATAATCAATCATGTATTTCTTTGTCATCCAGTAATCTGAGGACTTTTTGAGAAAAGAGTCTAGGACTAACTTAGGGTTCTTTTATCTGACAGAGGGTCAAGTGAATAGTCTAATTAAAGGTTATTTCATTAGAAATGAGACTTGGACTTGCTAGATTATGTTGAGGAATATAAAAAGTACAAGTTGTAGCAGGAACTCAGACTAAAGATTAATAAATGAACTTTCAGACCCATGGATGTTTTTCATTCAAAGTATATTGGGAAAATCTCTGCTGAAGCAGAAACATTTACTCCTCCCCACCTGCAGCCCCCCCATGAGCTAGAAGAGTCAAGAAGTGTCCAGAAATGATCTTCAATTTTACTGTGGAGTTAAAGGAAAGTAAAACTGTACACTGCTGAGACACTGGTATTCACACACACACACACACACACACACACACACACACACACATAGAGAGAGATACAGAAGGAAGAAAGTGTGGTTGAACTCTTATGTATGACCGTCTTTAGTGCATAATGTTTGTGTATGAGTTTTGAATTTGAACATGTTAGATCACAGGAAAAATCTTAAAAATCAACTGTAAAATCTGTTCTCCAATATTACTTTTGGACAATGAAGACAGAAGAAAAGCTTTTAAGTTGATCAGATATCTCATCTCTAAAACAACAAATGCTGGCAAGGATGCAGAGAGACAGGAACACTCTTACGCTGTTGGTGGGACTGCAAATTAGTGCAACCTCTGTGGAAAAGAATTTGGAGATACCTCAAAAAGCTAAAAACAGAAATACCATTCTATCTAGCAATAACACTATTAGGCATCTACCCAAAAGAGCAAAAGTCATTCTATAATAAAGACATCTGCACCCAAATGTTTATGGCAGCACAATTCACTATTGCAAGGATGTGGAAGCAATCTAAGTGCCTGTCAATTCATGAGTGGATTATTAAAATTTTGTATAGGTATACAGTGGAATATTACTCAATTTTAAGAAACAACAGTGATTTAGCACCTCTTATATTTTCCTGGATTGAGCTTAAGCCCATTATCCAAAGTGAGGTAACACAAGATGGAAAGAATAGGCCCCACTTGTACTTGCCATCAAATTGGTACTGACTGATTAATATATTGGTGCTCACATGATAGTAATATTCTCCAGGGATGGGAGTTTGGTGGGGGGTGGTAAACTCACAACCATAGGACATGGTGTGCATTGTTGGGGGAAAGGGCAGGCCTCTAACCTCTGCTCGGGAAAGACAATGATATAAAATGTAACAAAAATGTTTGTAGCCTCATAATATCCTGAAATTAAAAAAAATTGATATTTGAATAAACACTCTTATTCCTTTGGAAAAAATACAGAAAAGTTTTCCTTCCTTGGAATTTCAATCATGTTTGTAGAAAATTAAATTAATTAATAGGAAATGGTCTTCACTAGGAATAATAACATTTAACTATCCATAACAAAAATTAATAATTAATTAATGGCCATTTTTAAATAACCACTAAACTTCAGCCAATTAAAATTTTATAAGCATTCCTCATATAAGATATTTAATACAAAAGCTAAGCTGTGGCATGATAATCCAGAGCAGCTGGGCATTATGCAAATATCTAATCCACTCCACAATGGTTACTGAACCAAAAATCAAAATGGAGCTGGGAGAACTAGCTGGTATTACCATGGATGCACTTTAATTGGTTTTAGACCATCTTAACTATCTTTTCCTCAAGCAAATGAATTTTCTCTCAGAAAAGAAAGTGAAAGAAAAAAATAAAGGCAAGAAACTGAGAAGCACAGAGGAGTAAATAAGATGGGTAAATAGGAAAGGGATCAAAGACGACAAGGAAAACACAGGGAACAGTCGCAGTAACTTGAAGTCAAGCAACAGGAAGCCTGTACAGGACTTGGGCCGGGTCAGCTCTCACATTACTCTTCCTACGCTTCACTTACCATGGCAGGGACACTGCAGGCTGGGGTGTCCACTTTGGATCCTCTTCAGAAGGCTGAAGGATTGTGAATATCGCCACAGTGAAAAGGAGAAGAAGGCACATTATCACTGACCCTGAAGTAGATTCACCTAAATCACCACCATCAAAAGAAGGTTTTGTGCTTAGGTTACTCAATACTACTGGTGTTACAAACCACTGTTTCTCATTTGAAATAGAGCTTGATATTTTATTTTAATTTTTAATCCCTAAATGGTTATAATGTGATGTGAGGCTTAGAATCACCTTTACAAAAGGAAGTCTTTCAAAATATCCTGCCAGGTTATTTATTGTTAAAACAACTGATTTTGCCTGCTGTGAACTATTAAGCATGTATTTCCTTGAAATCCAGAGGCATTTTCTGAATGTTTTGATCTCATTCATCTGTCAACATAAAAACAATTTATTTAATTGTTTTTGAACCCATGTTCAAGGCACTATGTGACAACTTTTATATCTTACTTTATTTCATTTTAGCAATAACTTTACAAGGAGCTCAGGTCAGCTTGATTCCAAACTCATACCTCGTCCATTGTAAATTCTCAGAAGACATTTTAGTATCTTGCCCCCACCCGCTGGTAAATACTATCCTGTTTGCACTAAGTGAAATCAGCCAGTATTGAGCCCATAGCAATCTCATCCTTTCTTCTGGATTTCTGGAAGAAAACTTGCCTATTGCAGAAATGGAACTGCCTACTACTACTTTTCGTCTTATGTCTACCATGGGGGAAGCTTCTGACAGTATTAATCACTCTGCCTTTGAGAAGATAGCGAGAGTATATATATCTTCTCTAAATCTTTACATCTTATTGTAATAGGCTGCTAATGTTCTTGGTTGTCACCATAGCAAAGTTTTAAGATCTCTCCTTCTTTCATAATCAAAGTACCTCATGAAGCTCTTGTGTGAGTGACGGGAATTCCCAAAGACAAGTTCAGGCACTACTGATAACAGGCCCAGAATAGAGATGTTGGAATGAACTAGTGGAAAGAATCCTGGCGCTGCATCCAGAAGATATAGACTAAAACTGGCTTGGAATGTTTCCAAATTGCATGACCTTGAGCAGGTCATTTAATCATTATGACCTCCAAAGTCTTTACTAAAAAGATGGTAGTCCCTGCCCCAGCCAGAGGACAAAGGGGTGTAATGAGTATATAAGAGGTCATCTTTAGGACATTTTGTACTTTGGCAAAGTACAGTACAGATGGATCTTTTTGTTCCCCTTCCCTCTGCCACTTGTCTCCATTACTCTTCACGAGGCACCCGGACTTCCCAAGTGCCAGCACCACAGACACAGCTCTGTAGCTCTGTGGAACAGAAGACCCCAGGTGGCCAGGCAAGGCACCCAGCATGAACAGGCTGAAAGGGACCAGAGAAGAAAGTGACATAATATGGTAAAAGAATCAGAGAAAGTTAACAAATACCTCTATTCTGTTTTCCAGAATTTCTTCTGCAATATGTTATAATTATTTATTTCTTATAAGGATGCATGTTTGATAATACTTGAATTTTTCTTTACAGGGTAATCAATTGATGAATTCTAATGAAAAATAAAGGCAAGACTATTAAAAATGCTTCAGTAAAAAGCTAATGTGAAAATGCTAAATTATATGAGGGAACAAAATCAACACTTGATCCTTAGAAGCTGGAAATAGATGACCAATTACAGCCAACAATACAAGACCAGAGACAGAAGGAAGGAAGACAGCGTATTCCAACAGGAAGCCCAACATGCAGATTGACATTTATCTGTCGAGCTGTAAAGGAAAGAGCATGAGGCAAAACAAAATGAATGTGCTTCTAACATGCAATTATAGAACAGCATGAGCCTAGGTAACCTTCTTATGTGGAGCTTTATTCTGCCTATTAAATTAATCATAAAATAGTGGTTATTGCCCACTAACTGAAAACTATGGGGCAAGAGCTGTACTGCTGTTATCTCAAATAACTTTCACTACATCTCACATCTGTCCTTTCTTCACCATTATCTGCAGATTGGAAAACTTTGACTCAGAGAAGCAAAGCACTGGAAGACACTGAATCCAAGGAATCATCTGTTTGCTTTGTTTATTACTCATTCTTCCTTTTGGAATCAAAGATTTGCCTTGGCTTAAAAATTAACCATAGAAGTACGCACTTTTTCTTTTAATTAGCTAATTCTTCACAAATAGTAAAGAAAGATATAGATTACTATACATTTAATCTCCACACATTTAATAGAAATCAAGGGGGTATATTTGTATGTATGTATGTGTGTGTATAGTAAAGTTAAAATTGGCAGAATTTTATTATTTTTATGGCCTGAACTCTTTTTATTATAGGTAGGAAATTATAAAAATAAAATTTCCAATGCAAAGAAGCAAATTTTAGATAAACTATAGAAATAGTTACAGTTATTAGTAGAGAAGTACTCATTTATTAGGAGAAATGTAACAGCAGCATGTTTAATTAATTAATATGTTAGTATGTGAGTGTCACAGAATTAGTTTTTAATGCATGTTTATTTGAATAAAAGTAATATGACTTTAACAAGAACACTTTTATTCTGCAATAAGTATAAAAATAAATAGCACTGAAATATATAATTAGTGGTATTTACAACCTTAATTAAGAAGTCATTTAATGATAATGTTAACAAATCTGACAAATTTTTGAGTCATATTGACATTGCTTAAGATACAAGCATAACTAATGTTCCTTCAGCAAAATGAGGAGTAGAATTTGTGAAGGAACATCTGATGTCTACAGTAAAATTAAGGTCAAGGTCATGGCAAAATATGCTACAGACTATAACAGATGTTCCCAGAATAAATCATATTTCTATTAAAAACCACAGAGTGTTTCAGCCAGTAGAACCTAGAATCACAGAACACTAGAACCATCAGGGATATTTAGAGACTAGTTATTCCCACCATTTTAAGAGTGAAGAAACTGGCACTCAATTAAAGTGATTAGCCCAGGGTCCCAGAGTCAGTTGGTAGTATCTAACTAGGAACTCAAATCGTTTCCACAATCCCAGGCTCTTATTTGAAACAAATACAGAAACATTTTAATATTTCACATAAAAATTTATTTAGAATACATTATCTTCTGTGATAGTACTAGATACATGATTATTAACAAAATGGACCACAACATTATCTGAATTTTTTTCTGATTTCTTCTTCTAGATATTGCCCAATGTTATATTTTATATTAAAGTCCAAATTCCAGTAAATACTACCATTCACCAGGCATTAAGCAGATATCAAACTAATGCTAAATCTTCAATACATTCTTCTTTTTAAATTTTAGAAGTACAATTTAAGTACTTCTGAAATACTATTAAAGATCAGCAAATATTAGTGCCATGCTAATGTATGGTGGTATTTTTGTAAATTTAGTTAATGAGTAAACACTTTTTCCGTTCATCTTTCACAAGATTTAACATTATCCAGAGTTTGCGTGCAATATTCAACTTCTATGAATCAAAGGAGATTTGGCAACAAATGGGCAAATACTCCCCTGGCAAAATCAAAAACACTGAAGTCAATTTAATATATTTTCTTTCATGGATAAATCAAGTTGACAATAAAGGAATAATATACTTAAAAAACACATATATTTATATAGTCTAAAATGTCAAAGATTTATCACTCATGATACTTTAAGAACTTACCACAGACAGAATGGGAATTAGAAAATCCAAGTTATGTTATAATTTGTTATATATCATGTCAGGAATGATCCTGGCTTTAACTTTTCAAAGGCCAGCTGGGATAGACTTTGCAGAGTTCAGACATCAGTAATAGAGAATACGATTGACTTTTATTCCAGTAATAAAGTTGTAGGGCTAGTTATCCCTCTCCATCGTAGCAAATAGCACTGGTTATTGTAGCCAATAACCTGAAAGTTTATATGTGCTCCTCTGTTGTGCTCATCTCCCACTTTTTATCATTCGGCTAGATCAAAAGAATATCTCACTGTCTTAATTTAACTTCAGTGCTTCTCAAACTTACATGGGTATCAGAATTTCTCAAGGAACTTGGTAAAAATACAAAGGTCCATGCTCTATCCTACTTCAAGCAGCCTGGGCTTCTGTGGGCTTTATTACCCGAACAAGTGATTATAATATGCACCCAACTGGAGAAGCACTACTTTAGTGTATCCTCCCAATATTATACTTACTGATAACTGAATTTTTCTCCTTCATTTGTCTGCCTGATTATAGCTTCTTTCTGGATCAATTCCTTCTCCATCCGGTCAACAAATCTGAACAAGTGTAAGCTTTAAAAAATAATAGTAATAATGACTTCTTATTACTCTCAAGAAAAATCCAAATTTCTTAAGTCCCTTTTAAGATTTGCCCTTTGCAGTCCTCTCCAATCTCATTTTCCATCACCTCAAATTACTTGCAAATTTCTCTAATGCACAGTGCTTTCTCAGAGCCCAAATCTTTTTTATATTCATTCAAAAATTATCTACTGGGTTCTTGCCATATGTATATAGCACTGGATCTAACACTGGGGTTAAAGTGGTGAAGAGATGAAAATCATACCAGTGCTCAAGAAGTGAAAAATACAAGGACAAGAAATATTTAATTTAATTAGAATCGAGATAGATGCTATAAAGAGTAACTGTAGAATTTCATGAGAGTAAGTAACGGGAACCTCATCTGGCCTGGGGTTTTCCTGCGTAGCTTCCTCAAGGAAGCGATTTTTGAGCTAATGCTTGAAGTGTGCACATATTTTATCAAATAAATGGCAGCAAACTCAGAGGAACATTAAAGATAGGGAACAGCATGTACAGAGGTCTTGGGGCAGAAGGAGAATAACATTTTAAAGGAACTAAAAGCAGATTATATAGGTTAACACAAAAAGAGAGAAGGAGTGAGTAGCTAGAAAGCTGGTGAGATGGGCAGTCCATGTAAAGACTTGTTAGCTCCAGTTTTTCTTTATCCTGTGGAAAGTTAGGCATTATAAATAGATGTAAACAGAGAATTGTCTCAGATTTGCATTTGAAATGGTTAATTTGACCCCAATGTGGAGAATAGATTAGATGATAAGAAGCATGGATGATATAATACTTTCTAAGAGGCTACTACAAGCAGTCTGGTGAAAACAGCCGATGATTAGACTAGGCTCTACTCATTAGAGTGGTAACAAGAAGGATGGTGACAGTGGCCAGTTTCAAGATATGCTTTTCACTCTACTCAAATGACCATCTTTTTCCACACTTCTCTTTTGGTTTTATCTGAAATGCCTAAATTAAAAAGGATTTTTTTATTTTGGGTTCTTTTATCACTGAACATTTACTCGTGCTACATTTTAAATATAGGGATATACATTTTTGTCCTATACTGGAATGTAAATTATTAAGGGCAAGGGCTATGTTTATTTATCTTTTATCTCCACTGCTTCCCTGATTCTATGTTTCAATAAATATTTGAATTAATTGACCATAAATTGACCAACCATGAGATCTTGGGCTAGTAATTTAACCTCTATGGATCTCAATTTCATCACTTAATATCCATTGTGAATCTCATCCCCTTATCCATTGTGAGCCCTTGGAGCCAAATCCTGGCCAGCAAATATCATTGCACTGGCACCGAGGATATACTGAAGCTCAATTACACAGATCCCAGTAAGAAAGGTTTAACTCAGAAGGATTTAATGAAGGGACTTTTTATAGATGTTAGGATGGGATCTGGAGACCAACAAGAATATATGAAGAAGCACTGAGCAACTCTGAAATGAGGAAACCTTTATCATCCCTGCAACATAAAGAGATGCAGGCAAGAGACAATGTTAATGAAGCCCAGTGCGAGATTGTGGCTTCAAGAGGAGGTAACATACTCTACCTGGCACAGATAGAGAGCGGGAAGGCCAGAGTTGACCATTACTTCTGTGACTCTGCATCTCTCAGTCTTTCGTTTGTATGCCATACCCAAATGAAGCAAGGGAGCTGCCCATAGTTCAGGCTAAAGAAGTGATATTGGTGAGCTCCACATTTAAATATAGGAGTACTAATGGGAATTTTCTAATTAATTGGGAAAAACATATCAGAAGAGATGGAAATTTTGAGTTAATTGGTTTAGGGAAATGAGATAGCTTGGTTAAACAGGAATACGTGATACCCAGTAGGTGTTCATTACAGAGGGAAATGAGCCTCACCTAGAGTCCTGGGGAGAGCAGACTGGGCCTGAAAAGTGTGGTTTTGGGAGAATGGAAAGATTGGAGGAAAAAATTGCAAAAGGAGCTATTTAGCCAGGAGGAGCTGTTCATAGGAAGTTGTGCTTTGCAAGTCCACCTTCCTGGCAAACCTCAGATATTTCTTTACATCATCTACCTACTTGTTTTATTAACTCATTAACTTCTTTCTTTAATGTCTAAAGCAGAATTGATCACTTTCTACACTCCATGCCAAATTCTAGATGCTGGAGGATATGAGGACAAAATGACCTACTCTTTCCCCTCATGGAGTTTTACATCTAGTGGGAGACATAGAGTCATGATCCAGCAAATGTCATCCTGCATGGCAGGTGCTAAGATAGCTGCTGAGAGTGCTCTGGAGGTACAGAGAAAATGAGATCTTTATCATTCAGAGATTAGGAAGAGAATTCCTTGGTCTTAAAGGATAAGAATTAACTATGAAGAGAAAAAAATTAAAGTTTAAAGTACTGACAGTGACACCTCTGGAAGCCTTGAGGACAGAGACAGATAGTTTTATGCGAGTGGAGTGGAAGGTACCTGTGGGACAGGGGTAGAAGATGAGCCAAGAGAAGCAGGCAGGTGCCAGATCATGAAGGGGTCTGTATACCAAGCTAAGGAATCCCACAGTAACCATGAAGCTCTGAAAGATTTAAAACAGCAGAGAGATAAAATCGGATCCACGCTTAATAAAGACCATATTAGATGCAATGTAGAGAGCTAGGAGGGGCCTCCAGGCACAAGGCCCAGAGACCAGTTGGACACCTTGGTTCCAAACCTGGGTAATTGTGAAAGTGATTGTGATAATTACGGATATGGGAGCAAAGGAGGAAAAGCACACTGGATTAGAGAAAATAAAGTTTCCAACCTAAATATTTTCCCATGAGTTCTCATCATCCTTCGACATGCAAGAGAGAGAAGGGAAATTATACACAATTAATAAATAGTGTATATAATTGTGGTCGTGTTTATTTTCTGGCCCTGAATTGAACAAAGGTTCCTAGGGAATTGCGTTTATTATACATGAACAGAAGTGGGAGAGATAAACTGAGCTTTAGCCCTTAGGGACAATAGTATTAAAAGTCACCCATTCTGAGCTCTTGCTCACTAATCACACCTGTGATTTCCAAAGATAGGAGCTCACCTCTTCACACTCACTTAGCGACACTATTTGAGGGGAAAAAAGACCTAAGATTTTGTCAGAAATAAATGAATTCACCAAAAATATGGGTTTTACTTGGGCACACTTGCCTTTTGCCAAGTAGTGTCTGTTAGGCCAAGATCCACATCAGCAGGTGGCACGCAGGAGAGCAAAGCAGCCTATCCACCACTTTGGAATGGATTTCTTTCCTGCTTCACTGAAGATAAGGGACATTATAGATCTGATTAGGGTAGTTCAATTAGCAGAGCAAACATATTCCTAGACTGGAGAAAAGGATAACTGACTTTTGTCCTTGCTCTAGAAAAATCACCTAGGCAACCAGTATTTCACTTTCTCTGCCTCCTGAATAAGCCTGGTGATGAGTGATGCACTATCTAAATGAGTGAGCCCCAAACCTGGGAAAATATAATAGTGCTATAATGAACAATGCTTGGTGACAAAAATGATTGCTTATTTTGAACTGTTGCTCAAATGGGGAAAGTACCAATTACAATACTATTTTTTTTTTTTTTACCCTTCTATAGCAAGTAGGATTCTTTGGCTTCAGCATGAGAAGCCAACTCCAATTTAAGCAGAAAATAAAAATTGTGGAATGTCATGGAGTAGCTTATAGGAATTAAGGGTAAGACTGTGAGGAAGCTGAATAGGGACATGAAACATTTAGCCCTGGGGATCTAGATAGTGGGAACAAACAGAAGTTTCTCCCAGGAGAATGGTGAGAAAAATGAACTCCCTATCAAGTAGAGTGATGGCTTTTATAAATGATGTTCTGGAAGAAATGGCCCTGCATGAAGAGAAGTGGTGTGTAGGAAAGGCAAAACATGTACTTTAGAACTCCTGAAGCAGAGTCAAACAGCATGCATGTACTTTAGTGTTGATACCTTGATCAATTATACTCACTTAAAATTGGCAACAGTTCAATGAATATTCTATATGAAGAATATACCTTAAAGGAAGGCAGCATGAGGAGTAATAAGAAGAAGAAGAAAAAAAAGAAGAAAATCCAGCTCCCAAGTGGAAAAATCAAACTCGATTTGGGCAGAATTCATAATGAACTCAAAATTAGCCCCTTTTGATGTGTGTCAAATCTTACTAAAATAAATTCTCTCTGCAGGACCATGATAATACCCAACCCTAGCCAATGGATCACTTTACTTAACTGCTGTTTAGTTTAACAGAAATTTCAGACAATAATTTACGTGATGACTTAGAGTTAATTGTCACAGAATTATTAATAAATCCAAAAGTCTTGATGATGTAATGATAGAGCTTATAAGAGTAATTGCATAAGAAGAAGTATATCATTTTTGTAATACTATATGGTACAGTTGAAAGGGTATTTTCATTGTGAAGCCAGGTAATCAATCATATACTTATTATCTATGTGGCTTTTGGAAAGCATTTTATCCTTTTTAACCCTTAATCTCCCCATACAAAAGGAGACTAGTAACTAATTACTAGCCCTATCTGTCTCACAGAGTTGTGAAGTAAGTCAGGCAAAATTATTGTTTGTAAAATTCTTTGCAAACTATGTAGCATCATATAAATGCAAGGGTTAATTCTATGTATGTTGGCATATTATTTAATATTAGATACCAGGAGAAATGTAATACTTTGGATTTAGAGGCCATAAAAGTAGTGTTAATAGAATTCAAGTTCATTGCAATCATTTAGAGCAATGTTTTACAAATCAAATCTTTCTTTAAAAAATTAACTTCTGTGTGCCAACTTTATATTGTAACCCTTAAAAATAAGAAATTTATGTCCATAAAGCATGGATCTTCATAAATAATTTCTTTTTTAAGGCCATGTAAAACAGCACTAAATGAAAGCTGCACCTTTGACATGATGGAGCATGAGCATAATTAATATTGCATACAAATATAATCTTGAAGTATCAGCAGGTTCACTGTTCAATTGTTCTGAAAATGATAGGGTCTGTTTCTTTTGGGCCAAATCACTGAGAATTTTTTAAATTGCCCTTTCATACAAATCATGGTGTATTTTTATCTAGAGAAAACAGTCTATGGGAACCACCTTCTCCCACCCATGTCTTGGCAGTGGGAACTCGTGTCTCAGATTAGGACTATTTACTGATCCCCATGGCAACAATGTGCTTTATCTTGCATAAATCCTAGTATCAAAGGGACTACATTGTACTTTAGTATGGTGTCTCAACCCTAAAATAACCATTTTAATGTGAAATACAAATGCTTTAAATAGAACATTTTTTAAAAATAAAATATTGCTATGCTGCTAGAAAGTCTTATGTAGTCTTTTCACCAGATTTTCATTTTGGAATAAACCTCCTGTCATTTCTGAGTAAAAAGTCACCAGACCTTTCAAAGAACTGATTGAGTTAAAGTTGCTCCATTTAATTTGTTACTTAGCATAACATTAAATGGAGTGTAAAAAATGTTGGAGTTAGAGTTTTGAATGATATCCCTACACACATGTACCGATACTCCATGGAGACATTGCCCAGGTGCACGGGTTGCCTAGGTTTAAGGATTATTACTCTTTTGTTTTCCAGGCTTGAAACAAAAAACTGAAGTTAGTCAAATTACTAAAAAACATCTTCTACAGTGAGACCTGGTCACTTTCCAGGCTTCTTGATTTGTTAAAGCACATGCTAAAATTCCAAATGTCTACACAACAAAATGGTTATGCCCATAAATTGCTCCAGGGTCCTCAAGAAGAATATGCTGTATAAATACTAAGTAGTGGTATCTGTTATTTTATATTATGGTCAGATCTGACACTTTTCAAGCCCACAGGATCACACACATTTTAATAAAATTAGTGTTCCATAGATATACTTTCATATAACTACATTATATTTTTTTTGTTTGAGAGAATGTAGGTGGTGATACAGATATTCCATTTCCTTTTGATGGTTTCTTTTTAATGTTTCAAATGCATTAACATTCAGTGGGTAAAACTGAAATGTTTTTTATACTTCAGAACTATTCCCTTGTAAGATCTCAAATGATTGTTAAATCAGGGTTGAGTGAGCTGCAACTGGATGTGTCATTCATTGATTTTTTTTTTTAGTAGAGATTTGACATTTCTATGCATGTTAACACCCTCTTTTGGTAATAAAAGCTCTCAGAGCCAACTCATTCTCTGTTCTCTCTTGAAAGCCTGCTGTTCTTTCTCATTTTTCAAGTGTTTCACGAACAAATAAAGTAACTTGACATTGTCCTTAAGAGTAGTGTTTCAGTACTCTGGACCCACTGATTGTGCTCTGAATAGTTTGCCTGTGCCCTTTGCATCATAAAGGCAACGAGATGAAAATGAGCGTTGTACATTTAAGCGTAGACAGAACAGTTCCAACAAGCGTCAAGGCTGCTCAGGCTCCAGCTTGCCTCCCAACGTTCTAAAATAAGGCCCTTGAAAAAAAACAAAACCTGACATCATCTAGTGAGGCTGCTAGTTGGGGAAGATTTGGTGAGGAAAGCAAATGAAGTTTAATCTTCTTGAAGTCAAGAACATCATTTTATTAATGGCTGTATTCCATGTGGTGGGTGACTGGTCCCATCAGTGCCTTACAGAATTATAGGAACCAAGAAAGAAAAAAAAAAAAAGTGAAAAGTTTCCTGAAGCATCAAGTGGTCTGTTTTGTAATATAAACAGGAGGAATGTTTTTTTCTAAAAGAAAATTATAATGATACGAAATCCTAAATGAAGCACAATGCATGATGAGTTTGGGGAGTATTGCTTACATAGTTATAGTTATATGTACCCATCTGTCTTTATGTGTCTATGATATGTGTATGTAATACATGAACTATGATTATAAAATAATGAGGCATAAAAAAACACATATTTTGGACAATATATTTGTATCACAGTGAAGCTTAATTAAGTTACGTTTGCTAATGTGTTTTGCAAACTGTTAAGTGGTACCCGAATATGAAATGTTGCAACTATAGTTTGTTCAACACACATATTTATCGAGAAGCTCCTATGATCTCTATCAATAAAATAATCACATTGGTAGGACCCAAGAAGAACAAAATGATTTTGCCCATAGCCAAACAAATACAGCAAACAGAAAACAACTAATATAAAAATGGATGACTGGCAGTAGAGGAAATGTATATTAAAGACCATTTATCAAGGGGGGGAATGGGCAATATACATAACCTTAACACTTGTACCCCCATAATACGCTAAAATTTAAAAAAAAATTTTTTTAAGACCATTTAATGAGAAGACATTCTTACTCATTCAATATACAAGTTGGCTTTGGAATGTATTGCATCTTTTATTCTCAAAGAATTCTTTTATAATTGCAATTTCAAATCATAACAACTCAGAAGCTTTCGTCAAAAACAAGAATAAACTGAAGGACTTTCCCCCTCCTCCATAGATAATATTGCATCCTATGGATGCAGTGAGAATGTGGCTGCCAAAAGAAACATGTAAAAAGACAGTTCTCCACAACTGCATACCTGGAGTCACTATTGATTGTCTTTCCACTTATTCCCAGCTGCAATCACTCAGTCTCACAGCTGGATGACATCTCTCATTCAAAATAAACCTTCAGTTTTTGATTGTTCCATATCAGGTTGCTGCCATTTCCAGCTGTTTCTTGATCAGAACACATGGCTTTGAGTTTTGCTTGTTTACGTCCTTGAAATAAATGCATAAGCACAGGGATGACATACTTAGGGACACTTTGAAACCTCTTGCTACACTTATCAGTGTTATTTGACTCTGTGGCATGTTAAAAACAAATCACAATGACTAATGCTGTCACGGAAGAACTGTAGTTGCCATTTACCTGTATCCTTGGATAAGAAATTTGTTGAGTATTTTGGCTCAGAGATTCTCCCCCTTCATCGAATGTGGATAGAATTTTACATGCATGATGAAAAGACTGCAGAAAAGCAGAGTGATTTACTAAGTTTTATTTCCCTCAGAAAAGGGCCTCATTAGAGTAGCTTGGAGTGGTTCTAAACTGTCTCAAGATAAGCACTGGTTTGGAAAAATATGTATCTCCATATAAAGTCCACATTTTTCTAAACCCTTCATATGCCTTTTCTCTATAAATAGAATAGATGACACATTTATTAAGTTATAGGTTAGTAGATGACTATAATGAGCCTCTAGACATGTTTAGCTCCTAAAAAATATTTAGTAACAGGACACTTTTGCAGTCTTTTGATTTTCCTTTAGAACCAATGTTCAGCCGTGCAGGGGAGATACCCTAACTCATCAGCCTCAATCTCACCACACAAGTCTCCCAAGTTAGTACCAAACTAACCTACATTATTGAATACAACCTGGTTCCAACTAGCTTGACAGGATGCCTTCTTATTTATCATCCTCAGAAAAAATGTTCTTTGGGCTTCAGTGAGGTCAGTGAGAGAGAATAGTACAGTACTGCATTCCAACATTTTCTCTCCTTGCATTTGGCCAACAATCCCAATCAAAATACCTTGAAATTACTTTCCCTTATTTTAGTTCATGTCTTCAAGCTCTATGATAACCCAATGAAACAGATGCAAAACAAAGAACAAGCAAAAGAAAGTGATTTTTCTTCATTGTATTTTATTTAGCATTAATATCTCTGCCTGTTCTATAGAGATAAGCCATGGACGTAATCATGCCTAAGTAGGCTGTTCACACAGGAAGCTAGAGTAAACATTAAATGAAACACTGGTATACTTTGGGCACTGATTTCTATAGTTTGTATCTGGTGACAAGTAATCTTAATAACTGCACAATTTGAGTAGATTAAAGGAAATATCATCTTGCTTATACTTATTTATGAATTTAAGAATCAAATACTATATTAGGTACTATAAATAGATTATAAAGTACATAATAGGCACAGTTCCAGAGCTCAAGAATATTCTAATCTAGTTAAAAAGCAGGATTTCCAGTCCCAGTAGAAATAATTGAATATTATTTTGTTTTGTCTTCTAAATGAGATACAGAGAAAATTCTTGAATAATTGTAAAACACCACCCACACCCTTCTTGTGCTCTCCTGGAAGGAGGTCCTTGTGTGCTACATAAAGGCAAAGGAGACTCAGTGGGTTCCTGTGATGAGCTGGAGACCCTGGAGTGTAGAAGGAATTTGAGACCCATTTGGACTTTCTATTACATAGTTCAGGGATTCTTGCAGATCATGGGACGTGCATTTGGAAAGAAGTGGAGACAAGAGAAGCTATCATTTGCAATGGCACAGCAGACCAAAATCAAACTCTGTGAAGAGACAAAAAATGAAGGGGATTTATCCAAGGTCACCTCCATGGATTCTGCCAGCTCAGTTAGAGCCAAATTCTTAGTGATGACTTGATCATGTAATCTGAAATCCAAGAATATGTAACACATATAATCAAATATTTTAACAATACCAACTTAAGTGAATTAAATGTTCCCATTATCCAGAGCAATTACAATTGTTTAAGAGGCTCCTGGTATGGTATTTACAATTACAATTGTTTAAGAGGCTCCATATGGTATTTTCCATATGGTAAATACAATGTTTCTGGTTTCCAATGCTTGTGCAGAATGTAAAATGCATGTGATCATGTAAGCATGGCAAGTTATTTTTTTAAATTAGCTGAAACCCCAACATTTCATTCTGACCAGTGATTACACACTGCTGTATCTCTCTTCCTCCTCCTCCTTCTCCTCTAACATGTTTCATATTAAATTGAATAATTAACTTAGAAAGCAAGATGCCCCTTTAGGAATAAGGAAGACATTAAGTAATTTCTTCCAGAGGGTGCCAGTTGACAACCCAACATACCACTAGTCTCTGAAAACATGTGATTTTATAACTGCTCTAGCATATTATCATCAAATCTCATCAAAAAAGAAAATTAAACCTTACAGAGAACAACAATTTTGGTAATGCCATAACTCCTCCATTTAACACACCCGCAATAAAAATGCATAGCTTGCTACATGAGGCACTTAGGTTTTCTGCTACCCCTGTCCATCATCCTAAACACCAGCCAAAGTGGACTTCTCACAGTAGACAGATTTTGTACTATGTTGCTTTGTGCCTATTACTGAAACTCTTCCGTCCACCTGGACCCCTGCATTTCCATTTACTGTTCATTCACTCAGGAACTCAGACCATGCTTTCTTGTTACCTGATCCATGACAGCATTTGTGCCTGTCTAAATCCTACTCCTGTTTCAATAGCAATGCAATTATTCCATGAAATCTTTCTTTATCCTTCTATTCATAAATAACTTATTCATCTATCCATCCAGTCATCTATTTAGTTAAATATTATTATATATTGAACACCTACTCAGTCGTAGTGATACAAGTACTAATAAAACCTATTCCTCAACTTTGTGGAATTTGAAGCCTGATTGTAACATTAAACCAATAAAATAGTAATTACCCTACAATTATAGAAGGGCAGAGGTGTGCAGAATGTGCCCAGAAATCTAAATCATACTGGGTGTGCCTGCAGAAAGAACAGATGATCTGAGCCTTGAAATTCAAGGAGTGTTACCTAAGTAAAGAAGAGAATAAAGGATATTTGGGGCAGAAAGAAAAGTCCTGGAGGGTATACTATAATGAGTATGAGGAAAACCAAGATTTCTAAGTGGCCAGATTGTGCAGGTGCTGGTGAGTGAATGACCAGAGATGAGATTAAGATTAGACAGGAGGTAGATCTTAAAATATTTTTCAAAACTAAATTAAGAAAGGTACACTTTATATGGCAAGGTTTGGGGAAGTATTGAAAAATGCTGAACAGGAAGTTGCAAGGTCATAATTTGGTTATGAATGGCCCTATAATCTATGCAAATACTTAAGCCAGAAATCTAAGAGGTAGACATTTATGACCCTTTCTCTCAATCGCTCACATTAGATCCATCAATGACCAGATTTCTTTATTAGATATATCTAGGCTCCATATACTTCTTTTCACCTCTGCTGTCCCAGTCTTAAAACAGGATCAACCAAGATATCTTTAGGATTTTTCAAGAATATGCTAAATGTTCTCCTGTATCTATTGTCTACACAAAACAATATGAATGATCTCCTAAAAGTGTAAATCTGGTCATGTTGTGCCTCTGCTTAAAAATTTTTTTAATGTAACCATAAAGAAGACAATAAATGAAAGTCCTTCTGATGATTTTCCATCTCAGGTGAGAACCACAAGATTTATAGATGCTAGCTATTGAAAGAACTAGGGAAAAATTAGAGTTACAGCATTAACAGAGTGAAAAGGCAAGCCACAGAGTGGGAAAAGATATTCAAAGCACAAGGCTTATGTAACACAATTAAAATAAAATAATAATAAAAAGCACAAGTGCCAGCCCCTCCACAACAAAAGATGAAGAATAACAAGTAACACGGAACATAGCAAGATCCCCAATTGAATTTATGCCTCAGTGACCAAGATGCCTAATGTAAATAGAAGGACAGAATGCAGGAAAAAATAGTGTCCAATGTTAGGTAGATGTCCTGTCCTCAGCAGGTGGTTTCACCTCAATAAAGAGACATAAAGACCAAAGCTGGGCTGCAGTTTTCAGAAAAGCATGGCAGAGTGCCTATTGGCAAGGCAGTCTTCAGCCCACCGCTGGAATACAGGACTGGCTTTGGGAGGGACCAGAGATCCAAGCAGCACCAGCAGGTAGACTGAGTAACTCAGGGTTTTAGAAGTGTGGAGCTTCCATATGAAAATGCCACCAAAATTTAATGGTTCCATTTCCTTCCAGGCACTGCAGTACTCGATCATAGAGTAAAAGAAAATTACTTCATAGTTCCACTAGTTAATGTGTTTCCAGAATAGAATATATCCTTTATTATTAAAAATGAATGCATATTGAAGATGTGATATTTTGTTGGAATCACAGCAGGCACTCACGGAAGAACAGATCACAATACCACATATTACTAAGAACCTACATTTTTAGACCCACTCATGTTAATATATATCTTATGATCTGATACTTCATTTGCCAATGTTGCCTGTTGCTAGCTCCAACTCTGCTGTCTTTCATGACTGTAGTAATCTTTGGGCAATATATAGATGAGGGAATTTGTGCAGCCTTGCAAAATAATTTTTTTGCAGAAATTTTAGGATGAAAAATAGATATTTAATTTTTTAAAACATTTTTTTTTGTAGAGACAGGGCTATCACTATGTTCCCAAGGCTGGTCTTGAACTCCTGGCCTCAAGTGATCCTTCTGCATCAGCCTCCCATAGTGCTAAGGTTACAGGTGTGAGCCACCATGCCTGGCCTAACTTTGCAAAACTGGAGGATGATTAGGCAGCCATCAATCTGTGGAAACACCACAATCAAGACAAAGATATGATTCAAAGTCATTCCTTCAGTCTGAAGGAGAACAGCTGGAGCACAAAGAACATAGGTTGACAGGAGGGAAACCTGAAAGAAGAAAAATCAAATGGGAAGTTTAGAAGTTTATCTCCATGAATGCTGTTGCTTACCATGAACACCAATGGCAGGCGAAGCCTGCTCTCTACAGTATGGTTGTATTATTAAGAGGCTGAGCAAAGTCAGAAAAGTCCTAACCATGGAATTACAGTATGTTAAACTCATACAGCTTTGCCAATAGAGCAATCATTCATTCCTATTAAAGCAAAAGCTTGTCATACATCAGTGAAAACTATATTTTTACAAGGTTGGTAGTCAATTTCTCCATTGGGTGAAAGAAAGATAATGATGGTTAATAGTAAAGTAACTAAAATATTTACTGACCTATAAATCAATATAAACAACAGCAAGCCCCCTTCTGCCCCAAATTGCTCACTTGAAAGTTTATGAAGACTCTCTGGTTGACCTTTGGCCCTGGTGAGTTCTAATCCCCTTCCTCTGTCATTTCTTAACATGGTACAACACTTGCTAAGTGTCTAATATTGTTTACTTTCTGAAGATACACTCCTGGTACTCAAGGAACTCATAGTATACTTGAAAAGTCAATGTAGCACCATAAATTATACAAAGAAGAATTAGCAAAATTCAGTTGGAGAATGAATGGACAATCTAGGCAAGGTTTCATGGTGGTTTGTAGTTTGATCTTAAAGGATTTGCAGAACTTTGAAAAAGGAAGAAATCCCAGAAAAACATGTGCAAAGGCTTAGTCATAGATATTATGTTGTGTGGGAAGCATAGTGAAGAGTTCATTAAAATTAGAGAATAAGTTCCTGGGAAAAAGAGTGACAGGAGAGTAACAGGATGGAACATCAGTGAAGAATAACAATTACCTTATGATCACTGGGAAGCTAAAGACATTTTAACAGATCCATCAATGTAGATATTTTCTATTGTTGATGATGGTAACATAAATTTGTATTTTAGGAATGTAACTCAAATGGAAAATGAACTTATGGAGGATGAGACTGACATTGAAAAGATCAGATCAAAAGCTTTTTTCAGGAAAGAAACAATGGAAGTCTTAGGAACATTGTCAGTGAAAAACAAAATACTATATTCAAGAGATATTTGAGATTATCTTAAGGAATTCCTCATGACTTAAATGTAGAGTGGGTGGAAAAGGAACAAGTGTCACTGAGCCCTCCAGTTTGAAAGACTGAAGGGGTGGTGCCACCATTTATGAAGAAGAAATCAATACAAGAAGTGGTTTGAGTGGGAAAGAGCTAAGAAGTTCAGTTTGAGACATGTTTTATTTGAGGTTACTGCAGTATATGCAAGAGGAAAGGTCAAATATGGTGAGGATTACCAAGAGCGTACAGAAGGGAAAGGGTCATAAAGAGAGAGAGATTTGAAAATTAGTAACTTATGCATTGTAGTTTTGATTATGAAAATTAATTAAATAACTCGGGAACAATAAGGAAAAAGAAGAGAAGCTAGAATAGATGTCTGGATTTTGTATCTGAGACCTAAATTGTCCTTCAAGCAAGATACCAAAATTGAAAGTGCAAAACTGTGTTTTTTAGAGGAAAGCCAGAAGAAGGCTTAGTGAACCAGTAATTTGTAGATTAGCTGTATTTTTAAACAATGATATAGATTTGGCCACATTTAACAAAAATATTATCCAAGGAGCTAATTGAAGTAACTTGGCAATTCTTACAAAATATTAAGTTCAAATGTGAATGTTAGCATTCAAACATGGGAGAATTAAAAAATCTAATGAAACTTTATTTAAAGAAATGAATAGCCGGGCGCGGTGGCTCACGCCTATAATCCTAGCTCTCTGGGAGGCCGAGGCGGGCGGATTGCTCGAGGTCAGGAGTTCGAAACCAGCCTGAGCAAGAGCGAGACCCCGTCTCTACTATAAATAGAAAGAAACTAATTGGCCAACTAATATATATATAGAAAAAATTAGCCGGGCATGGTGGCGCATGCCTGTAGTCCCAGCTACTTGGGAGGCTGAGACAGAAGGATCGCTTGAGCCCAGGAGTTTGAGGTTGCTGTGAGCTAGGCTGATGCCACGGCACTCACTCTAGCCTGGGCAACAAAGTGAGACTCTGTCTCAAAAAAAAAGAAAAAAAAAAAAAAAAAGAAATGAATAAAATGTATTTTAGTGTAAAATATTACCAAGCCCCAAGGTCTCTTAAAATTTTAAGTTATCACAGGGTTGTAATACTGATGCATCCACAACATTTCATAATTGACATACTGATAAGGGAAACTCCCATCTATTGGGAGTTTGGCTACTTGGCGCATCAGGCACTTAGACCCCCACTTCTCATGGAAGACCCACATTGACATAATACTAACCTGTTTCCTGGCCCATCAACCAGTCTATTGCCTGGCATCAGCCTAACACTAAATCTATTGCCTGCTGCATCAACATAATATTAACCTATTGTGTGACACAGCAACTAACCAACACCTGGTACCCCACCCCTCAGACTACTCCAACTTAATAAAAGTGAAAAAATCGGGTAGATGGTACTCAGAATTTGGTGGCAAGACCCCTCTGAGCCCGCCTGGCGAAATAAACTTTCATTCTCTGACTCTCTGTGCGCTGTTAAGTTTGTCCTTGGGACCACCTGCTGTTACATTTGATGTAACATTTTGGTTCCCTGACCCAGAAACTGACTGTGCTGGCCCCTTAAAGCCACTGGTTCAGGGACAGGCTGCAGCAACTGGGGGACCTCAGCAACAGAAGCAAACCGGTGCCAACCGCCATTTTGCGGAATATATTCGCTCCTTGGGAGTTCCCACGGGCCCCGCAGTCCCAAACTCACCGAGACAAGCTGCAAGGAAGGACAAGTAAAATCAGGAACAAGTAGGGTCCCAGGTCCATCTGAGTCAGGCCGTCAGATGAGGGAAGAGGAGTTTGATCACCTTCTGAGTGCAGGGAATTCCCAGGGTGGGAATATGTAACTTCTGCCTGTCTGAGTGAGTGAGTGAAGAGTGACTGTGGTTCCACGGCTATGGCTACAGAACGTTAGTGGGTTCTCACCTGCGATTCTGTGTCAGTGGCCTGCGTCATAATGGTGATTCACTCCCCCAAAGGGAGTGACCAGGCCCGGGATTTATAAGGGTACACCTTAGCCAAGATGCACCTAAATTCCCATGAGGGATGCAATCAGGCAGACACCTGAGAGAACCACCTCCCCTTTGTCTGTTAAGTAGTGACACTGTTCAAAGGTCTAGGATGGGTAGCATAGAATCTAAGCCTACAGTCCTTAAATGCATGTTAAAGAACTTTAAGAATGGTTTTATGGGAGATTATGGCATCATGCAGAATTCTAGTAGACTTAGGACCCTCTGTGAACAAGAATGGACCACATTTGGGATCAACTGGCCTACAACAGGAACCTTAGACCTCCCCACAGTGTGAGAAGTTTGGGAAATCATGACTGGGACTCCCACCCACCCCAACCAATTCCCTTACATAGATTCATGGCTAGAGATTGCTCAGATCATGCCCACTTGGGTCCTCTTCTGTGCTAATAAGGGACAGAGTAGGATTTTTGTGGCCCAAAGGACCAGAGACTCCAAACTGTCCAAACCCTTCTATCAGGAAGCTCCTGAGGAGAATCCATCACCACTGCCCTATAACCCTACTGTGACACCTCCTAAAGTATCCCCAAATCCACCAGACAGCCCACCACCGTCAGTCTTCCCACCGCCAGTTCCAGACCAACCAGGTGCTGACAATCCCATCACCCGCCAGCTATGGTCAGCTCAGGCCCCAACTTTAGCCTTCTAGATGCCCCTGTTCAAGGTGCAAGGTCTGATGCAGGTTACAGACAATGGGTCTGTTCAGCCAGGTCAGCCAGTCCTGTACTACCAGACCTTCTCCACCACTGACCTTCTGAACTGGAAGCACCACACCACACCATACTCTGAGAAACCTCAGGCCCTTGTTGACCTCTTAGAATCCATCTTTCAGACCCACCATCCCACTTGGGAACACTGCCTCCAGCTACTTTTGACCCTTTTTAACACAGAAGAACGACACCAGATTGTAGTTGGGACCTGAAGGTGCCTCTAGGACCAGGCTCCAGCAGGGACCTGGGACATGGAGCAGTGGGCACAAAGAGCAGCACCTGAGACCAACCCGGAATGGGATTTCAACTTCCCGAGCAGACGAGAGGCACTACGAAGGTATAGGGGTCTAGGAGGGAGCCAGAAAAACAACCAACATCAACAAAGTCACTTTGATCACCCAGAAGCCAGGGGAATTGCTGAGTGAAATCTTTGTGAGGCCTACTGAATCTCCACACTCTTCAACCCACAGGTGGCCAAAAATCAGTGGATGGTGAATGCCGCATTCATTGGGCAGTCCTATCCTAACATCTGACGGAAACTCCAGAAACTTGACGGGTTTGCAGGAATGAACATCACACAGCTGATGGAAGTGGCCCAGAAGGTCTATGTTAATGGAGACCGGACTGCCCAAAGGGAGAATGACAAGAAAATGAAACAGAAAGCTGCTCTCCTGGTCACTGCTCTCAGAAGACCTGACCCAGCCAAGAGACCTGGCCTGCCAAGGGAAAGAGGACCAGGAGACAAGGGACCTGAATCCTGACCAGTGCATCTATTGTAGGAGTTTGGTCACTGGAAGCATGAATGTCTCAACAAAAGAAACCACCCATTGCCCAAATAGGAACCTGCCAGGGGCTTCCAGCAGAAGCCGGAAACCCAGGACCTCATCAGTCTAGTTGGGGTTGACTTGGAATAGGGCACATTCAAACTTAAATTTCTAAATAGCATCTATGATGCTAAAATTCACATATCTCTTTAAAGTTGCAATCTGTCTATTTTATTTGTTTGTTTTATTTGTTTGCATTTTCCCATTTGTTACTTCCTGCCAGTATTTATTAAACCTAATGCTAATTAATGGGATGAAACATTTGAAAAATCCCCAGAATGAAGATTTTCAGTTTTCAGGAGTTTGGTGGGCTGAAGGTAAATATTAGTACAGGTTATTCTCTGATATATAATATTTGTGGTGAGGGTATGAAAATCAGAATAATTAAACTTAATTCAACTAGAATGCTTTATCCTTGTTAGCCATTGCATTATTATTAATGCAAATTAATTAACTTTAAACCACAAAAAGAGGAAGTATGGAGTATTCCCACTATTGAATCTCAAAAGACAGCCTTATATGTAAAAGAGAAGACAAATGCAGAAATAACACAAATCTTTTCTTAGAAAGGAGCATTCTTTTTTTCTCACAATGTTTGCAAAGAAGGCACTGTAGTTATTGAGGTTGTAAGAAAAAAAGAAACATAAAGCTGCCTGAAGTCGTCTAAAATCACTTTCTTGCGTCTGTTACAAACATTGAAAGATATTTTCTATGCTTATCAAGCTTTCTTCTATTAATTGAATTTATTTCAAGGGTACATACTTGCAAAAACATAAGGTACCAAATAAACCACTAACTTAAATCAGCTTAAATTTCAGATCCACTTGTATAAACAATTTTCTGTGTGAAATACATGCGATGTGAAAATTGTAGAATTCTGATTGGTTAATAACTTAAAATAGCATTGTCCTGATGGTCAATCAATGGGGCTTAATTATTGGAATGCAGGCTGTGATGACTTCTTGTGACGAGTTATAACTTTGTAAATGTTGTTTTTACATACTATATCATGGTTTTCAACTATATCATATAAATGAGATGGCCTGATTCCAATTTATTACAGAAAAGATACTCTAAGTCTAATTTTCTTCTTAAAAATGACTCTAAATATATTGTCATCTATGTTTTATAATTCACACAAATCAAGTTTACATGAATGAATTAAAAACATATTTGTGTGCAACAAGTGACAGCTTAAATTCTCAAAATAGGTTAGGAGAGTGTTTATTTTGGGCTACAGAAACATTTCTATATTAAAGGCCTAGTCACTTGCACAATTTGCCTTAAGGTAGACCTGTCTCTATTTCCTATATTTAGAGCCCATTTATTACTGCAGCTTAAAATTCTATGTATTCCATTCATTTTTGTGTTATTATTATATTTATTCAATGCATGACATAAGTATTTATTATGTACCTATCATCGTATTAGAGAACATCAGGATAAATATGTCAAAGTTTTAAAATGAGTATAAATCTTGTCCATAAAGAGCTTAAAATCTCAAGAGATACAAAAAGAAATACTACAGAAAGCAGGATAGGATTTTTTTTTCTGTCACAATATTATGGAGGTACAAACATTTTGATAACATACAATGCCTTTGCCTCACCCAAGACAGGGCTAGAGGCGTGCCCTTACCCCATACAATGTGCACCACATCCATTAGTTGTGAGTTTACCCACCCCCAGCCCCACCACCTGACAGGCACCCAATGAATATTACTACCATGTAAGCACCTCAGTGTTAATTAGTACGAATTTGATGGTGAGTACATGTGGTGCTTATTTTTCCATTCTTGTGATACCTCATTTCTAAGGATGGGCTCCAGCTCTATCCAAGATAACGTAAGAAGTGCTAGATCACCACTGTTTTTTGTAGTTGAGTAGTATTCCATGGTATACATATACCACATTTTATTAATCCACTCATGTACTAATGGGCACTTGGGTTGTTTCCACATTTTTGCCAAAAGAACAAAGGCTGGTCTGGATGTGGAGAGATAGGGACACTCTTACACTGCTGGTGGCACTGCAAATTAGTACAACCCCTGTGGAAAATAATTTGGAGATATCTCAAAGAGCTAAAAATAGAAATACCATTTGATCCAGCAATCCCACTACTAGGCATCTACCCAAAGGGAAAAAAAGATGTTCTATAACAAAGACATCTGCACTTGAATGTTTATGGAAGATTTTTTTTAATTTGCAAATACAAGAATTAAAGTTAAAATTCAGAAGAGAAAGAAATAACTAATGTCTGGACAGGTGGCAGAGCTTGAAAAAAAGCAAGTCTTTGGTAGCTTAAACTGGCAGAAGTGTGTAGTGTTGCCTGGAAATAAAATAATGCTTAAAAGTTAATTGCCCATTGTGAAAATGGAGGCTGATATGATAATAATCTTTGCTGCATTACTTCCTCAGATAGTCCAAAGGACAGCTGTGAGATCTTAACATCTGTGTCTTTTTAGCTCAATTTTAACCAGCCATCTGTTCTTTCACTTCACTTATAAGGTGGACAAATATAAGTTTGGGCCCAAACAGACCCTTACTTAGATCGTCTTGTCACCTGAATCTGGGCATTTTACTTGGATTCATTCCATTCCTGAATGCAACTGCCTCTGGTTAGATTCCCCAAACTTTTTTGAATCAATATAGACGTGAAAATTGTGTTAGTAGAAATATTTCAGTGGTTAGGGAAAAGATACTCTTAGTTAGTAAACTCTTTAAGGAAAAGCTTCTTGCTTCTAATTTTAGGGGTTATACAATTTCCACCTGAAGCAGCAGCTGTGCTCAAAGCCAAGAAAACAGCTCTTCCTTATAACTTGGGGACTGGGAAAGATCAAGTTTCAGCCCTTGATACCTACAGGAAGTACTGGTATTCTTGATGTTTATGAGACAGTCTCCTGTGACTAATAAATTATCTTAAGAATAAATGAGGCAAAGAGGAGACCTCAACAATAACAAAAGAAAAAATGAGCCAGCAATGTCTTTTGAAGAATTTGCTGGCTTACTGTGCATTGGTAAGTTATCATCTTACTTCTCTGACTCTCTATTCTCGTTTGTAAAGGAAAATAAAAAATTTGATGACAAAATTAAATAGTGAAAATGTGACTGCTCTGAAGACTTAAAAATATTTATAAAGATATGTTTATGCTTTTGTGAATGAATTCAACAAAATTTAATTGAGCATCTAGTGCATGCCAGGAACTCTCCTAGGTTGTAAGATCTACAGAAGAAAAAGAAGGCATGCTTTTTGCCATTGAAGAGCTCACACCATATATATAGCCTGATATGTGTTATAAAAGAAATCTGGACGAGATTGAATTCTAGCATGACAACATTTGGACCTCCACTAACTCATTCCTCAGCGAAACTGGTAGAAATTATTAAACAATAATAATGGTAATGTCTCTGGAAATTGTTTTAAGGGAAAACAGCAAATGAGGAATCATCAATTTTAAAAATCTCTGAAAATTCTATAGGAAAGGCAAGCGTCTGTGGTACTTGAACCAAGAATGCTCCTTCTCTTCCCCCACTCAGCTCAGTGGAAGGGAGCCTCCACTCCATATTTTTGAACGCTCTGTTTTCTATCTCCTTTCAGTTGACATATGGGCAGTGGGGTTTTGAAGTTCTTATACCTTGCACACAACAGGGATCACTAGTTCAGAGGTAACTACCACTTATCCATTTTTCAATCATTTTTTAGCAATGCATTTAATTCTTCAACAAACTTCTGCTAAGATTGGTTTTCTGTAGGACAGACACTATGATGGACCTGAGGATACAAAAACAAATAACACAAAGTCCCTGTTCTCTAGCAGTTCACAGTATAATGGCTAAAGACAGAGAGATTGGGGATGGGGATAATAGAACAATAGGCTCTATGTGCTTTATAATACCTGATGGTGAGGTCAGGAAAGACTTCAGAAAGAAAGAGACACTGAGCTAAATCTTAAAAGCCTGAGGGTATGTTCTTGTGGCAGACAAGGTGGAGTACAGATAGGTGTGGACATACTTTTGGAGGGAAGTGTAGACCACACCACTGAAAGGAACAGCCTGTGCAAAGTAGCCTTTGGTGAAAGATCATGTCCAGGTGAACTGTATCATATCCTTCCCCACTGAGTTATGCAAAGAGATAACAATACATTAACTCCTGATTTTCAAGCTTACAAGGCTCACGGGAAATCAATTAACCTCTTTTTTTAAAAAAACATGCCAGGACTTTAACCTCTTTATCAAAAGTCCTCTTCCTATACATGAACCCCACAGCATCCTCCATTGTTGGGAAAGAACAGAAGAGGAATGAGTCCCCTAGGTCCTCCCGTTCCCTAGAGGTGAGCCTACCTAAGGTGAAGCAGGAAACTGGCCCGCTGCCACATCAAAGCTCACCAAGAACATGCCGACTCAATTTGGCTGATCCAAAATGGGCAAACACGTATTGGAATATACAAATGTCCCCTAACTTGGATGTTCCTAACTTCAGAGAAGAATTCTCAAGAAGTTTGAAGTTAAGCCAGTCAAAGAAAGTATCTGCAAATTCTTTGAACAGAAAGCAGAGTCCTGGTCACTGTTATATTTAACTATGGAGGCGCTGTGTGTCCTATCAACCACCTTGTACATTAAATTAGCCACACCTTACACTCATGTACTCCCCTGCAATATGTGAAGATATATAACATGCATTATTTCATAGGACCATTCTAGGCTAAGCAGTTCAAGTGTCCTCTTGACTAAGAGAAAATAGAACTCTGTGACATGGTCAATGTCACACAGCTAGTAACACAGCCAGAACCTGAGCACAGCTTTTCCTGAGTTTATAATCTAGAATTCACTTTTTGTATTAATTACGGTTTTGTTTTTCTCACATGACAAAAAGTCCAGAGGAGCAGTTCAGGGTTGCTATAGCTCCTCAATAATACTGGTAAGAACTTAAGTTCCGCCTATCTACCACATCTACCTTTCCTTGTAGAGTCGTGCTGGTCCCCTCGTGGTCACCAAATGAATGCTACAATTTGGCTTCGAGTTCACCCTCTGGGAATAAAATTGGTGGAAGGGTTGCAGAGGGGCAAAAGCTGAGCCTGCCCGTTTTTAACAGATAAATATCAGTTTTCCTGAGATCCCACGCAGGGGACTCCCATTGACACCTGTTTGGCCAGAACTATGTAACATGGTCATCCCTAGCTATAAAGGACAATAGGAAAAAGGGTTTTGCTTTTGGACTTCCAAAGTAGAAAAGGCAAAGGAAGGGAGGGTATTAAATGGCTCATGGGTAAGATAAGCATCCACCATATCTAGCACTGACATGTTCGTTGACTTTTTAAATATCATCTCTTAATTTTCATTAAATATAATGAATTATTGCTTAGAGTAGCTCTGATTGGAGGTAGGGAGGAGGAGGTTGGAATGTCAGGATAAATATTTTGAATTAAATAAATATATATCCTTATCTCTTCTTTTCTGGCCTTAGTGCTTTTAGACAGAGATTACTCAAATCTAGGATTCCTCAAACTTGTCTTTAATACATCTGTTCTGTATTTTCTCTTTTCATACATCTGCTTTATACTTTCTTTTCTCTTTTCTTTCAATTTTTAATAAAAAATTTAAACATACACAAAGTAGAGACAGTGTATAATGAATACCTATCAACCACCTGCAACAATTATCATTTTGCCAGTCTTGCTTTGCCTATTCCCTCCCTTTTTCCTCTGGAATATTTTATGCAAACTCATTTCATTTTTGATATGCCAAAATGAGTTATTTCTATATGCCTTAAATTTAGTTTTACTTCTTTAAACAGGAGAACTTACAAGAGTTTTAACATGATTTTGAAAAAAAATTAATCAGGGGATAATTGTTATTTGGAAATTCTCTTCTCTTTCTCCTGGTATTTTGACCTCTTGTTACACAAGAGTAACAACAAATTGAAACAAGTATAGAGATAAATTTTAAAAAGAAGAAGCTAAATTTCAAAAGAGCTAGAGGGTTAAGCCAAGTTTCAGCAACCCCTTAGGGAGAACCTATCTACTATGCAAAGCAAAATTTATACCCCCTCCTTAAGATTTAGGTCACAGTTCTGTGCCATGTAAGCTATTCTTGACAATTAATAATTATACTAATTATATCCCATTCAGGTTTATATTCTTTGGCATTAAAAAAAAGTTTTCTAAATCTGAAACCATGTGCTAGATAGTAGCTTAGAGGAACTGCCACAATACCCTAAATGAGAAGCTGTTCAAAATAACAGCTCCTTCTCTTTTAGAGATTTTGAATACCTTGACGCTCTGCTGTCTTTTTCTTTAAGACCAATAATCTAGAGCATTAACATCTATTCCCAGTTAAATAAATATGTATTTATTCATTCACAGTGTCATTCGTTTGTTCAGCTATTCATTTGTATATTAATTCATTCATTAAACATTTCACAGGTTCCATATAGATGCTATCACTAAAAGCATTAAGGAATAAGACCCTGGTAAGAAACCATAATTGTGTCTCTGTTTTCATAAAGCTAAGTAAACCCACACCCTAAAAGTTCTACGTGGGAATCAGGTAAAAATTGGTTCTGTGCCAAACATTTGGACAGTAGAAAAGGCCAATCTCAAAAGTGTATTTGCAAAAAGTGTACAGTGTCAGGGTAGGAAATGGGCCGGGATGAAAGGATCTCTATATGTGTATTTTTATCATCCATGTGTTGGATGAAGCGGAGAACTGCCAGATAGCTTCTTTTCGACAGCTTGGAGTTACTGTTGGGAACAGATCCATGTATGGAAGCGAAAGCCGAAAGGCACAGATAAGCTGAGATCCAGCTATGCAAACCATGTTTAGAGACACTTAAAGGACAAGCATCCCAGGTCCTTTCTTTCTGGTAAATTTAGAGAAGCCGTCATACCACACCGGATCCTTTTTCACATCCAGCCCATGCGGACCGAGCAGCCAAGGCTTGACAGAGGTAGGTGCAGGGCTTTTGTCACGAAACTTATCTGAAGGATCATTTGCAAATATTCCCTCCAAAGCCCTTGATGTCCTTTAGGAGAAGATCCCAAGTAATATTTTGGAAAAAAGAAAGATTTGGGTTGGGGCTGGTGGCTAAGATGTATGTAACAGGGCAGCTTGGCTACGGAAGGAAAGTGACAGCACAGATTTGCTGCCAAGTAAAATCCCTTTATCCTGGGTCACTTACCATGCAGATTTTTGCGGATACGAGTCTTCTTCAATATTGCCAGTACCTTTTGGAATGAGCCACAGCTTCCGCGGGGTTCTGCTACTCCTTGTGTATTTTAGGCTAGGGTAGGTGGGATTTGTCTTTTTCCTTGCTTGTTCTCCCGAAGCCAGCAAAAACTCGCATGTGTGACTCGTTCTTCCTTAGACATAGGAAGAGCTGCTTGTAAACGACATTATTATTTTTGGCAGCTGAAGTCATTTTTGCAGTGTTTCTCAGCAGATTGGAGGTTGATTACATCCTGTTCAAAGATTCTTGGGTTACTTTCACAAACATGGGGTCTTGCGCAAGTTAAAGTTGCTGAAACCATCTGTAAGCACTGGACTTTTCTCAGTACCTTTAAAATATTTTGTTTCTTTCTGTATTGTTAGTGACTGAACACTTAGAAACTTGAAGGGAAATGTTTCCAAAGGTTATTATCATTTTGTCACCAGTGATGTTTTGAGAATAATAGATTGTGGCAGAATATTAAAACTTATATGTCTTGGGAGTCCAAAGGTGAGAGTGTGAATGTGAAGACAATAGAATACTAGTTAACCAATCAAATCATAAAAATTGCACTGTGAGATGCTACTCCAGCAAATTACCAAATTGTAGTTATTAGATTAAAGCAGATCTTTTAAAATTGTTAGCAAATAAGCGAACTCCTGCCAATCTCAATAGTCAAGGAAAAAAAATTTAGGTCATATTTATAAAACATGTGTCTTTTTCCAAGATTTAATGTAAATAATTCTTATACAAGATAATGAAATTGAAATTCAAAATTTATCTTGTTGAGAATAATATGTCTATAATTCAAGTTAGATTTGAACCCACTCCTCATTTAGCAAAGTTTTCAGTTTTATAATAGTGTATAAGGCAGAGGGAAAGACATGTTGAATGTGATTTTCCTTTCTTGATGATAGACACGGCATGGAAAATGATTAACAGACAAGTGTAAGAAAATAATAAAAAATAGTTTGTAATACTGACCAAGGAGATATTCTTTGGATAAATTCGATGTTTGGGAAAGGCAATTAATTCACTTGACAGATATGGATGAAATTACTAGTTATATGGTGGTTTCTTCCAAGCTGTGACTGTTCCATCACACTAAAAAAGTGGCAGAGAAAGAGAAAATGTGGTTTTATTTCAATAATAATAATACATGGTCATTATTAAAATAATTATAAAGCTAGAAGATGGATTTTTTCATCAAATCATTGTTTTACATGCCTATTTACATTGGCCACGCATTAAATTAACAGCACAATTAAACATACTCTTTTTACACTTCTAAAATAGGATATTTTACTTCACTTAAAAATGCTAATATTCTATAACTGAAAAGGAGAAAGAGAGAGAAAGAGGGAGAATAAACTGTGCCCTTTTTTTTAAACTAACAGAGACAAGCTGTCATAACTTCAGCTAAAGTGGAACAGGCCTACAAAAAGATGGCTTTAAAACACTTAATTAAACACTACATACCAGCCAGCTTCCCAAAAGGAACAGCACAGCAGGAGTCTTTGCAATTTTCAATATGTAAAAGGTTCATATAAATGATGCCACTCATATTTGCGAACAGATGCAATGCATACATGACATCAGCTACTGTGTTTTCATTTCCTCACTGCCAAGTACATTTCAAGTGTGCACTCCTCATGAGAAATGTCTGCGCTTGTTTTTTCTCTTGCAAACAAATTCAAGAAGTGAAATATAAGTAACAGAGAATTGCTTACTGCTATTTTTTGTATATAGTATGTCAACATTTATGATAGGAATTTAATGACAATCAAGTTATTTGCCCTTTTGACTCATGACTTGTTAAGTATTGAGTGATGACTATGCATGTAGGACATCTTAAGGAGATCATATTTTAAGAGGAAAATTGGATGTGTTGGCAGTCTCACGTGGAAAAAAAAGATCTTAATGCTTCATGTCATAGTCAGCTGAGGTATGAAGCAAATTCATGGTGGCCAAGTGTGACAAAAAAGTTGAATTAATTCCAAATAGCATACAGCACAGGTTTGTGACATCTGTCTGCAGGATGGGACCAGACTGGATGGCTTGTGCTACAATGACAAGTACTTTTCAAGGGCTTTGGTAGAGAACAATATTCCCAGGTTGGGAAGGTAAGAGTACGGATTTACTTTTCCTGAAGCAGGAGAAACTTTGACCCACAGGAAAGGTCATTATGTTTCAAGGGAAAAACACACACACACACACACACAATTGGTTATTCTATTTTTTAAAAATCCCCTTGCTCAAGTAATTAAAAACTGTGAGACATTGAGTGATCTCAGACAGAACACCAAAGATATCAAGAACTTTAAAAATGATACAAAAAGCATAAAACCAGGAGAAGGTGCTGGTGAGGAATTTGAAGACCAGAAAGGCTATATGATTTCTCCAAGGTCATCAGTAGAAAGTGAAGGTTCCCTAGAATCCAGGTATCCTGGTATTCTGATCAGCACTGATCTGCCCGTGCAGTACCTCTCTCAATTTTTTTTATCTTAAACTCATATGATATTTTCAAGTCTCATGACAAAGTCTTAGAAGAAAATTATGTGACAGAATTTTTGATGGTAGTATTAAAGTCTATGAAGTAATGAAAGGGAAACAAATTCAAATGGCACTTCATGCTGGTGAGGAGAAAATGGCCTTTCTTATACCATTGACTTCTTCCCCTGCAATGAGCCATGGTTTTCAACTCTGTGATTTAGATCACTTAGGGTAGGTGATGTCCACATTGTACCCTGATGAACTAAATGTCCTCATGGGGTGCAGACAAGAGTAGCTCATTTTTTAATTCATTCCATAAAATTCGAACATGCAGCCAAGATTGAGAACCGCTTCCTTTTTGCAATAAAATAAGCAATAACCAGTCTAATTTATTTCAACAGGGGAATTTAACAAAACCCCAGCTGAAGATAAAAAAAATAAGATACTCTTTCCCAGAAAAATGATTTCTTTGAAAGTTTTATTGCTGTAATCTTTGCTGACAGGGAATTCCTATTTAAAAGTTTTAGCATATTTAAAAAGAAGCGTTCTCTATAATAAAGGATTGATATTGATCTACTTGATATCTCCTCTTATACTCCTTAGCCTGAATCCTATGTGAATGCTAACCACAATTATTGAAAGATATATGTATATGTGATATTTTGATTCTTAACTACAGCTGCTAAATGTAATCTTATATTGTTTTAGCAAATTATCAGGCAGCCATCTTGAAAAGACGTAATTTCGGATAGCAACAATTTTCTACAAAATGGGTAATTTTTTTTCTGAAAAGAAAATGCCATGCTTGCTTCATGCTTAATTTTTTTTAAATTTTTTTCACCTTCTATCTTTCTGGTAAGTGCCAAGAAGTTTGGAGAAAGAGTACATAATTTTTGCAGAAGATATATTAATTTCTCACATAATCAAAATGTATGAATAAGGAAGTAATACTAGCCAAAATACTAAGAGGGTATATAGAGTCCATGACAGACTCCTTCCAATTAAGTAGGAGATAAAGACTGTGCTTTCAGAGCCTTGGAAAGAAGATTCTGGATAAATGCTGGTAGAGATCAAATAAATAACTCCTTTAGATTTCACTTCATGATAAGGAAGACTACTCAAGTCAGTATTTGGAGACGATGATTAGAGTGATCAGTGCTGAGGGTGACTGGAATCAGTCTGAGTTTATTTCTGGCTTTTCAGTGTATTAATGGCAGTGAGACTTTGGACAGGGAACCTAATTTTTTAAGCCTCTGGTTTCTTCTCTATAAATGATAGATAATAACATTAATGACCATGTTGAAGGGATTAAATGGCAAAACCCAAATAAAGAGTTTAGCATAGTAACCAATTAACAGAGGTATCATCCTTCAACATCAAATGAATTTCCTACAAGAAACTGATTCATTCTCCTATTACTAGAAATGTTAAACAGAAGAGCAATATCTTTTCTAGGAGCGTATAGATGAATTCTTAAATATCTTTCAAGTCCAAGTTTCTTAACCTATCTAGCACTAGTGCTGAGCATCTGAAATATATTGATTTTAATACTCTTTGATTGACTGATGATGAACATTAAATTCATTTTCTTCTTCAAATCCTAACATGAAGATGAGCCTGAAAACGATCCTTCCTTCCTCCCTCCCTCCCTCCCTCCCTCCCTCCCTCTCTCTCTCTCTCTCTCTCTCTCTCTCTCTCTCTCTCTCTCTCTCTCTCTCTTTCTTTCTTTCTTTCTTTTTGACAGAGTCTTGCTCTGTTGCCCTGGGTAGAGTGCTATGGCATTGATCTAGCTCACAGCAACCTCAAACTCCTGGGCTCAAGTGATCCTCCTGCCTCAGCCTCCTCAGTAGCTGGGGCTATAGGCATGTGTCAAGACATCTGGCTAACTTTTTCTGGTTTTAGTAGAGGCAGGGTTTTGCTGTTGTGCAGGCTGGTCTTGAACTCATAACCTCAATAGATCCTATCACTTTGGCCTCTCAGAGTGCTCGGGTTACAGGGGTCACCCAACTCACCCAGCCAAAAGCCATTATTTCTGATATAAAAATAAATAAACATAGATATACATTCATTCATGAATATTAAGAGACATAAAAAAATCTTTCAAAGATGAAGTCATACCATAATAGAAGACAAGGGGACCAGTTTAATAATGAATGTCTTAAATCATTTTCTGAACAAGATATGTTTTAGGTAAATGAGATAAATATCCACTGAATATTTACTCTATACAGAGAAATGTCTTGGATTCCAATTAATAATAATATAAGATAATAATTATAACTCTAGACCATTAACCTGCCAAGCAACATGCCCTCTGAGAGACAAGATGCAATCATACATAAAATGACATTATGAACCATTATCATTACAAGCTATTTTGTTGAATTTAATATAAAGAAACATAATTTTAACAAACGATTTTTAAATCTTCATGAATTTTACCATTGCTTTAGTTACATGGATAAAACACATTCTATGAAATAAAGTCTTTTGGGGGGAGAGTAAGAACAGGAGTTCCAGATTCAGACAAATCCACGTTCAAATCCCAATTAAATTATCTTGATACATGTGGAACCCTTAACTACCTTCCAAGAACACTTCTAACCAGGTTACATGCATTAACTTGTTAATCCTGACATTACTCTATGAGATAGTCACCCATTTCACAGATGGAGACTCTGACACATAGAAAGGTTAAATAATATGCCCAGCATCACACAGCTAGTAAACTGAGGAGTCAGGATCCGAAAGCTGTACTTAGCCTCTGTGCTACACTGTCCCACAGTCCTCTCATGGCCTTTTCACATTGGAAGCAAATAACAAAATTAACGTGTGAAAAATATTTCTTGCCAGCACTACACTGAATAAGAGCAAAATGATGTTATTTATTCTTCTCAGTTTACTGCTCATTTATTTAATTTCATATGTTTAATGAATAAGCTAATCGTCTGAAATAGTTTTTCTAAGTACCAACTATATAAAAAATAACATTAATTGTTCTTTATAAACTAACATTTCCAAATTGTCGAGTGGATATTTTTCAGAGATAGAGGTTAAATGATTATTTTGTGACTGTATTCCATCCTCATACTCTCTCTGCCTATCATATTAATCATTTCAATAAACATACTTCAAAATTCCCAACATCCTTCCCCCTACTCTTCAACATCATACAGAAAGATGATTTGGATAAAAATGAGAAAATGAGATAAGAATCACTGAAATGAAAGTGAGTATTGTATGCAGGAACCCATCTCACATACATATTAAATTGTATTAAATTTTGATTCATAAATATAAAATGAAGAACAAGAAATCCACTTGACATTCAATTTACCTAGTAGATTATGCTTATGAGCATAGGGCCTTGGGGAACTCAACCCACAATTTTCACCAATATTGTGAGTTGTGCATTTAGTTTTATAAAAATTGCAATGAAATATATTTTAACTCTGGCAATACAAATTAGTTAATAGAGAAACTGGTTACTTTTTTATTTTTGCCGAAGGAATTTAATGAAAGTTTGTCTTTTCCCCCCTCACTTTCTAGCATGCATGTGCAGAGGAAGAGTGGTCAAATCCACTTTCTAGTACTCTATTACCATGCTATCACACATTCAAAGATCGCATAGTATACTATTTTCTCAGAGATGATACTATTAACATTTAACATGTAAATATTCTTTTGCCTTAAAAAGATAAATATATACATTGATACAAGCATAGGAAAGGAAAAGCAAATAATAATATTAGAGACTTAAAACAAATACTTGAGTTCCTTCAATTCCCATAAATCTATAGACTGTGACAGACTTCTTTTTTTAAATTATCAACAGTCAAAAACCATATCAATAATAAATCATGGTAATTTATAAAATTATATTATTATATTATACACCTGCCTTCTTGGGCAATTTAAAACATTGAAAAACAAAATGAAACAAGAATAAAATGTGCTAAAAACAAGATTCCAATGTTATATTATTAAAAAACCTAAATTTAAATAACCTTTATGTATTTAGCTTATATGCAATAATGGGTCCCAAAGCCAAGGTGAAGGCCTACGCTCTTCTTGTTTTCATGTCAAGGATTATATTCATTTTGTCTGTTTGCTTTTCTATCTATACTCATTGGCCTAAAAAGCATTAAATGGAACATAGCAGAAAGTTATTGCAGAATTGATATGGATGCTGGGCAGGGGGGATTTTCATTCTTCTGAGAACAATATTAGGATGACATCTAGAAATGACCAAGACAATATTTGATGCCTCCTGGTCTGATTTCAATTTAGGATGAAGAGTATAGCAGAGTGGAAAGGTAGAAAGAAAAAATTCACTTGATATATCAATCTCCTGCATATAGCTCTATCTGAAGCCAGGGCCACTCTTTGCATCCACAGGGGGTGATATATTCTTATTGCTAAGCTTTGGTCAGGTCCCACCTGAGTAGTGGATGAGATGGGACCAGGGATTGCGCTCCCTGCTAGGCAGGCAAGAGGCAACTCCCGAAAGGGCTTGATGTGGCATAAACCAAAACAGAAATCCACCCACCCACTGAAGCAGTTGAAGAAGACATTTCTCTTCCTTAGTCTGTTTTCCTATCTGACTAGGAGATGTAGTGGGTGATTTCTAGAAAGCTATTTGCCTGTAAGTGTCTGATTTACTTGTAGATCCATTTCCCAAAGTAAAGAAGGTTGATCACATGCATATTCATCAAAAAAAGCACCCAGGTCAAAAGAGAGTGCTTGCCAATCAAAGGATCTAGAAACTGAGGGAGATACATGAAAGTTGGCAACATTATTAAAAATGCCAGTCTTCTAAAGTGAGCAAGAATGTGTGGTTATTTTTAGCTGTTTGCTAATTTATGTTGAAGAACTGAAAATAGTGGAAATATTATACAAAGGGGATCTACACATCTTAATAGATGTACCAGAGTGCTAACGTCACTGGTGCATTGGTGACGTATCTCAAACAACACCCCAGCCAAACACAAAATAAAGCAAGATAAGGAGATAGAGAAGGCTGGAGAAAGGAGAGCACTTTTTAATAGGGTGGTCACAGGAAATGCAATTTGAGCAGAAAACTAAATGAAGTGAGGAAACAAGTCATGTGAATAACTGGGGAGAAGATTTCCAGACGAAGAGAAAAAAGCAGCAGACGCAAAGGCCTCGAGGCAGGAACATACTTGATGTGTTCAAGGAACAGTAAGCAGCCCAGTTAGGCTGGATACAAAGTAGGAGAATTTTAAAAACATTACGTCAGAGACATAGCCAGCAGCTAATTCATTATGTCTTTGGGGCCCATAGATTTGGCTGAGGGTGCTAGGAAGCCACTGGAGGATTATGACCTGAGAAAGCAAATGGTCTAATTTATATTTGTAAACATTCTTTCTAGCTGCAGTAGGCAGGATAGACTGTAGAGAGGCAAAAGCAAAAAAAAAAAAAAAAAAGGCAGATGATAAAAAAATACCTTCATAAGTTGATTGCCTATGTAACTGATCATCAGAACAAACATAGTTTTAAGAGTGAAAGAGGGAGCACTTAATAATTAATTAACCTGGATCAATATCAGCAAACTGGGACTGTCCCAGACAAACTGGGACATATGTTTTCCCTAACTAAAGGGCTATTTTCAAGAATAAGTGAGTACTGAGTATGTGTTGGCAGCTAAAATTAATAGTTTCAAACTTTTTCACCAATAGCTAGATTTAGAAGATATTAATGGACCATGGGCTAAAAATAATTTTATGAAAGGATAAACTAGGGACGAACAGGTTAAACTCAGGTAAATTAATTCTTTACTGAAGGAAGTCTTGGGGCTTTTAAGAGGTTAATCTGCCTTGGGAATATCTAAGCACTGTTAATAGTGATTCAATGTTTCTCAAAGTAATTTGTTCAGAGATTTTATTTTTTTAAGGAACTAATTAATATCTTGTGACTATAGTCCAGCCTCCCTGGAACTCAATGTGAGAAAGGTATGGTCCAGAGAGAGGAATGGGTGCTGAATTTGATTCAAGGATTCAATCCAGAAATTTTAGGTAGATTTTTGGGTAGATAGGCAGAGGCATGAGGAACTCCAAACTATGATTTTTTTTAAAAAAAATTAATTGACCAATAAAATTTTATATTTTCAGGGTGTACAACATGATATATACACACACACACACACACACACACACACACACACACACACACACACACACACATACACCTGAATCACAGTTTAGAAACAATGGCATGCTGATTCAGCTGCTATCAAAATCGCAAGGTTGTTATGATCGCCTAGAGATGGAAAGAGGCCTTTGCCCATTTTCCATGAAAATCTAATATTTGCTTTGTGCTTATGGTTCTATGAACTTTAGTTTATGCCTGGGAGTTTTTAAACGTAAAGACTTTGGCTGAGTATGGTGGCTTATGCCTATAATCCCAGCATTTCTGAAGGTGGAAGCAGTAGGAACACTTGAGGCCAGGAGTTCAAGACCAGCCTGGACAAGGTAGTGAAACTGCGTCTCTACAAAAAATAAAAACTTAATCAGGTGCAGTGGCACTTGCCTGTAGTCCTAGCTACTTCAGAAACTGAGGCACTGATCACTTAAGCCCAGAATTTCCAGGCTGCAGTGAGCTATGATGGTGCCAGTCACCACAATTTACATTGCAGCCTGGGTGACAGAGCAAGATCCTATCTCTGAAAAAAAAAAAAAAAAAAAAAATATATATATATATATATATATATATATATATAAACCTTCTTGGTGTTTCATATTCTTCAAAGTTAAAGACAATGAGCCAGAAAAAAGAGATTCTGAATTGATCACTGACGCAGAGGACAGCAGAAACATGCATGGAAAACTAAAATATGAAGGCAAGAAGATAAGTTCAGAAATGAAAGGAGCACCTGAGCTGGTGAGATAAGCAAGTAGAAGCTCTCCCTAGTCCTGGGACAGAGGCTGCTGTCTGCAGCTGGCTTCCCCACAAACTCTGATGGAGGTCGTGTGGGCAGCCATCAACATTTGGGAACTATCACCAACTTATAGACACTGGTTTACGAAGGACCCATAAAATTTTAAAAGCTACTTAAGGAGTACACCTCTAAATCTCTTTTTCTACCTAGTATTTCCTTGTGGAACAACTGCCCTTTTGCTTCTGTAACTACTACTAACAATGGGAGCTAGCACATAAAGCAATTCCTATGCACCAGGCACTTTTCTTAGTGCTTTTACATATAATAACTCATGAAATCCTGACAATAACCATAAAGGCTGGATCCCATTATCATCCCTATTTTAAGATGAGGAAAATGAGACAGGGAGAGGCTATGTAAACCTGTTCAAGGTCACACAGATATTATAATTAATAGTAGTGCTGGACAAATCTGTCTCCAGATTCAACATTATTATACACTCCACTATGGGCAAATGCAACACAGAGATTAACTAGGAAAAGTATGTTCTTTTGTCCTGGACCACGAGTTACAGTCCTTAGGATTATATAGAACATGATTCTTATTCCACCTGACATCCCTTGAAGTCTCTACTGACTAGCAGTTATGACGTTTCTCTCAAATTTTCTCTATGGCTCCAGTTCCTTTAGTTGATCCTCTTAACATATGTATGTGAATTCCTTCCTACTTTAATGCCTCAAAATTCTTCTTTGAATGTGCCCTAGTTTCTATTTTATTATGTAATTAGTTTGTGTGTTGAGGGGTTTGACAGCTACAACTCAGCCAAGAGGCACTTTTTAAGGTAATTGTGAGAGCTCCATGAGCAGGACCTTGAGACCCACCCCTGGTAAGCTTTAATCTGTTAAGACTTCTGTGGATCTTAAATGTTACCCAGACTATTTTCACTCTGCCACTTTGATATCTATTGTAAACATAGTAAAAATGGCTTTACATCATCATCCAGTACTCTGACAAAGTATGTAGACAAAGCCAAGGACAGGGCCATGTAGCATGCCACTCACCCACTATCATCCAGAGTCAGCATTCTTCAAGCACAGTTGTTAGTAAGGGTTCCATTCAGTTGAATTACCATTCTGTCCATATTTCTCCATTAGCTCCAAAGTATTATACTTTTGTTTAGTTACGTCAAATATCCTAGTAAACATCACAAATCATTTGTCCACAGTGTTTCTTTTTTTTTTTTTTTTTTTTTTTTTTTTTTTGAGACAGAGTCTCGCTTTGTTTTCCAGGCTAGAGTGAGTGCCGTGGCGTCAGCCTAGCTCACAGCAACCTCAAACTCCTGGGCTCAAGCGATCCTCCTGCCTCAGCCTCCCGAGTAGCTGGGACTACAGGCATGCGCCACCATGCCCGGCTAATTTTTTTATATATATATCAGTTGGCCAATTAATTTCTTTCTATTTATAGTAGAGACGGGGTCTCGCTCTTGCTCAGGCTGGTTTTGAACTCCTGACCTTGAGCAATCCACCCGCCTCGGCCTCCCAAGAGCTAGGATTATAGGCGTGAGCCACAGCGCCCAGCCCACAGTGTTTCTTGATCCTGCAGGTTTTAGATCCCTGAAGTTTATAAAATTAGACTGACTTGAATATGGACGTTAAAGTTATATTTGTTTATTTGCAATCTTATAGTTCCTATTTCGATCTACAGAATTCCTCAAAGACTACTGATTGGTTCAATGTTATCTTCAAAAAGATTTCATACATTGGGATGTAATTTCCTTGGGCAAAGTCACTGAACAAATTTAGAGCAGCTAGGTACTATTTTAACATCATTTTTATCTTGGGATCTAGTTTCCCCTTATTAATGTTTATCGTCCATCCTGCAACCCACATATAAAACTGTATATTCAACCCTTTTCCGCAGAGCCTACTAACTAGAATCTAACACATTCATAATTGAGCTCATCATTTTTACTATCCAGCTGGCTGATCTTTCTGGTTTATCTAGCTCTTTGATTAACCATAAAGTAAAAATCAGCTTAAACTCCCTTCTTTTGCTTAATGTGTCCACACCACATCAAATCAGTCCCCAAATCCTACAGTTCATACCTCCTGAATGTCTCTCGTATCAGTTACCATCTGTCTGTTATAATATGACTTGAGTTACTACAATACCTTGCTAAGAGATGTCTGGCCTCTAGCCTAGCCACTTTCAACTACTTTCCACATTGTTGCCAAAGGGCACACAATTTTAATCAGTCACGTTCATATGTAAAATCTTTCAATGAATCCCTGTAACTCTCAGTATAAAATCCAAATTCATTAGCTTAATACCAAAAACACTGGAAATTGTAGTCCTGCCAATTATTGTCAGTTGCCAGGCACTTAAGTTTATCTCTCCCTGGATCCCCATAAACATTCTTTGTCCCGTCTCTCCCAAACTGCTTATGATTCACTGAAGTAGTCAGAGTGGCTCAGAGGTCTATTTGCTCACATGTTTAATACTTTCTTTCTTGAGTGTCTTTTTCCCCCTTTTATTCACTTAACAACCCCTGCTCATGCTTTAAAACTTAATCAAGTTTTAAAGAACCATTCTCTTTATGATGCTCCACATCCCATTATCCAATTGAGATTTATATTCTCCCTTATGCTCCCACTGTACCCTGAGGATGTCTCTGTGTTAGTCCTTAGTGTTGTCAACATGTATTTTTCTGCCTCTTCATTAGACTCTAAGCTCCTTGAAGACATATATTTATCTGACTCATCTTTATATACACAGGTCTTGCTACCGGGTCTGACATATAGTAGGTGTGCTTGATAAATGTTTATTGAATTACCAAACTAATAAGTCAAATTCATTCTAATTGGATGAGAAACTAGAAGTAAATGGATGCTGAGGAGTTTTTGTTTCTTTTTTTGTTTTTGTCTTTCATAGGCCCCAAGCAGGAGGTCTGTCCCTCCTTATTTAACTCCATACTGCTAAGCTAATTTTAAGAATCCTATTTGTTCTTTACATTCTAAAGTCCACCTGACTAAATTTAAATAGATTTTTGTAATGTTATTCATTCATATCCTGAAGGATGTGTAGGCTTTGACTGATTGACTCCAAAATATACAGTCTATTTATTGTAAGACCATCCAAGCTCACCATTCTCAAAAGCTATCAATTTCACTAGCCAGCCCCAAAGTGAGAAGACACACATGGAACACAGAGTAAGTGGAATCTTTTTCTTTTAAGTGAAAATCCATTTTCTGAGGATTTTTATCTCCAATATTCACAAATATTCTTAGAACAACTTTTTAAAATTCGAACACCGGTTTGTCTGGCTATCAAGTGCAAAATCAACACATGGTGGTGGTGAGAAGCTGCCATTCGCATTTTCAGCAACATTATCCAGATCTTGATCCAGCCGTTTGAAGTACTCGCCATACACCAGTATTGTCTCTCTTCAGATAGTGCTGAAACAATTTTAAACAATACTCTTACAAATGGATTTTAATCAGACAATACCAGACATCACTTGATTGCTGCATGCATTTGGATCTGGAACTTGTCTCAGTTTACCAGTGTGTACAAGCAGATATGCCAAGTGAACCTATCCGTGTAATCTGTTTATAGATCACACAGTGTGGACATCCTAATGATACCAGAGTAATATGCTCAGATAGCATCTAAAGTTAGGCTTGGGCTTCCTATTCTTCCATGTATTACAGTCCAAGTGTTTCCTGCCAGTGAGGAGGCAGTGACAATGAGTGGGTACCTCATAGCTGCCAAAAGAGTTTTCTGGAAAGCTCTTCAAATATAGCCCCAAATGGATCTGTTTTATTTAGATAGATAGATAGATAGATCAATAGATAGATAAAAACTTATCTCTTGAATCAGATAATTTCAGGCATCTAACAACTGAATCATTGACAATCTTTTATGACAAAGCCTAACTCTATCAATAAAGAAGGCAAGTCTCTAAATAGAGATTAGTTTCAGTGCTTGGGTACTAAAAGGAGAACAAATATACTCAAAATCCCAGGTCCTGGCTATAAGTTCCCAAATAGGTAGCAAGTCATGGATCTTCTCCAGACCTCCTTTTTCTCTGTGGGATGAGGAAGTTGGGCTTCATAAGCACTGAAATAACTTCTCACTGTAAAGTTCACAGTCAAAAGTGGTGCAAGATAATTGGGTAGTAGATTTCGTAAGAAGGTTCTCATTGTATATGTTGAGTTTTTAACTCACTAATAGACACATCTGTGATTTGCTCCTACACCCACTTTTTTTCTGATAATTGCTTATCATTTTTACATAAATTGTCCTTGTCATTCCCATCCGATGAAAAACTATGGAGGCACAATTCTAAAAGGAAAAAAAAAAAAACCACCCTTTAAGAGTTTGCCCTAAATTTGGATCCTTCTCTTTTCTCCCATATTTTTAATATAGGATGTGCTGCTCCTCAGAAAACACTTCACTGTAAGACACAGAGAAAATAATAACAATTATTACTATGACTCCATTTGTTGAACTACATTATAAGCAGATAAGCCTGAATTTGATTGTGTGTCTCCCTGACACTAAAATCTGTACTCTTTCCACAATGTCTTGTGACTCAGATAATCATCATTTATAACAGCAGCATTTATTTTCATGAACACTGAAGAAATTATGCATCAACTCAGAGATATCTTTAAAACTTTATTTATCTCCGGTGTTTATGTTAAAAGTACACAGACTACAAAGTTGACAGATCTCATACCAAAACTCACTTCTCAGCAGTATGATTTTTAACTTCAGTTTTAGTTTCAGTTTCTTCATTTGTAAATTAACAATAACAATACAGACTTCACTGGGCTTGGGGTAGGTGGGCAAAGATAGTGGGTGAGAAAGCATATAAACATGACACATGACAAAGAATTGTCCCTCAGCTTCTTAGAAATATGACCAAGGTGGTCAAACATGTAGAAAACACTTGCTTCAAATTCAAGCTCTACGAATAGCTGACACAAATTATCTCTGTGAATGAATGACATGAACTTATCTGAACATCAGCAAAAGGAAAGATGGAGCTAAATAATCTCTAGATTCTTTTTGGCTTTAAATGTTTATCATTTATTTAATATAAAAGCGATTTCTCATCCTTGTGTTTTTTCTTTGAAAACCAAAGCTTATTTTTAGTGCTTGCACTAAAAAGGGTTTTCAAAAAAGCTGTGGAATTGAGGACAAAATGTCCAGGTAGCCAAAAGAAATGATAAGTTCAGTGGTTGAGTCACCAACTATTAGTGGGACATCAAGACCTGTCAGGTCTTTTTGTTATTAAAATGTAGGTCAAATGATTCAAACATTTGATCGTAGTAATTACAGAGACCACCAAAGGGTAGAAGATGTACACATTCAGGAAGATGAGGTCTACCTTAAAGACCTTCAGTTTCTCAAAGCTGCAATAATGTTTGAGAGGGAAATGGTATTAAGTATAATAAATGAATAAATAAATAAATAAATAAAGATTGGGGGAGAGAAAATGAAGAGGGGAGGAGGAAAATCCGTTACAGAGATGTAACATTTACCAACTGGTTATCCATGGTTGTAGATAACACGGGGAGAGATTGCTGGGTGGTAGTGGAGGGAGAACTGTGGTCTACATTTGGTTTCCCAACTCACAAGTTCTGTGATCTTTGGGCATTTATTTATTATATGTTTTCTGGACCTAAGCTCCTTTGACTATAAAATAAGAGCTTGAATTAGATGATTTCCTAAGGCCTCCACATCTGTTAAATTTTATGCATGGGAGAAACAGAAAATGTTAGGAAATATTATCCATTTTATACATAGATAACCTCTTCTATATTGGTTTTTCACAATATTATATTGAAGGAATATAAATGTTATAGGAGGTACAATGAATATCAGGGTTTTAAAAATCAAGATATGAGAAAATATTGCTTACCACTCATTGTTCCTGATTTGTGCATCTCTTTTATTCTATATCTAGCATAATACATGTGTTTCTCTATAATGTGATCAGCATTTTTGCCCATATGCTCCAACTAGATGTCAGCCATCATAAAGTTTTACTGTGCTTTATAATTCTTGTTTCTTTTCACAGATGCTATTAATACCTTGTGTTCAATAACTTTGCCAAGCTGACATTAGGTATCTTGCATTTTGAGTTTTATTCTTGGTTATCTGAATAGATAATTGCAAATCCACTATTCCTTCCCATTCCCTACAAATCATCTCAAAACATCACCATATTCCATTCAACTTTGCATCTTTAGCATACACATGAATTTTTTAATTTATTGAAGATTAAGTAAGTACCTAAAGGACACCCATCTTTGTTTCCTCAAAATTTATTGAAATGCTAGGTAGCTAGTAGGTTCTAATCAGTATTAAATAAATTAATATATTAATAAAAAGAAACACAGTTCATGTATTTCATATATGGGTGGACAATTTAGAAGAACAAAAAATTAGAGCATGTGAAATTAGGGTTAAATGTTCTAAAAGATTCACAATAAAATTATTCTGTGCTTCTGACATTTTGAAATACTAAGGTTTTTGTTTAAAATCAGCATCAACAGTCAAAGGCTAAAACAATGACAAGAAACCTGTCTTTCCATGCTTTCCAAAGAGCCATGTGCTTTAAAGTCAAGCACATTGCATCTGCTCTCATAAATATAATTGCATAACCTAAGTGGTTGATGTTGTTTAGATGCTACATATTTTCCTTGAATATAAGTAAAATGTCCATACAATTTCACCAGTTTCTTAGTGGAAGAAAATCGTGTACATATTTAACGTCATCAATATTCTCATGAGTGTTTCTTGATAGGGGATGGAAGAGCCTTTTTCTTTTTTATGTTTAACACAGACTTAATGACACAATGTAAAAATGTTAGAAGTGCATCGTCACATGAAGATGAGTGGGCTCCTTCGCTTCACATTGGGCTGTAAAATCTGAGGAATGGCTTTTTAATAAAATGATGCTGTGTTGGCTTTTTGGGGATTTATAAAGGTGTTTCAGTGGCTAAAGTTTGGGGATTGCTTCTATGGGAGAATTGTGCCAACAAATCTTCTGATTCTTCCTCATGCTCAGAGATTAACCCCATGGAAGGTAGTCAGAAAGCCATTTAATGGTTCTTGATTGAGCTGAAGCCTCAAGATTAGCTAGTGAGTCTGTTTAAAGGGAGAGAATTGAGTTTATCTGTTCTTTTGTCTTCAAACTTCCCTCTATCCTCTCTCCTCCAATCAAAATGTTCTAATCACAGTCCAGGCACCATGGCTCACATCTACAATCCCAGCACTTTGGGAGGCCAATGCAGCACTTTGGGAGGCCAATGCAGGAGGATCACTGGAGGCCAGGAGTTTCAGACCAGCCTGGGCAACATAGCGAGATCCCTGTCTCCAAAAAAGTTTAAAAATTAGCCAGGCTGGGTAGAACCCGCCTGTAGTCCCAGCTATTCAGCAGGCAGAGGTTGGAGGATAGCTTGAGCCCAAGAGTACAATGCTGTAGTGAGCTATTGAGCTAAGATCACACCATTGTACTCCAGCCTGGGTGACAGAACGAGACCTCTCTTTAAAAAAAATGTTCTAATCCCAAAGTGAAAGTGAATCTCTACCCTACTTCCCCTTCCAACAGTATCCCACAGTCCTCGTACACCAGCATGGAAAAAGCTGCTCTGGGGTCTCTAAGGAGTAATACTGAATGTCAAAAAAGTGAGAAGAGACATTTAGGTGAAAAGGCACATAACTGTGACCATGGGAAGAAAAGCTCCTCTCACTTTCTTCTGCCTTGCACCCTGCTTTGTGCGAAGTCCCTTTTCAATTTTGTGTCTGGAGGATATGGCATGTTCACCTTAATATAAATATTTTTGCATATGTACTTTTGGTTCACAAGTATCATGTTATCCCATTTAAACGCAGCAAAATTTGAGGTCAGGGCTGGGCAGGGTGGCTCACGCCTGTAATCCTAGCACTCTGGGCTGCCAAGGTGGGCGGATTGCTCAAGGTCAGGAGTTTGAAACCAGCCTGAGCAAGAGCGAGACCCCGTCTCTGCTAAAACTAGGAAGAAATTAATTGGACAACTAAAAATATATAGAAAAAATTAGCCAGGCATGGTGGCGAATGCCTGTAGTCCCAGCTACTGGAGAGACTGAGGCAGGAGGATTGCTTGAGCCCAGGAGATTGAGGTTGCTGTGAGCTAGATCAATGCCATAGCACTCTACTCAGGGCAACTCTGTCTCAAAAAAAAAAAAAAAAATTTTGAGGTCAGTTATATCTTTGTTTTACAGATAGTGAAACAGAGTGGACAGACCTGATTTCTAATTATGTTTCTGTTATAAATTACGAGAAAAGCAATACCTTAGGCAGGTGTCTCTAGTTCTCTAAGTATCAGTATCCTATCTGTAAAACAGAGACTCTAATAACTTCGTGGGGTTGATGTAATAGTTACATGAGATAATGTTTCCAAAGTACTTAATGCAGTTTCTGACACAGAGCAAGCACTCAATAAATGGCAGCTATTATCATTAGAGAATTATTGTTACTATTAATGTGATTATCTTATGGGACTCTGACACAGATCTTCTGCTTCTAAATCCAACACGCTTTCCTCTGGCCCAGAGCTACAGTCACACAACATTGCAGTCACCCTCCCCGCAGAGGGACAGCTCAGTCCCAGACCATTTCATACACTCTCTCCACTCTTACGGAACTATAACAATATATTGATACTCTGTGAAGATATTAAAAATTCTAACACATGAGCACAGTCCTGAAAAATCTCAGACAAGTAAGGAAAGTAAATTGTGTGTAATACTAAAATGACACAGAGAAAGAACTTGTGAACTTAAGTAACCTTTAAAAGTAAAGATGATTTCAGGTTAGAGGAAAACAAAATATGACTTAGGAGATTAATGGCTTAGTGCAAAAATGTTTGCTTTTCCTTTCTTCTCCCCACCCCCTTGGTCACTTTACTTAAAAAAAACAAAAAAAAACAGTTGGTTTTGTTCAGAAGTGTATCATCATACAAGACTTCCCCTTTGACAGTTAAAAGGGAACATGTTTATTCTTTCCACGTGCTGAATAGGCTTTAAAAAAAAGGCAACAACAACAACAAAAAAAACTTGAGAGTGAGCAGCTTGGGAATCATGTTTCAAGAGAATCTGCTTACACATCTATGAAATAAGATAGCAAGAATCAATACTGAGAGCATATTAATGACCTTGACTCTCATAAATTCCATTGCATGGCAATTCCCTGGCATTTATAGTCTTTCACCAGATTTTTCAGTTAGCTTGGGGGAGGGCAGAGAGGAGGATTATGCTAAAAAGCCTTCACTTACTTTCAGTCTACAGAAGGTGTCCCCCTTGTGGTAATAGCAAAAGCTGGACTGGCATTTCATCTCATCTTGTGTTATTTCACACATGGACAAAGACCTTCAGTTTTCTGTCTTTCCACACTTTAATAGCTCTGGCTTCTCAAAGGGCAAACTTTTATTCAAATACGCATTCCTATCTGCAAGTTAATGCTAAACTCAAAGCCAGTTATGCAGTCAGCTGGCTTTAAACTTTTTAACCTCACTTATGATTATTTTTAAAATTCTCCTTCCCTGGGACTGGTAGTATAGTTTTTCCATGAAGTAGTATCAGAGATTAAGATGGTGTTATCTGTCCATTAACAATTTATTTACTGGAGCATGAAAAAGTGATTAAGCACAAGTGTCTGTTTCAATGCAGTGGTTGACCATTAAACTCTCTCAATTAGGAACCCGGCTCTGCGTTTTCAGCAGCAGTGGGAAAACCAGTCTGAGTCAGCAGGCACCGCTTCTTTTATTCCTACTCCCCTCTCTTGGAGTCAGAGTAAACATCAAAGTAGTGAGAATTGGCAGTTTTGCTTATTTTTAAGGAAGTACCTCAAGTGAACTGCTGGTTCTCTTTTGAGTAAGAATTAACTTTCTTTCCCTGTCTGTCTACAGTGTCAATATATCTAATTATCTTCTCCAAAATTGTAGGAATGGTAAAGGTTCCATATGTTGCTTTTATAAAATTTTCTTTATAAAAGCAACTTTTTACAAAGATACTTAAGAGCTCTGAGACAATAGTTTTCTAAAGGAAATCAAACTAGACTCTATCTTAATTGAAGAAATAAAAGAAGAGAAAGAGAGAAATGTGAAATATTCCTCTACATCAGCTGTCTTCTGTAACTAATACAATTTCTAGGATACTTGGGAAAAATTGTACATTAGGGATCAAAACTGTTGAAATCGTCAAATATTAAGTGGAAAAATTCTAAGTAATAGTAAATCAGTATTTAATAGTATGGATTTCTACATGATGCATATTTTATCTCAAAGGCTGCCTCCTTAGGAAAGCCTAACATAGTTTTCACCATTGGCAACACGATAGCCAGGCATATTTCCTATACAAAATATACTTTGTAGATCGAGTAATTGAAAAAAATGAAGTGAATATTTACACCATACTTGCTTTATTTATACCAACTTCTTCTCAAAAAGGATTTGATGCAACTTTCATTGAAGGCTATATTATTAATATATAAAATAGATTAGGATGATATTAATAGGAAACCTCATTAACGTGGTATTCTTGGACATATTTTCCCTTTTTCTACCCATTCTTTCTAACTTTTACTCAGTGTTATTTTGTATGTTTTCCAAAAATGTAACAATTTCAAAAAACAAACACAGAGTAGCATATGTATATAATCCATTATGCAATATGAGAATTACTTGTCAGAAAGAGGGATATATTATATAGTCTAATGGCAAAATTTGTGATTTGATTGATCTATCAGATCTATCAGGTTGAAATAAGTTCCACCATGTTTGATACTCAGACTGAAGCAAAGTATATCAATATTCTCTTTCACAATCTATATCATTTTTCTTATATCACTAGTGTATTTTTTCAGCATATATCCTTTTAATAAATGTGTTGATCATTTGATTAAAGATCTGTAGTGTAAATAATTCCATTGTTTTGTATCATCAATCTTTCCAGGTGGAGGAGATGGAACAAATGCTTAGATCAAACCAAAGCAATGGTTAATTGGTCCATTGACATTTGTGAAGAAAGTGAATTGATTAAATATAACTGTGCCTCAGCCAGTTGTTGAGCTATTAATTTTATGTGTGTGTTCGTGTGTGTGTATGGGGGGGACATTGGGTACAATTCGACTAATGAAAATACCACTCTTTTTCATGCCCTGAGATCTAAGGACAAACTGCCAGTGAATTAATATTGAATCCTGGGGTCCTTATGAAGCTCATATAAATCACAGTTTTCACTGTTCAAAGAGCTAAACTGATCATCTGGGGAATACTGTTCTCACTTTGGATACCACATTTTAAAAGAGTTAACAAAATATAAATGACCAGTAAGGCAAAATATCTGGGAAGAGCTTCGATGAGAAACAAGTGAAGGAACCATGAAGGCTTGAGTTCGTTTGAGAAGGTGTAGGGCTTCCTTCCAATACAGACAGGCCCGTCATATGAAACTCCAGGATATTTTTCCAGAGGTCAACACCTATACCCATAGGGGACTTTATAGTATGGAAAAATTCAGGACAAGAAGTTTCTCATTATTTGAGAGATATAGCAAATGGTTGGGCTTACTTGCAAAGCAGTAAGTTTCTTTAGGGTGATTAAAAGTTGTTCAAGAGTGCCAGAAAACTAATTTTCAGATGTGTTACTGAAGGAAATGCTTTATAATAAAAGAATTTGGACTGAATCATCTTTAGGAGAACTTCCATGTCAAAAAGTTTAGAATTATCTGATTGGCTGTTAGGTAGCAAGTTACTACAAAAATGAAAGATTCAGAAGATAAGTTCAACTCCACACATAACAGGTGATAACAGATCCATGCTGAATGAATAAAAGAGAATTATTCTTAAGGGGCCTAGAACATGAAATTGGCAATTTCAGATGAGACACAGTAGCAGTTGGATCTAAAAAATGGTCCCAAATCAAACTACGGCTATTAGATGTTCAATTATTATTTGTTGAATTCATTTATTCATTGGGTACCTCATATGGGACAGGCAGTGTGCTAGGTATGCTACTTTGAAAAGGCATCATACCAGATGCTGGTAACCAGAATGGACATTCTCTGCACCCAGTGAGCTTTTACTGCACTCACAGAGCTAGATAGTAGACACAAATTACAATGCTTTTTTGAGACAGAATCTCATTCTGTTGCCCCAAGTAGAGTGCAGTGGCATCATCATAGCTCACTATCACCTCAAACTCCTGAGCTCAAGCCATTCTCCCTGCTCAGCCTCCCAAATAGCTGGGACTAGAGTCATACTCCACAATACCTGGCTAATTTTTCTATTTTTAGTAGAGATAGGGTCTCACTCTTGCTCACAAATTGCAGTTTTAACAGTTATGGTGAGTGCTATTTCTGGAAGAATAGAGTATGTAACAGGGGACCCAACCTGGTTTGAGTAATCACGGAAAGTCTCCTCCAGCAAATGGCATTTGTGCAGAGCTCTGAAGTGTGATGAGAAAATATCCAGCAAAGTTTAAAACATTTATATAATGAATATATCAGTTCTGTACCAACAAAGTGGAAATGCATAAATATAGACAACAAAAATCATGTTATATCATATAAAGATACATTAAATATGTATATAGAATTTATAATAGTCTTATACTATATATACTATGTCATTATCATGTATAATCTGCATTCCAGTAAAGAAATGATCAGGTGAGGTGCATGCTCAGGTAGGGGTGTTGTCCAGCAGATAAAGAATTACATGTAGTAAAAGTTGGGCTGAATATTAGTGAGACAGTATTAAAGATCCCTCCCATCTCTGAACTACAATGTCTATGAGCTGACCACAATGTAATCAACTAGGGGCAATATGGAAAATGTTTGAATGTGAATAATTGACATTGAAAATAATGAGTAATAGAAAGAATACTTTAATAGATCACTTTTGAGCAAAATTGATTCTTTTTCTAATACTCTATTTATTTTAGAAATAACAGGTTACTTTTTTTCTGGAAGATAGTGCTTCATTTATTTAGATATTTTATTATTATCGTTCCCCAAAAAGTGATTAATTTAAAATGTGGCTCAGCTTTCAGTGTTAGTATTGTCTCCACCAACGTCCTCCATACCTCAGCTGTTTGCATTTGCATCATGCCTACTAGCTGTGGCATTCGTACAAGTGCAATTTATCTATCGATTTATAAACAAATTCTGGGTACCTGATGTGCTGAAATCAAACATGAAATTTTCTGCATAGTATTTTTGGAGCATTACCAGAAAGGTGCCACATATAAAATGCCCTTTCTTTTTTACTGGAAATTCCCAAGTTGGTGAAATTACTTGATATTCCAAGTTGTTTTTCTGAGGGCCTCTTTGAAGTGGCAATTATTCTAGACAGTGCAACAGTTTTTATCCACTTACAAGGTAGTGGAGAGTATTAGATTTTTAGTGTGTGTTTTCATCTGATGGGAGAAATTAGAACACAATGACAACAATGATCCTTGAGATAAAGATGAATCACAGACAAATGACCAAAGTGAGGAAGAATGCATCACCTGCTTCATTGATTGCTTAACATTCCCAGTCATTCAAAAGTACTGATAATGTGAACTGGCAGTACTCATAGGCAATAATCATTAAAGGAATGTTTTTCTTCTCTCTAGTCTTTTACCTAGATATAAACCTGGACAGTAAGTAGTCAAAGGTAGTCATTGGTAGAATTTCTACAACCACTTTAAGACATTAACATAGTCCCAATTCAGAAAGCAGAATGCCTGGTTCCATATAATAATCACAGTAATTTGATATAAATTTAAACTCTTTTCCCGTGGGCCTGGTGAGGCTGGCTTCATGGTGAAGGCAGGGAGGAAGATGAAGAGGATGGTTGCCCCCTCCTTATCTGCCTGTTCCTACTCTACCTCCCGATTTTTTGTCAACCCAATCAGATTGAATGTTGTGGGAGAAGAGAAAGAGGAAGTGGAGATAAGAAAAGACCAGAAACTCTTATTCTTTAGTAGGATGTCTAACTCTTTCTCATGGAAACTTTATTGAATTCTTTAGCAATTCCAGCAGAGAATATTAAATTATAATTACCAAGATACAAGTGTTGCATTTCTCTCTGGCTGGGCCTTCCCTCGCCAGCCTCCCTCTGTTGAGATTCCATTACACACACGTGGCCCTATTGTACGGAGCCTAACGTGAGCCTACACCAGCTCTGTTGTGTCAGTGGCCTACATCTAGTCCATGAGAAGCATTTAACATGTCCCTGGCATGCTGCCTGTGGTTGTTCACTTTAGACTTAAATGCAGTCCTCGGCCTTCCTCTCCTGCTGCTCTGCTAACTCAGGTGACAGCACCAATTCTCACCTTCACCTTTGCTGAAGGTATGTTAGACACTGTTCCCCAAATTCCAGGAAGCACATTTCAGTCTTTCAAAGTTCAAAGCCCTTCTCACTAGATTCAGGTGACAGGGACAGGGAGTGCTAGGGGGTGTTATTTATATAGAATCGTCAGGGAAGGCCTCTCTGAGAAAGTTACATAAAAATAAACTATTGTGAGAATACTGGAAAGCTCACGGCATTCCTGGGAAGAGTGGAGCAGGGATAGCAATAAGGGGAGGATGGGCAATCAGACCCCATCCTCCACAGATTTCTGGGTCCCGGGCTTGCACCACAGTTCCTCTGGTATTGGGTAATACTAGTTCTTCCAAGTGATGTGAGGATCACTGCTGTACCTGGAAACTCAACGTTACTGCTTCTCCCACTACCACTGTCAACACAGTTCCAAAGGAAGCACTAATAACACTAATCTGACTAAGAGCATTATGGTTGGAATAATAATATTTTCTCCCAAAGTGACAGTTTGTGCGGGATAATTTTATTTGGATGCATAATAATAATGCATTTGTTTTAAAATATGAGTTCATATTACATTAGTTAACAATTATACCTGATCTATGCAATGAAGTTTTTTAAACAGAGTGATGATGAGGTCAGCATTCTCAATAAAGGTTTTTATCAGTTAGGACTAAGTGCAGTGGCAAATGACAGAAACTCAAACTAAACGTTTCTTAAATTAAATAGTGGCCTGTCTCTCTCTGATGAACACAATCGGGAGATAAGCAATTCAGGGCTGGTATAGAGGCTTATGATCACTAGGAGTTCTTTTATCTTGTGACTTTGTCACCCTCAGTGTGCTGTCTCATGGGCCATCATGGCTGCTCAAATTCCAGCCATCAGTCTGCATTCCATCCTGCAGAAGAAAGAGGGAAGAAAGAGAAACAAGGGGATTATGTCAGCTATCTTTTAAGAAAGTTTTCTGAAAATTGCTACGTGATATTTCTGTTTTAACTTCTCACCAGGCAAAACTAAGTTGTGCTGTCATACTTTACTGCAATACAGTCTTTATTCTAAGAAGATAAAATTGAAAGATATGTTGCCAACAGAATATTGAACTAGACGATTAGCAGTCTCTATTATTAGTTTTTTTTCTTTTGTTTTGTTTTGGCTTTGTTGAATGTAACTATTCTCTACTGGAGGTCAGGATTATGTTTTCTCTCCTCTTTAAATGCTGAAGTTTTCCACGTCATTCCTCATGCTGCTTGTAGTTTATGGTTATCTCACCCAACCTTCATTCTATACACATCCTTTGCTTATTAGATTATAAACTTCTGGCCAGCTGTAGTGGCTTACTCCTGTAATCACAGAATTTTGGGAGGCTAAGTGGGGATTGCTTGAGCCCAGGAGTTTGAGGTTACAGTGAGCTATGATTGCGCCACTACACAGCAGCCTGGACAACGAGCAAGACGCTCTCTCTCTCTCTCTCTGTCTCTCTGTCTCTCTCTCTCTCTCTCTCTCTCACACACACACACACACACACACACACACACACACACAGTAGAAACTTGGTGTAGCTATAGTAAAAAATACTGTATTACACACTTAAAAATTTGTTAGGAGGGTAGATTTTGTGTTATGCTCTTACCACAATAAAATATAATTTTTTTAAATGCAGACATTTGGGACCTATACCTCCAGAATGAGAATCTTTTGGGACAGGTTCTGCAAATCTCCATTTTTATCAAGCTTCTGAAGTGGTTCTAATGTGCCTTAAAATTTGAACTACCCTCTATTGTAATAGTTCTTCCAACTCTGAAATTTTCATTTTCACCTTCACAATCCTGATTCAGAAATTACCAACTAAAGGACTATGGAAGAATGAGAAACTTGACCTTTTGCAGAATTTGACCAGAGCAAGGAATGGTCTGAATTTTGGAAGAGACAGAAAGGAATGTAGATCTGAAGAATTGGGATCCTACTTTTTAGCATATAAAAACAACCTGCCTGAAAGTGTTAAGACTTATGAACTCTTTCCATTTGTATATTTTCAAGAATAAACAAATTGTTCCATTTCCTCTCCTCAGCCCAGTGGTAAAGATTATGATAATTCTCTGTAGTATAAGATTGTATTAGCCCAAATCAAACTATGGTTCTTATGGAGAAAGAAGAGGGTTCTCTTGACAGTTACTCTTTCCCAGACATTGCTGGGTGCTCCACAGATCTGTTTGAATTTTTACAACAATCCTGAAAGAAAGGTGGCATTCCTATTTTTATATATAAGAAAGCTAAAGATCAAGCAGATTAAGTAATTTGGCATAAAATCACACAGCTAACATATGACAGGAATTTAAATCCAGGTATGGCTGAACTCTATTTTGTGTTCCCTAACACCATCCTGCTTTCAAATAAACATGGCATTAATTCGTGTGTGAGGTGATAATACTTAAAGCTGAACCTTAAAAAAGATAGGATATGCAATGCTTCAGAACCAATTAATTGCCTTCTTTTTTTATATCCATTCCTCACCATGGTTACCTATGTTCTTTAAGAGCACTGAAGTGTGTGTGCTAACGTGCACACACATGCACACACACACGCAAACACAGGAGAAAATTTGCTTCCTGTTGGAGAATGAACCTATGAATGATGCCGTTTTGCTATACAGTTATATCTAAGGGCAAAGAATGCACTCCTCTTTCCTTCTCTCACATTACAGGAAATCACCATAATTAAAAGATCGTGGTTGCAATCTTTTGTATTTTCAGGCATTTGTGTATAAACATCAGTTCAGTTATGGACGCTACAAACCTCTCTACAAGAGTATGTGGGGTGGTGTTTATAAATCAGTGGCTGCTGGTCTCTGATGCTGCTGGGAATCCGAATTAGTCTGCACAACATCTTAGTCTTCATCTTGTAGCATATCAGTGAGATCATTCATTCCTGCCTAAATGTGGACTGGGAAAAGAGGTATATTTAGATAGGTCAACACACCCAACACAACTTTAAAAATTATATTCCTGTGCCTCTTGTTACAACAGGGGGTGAGGGGGCCTGTTCATCATCTGTGGCAAACGTATCTTGCTCTTGCTCCATAAACCTATCTTTCTCTTCTTCAGTGAACTTTGTTTTTGTGCTTAAAAAAATAAATTAATTAAAAAAATAAAAATTCTATTCTTAAGCCTCTTCCATTCCAACAAGACTTTTTGGTCTGGATTCAACTAATTCATTCAACCTCCTTAATCTAAGCAAAGGTTAGGGCAGTATCTTGGTCCATTCAGGCTGCTATACCAAAAATAACATAAACTGGGTAGCTTATAAACGACAGAAATGTCTTTCTCAGGGTTCTGAAGGTTATAAGTCAAGATCAAAATGCCAATAGATTCTGTGCCCAGTGAGAACTTGCTTTCTGTCTTGCTGTATGTAGACAGTGTCTTCTCACTGTGTCTACACAAGGTGGAAGGGGTGAGGGTCTCTCTGGAATCTTCTTCATAAGGACAGTAATCCCATTAGTGAATGAAGGCAAAGTCCTCATGACCTTATCACTTCTCAAAGTCTCTACTTCCTAATACCATTTCCTTGGAGGTTAGGATTTCAACATAAGAATTTTAGAGGGAAACAAACATTCAGGCCTTAGCAGGCAACCTAACCTTCAATGGCAGTAAGTAGCTCACATTTGGGGAAGAGAGTAACTTTTGGCTTCCTCTTTCGGTGTTTCATGAGGTTTTTGTTTTAGTTCTAAAGATTACATGTTTGTGGCCTATCGGCACCAGAGAAAATCAGAATCTAATTTGAAAGAAACCCAAAATAAGAATATTCAGTTTTATCTTGTAGTCTTTCTTTGTCCAGCATTGCTGCCATCCTGCAGTAAAATCAAGTCACTGTAGCAACCTTATCACGGGTCCTCAGTCAGTTTTCATAGCTGTATCAACAGATTGTGGCGTCAGGAAGAAATTGCCCTGGTACATTAATTACTGGCCAGTGGAATGGGACCTGAGGGTAGTAAGCAATTGCACAGCTACTAAATGGATCACTGTGAAGAGAAAAACAATGCAAGGATGTTAAATAGGCTTGTATTTTTCCCCCAATATTAATGATTTCTTTTAAATGTTTTCCACAAATCCAGAAGTATTCGAATGTCAAACCACCACTTGATCAAAGCTGAGATGGGAACATTCATTTTTAATACTTTGGTAGTTATTTTTCTTAGGTAAAAATAAAACCAGTATTATAAGAGATAGAAACATGAAAAGCTTACTTACTGCCCCTGGAATATTTTCTCTTTCTAACCAAAATGAGAAACTTCTGTGATTCCTTGTCTGTAAAATGTATGAAATACTTATCACTGTTATCTCCAAAGGAGACTTGAAAGAGAAAGTGATGTCCAGCCAAGTGACCAAGATAAAAACTGCTATGAATTTTTAAAAAGTTTATTATATCCCTAAGACTGAAAAAATTTATGATCAAAAGAATAACCGCTTATCAAATATATGGGGTTCGTGTTCTAGTGGAAAAATTAATTCATTATGACTGTATGCTAAAAACATACAATAATTAGACAAAGACAGTAATTTTAAGTTCAGAAGTTAAAGTTACATACAAAAAGACACAAATTTTGAAAGCTCTTAAACAAAGGTTTGAAAAAGATACTGATTTAGAATTGAATTTCTACCAAAACGGACCCCAAAATTCAGTCAAAAAATAATATTTTAACTGTTTTTTTCCAACAACAGCCACATATCTAAATATTTGTACATTCTAAATTAGTGGTCTGAACTGGTGAGGTTTGTAAGTGTTCCTGAGGTTTTAAATCAATATAATGCAATGTCCAGGGAAATTGATGTAAATTCCCTTCAGATAGTCTATCAAAGCATAAGGATCATATTGAAAATTTGCTATTTCTGACATCTGTTAGAACTTATCAGAGACTTGTTTTTCAGAAGGGAGAGAGAAGTACACTCTATATTTATAGGAATGTTTTTAGTAAAAATCTCAGTGAAAAAAACCACCTGAGCATTTACCACTCAAAGACAACCATAGACTTTTATATGGACACCCCATTCGATTAGCTAACTCTTGTTACTTTAAATAGTTTTTTTTTTTTTAATGTTTGGATTTGTAGATATAAACATGATTGTGTATTGTGATTTATTGGGAACTTTGATCTATAAAGTTTAGTCGCCTTAGGAATATGCACAAAAGGGCACAAAATATACATGGCTCATCCTGGTACTGTGCTAATAATGACCTAATAACAGCTGTCTTCACCATGACAGATAGACCTGCCTTAAACAGGTAACTTGTCTTGTTTTTCAGAAAAATGGTGATAGGTTGTGTGTGATTGTATGTGTGTGTGTCAGCATGTGTGCAGAGATTGCTTAGGAAAACTGGGAGAAAAAAGGGCATATATCACCCCCAGCCAAGGCATAGCTAAGCATTTAAAAACAGAATAAAGAAATTAGTGAGAAGAGAAAAAAAAAGAGAGAGAAAAAGTGAAACAGCCCTCCAGAAACAGTATTACTGAATTTTTACAGTCTGGCCAAAACCTGTGGCCAAAGAAGACAGACTAGAATAATAAAAGTGTCATGTGTTTATATAGCACCTTTTTCTGAGAAGCTCTTGATACATTGTGGTCATCTGGTCTTTTCCTGAGCTGCAGTACAAATAGCTCCTAAAAAGTACTGAGTCACAACTCTTCTGGAAACTATGCCATATCAAACTATGCAAACTCAGAAATGGACATTGGCTGAGCATTTTCTGGGCTGTTGGAAACTTTATTAACCAATATCTTTGCATCCAATACCCCACGTTGGCCAAATCTCTCCCTATACACACACACACACACACACACACACACACACACACACACACACTCATCTTTACTGAACTTCTCAGCAGTTCAACTCAGGGGCAAATTACTCATGTGGTTGTAGCATACAGAGCAGAGAAAATGAGTGAAGTTCATCTTCAGCCAGAGGAAAGAAAACTTTCCATGCCAACGGACCCCTATTCTTCCTCCAAAGTTCAAGAGTCTTTTGCATTTGGGTGGTGGCTGAAAAGTTGAGGGATCATTTCTAAAACATTAAGTGATAAGAAATTATCTTCTTTTTAATCATGTAGGACAAAGAAATAGGAGGGACTGAGGGAGGGAACAGGTGGGTCATTTTACAGATAAACAACCAGAAGCAGAGAGGGTGGAATTGATTTACTCACATGTATACAGAGGGTTCTAGGAATAGGGAACTGCAAAACCTCAGCTTTAAAAATGTGACTACATCACAAGGTTTTCTCTCTTTTAAGAGAATAGAAATGTTTCCCTCAGACACCCCAGTAATTCATCCTACTAAAAATAACTTAAAAAACTCATGTTGCCCAAGAAATTCATTATTTACTGGGCCCTCTGTTCCTGTTTTCAGAGAATAGTATTAAATGTTTTTGAACATTAAAATTTACAACGAATTCATGACATTGTCACAGCCCATGTTATGTTTGCCATAGGAAAAATGTACCCATAGAATAATCATCTCTGTATTTTCCATACAAAAAAAATCACAGAAAATAGTCTGATAACTTTTATTCATTGATTTACTGATTTGCTTACCCTTCAAAAATAAGCAGTAGACATTAGTTTTGATGCTATAAATAAATGAGTAAGTAAGATAGGCCACTGAAAGGTGAATATATTAGAATGTCTGAAGTGAGTGATCACTATTCCTAGATACTCAGAAATCAAGAGAACATTTTATATCCTTTATCTCAATTAATATTCCTGGAGAGAAAAAAAATGTACAATTCCCAGAATAAGATATGCCACTCTTCTTAATACAGTCATACCACTAGTACAAAACTTAATATTAGTGTCAGCTTCCAAGTGTGAGCCACACATTTTGGAAGTATTCATACATGGGTTTGGAAAAGACATTCAAGTCCTTTTACACAGGAGGTGGTCAATAAACTTTGTTAAAGGAATGATTGAATCATTTCCTCTAGGGATGGTAATGAGGTTCCATTCCTTATCCATTTTCTGAAAGTAGTTGTAGTAGCTGCTACAGCGATCCTGCTAGAGGCCAAATTGTGTGTAAATGAAAATCTCTCCAAGAATTAAGGTTTTATGTTCAAACCCCAAAATTCATGATAGAGGTCTAAGAACCAAAGCCCCAGTTACCTAAATTGTCACATAAAATTAGTGACAGTCTAAATTCTTTTGAATCTTTTCTTTGTGTGTTTCAACTCCTCAATTAAAATCCCAAATTTGTGTTGGGATGGCATATAGAGCCCTTATTCCTCCAGCATTATTTCTCACCACTTTTCCATATACATTAAGCATTCTAAGAGCACTCGAAACTTCTTGTACATTCCAAGAAGCAACCCCATCTCTCATGCCACCGTGATTTTGCATGTCCCTGCCTCTTTCTGGGACATCATCCTGAAACACCTTTAGTGGTTCTTTAAGTCTCAGTTTGCTATCAAATTATCTAGAAATCCTACTCAATCTCTACTTGATCCTACTCATTTCCCTTCTCTCTTCTCCCGTAACGCCCAAACCACATCGCTATTTTCCATCTACTTGCCTTTCTACTACCTTCTCCCACACCAGGCTGAAGATTCCTGAAAGGCAAAGATTCTGGCTTAATCGCCTCTGCCTCTCTCCAGAGACCTGGCTAGTGGGATTGCAATAAATGTTGGTTGACTGAATGATTGGATTTACGAATGAATGAAAAGAAGTATTCCTGTGGAAAATGAGAATCCACCTTTCCTCAACCTCTCTCTTTCATCTCTAGAGCTGGAGACCTGGATATCCACCAGATCTGCACTATTTCAGGTATGTTCCCATTGCTTAGGGACCTCTCCACTTTCCCAGGTTTGCCCAGAGTCCGTTCCCTAGCCCAGAGGACAGCAGCAGGTGAGTATAAGTCACTCACAACTTCTCTTTCTGAGTTTGATATCAGAACCTCAGAACCAATTCTTGTGTTGTTAGTTCTTATATTACATTAGCTGCCTAGTAAGACATGAGTCCTCAAGGCTGACTCATGTGAATTGGGCCTAAACCACCAGGTACTGCCCACATGACTTATGCCTCATCTCCTCCTAACTTCTGCTATTCTTCAGCTGCCTGTGGACTCTTCCTTACAGCTCTTGCCTTGTAACAGGTATTACTCAGCCAAGCCTTGACTCCATTTCCCTGCACAGACTATGATCTGAAACCTCACTCATTGACAATCCACAGCAACGTACAGCCCAGAACAGAAATCTGTCCTGTCCTTCATTTTTGCTGACTTAATTTCCAATAAACTCTTCCATTAGCTGTACTTTAAAAATAGCATATTTTGTTCAATCTATTACTCTAGTTAGTGGGGCTTAACCATATTACCATGCATTCATTTCTGATTCTAGAAGAAATAGAACATGAAGCATTGTATTGAACCCTAAAGGATACTGAATGGAATTATGTTTTTCTTTAATGATTCAGAAAACCTTGTGGATCATATATTAAATCATTATGAACATCAATTATTTTCCCATAAATATGAAGAGGGTTCAGTTACTATAACATTCTAACAAATAACTACTGAACACTAATCTTGTTGTTTTCGTGGGTTTTTAGTTGAATATAGCAAATCAATCTGTTTCCAGTTGATAAATATGCACAGTGCTTGCTCATTAGCAAATCTCTTTGTGAAATGCCATGTTGAAGGAGAGATGGCCTTTAAGTGGTTATGGAGCAAGGATCTTGGTCTATGATATCAAAAATGTGCTGCAACACACAATAGGGAAACCTTAAGCAGTGGATAAGATAAAAATAAAGAGCAGAGCAACTCAATGGTAAGCCTGAGGTGTAGAAGTAGTTGTACAGAAAAGACTGTAGATGGGACTCAGTACCGGGCACTCAGGTGGCATTTTACAGTCCAGAACAGGCGAAGGCCCTGGCAGCTGGTGAGCCTGCCACCTAATTTTTTAAACTCTTGCATGTCTTGGCTTCCAGGGCATCACATTCTCCTTGTTCTTCTCCTAAGCCAATCTTCATTTCTTCTGTTTTTTTTCTGCTAAGTCCTCTTCTTCTTCTCAATCTTTAAATGTGGGAGTGCCCTGGGACTCAGATCTCAAATCCCAACTCCTCTTCTTCCCACTGTCACTCCTCATTTGATTCCATCTGATACCATGATTTTTACGGACCATATATATATCAATAATGCTCAAATTATTATCTCATTCCCTTCATTCCAGACTAATTTACCCAACTAAGCAGTCAACATTCCTACATGGATATCTACCGGGCATCTCAAACCTAATACATGCAAAATAAAACTTTTTTATTTTTTTATTTTTTTTTGAGACTGAGTCTCACTCTGTTGCCCAGAGTAGAATGCTGTGGCGTCAGCCTAGCTCACAACAACCTCAAACTCCTGGGCTCAAGCAATCCTTCTGCCTCAGCCTCCCAAGTAGCTGGAACTACAGGCATGCGCCACCATGCCCAGCTAATTTTTTCTATGTATTTTTAGTTGTGTAGCTTCTTTCTTTCTATTTTTAGTAGAGGGGGATCTCACTCTTGCTCAGGCTGGTTTTGAACTCCTGCCTTTAGTGATCTTTCTGCCTCAGCCTCCCAGAGAGCTAGGATTATAGGCATGAGCCACTGTGCCTGGCCTGAAATAAAACTTTTAATTTGTATCCCCTGGATTCCCTATCTTAGTAAATGGCAACTACAGCCACACAAGTGTTCAGAAGAAAAATCTAGGACTCACTCTCATTTGCTTTCTTTCTCATATGCCCCACTTTTGATTCATCAGCTAATCCTATTATCTTTACCATCCAAATAGATGACAAACTGGACCACTCATTATGTATGTATATACTCATCTCCTCCTCCCCCCTCCCACCTGCCCAACATCCGATAAATGTTATACCTGTATGTCCACTTAGGTGTTGATCAGTGAAACCAATTTGCTGGTGAGTGCATGTGGTGCTTATTTTTCCATTCTTTTGAGAAAATTTTCACAAGCTACACATCCGATAAAGGGCTGATAACTAGAATCTATTATAGAACTCAGGAAAATCAGCAAGGAAAAATCAAACAACCCTATCAAAAAGTGGGCAAAGGACATGAACAGAAACTTTCCAAAAGAAGATAGAATAATGGCCAACAAACATATGAAAAAATGCTCAACATCTCTAATCATCAGGGAAATGCAAATCAAAACCACAATGAGATATCACTTGTCTCCAGTGAGAATGGCCTTTATTAACACGTCCCAAAACAATAAATGTTGGTATGGATGTGGAAAGATAGGAACACTCCTACATTGCTGGTGGTACTGCAAACTAGTTCAACCTCTGTGGAAAGCAATATGGAGATACCTTAAAGTGATACAAGTGGATCTACCATTTGATCCAGCAATCCCATTATTGGGCATCTACCCAAAAGAACAAAAGACATTCTATAAAAAAGACACCTACACTTGAATGTTTATAACAGCACAATTTACAATTGCAAAGATGTGGAAACAACTGAACTGCCCATCAATACATGAGTGGATTAATAAAATGTGGTATATGTATACCATAGAGTACTATTCAGCTATAAGAAACGATGGTGATATCGCACCTCTTGTATTTTCCTGGATAGAGCTGGAACCTATTCTACTAAGTGAAGTATCCCAAGAATGGAAAAATATTATTGTTATTTTAATTAATAACTTTAATAAATTATAAATTTTAATTTTTAGTACAATAAATACATATTGCTATTACTCACGTATGCAAAAGTTCTTTTGGGTCCTCAATGATTTTTAAGAGCAGAAAGGGGTCCATAATGTTTGAGCACTCCTGCTCTAAAACATTAAGCTGTCAACAAATAGATTTCTAAATAAATATTTTATAAATGAAATTTAAGACAACGAAGACACAGTAACCTTTATCACTTTAGTTAATAATATTTCCCAGGTCTCCAAGAAAAATCATGATTTATTTTTACATTTATTATGCCTTCCTTTTTCTACAAAGATTTTTAATGTAAATTCAGATGATTGTTCCAATTTATTTGCACATGCAGTTAAATAAAGCCTTGGAATGAATCTATGGAGATCAGTGGAAAGTTTCATGGTCTAGCATTGTGGCCATGAGCACAGGCTCTCAAATCAAACTGTCTGGATTTATTCAACACCTCTGTGCTTCAGTTTCTTTAACTAAAAAATATATATAATATTAGTATCTAAATCAAAGGGCTGGTAAAAAGAGTAAATAACTTCATACTTATAAAATATTCAGAATGCTGCTGGGCACATTTAATAAATATTAGCTTGTGTTATAGTCAATTTAGTAATGTTAGCTACCATTATAATGATTACTGAGAATAGTACTAAAATACCAACAGGAACTCTAGAAGAAAAATGGGACATTGACATTAAAACTTTAGGAAGTTTTAAGATGTCAAAAGAATTAGAAATTGAATGGTAAATTTAATCTTACCATTGAGGCAGTTTCCTTTTTTGAAAAATCATTTATGTTTTCTTCTAAGAGCAGACCTCTCCCTTCTGGTACTCCAACCAGTAACCATGTGATAAGGCTACATCATGCCCCAAGGAAGAAAACAAAGACTGTATGTTATGAAGATTAGTTCTTATAGAAAAGGCAATCTGTTAATTCATAAGAGTATCATCTTCTGATAGGGTTGTTTCTGAAGCCAAGATGTCATATATTTAAAAACATATCACTAAAGGACAATTTTCAGGACAGCATCATGAAAGTCAAAGAAAACGAGCCTTGTAGGGAGATAGTCTATTAAGAGAGACAGTATTAGTTTGAACTATGGAAAAGACAGCAGCAAGAATAATCCTAAATGGAATATCCTAGATATTGTAATTATTTTTATATTATTAGCACTATGACTATGACTTGACTTATGGATGTTATATTTTTGGCAAGTTTTCAATCTTAGATCAGTTTATGTCTATATTTATGTTGAATTTCAATTTATATTAAAATTAGGATCACTAAATGTATTTTTCAGAGTGGTAGAATTTGGTCCAACTTAATAGTAGACTTTGAAATGGAGTTGCCAAACCATTTTATTTGAGGTAATGAGTTCCCCACCATTAAATGTGTAAAAATCTATATATTTCTATCAGAAAAAAAAATCAAGTTCATTTAATTCTATCTTTTACCCATCGTATTAATACTGTAATAAACAAACCCACTGTTCTTCAATTGTCTTTGATTGAAATAAACTGCTCTATCTGGACAGCTCTCATTCATTTGTCCAACAAGTATTTATGGACCAGACACTCTCCTAGGAATTTGAAATACAGCAAAGAAGAAACATTTAAAATCTTTGCCTTCACACGACATATTATTTTGGGGTAAGGATGAAATGCTTCATTTCCATTTTTTAGAAGGAGTGATTTTTATGAAGCTCGCAGAGACTAAAGGAGTAATTTGAGTGATGGAAATTGTCAGGCTGGAATCCACATCTTCCAATTTAAGAATTATTCTCTTTATTCCAAAACATGTATAAGTTTACTGCATGTGTAAGTTTACTGCAGGGTTGTCATGTAAAATAAACACTTCCTTGTCATATGAAAGTCTGAAGGTCACCTTTCACAGCACTTCATCTTCCATGCCACTTGGGTTCCTCTACTTGCATCCCCTGTGTTTACAATTCCCTGGTTCAAACATAGGTCAAGTTTGTTCACAGTCAATCACAGTCTAATCCTTTCCCAAGCAGGGAGAGCTCTCTATCCTCATATGCTTGATGTTCTGCCTTTTGAATCTATAGACGATCCCTGTAGCTGGATGAATGTGTTTTAAATTTCTTGGTTGTTTAAGATTTGCCAGCATGATATAGAAATATGTGTATTGAAATTTTGTCTTAAAAATGTTTGATTAAAAAATAGACTTTGCCCTTTCTTTCCAAAGTTATGTAGTAGTTTTTACTATTTGTATTTTTTTAAAATCATTTCAATTTATGGCAGCTGTAGCAATCATTTCAGATTTCTTGCCATCTCTATTGCCTTGAGGTATATGAATAGGGTATTTGCAGACAGATGCCTGAGGTCAGTAACTTCTTATTCTAATCAAGGGTGTGCTTCCTCTATATGACTGATGGAGAAACATTATTTTTAGGCAGCAAAAGCAATTCAGTGTGCCTAGCTTACAATTTATTACTGTCTCAATACATAGGGTGGGGGAGAAGTAGTATGCCCCTATTTCACAGGGGCTAAAATTGTGCTAATGCCATGAGAGTTTAGACATTGATGGATGAGGTAATCTATTCCAACAGAAATGTGGTGACAGAGAATTAAGTAAGATATTCTCTGTGTGGTGAAGGCTTGTCAGGTAGGACTTTCAAGGTAGAAAAGAAGTGAATGCAACTAATGTGGGAATGCAGTGCAAAGAATAGACACTGGAGTGAAAAATCCTGAATCTATGTCCTTGCTTAGGAGCTTAGGAGCTGAGTGAACATGAGCTTTTCTCTCTCTTGTAAAATAAGTTATCAAAACTTATGTCAGAATGTGGTTTTAAAGATCAAATAATGTAATAGGTATAGAGTCTCCATGCACCACAGAACATTAGCAGTGGCAGAGGTATCTGTTTGAGAAACTAAGCCTTCAGTGTAAAACCTCCAACACCACCAGAGTATAAAATCAGCAATTTTACAGGTGATAAGTAGCAGCAAGTCTTCATATAACATTTTAAAAGTTGGGTTGTAGAACCCATAGTAGTAGCCAAAGCACTTCTCTCTTTGTAATCTACACCATGTGATTTAAGGGAGGAAGAAACGGTGCTGTCAGACTTAAATGACAGGGATCTTCTTTCCAAATTGAAAATTAATTTATTGGTTTTTTTATTATAGAAGTGTTTTTATTGTTTATTGAAAACATTTCTTTAATCATAAAAATAAGTAAATTTCCATTTTAGTTATATTATTATGAAAAAATTTATGTATTAATGATAGTAAATAAAGTAGGAGATAATTACTCTAATGCTACCATCCAGAAGTTGATAAACCATAACATTTGAAAGAATGGTCTTTCAGAATTTTTTCCTATGCATATATCTATATCTATAAACATAAAATTATTCTTTTTACACGTATAGTATCCAATTATAATATTTTATAACTTGCTTTTAACACCATATATGTTTATGCCAGTATAGCTCTATATTGCTCAATACATCATTCTGTTCATATCAACATAGAACTACAATCCCATTTTTAATGGCTTCCCATGATTATTATTAAGTGTTAGATACCTATTATTAGACATAATTGTTTGCTATTATAAACAATGTTGTTTTTAACTTCTGGGACTTTATATTTGTGCATATTTTAAGTTATATTTTAGGATAAGTTAATTGAAGCAGAATTACTTTAAGATTATGCACATTAAAAATTTTATAAATTTTGCCAGATTGTCCTCCAACTGCTTTGATTTAAACACAATGGGAAATTTTGAAGTCTCTCTAAAGTGTGAAGTTTTACTTGAAAAATGTTGATTTTTTAATGCTGTTTTCTAAAGAGGAAAGATAGATAGAATTTTGGATTAGTTCCAAAAAGAGAAAATAGGGAAAGAGTGTGCACAAGCAGGATTTACTGAATGTATTAAAACCATGTTTAAACTGAATGTCAGGGCAATCAAATAGCTGATACAAGAAAGTTCTTTTAAGCATTCTAACTAATAAAAAATAAAGTATGGTTTTAGTATATTACTAATATTTACTAAATATTTAGAATACTACTAAATATTTAGTAATATTTAGAATAATTAGTAATGTTTTGAAATCTCCAATTAAATAAATAATCTAAGCAATTATTATTAATGGCTGCTGGAAACATTAAATGATGAACTTTACAATAAATGAATCAAGCTGACAGTTCAATATGAAAAGTGGTCAACCAGACATTATTTTCTTCTTGATATGACAAAATACAAGATATATATGCAACACTATGATACATTCAAGACAGATAAGCATCCAAGTTTATAGGAAAGACAGAGTACAGAGAAATTTATTAAAAAATAACAGATGAATGAAATCAGCAAATTCCAGAATGTGTGAAACTTGATGGAACAAAAAAAAAAATTTGATTTCTTCAGAAACTAAACTGCAAGAAAAAAAATGACATGGGGAATTTATAAACATTGATATGTATGTATGAAAAGACATTTCAAACATATTTAATGTTTTAATGTTACTTCAATCATTTTTCTTTCACACCAACTGCAGACATATTGTTAATGAGGCAATCAGGGATCTTTTATGAGATTAACGGATATTGTTAATTTTTAAAGTGTGATAATATTGTCACAGTTATGAAATCTAGCCTACTTTTAAAAGTATACATTGAAGAATTTACTGATGAAATAATGTTATATCCAGGACTGGATTTAAAATCATATAATGTGAAGGATGGGGGAAACCTAGATGTAACAATATTGACTGTCAATAGACAACTGTGAAGCTGCAGATGAGTACATAGGATTTGTTCCACTGATTCACTCTACTTTGTATGTTTGAAATTTGCTATGCTTAAAAGAGGAAAAAAGTATTTAAAAATGCATTACTATATATTATAATTAAGATTTATGCACACTGGGAATACACAAAACACAGAAAGAAAAATCTACTTTTAATTAAGAAGAAATTGAAAATAGAAAATTATAATAATCTAAAAATTATTTCTGTTTCAGAAGATGCTTAAACTTAATGAGTGCTAAGATCTCGTGGAAAGACATGAAAAGTCTTCATAATCAAAATAAACTGAGTGACTGTTGATTAGAATAAACTGTTTTAATGGATAGAAAAGAGCATATTTTTGTCAAAGCCAATAATTGTAATATGTACAGTATACATAAATAAACCACTAAACATCATTTATTTTTAAATTTATTTTTAAATAAGTAAAAGCTAATGCTAAAGTTAGTAATATCTCAAGCTTATCTTTCTAGACAAAATAAAGGACTATACTTTATAAATGATCAAATAATTCCTGGTGATGGAAGAGGCTGCTACTATTTCCATACCTTCTCACTTAAAATGTACAATGTAGAAAAAAATCAAAGCTTTGAAACCAAACAAATAAACCTGAAGCATTCTATCATGATGTCTCAATGTTTTAGTGGGTGAAAGAGATGAAAATCAGTTCAACATTCCCACTCTACAAATAATCGAACTAAGATCTGGGAAGCTGAAGTGATTTGCTTATAGTTATTTCCATAGTTAACAGTGACTAAATCTGGTTTATTTATGCACAGTCTTACTTATAGTCATATATGGAAAAATTCTTTACTCCAATTTTGTTATCAAAAATCACTTTGTGAAGATTGCCAAAGTGATAATCATAAAATTCAATATCCTGAAGGTAACAGATAAAGATGGTGAATATAATAGTGAATTCAAAAAGTGGCACAGAAAACCCCATATTTGCTTTGGGGAAAGAGGGAATTAATCAAGATTGAGTTAAAGTGGACAGCATTCTGAAGAGAAGAACAGGACAGACAGTATGAAGTCATTTATGTGAATGTCATATGGAAAGACACATTACATGACCTTTAATTAAGGAAGAAATTGTCTCTAAAAGGAGCAAAAGGGCAGCGAATCATTATTCTACAGAAGAAACATAAAAGGAGACTATAATAGCAGCCACCAGTGTTTTTAATTGAGAGAAAGATAATTTGGAGAAGTGACTAAAACAGTTTTGACTTTCTGTCCTCTCTCCATCGGGATTGAATAGCAGTTAATAGCGCCAACATCCCCTGTACTTGCATCAGAAGCAGCTCTATAGGGTAGACCTCTCTAAGACAAATCTTTTCACTGTGAGTGGTTCCTTTTATAATGCGATTGAGTGTGCATCAGTGCCCTAACACACTCTCAGCTCTACGCAAAAGGATGATATTTACAAGATAGATGGCTTGGGGTTAAAAGTGGAGTCTTTGGACAGGTAAAAATTGAAGCTGAACAACCCTCTTGGGAGTCAGACACATCCACTAAGGGGCATGATGAGCCCTGTGCTCTACCTAGCTTAGCCTCCAGATAGCCTTAGGGATCCACTCCTGTCCTTTCTACAGAGGCTTTAATTAGCTGGCCCCCTGGTGTGTACCAGGTGGGATTTCACTCTCAAATTAATCCATCTTCTAAAGCTCTTATGTGGCTTCTCTTCCTTTCTCTGCACATTTTGTTTTTAGATCATCAGTTCCTGTAAGATACATGATTTACTCATCTCACTATCTAGGCACCATTATATGTAGTGCTTTCTTGGCCATTTAAAATGAGTTAATGATGCCAAGCCAATCACATGCAGTTTTTCATGTATAACATACATGTGAATGAAAAATTAAGCAGCATCCTTTGGAAATATAGAATACAAGCCATGATTTGCAACACTTATGCTCCGTTCCTTAGAGGGGAAAAAAGGAGGACACATTTAACTAGCCAACATGAATTGTTAGGCATCATTGCATACACAGCATGGGCCTGGGCACAGTGGAATGTAAGGAGGTACAGAATCACAGTTCCTGTCATTACAGAGCACTTTATACTTACTGTGCTATAAGATTCTCATAATAATACTGAAAGAAGCAGATTAGCCTCCTCAATTTGCAAGGCAAGCAAACCTCAGAGCCGTTGTGGGTTTACCAGCAACTTAGTAACAGAGTTGAAACTACATATCTTTCCACTCTTCAGATGTATGGCAGGTAGCTGACCATCCTGTTAGATGTCAAAGCTGTAGAGGACCCCAAGTCATTCTCCAATGATAGCCCCCAGTGAAGCTCTGGTAAATCTCCTTTCCCGACATAGCTCCCTGAAGGGCATATCAGTCCAGAAAAATTTTAGTCACTTTTAGTTATTGAAAGAGCTCCGTTCTGGTAATTGAATAATTCGTATTTATTATGAAATATCAATTTCATAATTGATTTAAATTTCTCTCCCAACCTCTCCCTTTATAGACTATAACACTTGGAGAGTTAAAAACTTGAAGAGGTTATCAATTCCTTCAGACTCAGTTTCCCCTTTTTCTTAGCCCATTTAATGCTGCTATAGCATAATACTCAACACTGGCTAATTTGCAAACAACAGACATTTGTTTTCTCACAGTTCTAGAGGCTGGGAACTCCGCGATCAAGGTGCTAGCGTCTAATGAGGGCCTTCTTGCTGCGGCCTTGCATAGTGGAACGTGGAATGGCAAGAGAAGACAAATGCTGTGTCCTCACATGGCAGAAAGACAAAAGACAGTGAACCCCCTCTCATAAGCCCTTTTTATAGCAACACTAATCCATTCATGAGGATGGAGTTCTCATGACCTAAATACCTCCCATTCAGCCCCACCTCCCAACACTGTTGCATTGGAGTTTAAATTTCCAACGCATGAATTTTAGGGGACATATTCAGACTAAAGCATCCCTTTTATATGTATGTGCTGTATATATTTATATAGCACACTACTATGAAATAAAATTAATAATATAACCTAGTCCATGAATATATATTAATGTATATATCTAAAGTCCTATGTAATGCTCTCACTGTAATATAAAAAAGGAAAAATGGGAATATTTTATAATACATTAACGTGTTGTGCAATGTATAAACATTCAGCTCTTATGACACTAGAAGATGTAGTGGTCGGATACTTGCTCATTATGTAGAACTACCCCAAGGGTAATGGTTATAAATGCTAACAGGCAATATTGCCATCAGTAAAGTGATTTTCCAAAATGGTAAACAACTCTTGTTAAATTCCAAATGAAACAAAGTATAATTTTTCTTCAATATGCATAGTAATTATACTCCTGGGAAAATCAGTATAAATGAAAACATGCAATACTTGGTTTTTATATAAAAACCAAAGTAAGGCTATAGGCTCAAGTAATAGGTTTTTCACCTACATGAATGCCCTGTAGAACATTTTAAAATAATATGGAATGAAGAGGAATTATTTGTCATACGAGATTGTTCCACAGTGCAAGATATGTTGCATCCTTGGCTGTAGCCCAATAAATGCCCATAGCAACTTCCATATTGTTGTGACAACTACAAAACACCCCATGAATTTTGAAGTTGACTTCTAGGGATGATACCACCCCAGGTGAGAACCTTTGCTGTAGAGACTCAGAGAAGAAGGGATGTTGTCTACCTTCTCACCCACCTTTTCCCTCTACACTCCTATAGTGTTCTGGCAGAGAGGGGGTGAGAACACCTCTTGTGACAAGATTGCAGCTCCTTCAGGTTGGTTCCTGCTGCTGATGGATCTCGTTTATTATATGCTCAGTGTGGTTGGATAAAGTACTCAACTGTTCCCACTGGGTGGGACTCTTTTCTTAGCATTTCCTCCAGGCATTGGGAGAGCTTTACGTGACTGGACTATCCTTATAGATTGAGCCCCTCCCAACTGGTGGCCTCACACAACATTCATCTCCTGTCCTATGGTGGAGTCCTTGGCAGGTCTGCAGTTCCAATCTCATCTCCCCACTACAACTCCACTTCTCAGGCCAATTTAAACACCTCTCCAATCACAAGCTTCACCCCACCCCATTACGCCCCAGTGGTATTTCACCAAGTGCAGCGGTATATGATGCAGAAGTAAGCTGGAAGCTAAAACGGTGAAATCCAATGTCAATTTCTTCTTATTATCTTTAAAGCAATTCTTTTGGAGCCGCCTCTCTTTACCTCAAAGAGGAGGAACCAGTGGGTCTTCTCCTCCACAGCTCCTAATAGAGTGGGTAGCCTGGGTCTAATCACTGTTTTGTTTATATGCCACCATGCAGAATCTTAACTTCCAATAAACAGGTGGAAATGTAGGAATCTTTTAAAGTTATGAAATGAGTTGTCCCCATTCCAGGATCAAGCCAGTGCTGTTTTAGTTCACACTGGCTATCAATATTTTTTCTTAATGACCCTCCCTTATTTGTAAGTCTAAGAGAATAATCTAGAAGAGCATGTTAGGAGGGGATATGGTGTCAAAAGAACAAGACTCCACCAAATAATCTGAAAAGCAATCTAGTGGAAAATTTTGGTCGTTATGGTGATTATTAATTATTGATGATCACATAGGAGACCCCTGACAAACCACAGCAGTGAAAGTAAAATCATGTCTAGAAAATAAGACTTAATTTATTTTTAATTTTCCAGTTATCAAATCTCCCCTTAATACTAAACTTAGAAGAAATTCTGCTCAATCATGTGTTAGCCAGGGAAGTGCAGAAAGGGCAGAAGAGTTTAGTTACTGTGAGAACAATTATTCTGTCATGAAACTAAGACAAGTCCTTAGAATGAAGCACATAAGCACATCATGATCTTGAGAAAAAAATCAAAAAAGCAAGCTCTCCAGGTTCTACATGGTCTTTGCGTACCTTACAGCCCTGGCTCACAACTCTCTCTCCCCTACTTGCTATGCTTTATACCCTCTGATCTTCCAGTTCCTCAGCTGTGCCTTCTCACCTCCCGGCCTTTACATCTGAAGCTTCTTCTGTCCAGCACTATACTGAGCTCATTCCCCTCTTCCCCTAGCCAGTTCCTAGTTATCTTCTTAAAAAGTCAGCTCCCTCTGTTACAAAATGTCAAAGCCAACTCTGTGTCTCCTTGTTGTTCCTTACCACAATATTAATAAAATAGTGAATTGTGTAAGTTGGTTAATTTCTGTTTCCTTTCCCAAATGAAAGACCCATTTGTTCACTGATGATTCTCTTATGTCTGACACAGCGCCTTGCCTAATGGTCACTGAAAAAATGCTTGCTCAGCAAGTGAGTGAATGAATGTTTTATCTGTGTTTATATAGCTAGCACGTGTCCATTCCCACAAAATTCAGGCTCATCTCTGCTCTGATCTTTTCTAACATGAAACACTGCCTCTCACAGGAAAAAATGTTCTGAACTTGTCAGGAAATTTATTAGGTGTTTTTCTAACATTAGGATTGATATATAAATAAAATAAAAAATTTAAATAAGTTTACTTAAACTTATTTAATTTTAATTGATTAATAATTAAATGTATTAAATTAATTTAAAGAAAAAATAACATTTTACCTTAAAACAAGAGAATAAAGATCTAAAAATCTAGCATATTCTTTCCATTTAAAAATATACTAATAATTTCAAGTAGTGTGAACACTAGATTTTTCATAATGGTGAATATATAGGATTTAGTTTGTGTCAGATGAAGGATGTGTCAAAAGAGTTGTCAAAAATGCACATGAAAAATCAAAACAGTTTATTGTATCTTTGGACCTGTTATCCAACATATAAGACTGCATTTAATGAAAAAATATTCTCCTTAACATATATGATTAATGAAGAGATTTGATTAAATGTTCCAAGTATGTTCAAATTTCTTTCACTGATTTTGTATAGTTAAAAAAAATAATAATAGTAAAGTCACATGCAGTTAGGGGAATTGAGGGGCTCTATGTAAAGTCCATACTTCATCGAACTTGGCTCTGTTTGGCTTTCCTACAAAGTAGATTTAAATGTCTGGTGGGTACATGGGCTGGGGTGGAGATCTTTTCACCTGCTCCCTAGTTGTAAGTCAGGTTTATGTCACAGAAAGGAGACCAGATAGTGTCATATTACCATAATCTGTTTAAAAGACAGCAGCACACCAAGGGAGATAGGCAGTGGGAGCAGTAAATCTGCAGTGCAAAGAATAAGGGGGTGCATTGTCAGGGGAGAATTTAGACACAATAATAAAACCAAGTGAGGGTCTGTCTGCTTTTTATTATCACCATTCATCATGTCAGTGATGAAATACTCTCTCTGGCTGCTAGAGCAGACTACCACCCCCTATCCCCAACTTCATATGCCAGTCTTAAACGGATTGTTTTTCCTAGAATAGTAACAGCTTTATAGAAATTATATGTCACAGTTGAAACCATTCAGAATGATTGCCCTCAGAATTAAAACTCAGTATTTTTTAAAACCATTGGGCAGAGATGTAATGGGATTCTGCCAAGAACTGAGCCAAAGAGGAAAAGTAGCTATATTCTTCCTTTCCTTTCTCAGTTGTTGTTTACAGTCTTGTTCCTTGGGCCTACTTTGATTTTAATCATCTCCTCACCAATTTCTTTATCCCTGGTCATGCCCACTTTAACACATCTCAGACACGCTGTCAAGATTTATCTTCATAAAGCTTCATAAAATCTTCTATAGCACTCACTTCTTCAAAAATCTTTACAGTCTAATTCTACCTCTGAGACTAAGTTTCTAAAGGTCATAGACGGTGTCTGATTCATTTTTTTAATCACCACAGAACTTAGTTCGTGGCTCTGATTGTAGTAGCCACTCACTATTTGCTGCCTGAATGATTTAAAAATTCAGCCAATAAATCGACTGCAAAATGATTGCCCTTTAAAAAATCATGTTCCATTAATTTCCATCATTTATTCAACATATGTTTATTAATCATCTATTATGAGTTAGGTAGGCCCTTTTGCTGTGCTGAATACTTTTCCATCCAAGCTCTACTTTTCCTGAGCAATTTCTACATTGAGGTTTTCTTTTTTTAACAAAAGAAACAGGAAGAAAAAAATTTTAAATCTCTCTTAAGATCTATAATTCATGTATCTTTTTAGGCTTCAAATCTAATATTATTCATTTCCAAAAAAGCACAATGCATGGGTCATAATCTGCTTTAGTCTATGAGTCTAAGTATATGAGAGTATATGCAAATAAAAAACCATCAAGGTTGAATAATATTTAAACAAAACAAGAGGTGAGTTATTACTTCCATGTGTATTTGCAAATTTGCAATTGGTAATTTTTCAATAATTAAATATTTGGCCACAGTTAAGAATCATGTATGTGAATGAGTGTGTGAGTCTGTGCAAATGTGTGTGTAGGAGTGTGTGTGGTGTTATCAGTGTGGCATGCATATTGTATATTGTATAATTTCAGGTAAGAATGCAGGAAAAAGAAAAAAGAAGTGTGACCGTCTCATAGAAAGAAACACGGGAACCATCAAGTTACACGTGCGTGATCTCCCTCCCTCCTCACCAGTGTTGTTGACTTTGTGGCAAGAGGTTCACCCGTCAGAGCTCACTTATGTAAGTTTGCCATCGAAGTGCATTAATAAGATGCTATAATTTAAATAAAATCAAAAGGGCACTCAAAAGTCTTATAGCAACTCTGCCTTAGAAGAACACAGTCATTTTATGTGCAACCCCTGGGGGCGGTCTGTCTTTTTGGAACTCTTGGATTTATGTAACATGAATATGCTCCTGCATGCAGAGGTACAAGTCATGTGGTCATGCCTCTGCTGCTAACCCTGATGAAGTCTGACAGCTTTGAGGTGAGAATTCCTAAAAGAATCTCAATGCAGGGAGGAAACAAATTTTCAAACAAACAAAGTACTGTAATATATATATATTTATTTGTTTGAAAATTTGTTTCTTCTGTAATATAGCTATAATCCATATAATCTGTTTGGGACTCTCAGAGAAGGGATGGCATTGTCTACAGGAAATCTTAACTTCATTCAAGTCTGTGCAAAACTGACCACCTAAATTAGTACTTGTTTCCACAAGTCCCTATTCCATTTTCCCTGCTTTACTGTTTTCATAGCATTATCTCTCCACGTGACATCCTACAAGTTGTTAATTTGCTTATTTTGCTTGTTGCCTGTTGTTTTCCCACTGGAATGTACATCCTAGGAGAGTAGGAACTTCTACTAATGTTTTTGCTTTCTCTCCAGTGTCTAGGACAGTGTCTGAGTAGATCTTCATAAATATTTGTTAAATGAATACATGAAAGAATGAATGAAAAAATGAATTAATGACTACTCTCAGCTGTGTTTTGTCTTTTTCTCTACACTGCCCAGCTTTTTGCCTTTACTAAGAATTGCTTGATGGCCAACTTTGAACATAATCAGGAAACTCACTGGTTCCTTTATTCTTGAAAAATAATAAATAAAAACACGAGAATAATACCCATAAAATACATGCTTAATGAACTTTTGTTAACAGAGGAAATAGGAGATTCTCTAACTTGTTTGCAAATTGGGCCGGATGACGGCTTATAAGTAATTCCTGAAATACTGACAAAGGGTCGGTTTACAAACTCAAGCCGGAGGCTTGGTCAGATTGCTGTCTCTGTGTGGTTCCTCCTCTTGCAATGTCACAGACAATCTGTCTGTCATCGCAGAGCAGGTGGCCAGGCAGGACTGTGGGTGTGGATATGGTGACTATGTCAGTTGCTAACCAGGGCCTGCACTGCAGCTACAAGGAGGTGATCACTATTAAGTTACAATTCCCACTGGACAGGGGCCAAAGAGTTTACTTTACCTTATAACCAAAATCCATCTTCTTTTCACATATGCCAGATCCCTTACAGGGGACAATAGGTGTTGATTAATTCATCCACCATGCACCATAACCTACTCTAGATGCTGAGGATTGAATGTTCAACAAGATAGACAGAGGCTCTATCGTAATAGACTGGACTTTCTAGATCATATTTTATAATTTTCTTATGTATCCTTGCCAGGTGAATTATAATATACACTTCTGCTTCTTAAAAGACTCAAAAGGCCCTAAAACATTTGTAAGTTCTTTTAAATTTCTAGGAAAAGAACCCATTTTTACATTCTGTTAAATATCAATAGCACCAATATAGAAACTGCATTGTGCCAGATGTAAAGAGCTTTTTCATTTGTCTTTGCCACTTATTAAATAGTTGATCTTAGGCCAGTGGTTTTTAGCTCTGGCTGAACCTTAGAACCACCTAGAAAACTTAGAAACAAAACTAAACGAAAGAGGGCCCAGATCCAGCTTGTGACCAATAGGAACAGAAGCTCTAAGGGTGGGGTGCAGGCTTCAGTATTTTTTAAAACAACCCAGCTGATACATATGTGCACCTAGGATTGGGCAAATCCCTTTTTACTTTCTTTCTTAGTTTGTGAAGCAAGATTAATCATAGCTCTTCCAACTAGATCATAAGGAAATCAAGCAGGAGCAGGGGATGGAAGAGATGGGCAAAAGGCTCCCTAACGGGTACAATAAACACTGCCTGGGTGACAGGCACACTTTTAACCCTTACTAGAGCATTACAAAAGCGATGTTAGTAATGAAAAACATTTGTACCCCAATATTACTCTGAAATAAAAAATAAAGAAAATAAAAAATAAAAGTTCTATAGACATAAGGTAAAAAAAAACCCTAAAGTATAGATAGAAGATAATTTTAAAGTATACACAAATAATGTACCATTTATTTTGATACACACACTTAGAAATGCTAAAGCAAATCCAAAGATGGCTAAGCTTTGTGTGTGATGGGATAATATTTCAAAGGAAAGGGAAAATAGGGTGTAGTTTCTGAACATTATTTGCTCATGATTACTCAGCATGCTTTAGGTCACAATGGATGAGTCTGAATTTTTAAAAAGATGAGAGCATATAGTTTCTTTATTTCCAGACACTTTCAGTGGCAGCAGAATCAACATCATTAAAATCATGGATTAAGACACCCATAATTTCAGTCTATTTCTCCTTAGGGATCTTTGTTATGACCATTTGCAAGGGCTACTGTCTGGGCATTGCAGTAACCACTAAAACATCAGCAGTTCTCAGAACAGTCTAATCAGTGACCAGCATTTGAAGACTCAGTGAAGGAGTTATATATCACAGGCAATGCCTTAGAAAGGAGATTTATTGAAAAAGCTGAAGTGCAATCTCTCAGGGACATTGCTTCAAAACTGGATTGTGAGGAACAGCTGCCTGGTACAGAGCACCCCAGGGGTTCATCTTGAGTCTCTATTGATGGAGAGTCCTTGAATTAATGCTGGGGAAAGTTTGTGGAAACTTAGTGAAAAAGTTTATGCCCTATAGATAAAGTCCCCTATTGGTAAAATTAATGTGACAATCAACATTTTAGTTGTAGTGGGATTTGTTTAAAAATGGCTGCCTTTGAAATTCCACCCTCGGCTTGTAGTAAAGGTAAGATCAAGATGATACTCAGACATAAAGGGAAATAAATATTGTGAAGGAGCCAAGAATGTGGTGTCCACTCCAGCGGTCATTAACCACACTCTGTACTTACAAAATCAGAAAGAGCACAAACAGCTTCTTTCATTACAGAGAGGAAAAGTACTCTTTTAATGCAGGAATGTATGTTTTCTTGGATTATTCCTTGTATAGAATTCTGCATAACAAAAATGATAGCATAGTCATTATAAATAATGAGGTAACTCGATTATATAGATTTATAAAATTTATATGGATATCATTTTATGGAACTTTACCAATATAATAACAACAGTATCAGTTATTGAGTAATTACTATGATGAACAACTATGCTAAGCACCTTATATACATTTTATCCTTCCCACAGCTTCTTGCAAGAGATTTTATGATTCATGTTTTCCAGACAAAGATACTAAGATTCAAGAGGTTAAGAGACTTCCCCAAGTTCACACAACTAGAGCTGAGATTACTACCCAGACATTATAACTCTGATGCCATAGTTCTTAACCAGTGAGCTATTCTTTTCTAACCCATTAATTGTTCTAGATAATGATTTTGCCATTGAGTAAATGTGGGTAGAGTTGTGGGGTATAGACTAGATATTTCCTTATGGCAATAAGGGGCAATGGAAAATGAGAGTGTCAGGATTTTGTACAAACCCAATCCTTTAATATAAGTTGCTCAAATGTAGAATTGCAGGCTTCTCATATCCAAAGACTGTGATAAATTCAGAGGAAGTGGCTGACCCCAAAGTAATGGAGCCAGGGGAGGAGGGTTGGACAGTGAGTCTACCGGAAAGGCTGTTCCCACTTTGTGGATTGTTGTACAGTGGCAGGGCCCATTGCTGGATGAGGTACAGGAGTGGTCAAAACAAAACTGAGAAGTAAAAGTTGAACTGCAGGAACAATACCTTGGGGAGGAGAAAGACTAGCACTTAGAAGTCAACAAAGAATCCTCATAGTCACTTCTAAAGCAAAGAACCCCAGATCCAATCAGGAGCAAAGAAAATTAAAGGACAAAACTGGGACCCAGCGGTCTGCCTGAGGTTCTTAGGTATGGAAAAATTCTTATTTTTACTAATGCTAAGCTCTCTACTCGCTGGCCAGGCTGGGGGTGCCATGACACCTTTTTCTTAGGTATAAATCAATATGAGACTGACTTATAGATGAGCAGGTAGGTGAGTGGTAAAGGCTGGCAAAGCAGGAAATGAGATGGGAGATGACTAAGAGGATATTAACACACTTAAGAAGCTCCAAGCAATGAAAAAAATAATAGTAGTACTTCTGACCTATGCAATTCAAAGTAAAATGAGAGGACTTACAACAAAATATTGTGTTACTTTTTCCTGGGATAAAAATTATTGGGTGTTTCAGTAAAGTATCAAATATTTAAAAAAATTGTTGGTACTCATGATCATGTCTAATTTTTTTGAAGACCAGACCTAATTCACATTTACAATTTGTCTGAAAATGAGTTTGCTAAGAGATCCCTCTGAAGGTTTTTTTGGGAAATAATTCATGAAAAACTGAACATCTCTAGAATATGCCAAATCGTAGTGATATTCCTGTGGAGTCTCCTAACTGACTGTGCCATATTGCTTTGGTTAGATAAAAGTGGAGGCTTGGGATTCTGAATCCCTAGCCCAGAGGAAAAAATAGCAATTAATATAGGAGACTACAATTAGGAAATAGTGTATTGTTACTGGGATATAAACCACCACTTTCCTCCATACAATATTTCTTCTTTCCAAAGCTACAGTCTACTGCAGCAGCCTCACTTATTCCTTACCTAGAGCCATAGTCTCCCATGGCCTTGTGCTGGTGATGTAGACTTTGATAATTCTTGCAATAAAAATCCAGTCATGTATGACATTAAGAAGGGAGAAAAAGGTTTTATTTGCCCTAGGGCCCTGGAACCATTATAAAAATGCCTTTAATGAGAAATGAAAGTCAAAGAATTAGGGGCTCAGAAATTGAGCCAAATCAAAAAGGGTGCCCAATCTCTGGGCACTAGGTTGCCACTTAATGGTTCTACATAAAGAGAAGTCTAACATCAGTTTTTTTTTTCCCCCAAGAATCTAAATTAACCTAAATATCAATCTAGATAGGAAAAGAAGAGGAATAAAGAGGACTAAGAAGTAGCCATATCTACTTAGCTGCTGACAACATAGACTTTGGGTATCACAGGCGTAGAGACATTTAAAGAACAGGGCTCTTGTTACTCTGTGTCACAAACATGCTTATACTTTCAAGAAAATCTGAGCTCTCAGTCAGTGGCCCATAATAGCAATAATAGGCCATACTCTTTCCATGGACTCTATTCCAATGAGATAGTAGTCCACTCACATTTTCATTTAGCTCTTTCATTCGGTCCCTTCATTTGGCTGTGTCTTATTTCCTAAAAGCAGAGTCTTCATTATGTTCTTTTCTAAGTGTCATTTAGAAGGCAGCCACTTCTCTCCAAGCCCCTTTCACTGACTGTGAGCCAGATATCTGCCTCTCACACTCCCTTAAAGTCAGGACTCTAAGTATTTTTTTGGCAGAGGACATATTCTAACAGAGAGATGGTGACCTTCTGTGTCTCCCCACGTGTCATTCTGTTCACGCCCACTAGTCAGTACAATCTAACAAAAAGTTTGTGCAGAGCATGACTTCCAAGAAAATTTCTCTTATAGCAAGGAAAGGAAAGTGTTCTTAGGAAGGAATGATTCCTGCAGATTTATAAGACAAGAAGTGAGTGTCCGTGACCACTAGATGAATGCGACATACCCTTGCTAATTAGAATGCAGTCTTCGTTCAGAAAGCATCAAGGTCACTTGAACATTTGCTAGAGACGCAGACCCAGGCCCTCGCCAGGTCTTATTGAGTAAGAAACTGCAACCCCCAGGTGCTTAATACCCACATTCATGTTTGAGGATTATTGGCCTAGAGCAGAGGTTCTCAACCTTTGTGGGCCACAGGAATCAATTGAGCAATGTAAAAACAAATTACTGATGCCTGGGTCCCACCCCCAGAGAGTCCAAGTTAATCAGTTTGGGGTGTGGCCTAAGCACTGGGATTTTTAAACGCTGCCCAGGAGACTCTGGGGTACAGTCAGGATTGAGAACCAGTGGCATAGAGGCAGAAGAGGGCAACTTCTCCCATTCCTCTCTTTTTGTTGCAGACTCAGACAGCCGGGTTCCTGGAGTCAGAATCTCTCTTTTCCTAAGGCCTGACTGCCCCAGAGCTGCACTGTAAGTACTGGTGTAGAACTCCACGGAAGAACTAAACTTTGTACCTAGTGCTCTACAACTCCCTCGTTCCCTCGCCTCCCAGTATAGCTGTTCTTGATCCCTACACCTGAGCAAATCATACCAGTGGCCAATAGCAACTGGTGCTTTCAAAATACGAATGTGGAGCCCCTTCTGAGACCTATGACAGACATCAGAGCCTGCATTCCCAGGTGTGTCTGATGTGCAGCCGGGGTTGGGAGCCAGCGAACTTCACAGGAGGTCTAGCCTTTCATCATGCCAAGTCATTAAGGATTTGTAAGAATGAATGAACTGTCAAGAGAGCAAGGGCCTGGTGCAGTGCTCCCTTATTAATTATGGGGAAGTGATGTATTGGCAATGATAATGCTTCTCTTGGAAAGGGCAATGAATGGTTCGTCGATTGCTGCATTAGGTCTTTCCCAACTCAACCTTAATGCTCAGATTTTACTCCTCTCTGTAGTTTAAAAGCAGCAAGGCTTTCCCACTAAACAGCCCCTTGGTCTTTATTCCCAGGCGACCCGCAATCTTTGAGGGAAATACCAACGCGGAGTATGTTTCAGAGTTCTTGGCTGGGAAATTACGCGCCCTCCCCCCGCCCCAAATCCTTATTTGCTTGTGTCAGCATCTAGTAGCGAGCGTATAGTCGTGCATAGCTGGTATGTAGGAAAACCACGGAGTAAGGATTTGAAAAAGAAAAAGAAATCATTGCTGTATCCCTAGATCCCTTTGCTAACAGATAGCTTCCTTTGGCAAAAGGGTGGACAGTGGAGGAAGAACGATGGCTAGATTAACAAAGTCAGAGGTGAGAAACCGGGAGGCGAGTTGGGGTCAGGGTCCTGCCAGTGGATGAGGCGAGGAGGGTTGACCAGAAAAGTTGCAGCGCCCGCCCGCGCGTGTCCCCGATGGGCTGGGTGCGGGAGAGAGCGCTAGCGCGCGGCCGGAACGCACTGCGGGGCCGACAGCCGGGAGGAAATCGGAAACGATTCTCAGCCGCGGAGGCCGGGAGGCTGGGAGGGCTCCTCACCCGCTCGGAGCTCCCGAAAGGCGCCGGCCGTACCCCCGCGCGATCGCCGAGGGAGCCCGGGGGGCGCGCAGGGGGCCGAGCGCGCGTGTGAGCGAGTGCAAGGCTGCGGACGCGGGCGGCGGGCGGCTGGCGGCGGGTGTGCGCGGGAGGGAGGGAGGGAGGGAGGGAGGGGGAGCGCGCGCCGCCCGGGCCCCGGCCCTCCCAGCCTCGCGGCCTCCGCGCCTGCCTCCCGCCCGCGCGCACCGCTGCCCGCCGCCGCCGCCGCCGCTCCCGCTCGCGCCGGCGCTGCACGGGAGTCCGCCCGCCGCCGCCGCCTGCTTTGTGCTTCCCCCAGAAGATGGGAGCGACCTCTTCCTGATCCGCAGCTCTTTAAAAGGAGGGAGCGCAGTGTATTTGCTGCTAGCGTGGAGGAACGGGGGAAGAACCCATCCACACTCCCCAAGCCAGGTAGGACCTCGGGATGGGCAAGCTGAAGGGATTTGGTCAGATACCGCGAACTATTTTCCGTTTGCTGCTCCTGAGGCTGCACTTCCCTCCGCTTTGGCAAACGACCGGTCTCAATTGTGTGTGTGTGTTTGTGTGGTGAGTGCGCGCCTGCACATTTTTCTCGGTGTCCGCGCTTCTCCTGGAGTGCAATTGCTCGGGCTGGTGCGTCTGGGCGTGAGGGTGCCCGCCTGCCAGTGCGGGCTGCCGGGGGAAGAAAGGGCTGCCCAGGAGAGATGCTGCACCCTGCGCCGCGCTGGGCTCTGAGGCTTCAGGGCGCGAAGAGCTAAGTCCACCCGGAATGCAGCGCTGCTGGGGATCCAGGCGTCCCCACCCACTGGGCTCCTCTCCGCGGTCATCCCTCCTCCCGGTAATCCCTGGGGTCTTCCCCAAGGCCACACTTGCGAGCCCCCTCTTTCCGGGCGGGCGCCGGTGCTGGTTCAGCAGCAACTGCGGTGAGGAGGGAGGTGTGGTCGGGGCAGAGGGGACAGAGAAGGAAGAAATGTAGGGGGGCGCGGGCTGTAGGGTCCACTTCTGCGACCACTGGGCCGTGGTGTGCGTTGGGGATTCTGCACACACAGGCGTCTTTCCCCGAGAGATTCGAAGGGAACTTTGCAGCTGCATTATCTGCTTCTGGAGCTTTGCTGGCTCTTGGGGAAATGGTCTGTGTTCTGAGATGTGAAGATATCCTTTTTGGATCCTCCTAAATGAAGAAGAGGGAGGAGGTCTGATAGCTGGACAGTTGGCTAAAGAAACCAAATCCGCCCCAGGCGACGCTTTTGAAAAGACAGTATGTGGCATCCTTGATTCTTTAAATCCTCCTCCCCCATGTATTCTCTTGCTATTTGATGAATGGCTTGGGCTGGCAATTCGTATTTCCCTCTCCAGACAAAGTGACAGTGCTTGGGTTGAGAGCAGAGGGGATCAAATTTAACAAAGAATTTTTGGAAGAGGGCGATGTGCATGTCGTCCGCAGTCGCTGGGAAGAAAGTCATGCTTTGCACTAGGTATCTTTTTAACCCCCGTAGCCTGGCTCCTTGAAGGCGCTCTCTGCCTCTCCTGCTAGTCAGCTACTAGTGGTTGTGAATATGACAATACAAACTTTGTCCTGCTGGAGGTGTAAAGACTAAAAAGAGAAAAAAGGATATCAGTGGGAGGTGTAGTGGAAGAAGCTTTTTAAAAAATGACAGATGTGGTGAAGACAGTACAGGCATCCTGATCATGGAGGAGCCTCTAGCTGAGTAGGTGGAGATTTCTGATCAGATCTGGTTAAAGGCATTGCTTGAGTGTCTCCAAATAGGAGCAGTTGAACATCCACAATCAGGGACTTGTGTGAAGAATTCCTAGGGGAAAGGAGGAGCAACCAGGAAGGAATTCTGAAAGTGTACCTCCCCCTCTTCATGCGCCCCCAACACACACATGGTTTCTCTTTCTCAAAGCTACTCCTGCAGCAAGTCAGGAAAGGAAGGAGGAAAATGAATTTAGATGTTTCATTCATTTCAGATAGGAAGACAAAGCCGGAAGGGGGATGATTGGTTTTAGGTTCCTCTTTCAAATCCTGTGTTACTTGGATTTAGCTCTCTGGGTTTGCTAAACTTGCTTAATTGGGAGGTTAGGCGGGTGTGAAAGCAGGAGGAAGGAAGGGAGAGCTAGCTCCATCTTTGGGGCCTTGTGAGTGTGAAGGTGGGGGAGGACCCACTTATTTCATCAAGAGGCAAGATGTGTGTTCTTAAATGGTTTTCGTCTTACAAATGCTGCCTGCTTGAAAGATTCCATTTGGATCTCAGAGCTCTTTGGCTAAGCTTTCTCCCACCTACTATAAAAGGAGCCCTGTTTCCCCCCCCCCTAAAATGGCTGTTGTCTTTTATTAAAAATGGAATGATGAATTCCTAGAAAAACAACAACAAAAAAGGACTGGGCAGAGGTAAACCATTATTCAGTGTTGAGCTGAGCAGGGCTGCAAAGGATGTAACAGTGTCCATGACAGTCAGACTTAATCTACTCCGTCTTGAAAGCTTATCAGGGCTGGAAGAGGAGAGTAATGAACTAGAAGAACATGAAGGCTGTGCTATCTATCTACCTACCTACTTACCTATCTACTTACTTTATTATTACTATTTAATGGTTTCCATTGTATCATTTTGGATTAAGATTAAGAAGTAGATAACCCTTTTGCTGACCAAGAAGGGGAGGAAAGAGCATATCAGTAACAGTGCTCTAACTCCAAATAAAATTACAAAAGGAAGGTGAGGTATAGTCATTAACACCTACAGGACTATTTACAGGAATTATGTTAATTGCTCTTTTAAGCTTACTATGTTTTGAAAAAAATAAAATATATTCCAAGAGAGCTTCAGCATTTGTTAACAAGCTATATTTAACATGTTTTTTACCAGACAAAAATAGACTTTTATTTATCTTGCAAAGTAAATGCATGGCTCCTTCCCTCTTAGTACGTAATCTATTTCTTTGACAAAGTAAATGGTGAGAAAAGCTCTGCAGATCTAATGAAGTTGCATTAGTTAAAGAGGGATCTTTAAAAAACAAGCCAAAGAATTCATTTAGCTCATGGATGTGATTGTCTCAAAGTAAGCGCATTTTAACATCTGATTTTCATGTTGTGATTCAGTGAGACAAGCCTTTTCTCCATGGTGACTTAGGCTGAGGGAGAATAGTATATAGGTAGGAAGCAGCTGCCCTGTCAGCATGGAAATAAACAAAATTCAAACTGATATTGAAATTAAATCTGAAAAAGAAATACATAGTTGGAAAAGGATTTTAGAGCACATATGCTACATGTTTTATTTTATTTTTTTTCAGTAGGGGTGTATGTTGCTTTCAAATAAAAATTGAATTGTCACTTTATATTAGCTAAGAATTTAGGAATCAACGTGCCGTTACTTCTCTCTTCTTTCTGGCCCTTTCATCCTGTTTTTGGCCTCCAAGGGTAAATGTCTCTTGCTAAAACATCATCTAATATCCTCCATACTTCATGGTTAGACCCCTCACTCTAACCTCCTATACCTCATAGTTAGAGGTCCTTCTGCTTTGTGCACCCCTCATCATCATAACCTCTACCAATAGTCTCCCCTCTGACCATATTCTACTGCTCCCTCTTGTGGCAAATATTCTCCCTGACTTCTCTAGAGTCTAGAGTGCTATCTCACTTATAACTGCCTTAGCTATCTATCATTTGGCTAACCAAGCCAGTGGGTTGCTGAACTAGCTGTTTCCACTTTTCTCTTTGAACAAAGGGATTTCCTTCCCTTGGAGATATGGTTGAGATTTATTGGAAGTAAATGCCGAGTATTCTCTGACCCGTTGGGATGGACTATATTCTGGGAATGTGAGCTTTCAGTGTCTCTGCCTTTGAGATTTTGATTTGGACTCAGGGATAGTCCAGTGGGGCCTCATTAAGTGCAGTGGGATTATTTCCAGTTTTCTTTCTTTCTTTTCCAAAAGATCTCTCTCTCTCTCTCTTTCTCTCTCTCTCTCTCATTCTCTCTCTCTTTCTCATTTCTCTCTTTCTCTCCCTGCCTTCCTCCCTCCCCAGCCCCTCATACACATACATACATCATAAAATACATTTTGTACAACAAATATTTTGAAGAATTAAACTAATCAATTACTAGATTTTTTAGTCGTATTTGTAAATTAAACAGCTCATTTTCCAAACTGGAGACTTCTAGGGTAAACCCTTGCTGGTAAGTTTTCATCAAGAGCAGTTCAGAATACAAATGAGGAGATCTGGTGCTTTTTTCCAGTGTGTTGACTGAACTGGAAGGACAGTTGCTAGCAGCTCTTGCTGCCTCAAGTGTTTTTTGTGGGTTCTCTTTAGTGGCAACTCTATTTTATATCTACATTTGCAGTTGTCCCGTGATCTGCCCAGCCAAGAGTGTAGACAGAAACAAGACAGACAAAGGTTTAAGAGAATTACATTTTTTTTTTAACCTTACATGAAACTTTCTAAGCAATTTCAGGAGAAGGAGGCAAACATATGGTAGGAGAAAAGCCCTGAATGGCAGCTGAAGTGAAGAAAATGTCTTTGTGGTCAAGGGCAAGTGTATAATAGGCAGCAGTCTATAACAGTGATTTGCAGATGGGCAAAACATTCCCAGGTTAAAGCATTTATCCTTTGGCCAACATAGGATCTGAAATTCTCACTATTAGAGCCATTCATGTGAATAAAGAAATTCTGTCTAGTAGTCCCAAATAAAATGTAATGATATTGCCTGGGAAAGAGTTGCCATTGCTTCTCACAAACCATTAGCAGATGATCATTTTGGAACTTGGATTGGTCTGGCGGGTAGAAATCCTGAGAGCCTGGAACACAGGAAGTTGCAAAGGAAGTGAAAGAGGTTCAAGACTACTTTGCTGCCCAGTTAGTGCATTCAAAGGGCCTTTTAGGTGGGGAAGTGTGAGGCATGTGAGTGTCTAGAAATGGGGCTGTTTATGGGAGCAGGTAAAGAGTACCCAGAGGCAAGGATAAACTCGTAGAATTTTTTTTTTCTGAGGAAGCAAAGGTAACAAAAGTATGATCGTTTCTTGAAAATTTGGCCTTTGTAAGCCTTCTGAGAAATGGGCAGAATATTTTGGAATACGTATTCATACCCGTATCCTAGAAAATGCTAGTGTGAAATCAGTTTGAACAAATGGTTTCTTGTGTATGCAATACATCTAGGAAAATAAATGTAAATATTAGAGTCCATTTAAATTTTTAAAAAAATACAGAAAGAGTAATCACTTTGTAGATGTTATTGCATGTGAAATTAGAACAATTAATAATTTCCTGGTTGAATCTAGTAAGAGAGGAAGTCAAATAGACAAGGCAGTGAGTGATTCAGCAATTTACTTCAACCCATGATACTTATTGAGCACTCAGTGTATGCAAGACCCTGTGCGAGGCTTTTCAGAGAATGCAGGTGATGGAGAAAAGTTATTTGACATTTGTTGAGCGTTCATTATGTGCCAGGGAATAATCTAGGTGTTTTGCATATGTTTTCACATTTAGAGCTCCTGAGTTCACCACAAGGAATTATCATTGTCCTGATTTAAGAATGGAGACTGGCCGGGCGCTGTGGCTCACGCCTGTAATCCTAGCTCTTGGGAGGCCGAGGCGGGCGGATTGCTCAAGGTCAGGAGTTCGAAACCAGCCTGAGCAAGAGCGAGACCCCGTCTCTACTATAAATAGAAAGAAATTAATTGGCCAACTGATATATATATAAAAAATTAGCCGGGCATGGTGGCGCATGCCTGTAGTCCCAGCTACTCGGGAGGCTGAGGCAGAAGGATCACTCAAGCCCAGGAGTTTGAGGTTGCTGTGAGCTAGGCTGACGCCACGGCACTCACTCTAGCCTGGACAACAAAGTGAGACTCTGTCTCAAAAAAAAAAAAAAAAAAAAAGAATGGAGACTATGCTTCAGCTAAATAACTTGTCCAAGGATTAATAAATCATAATCCATTGCAAAAGTGTATTTTAAAGTTAAAATCGAGATTTAGGATGAACTTCAGCAAAGGTGAGGAAATGGGGCAGACGACCTGCCAGCTTATTCCTCCCTAAATTTGATGACTGTGTTTCCCACACCATTACAGGTGGTTTTTTACATTTGTTTAGTATCAAATGGCTCTGGTGAGTTTTCCTTTGAGCTTCTTGAACTTCTCTGAATTCTTACTTCTTCCACTTCCCCTTGAAGCACAGGACCCAGGGCCACCCTTTTGTTTTCTCCTCTGCTCTCTATATAGAATCCAGTCCTTGCAGCAGGTTTAGAGAATCAGATTGCTTACTCTACACCTCAACCTAAATTTCCTCTGCAGACTGTGTTAGAGCCCCAACTGTGAGTGGCATCAGAGTTTGGAGAGGGGTGCCTATCGAGTGTCTTTCAGAAGTTCCAAGTCACTCTTCCAAAATAAACTTTCAAATGATGGGGATCGCAGGCCCCCGCAGAGCTGGAAGGTGTGAGTTGGTGTTAGGCAAAGTCGATGGTTCTTTTACCCTGACCCTGTCTTTCTTTCCCAGGACATGCAGCTGCCAGTGACTCTTTTTAAGAGCTTCTCTTTGTCAGTGCTCTCATTGCTTAAGACCAAAACTAGCAATGAAGGAGACGTTAGACTTCATATATTTTTTTGCTTTGTTTTTATTTTTGCTTTTTACAAATATGCAATGAAGTCCATATAAAATTAAATGCTTTGTAAGAGTAAAATAGGAGATAGTAGAATCCGGATCTCTGACTCTGAAGTCATTTCACCAAAGTCACATCTTTTTTCCTTTGTGTAGGAGGCCTCCAGAAACTTGTCTGTGTTTTGTGGCCTTGGGAAGCCCATCATGTCTAGCAAGGAATCTTTAGGATGGAAAGAAAACCATGACTTTTCTTCTAGTCTGAGGATATCGACTAACAAAATGAAGGACCGTAGGGTTCTCAGACTAAAGGTCTCTGAGGTCAGCGGGCATATTCATGGTAGTTATAACATTTTTTTTTAATTCAACAGATGGTGCATTTGATACTGTACACGTTAGTTACTTTCTCTGTGCTCGCTTTCCTCATCTATTAAATGGGAATAATTATGGTAAAAAGCTTTATGGGGTTTTGTGAGGAACAATAAATTAATGGTAGTAAAACATTTGGAACAGTTTCTGGCACATGAGTGCTCAGTAGGGATTGACTTATTACCTGAGAGATGGCTAGTGAGAGAGAGCACCTGTCCTTGCCTGTGTCCCTGTACACGGATTTGCTACTTGGTTGTGTGTGTGTGTGTGTGGGAGGAGTGTTATGGGAAGGTGAAGGAAGGTAAGTACACACATAATGACATATATCAAAGATCAGAAAGCTGATTTTTGAATGGGTGTGTAGTGAATATTTTTGGCTTTGTGGACCATAGGCTCTGTCAGAATTACTCAACTCTGCTGTTGTAACAAGAAAGCAGCCATAGATAATACACAAATGAATGGGCAGGGCTGTGATCCATAAAATATTATTAATATTTATGGACACTGAACTTTGTCACATAATTTTCATGTCATGAAATGTTCTTTATTTTTCATTTTTTTTCAATCATTTAAAAATGTAAAAACATTTTAATTTTGTACGCCCTACAAGGACAAGTGATGGGCTGAATTCGGTCCACTGATCTCAGTTTGCCAACTCCTGACACACAGTGTAGATCGTGAGAGTTACAAATACAAACAACATCAGTGGGCTTGGGGAATCCTCCCAATTGGTGTTAGTGTAGTGTGAAGAGAGATGGCCTAGAAACTCAGAGACCTTGTTTTAGAGCCTAGCTCTGTCACTTCTGAGATGTGTGGCTTAGAAAGGCCTTTTAAATTATCAGGGCTGATTTTTTGTTGTTGTTGTCAAAAGGGTGGGGGCAAAGTTAGATGACTCTTAAGGGCCTTCCTAGCAATGACAGTTTTATAGGGGGACACTTAACATTTGAGATGGATCATGGAGAACAGGTCTGAACACATTGGGAAGGAAAATGTGGTGCATATTTGGGTAATTTTCATGTAGCAGCTCAGTTGACTACCCGCTAAACAGGTGTCCTCAAACTACGGCACTCGGGCCACATGCAAGTGTTTTTGCCTGTTTTTTTTTTTTTTTTTTTTTTTTTTACTTCAAAATAAGATACGTGCAGTGTGCATAGGAATTTGTTCATAGTTTTTTTTAAACTATAGTCCAGCCCTCCAACGGTCTGAGGGACAGTGAACTGGCCCCCTGTTTAAAAAGTTTGAGGACCCCTGAGTAGGTTGACTGATAGTAAATGGGTAAAGATGGATAGCTGCTGTGTTATGGCTGACCTTCGATGCCAAAGTGTGGGATTAGAATGCCACTGATAAAAATTGTCAGCAGAATCCCCAATTTCACAGATGAGGCTGAGAGAAAGAAAGTGACTTGTACGAGGACATATAACTGGTCAGTAGAGCTGGAACCAGCAGTCATTCCTTGCGAGACCCGTGAAGCTTCCTTCCACCACGTTGACCCCAGCAGCGTAGAATGCAGTTAACTGCTGTTGTGTGGATCTGACCTCCGAGGGGAAAGTCTTATATAAATTACAGAAGCTACTTTCAGTCTTTTCCAAAGATGATCTCATACCCCAGCATCCCTAAGAAGGTAGGTCTGTGAACAATCCTATTGCAGAGAAGGGTAAAAACACTCCAGCAACCTTTTGCCTGGTTTCCTGCTAAGTGTCTTTTAAATTTCAGCTCAGATGTTATTTTTTTTCAGCAGAGCCTTCCCTGACACCCTATAGGGCAGGTCCTCTGTTACTTACTCTCAGAGGGCTGTGTTTTTTCCTTCATAGCATTTTTCATAGTTAATAATTATGGGATTTTTTTGGTAATAATTTAAATTAACATCTGTTCTCTGTCTTCCCAATTAGGTAATAAATGACAGGAGGAGAGAGATTGTGTCTGTCTGTCTCATGGTTCTAGCCCCAAAGCCTCACACTCTGCCAGACACATCACAGATATTCAGTGTTTGTTGAATGAATGAGTGAATGAATGCTCGCTCGTTGGTCACTGATATTGATAAAAACAATCCTTGTGTAAGCAAAAGCTTAATAGACAGAGCTAATCTTCTCTTGCTATTTAAATAATTAAATGGTTAGCATTTCTTTTTCCATAGACTTAATTTTCTCTACTTTGTTCAATGGCCCCCTCAGGATTACCTTTGTGATAGATGAATCTGCATCTATTGCAACCCTCACCTGTCACAAAGAGACAGTAATATACCAGTGTCAGTATAGTTACTAACATTAAAACCATAACACTTAAACTAATATTTAAATAATTCTTCATATACAGGTATACAGAATTGGTTTAAAGAATATATTTACTAGATACCCTATCTGGTAAATAAACTGTATGTTTCTTAAACTGTGCTCAGGAAATTGTAAAAATTTCATGTTTTCCCATAAGCCACCAACACTCCCTTTATTCCTCAAAATAATAAGATTTGACTAGTTCCTTTCTAGCTGACTTCCATTTTAAGAATTTATTGGTTCCATGTACATATACACTTGGTGTCAAAGCCGTGTCACTGAATATATCGTCAGGAGCTTTAGAAAACTGTAGCATCGAATGTTGATGGAGGGTCATCATTATGTGAGCATCTATCAGCTTGACTTTTTTTTTTATATTTCTTTTTACTTCCTACTTCTGCTCTTCTTGAGAACATCTTATTCTTTCAAGGACTATGATTTGAGACTATTTAGGAAAATGTAAAAGCCTTGCAAACCTCAAATTGATAGGGTTCCCTCTCTTGAAAGGCTGTCTACTTGAAGATGAAGCTTAATGACTTGGGGGAAAAAGCTGATGAAATTTACCAGCCTCTGCTTACATGACCGGCATTTTCCTTGTTAGAAAAGACTTTTTACAAAAGGAAACAAATCATTCTGGATGTTCCTATCACACAACTTGTGATTGAATTCTGTATTAAACGTCCCAGTTACAAAGGCAGACTAGATAGTAGAAAGAGAGAATGCAAAGATTTACTCTCGAGTTGAAGTGAAGAGGGAGAGTGGGTGCTGCCTCCTAAAGAGGCTGTAATTTAAAGTGTGCAGCTTTCCTCACCACCTAAGGAGTCCAGTTTGGGGTTCATGTTTCTGCATGTTTTCTACTGCTACTTAGGGCTTAGGTATGGAAACTAGATAGGTCTCTGAAGATGTCAGTTTATCCTGAGTCTTTGCCCTCTGCCAATATAGCGTCCTGGCAAACCTTGCCTGTTCTGCTTGGAGAAGGCAAAACTAACCTGCAATAACATTACGAAGAAGGTACTTTCAGAAATTACCTCCAGGGCTTTAATCTCCCCTGTTGGGGCTCCTGTGATCTCCTATTAGGGTCCATCCTTGGCTGCCCTCCAGTCCCCCTTCTCCCAGACATACACTCACTTAGGGGCTTTCTAATTTGTTCTTGCCTAAGTCCCAGTCTGTGAGGAGGGAAGCCTGTCTGACATATCATTTCACACCAACGTCTTACTCATATTTGAACAGATACTGTCTTCTGATTTTCAGGTAGTGCCTTTCTTCAAGCACGTCATTTAGTTGCTCTGCTGTCCAGTCTGTTTGCTAAACATGCCCCATACCCTGGTGCCAGTTCTACCTCTCCACTTAGGTTTCCCCCTTCTGCCTTTATGCCCTATACTTCTCAAGGGCGCTGCCAAGACACCTATATCACAGTCACCTGCAGTGCTTATTAAAATTCAAATATAGGGGTTCTTCAACTGTCTATCTGAAAGGGCCTAGTTAGCTGCATTTTAATGAGTTTGCAATGTGATGCTTAGGGGATAAAAGGAGGGGATAACCTCCTTTTATGGAATTTTTCATATTCTTCCTTGTATTAAGGGTCATTTGAGTAACTGTCACTTGGAGACTGTAAATTCATTAAGTGCAGGAAATATGTCAATCATCTTTGCAATCACCAGTGTCTGTTATGGTGCTTTGCTTATAGAGGGCATTCAATAGATGCCTGATGAATAAGAGAAGGGTCCATTCCCTCCAGAACTAGAAATAATAGAGAGAGTTCAAATTTCTCACTATATACAAATTCCTCAAGGTTAAATGTCAACAGACTAGTAGGGAAAATATTTTTAGGTAGGAAATCTTTTTTGGTGACCTAGATATAAAAGCACGCATATGACCTCATTCTTTTTCAGTTGGGTAAGGTCAAACATCAAAAAATGGTTGCTCTTTCTCTTCAGGGTTGATGGCGAACAAATTATTACCTAAAATAGTTACCATTGTCCATCAAGAGTACCCTGAAAGATTCACTGAGTACAGGGGATATGCTCAAAGGGGGCCATTATACTTGAAATCTCTTAGTTGCAGGACCATAGGCTGAGCAGTTTGAGGTTTGTAGTACCCTGGTTGTATTAATCCAAGACCCCAGGTGCATTAACCTGGGAATTAGGTAGTCTACTTGAGTATTCAGTGCCACTGTTCAAATTCTAGGAAAGTCTCTCTTATGATTCTCTAGTAATGGAAGAGTTCTGTTGTCCACAAAGGGTACTCACTCCTTCAATCTGGAAATGTCCCACTAGAATACCAGCTTTGGAGACATATATTACTTGTCTTTGTGACATAGTGTCTGGCACATATAAGTGGCTAAGAAAAACTTCCAGATGAAACCATGAATGAATGTGTTGTTTTTCCTTTTCTTTGGATCACTTACTCATTTAAAATTAAAAATAACAAAAAAAGTCTTGACCCCAAAACGGTAAGTTTGTAAGCTACATTGAGATTCTTGCAAAAATATGGATTCATTGTCATTAGAGGAAAGTATGAACTCCCTTGTTATGGCAACATTGTGTATCGTTCTCCCTGGCTCCCACCCATTGTTCAACCCCCTCTTTTATTTTAGCTTTGCTTGCTGGCTGCTAGTTTCTTTCTCCATTTTCTTTTCTCCTGACCAAGTGGAAAAACCTTGAGTTAATTACATGACTTTGGAGTGATTTCAGACTTCAGCTGATGATCCCCCAAATGGATCGTCTTTCCCTTGCTACGTGACGAATGTGAGTGTTTACAGAACCATTACTTGAGGGGTGGGGAGGCATGAGGCAGAAGTGGAAAACATGTAAGGTCCTTGAGATAAGGCTACTTACAAAAATCCATTCAAGTAGGAAGGAAGGGCAGCATGGGAGGTAAAGTACTTAAATATGGCCGGGCGCTGTGGCTCACGCCTGTAATCCTAGCTCTTGAGAGGCCGAGGCGGGCGGATTGCTCAAGGTCAGGAGTTCAAAACCAGCCTGAGCAAGAGCGAGACCCCGTCTCTACTATAAATAGAAAGAATTTAATTGGCCAACTGATATATATATAAAAAATTAGCCGGGCATGGTGGCGCATGCCTGTAGTCCCAGCTACTCGGGAGGCTGAGGCAGAAGGATCACTCAAGCCCAGGAGTTTGAGGTTGCTGTGAGCTAGGCTGACGCCACGGCACTCACTCTAGCCTGGACAACAAAGTGAGACTCTGTCTCAAAAAAAAAAAAAAAAAAAAAAAAAAAAAAAAAAGTACTTAAATATGGAGCTCTTTGTCCCCAAAGAACAAGTATTGTTAACTATGCAGTGAAAACAAGCAAAAAGGTCCTGCCATTTTGGAAATCATTATGGTGTAATGCAAAGTGCCTGGATTAAAATCCTAGTTCTATCGCTTAAGTCTGTGTGACTTAAGCCAAATTTACTTTTATGAACCATTTATTTCTCTCATTTGCAAATAACCATTTATCTCAATGATAATCCCTTCTTGCAGTATTGTCAGAAAGGTCAGGGATAGTGAATGTAAAGTAATTAGCACCTGGGACGAAGCAAATGCTCAGTGATTTCAGTTATTATTGCCATCCATGCCCCCTGGGTGGGGCCCTGAAACCCTGCTCTGTGGCCCTGGCATAATGAATCTGAGGACAAGCCTGGCTGACTTCACGTGGAGCCCACAATTATGAGAACATCTTCCCTCTGAATTCTTCTTTATTTATTTTCTATTGGAAGACTCTCTGTCTTCCCTAGTTTTCTTCCTTCTGTCCATATTTCTGTGTTAGCATGAATAATTAGTATATTTAAATTTAAATTCTTGGTGCTCTTTCTCTTCTATAGGGCCTTTATAATGAAGGTGATTTTTGGTGGGTGTTTGATTACATGTCTTTTAATGGTACTGAAAGAAGGGGAGGATATACATCCTTGAGTATGTCCAAAGTCTTAGGACCCTCTTAACAGAGCAGGTAAAATCAACAAGCCTCACCTGGTTTGGAGAACCCAAACCCAGGTGCTGGGGAAGATGACAGGTCCCCAGGTCCTCCTTTTATTCTGGAGATCATTTATTCCAGCATGAGACTCTTTAGTTATGAGCCTAAATCACATGTTTCCTCTCCTCCAACTGATATTGGTTGTTCAGTCTGATCCTGACCTCTGCCCGTGTTAGGATGCAGCCATTTCACACAGAGAGCATCTTTAAGTGCAGATGCCCAGGCCCAATTCCCAGATTCTGATTCATCACCAGGAATTTGTTGAATCAGCACATGACCCTATGATAATTATTTTATTCATTCAGTAAGCATATGTTGTGCATCTTCTGCGTGCCAGGCTCTGCTCTAGGAACTGGGAATATATCAGTGAAAAAAAAAAGAAACACAAATCTCTGCCCATACAGAGTTTACATATTTCAGAGAGAGAAAGATAATAAACAGAACCATTGAATGAATTGTATAGCATAGAAAAAGTAATAAGTGCTATGTAGAAAAATAAAGTAAGGAAAAGGGCCAAGGAATACATCTCTTGACTTTTCAACAACTTCACTATCCTATATCCTCAATCTGTCTTTCTTTTTTTGTCCACATTGCCTGACCCTTACCTCAGTTATTTCCTTTGCTAAACAGTTTAGGTGGGTGTTTTCTGACGTAGGACAGGATCCTGACTTTAGTTTTGTGTGTTTAGGCAGAAGGGCTTGAGGCCCTTACATGACTTCTCTCAGCCTGGCCCCTTTAGGATCTGTCCCAATTTATCAACAGCAGAGAGGAAACTCTCTTTGGAAAAAAAAAAAAAAAAAAAAAAAAGATCTAGTGGAGAATCTCTGTGTAAACAAAATTTTTTCCTGAAGTCTGGCTGTGGTCTGGGTAGCCTGAGGTTGTGGGTCAGGGCAGTCATTTTCACTCTCAATGGAATGGTCAAATGAGAGAAGTCTTCATCCTACGGCGTCATCGTTTTGTCTGGAAGCATTTGGAAGTGCTTGCCTTGGTAGTGCATAGGGATTTATGGTTGCTTTTATGTTGCCTTAGAAACAGATTAATTGCTTAGCTTTAAGGCCTTCAGTCAGCACAAATTACATAGAAAGGAATTCCAGGTCCTGATGAAGGCGAGTCAAGGAGTTCCTTGGAATAACCCCAGATGCCAGTCAACAGGATGCTATTAGGCAGTTCATCCAACACGCTGGGCTGGTGGGAATGCCGGCATATTCCTTTGCTCTGAGTTAGGTCCTCCTTGACAGTGAAAACTGGCTATCACTTCCTGCAGAGAATAGGTACTCTGCTGCCTAGCTACTCTTCAGACCTCTTCTCTGTAAACACTCTTTCCCAACCTTTACAAAGGGAGTTTGGTAAAGATCCGCCTTGTAGACACGTGTTTCTATTCCTTGTGGCCGTGACCTCTCCCCTCCACACTAGTGGCCGGATTACTCACAGCTGGGTATTTTTTTACCATCCTTTGTCACTGCCATTCAGGTCTGTAATCTGTAGTGGTGAAGTTGTTTGTTTCGTTTTAAAATAAACAGTGAGCAGAAGATAATTTGGGTATTCTTGACACTATGCTGCAGTCTCATTGGGGTGATATCATGAATATTCCTAAGTGAGCACTGGCCGCAGACAAAGAGTTGATCTGAATCCACCATAAAAAGCAGCCTATCCCTTGAATCAGCAGATCAAGGTGGAATATAAGAATGCCAGGCAGCAAAACAACATATCTGTACCTTCTCTTCTTATCCACCTGCTTAAGTTTAATGGAAATATATATTTAAGGGCAGATGGGGAGCGTTAAGTAATAATAGAACCTTTTGAGTCTGATGATAGAGGAAAGACCCCAAAGGAGACAAAAGGATGAAGGACTCATACTTAGATAATACCTATCCCACATCTTCATGAGCACATGGAGTTGGTATTAATTTAATAATTAAGAAAAAAAAAAAAGAGAGAGAGACTGAAGTCCAGAGCATTCTTTCCAGTTGATTCTTGGCCAATAAACTATATCAATGTTTTGTGTCCACTGATTTCATGCATTATAAGGATGCCATCTTTTCAATATAATTGTGATGCTTTTAGTTGACATCGGAAGCCCTCTCCTTTTTCTCTGATAGTGATGATGGAATTTCACTGATCCATCCACCTTTATACAGCTGGTACTCTTTTGGTTAAGAACACATTGTGAGATGTGGCTTAGGGAAGGGATAAAGGGCAGTGCTTTTTCTTGGCTGACTTAAGAGATTGCCATGACAGTGCCTGCAGGAAGAGGTTGCCAAGCAATTGCTAAAAGACCAGAGAGGGAAAAGGACAGCTGTCTCTAAGAACATGGCAGCCTGCATGTTATACTACAGTTATTAATGCTTGTCTGTTTGAATCTCTAATCTGTGAGATAAAAGCCAGGCCACTGGACACTTTCCACAAGACTTTTGCTAACCAGGCCCTTGTAACCCTGCATAGAAGCCAAGAGGTTTTCCAATGGGCTAGTCCAACCCCAAGCACAGTAGTTCTCAAAGATTATTTAACACACTATCGGGGATGATATGATGAAGTGGTTTATTAAATCAGTCTTGGAATCAGAACAGGCTTTGAATCTTAGTTCAGGAGTTTACTATCTGTATGACTTTCAACAAGTACTTAACCTAAGCCTCAATTATCCTACCTTCAAAATGGACTAATTATGTCTACTATGTAAGGTTATTGTTAGGGCACTGTGCATTGCACAACTCCACAGAGTGCTGTTCACATAGACTAGAATGGAAATAATAACACTTGAAATTGTGTAACAGCAATTCTGGTTATTGTATTAATAAATATTATAAATAATTGATACATATAAAAATTTAACATAGTGTCTATCACAGTGTTTACAAATGGAATCTAATGTTACTATTTTCTCAGGCAATTGACTATAATTTGCTGTTGTGTGATTTTGAAACTTGCTTTTAAAAAGAAGCAAAATCAAAATAGTTTTGGATATAGAAAACACAATTTGCAAAGGCCAGGAGGTGAGAAAGTATTGTTTATTCAGGGAATGGAAAGAGCTCCCATATTCTGGAGCTTAGAGACCAGATCATACAAAGTCTTGAACAATCTGTTGAATGATTTGGGCTCTGTCCTCAGGGCAACAGGCACCCAATGAAGAGTTTTAAGAGAAGTCAGAGTGTCAGATTTGCACTTTAGGAATTTCATTTTGGCTGAAATGTACAGAATGGAATGATGATATTTGGCAGTAATTTGAAGGGAGTGGTTAATCATATCAGTCTTGGAGACAGTGTTTACTATCTCTGTTCAGAGCTACTATTTATTACAAATATTTAACCTTTCTGATCCTTATAGGTGCCCAAGACATTTTAAGTTAATATTCCAAGAGGATCACTATGAATGCTTCTTTCTCCTTTTGAAATGTTAAAGCTCTACTGTACCATTTGTATACCTGCAAGGCAATGGGATCACTTAGAAATCAGATTTTATTATAGGAGGTAAAAGCTGGTCTCCTCCTTTCCACCCTTGCCCCTACCGTCTGAACCAGCAGAGAGATCTTTCTAAAAGGCAAATCAGATCACATCACACTCTGTTTAGACCCTTTCCACGATCCCCATCTCCTTCACCATCAAGGCCACTGCTGTGCGGTGCCCACAGTGCCCCCACTCGGAGCCCTGCCCTCCCAACCTCCCACCCGGTGCCTGGTCCTCACGTTGGTTTCTCCATGGTTTTGGGCTATGCTGAGCACAGTTCCTGTGAGGACTTTTTGAATTCTCTTCCTGCAGATATCCATGAGACTTGATCCCTGTTTTCTTGAGGATTTTGTTTAAATGTTACCTTATCAGAGAGGCCTTCCCTAATCACCCAATATAAAAGCATGCATGCCATGGGTGTGAACATACTAACACACACAGGCACGCATACATACACACTCCCAGTTCTCCTTAGCTTACTCCCCTCCACACACCATAGCACTTTTTACCATCTGACATTTATATTTATTTGCTTGTTTCCTCCCTTTTAGAATATAAACTCAGTGAGAAGAGAGACTTTGTTTTATTCACTGGTAAATTCTCAGGACCCAGAAGAGAGGCTAGCAAGTCACTCTAAAATGCATATTAAGCATGCATAAATATTAGTGGAATAAATGGATGGGTAATGGAGGTGAAACTAGATCTTCCTCTATTCTTGCAGCTTGGTTGAATCTCACCTTGCTTTAAGCAGAAATCTCACAACCCACCAAAGCTCTGCCATGCCTGAACAAGCAGACATACTGACTGTGAACTTCCACGTATTTGAAAATGTGCTTCTTCTATTGTTCAATCTTTTACTTAGATTGAAAGTAAACTATCTACTACTGTTAACTCTCCACTGGTCTTCTTTGGTATGGGAAAAATGTCAAAGAAGCTTATCTCTCAATAGTAATGAGCTAAAACTGGCTTTAGGCTGTGGCGGGATCTCTGAGGGTCTGCCAGGGTGTGCTAGGCAGGGGGCTCCTCCTAGGCTCTGGTGTAGTTTTCAGCATAGACCATCGGCAGCAAGCACAAGCCAGAGAGTGTAGGCGAACATGGGTGGCTGTCAGCCAGCCTGAAGCTGTGAAAGCGTCTAATCCAGCTCCTCTTTGAACTTTTTTCCAGGCCATCAGGCTATGTTCTAACTCGGGACCTCTTCTTAACGCTATGTTATCTGCTGTCATAACTGGTCCCTCTTGCAAGGCCTTCCAGATGAGAGCTACCCAGACTTGGAGTAGACCTTCCTCTATTTCAGTTCCCCCACCCCCTTCGCAGCTTCTGGAGACAGAGGGGATGTAAGGTCTGAGCTGAGTTTTGCGTGAGCTGGTGGGGAGGGCTGCAACAGCTCAGCCCACTGCTTTGCTTCTCGAGTTTGGTGCTGCTCAGTGACTCCGTTGCCGCATCCCTGATGGCCTGCGGTCCATCATCATGTGTATACTTTGTGGTCACTGTTGTTATGCCACATGAGCTAATTTAGATGGAATTATTGGCCCTGCAGTTTTTGGTCACTTGAACCCTCTACAGAACTAATATGTGTTTTAGAATGACCATGGAAAGTATGACATTGACACTGAGTGGGAACATTTTAAGGCTGGTAATGCTGATTTCACAGACTGCCAGGCTCTTCCCCATGACAGGGCCCAGACCTGGTCGTCTCCCTTTCCGGTGTGAACGCCCTGCAGGTTCGAAGGCAGGCTCTGTACACAGATGTGAAGAGTTGCGCTTGAAGAACCAGATGCCCAGCTGCTAATGTATCAGGAGACCTGGGCTGGCTGAAAATTAGGAGGAAATGTGCTCTCATCAAAACATGCTTTTAAAAACTGTACTTAATGTGTGGAAATATTGCATGACAGCAGAATTTTTCTCCCTCTAGAACAAACACCATTGAGCTTTGACTGCAGGCAGGCTTGAAGAGTTCTCTGTTTCCAAGTGAATGTGGAACAGGACATGATTTCATGAAATACAGTGTACTCCAAAATTTAAGATAATCATCAGGCCTTGTGTTGGTAGGATTTTTTCAGAGACCGAATTTCAAAGCATCAATGTTAATAAGGTGCTTTTGGCAAAGAAACAGTTTCTGGAAGATGTTGTATTAACCAAAATTTAAAAGAAAATCTGCTTTAGCAATAAGGAGGAAATTATTTAATGCTTCAAAAGTTTTGGTTTCTTTTTCTTCTTAGCTATTAGCATGCATAAATGTGTATTTAATAAGGCAAGGCTATAATTGAACTTTCCATTTCTAATAAGTCAATTGTGTATCTTGCTCAGTGAATGGGGACTACACATAGAAAATTCACAGAGAAATTGAGTTGTAAACTTTACAAAGGATTGCTTAATTACTAGTGAAGTTTTAGAATACATTTGTAATGGTCAAATATAAACATGTTCTTGGTAAAATTAATAAAAATAAGTAATTAGTCATGCTTTAGATGTGGCTCTAATGGTGTGATTTTTTTTCCACCCTCCACCCCCATCTTATTTTTACCAGTAGGTTGTGACAGCTGGAAGTCTCATGTACAACATGCTGCGATTAAGTCTCTCACCCACCTTTTCAATGGGATTTCGTCTGTTAGTCATCGTGGCTCTCTTGTTTTCCCATGTGGACCATATAAGTGCTGAGACAGAAATTGAAGGAGAAGGAAATGAAACCGGTGAATGTACTGGCTCATATTACTGTAAGAAAGGGGTGATTTTGCCCATTTGGGAGCCCCAAGACCCTTCTTTTGGGGACAAAATTGCTAGAGCTACTGTGTATTTTGTGGCCATGGTCTACATGTTTCTTGGAGTTTCTATCATAGCCGATCGGTTCATGTCCTCTATAGAAGTCATCACATCTCAAGAAAAAGAAATCACCATAAAGAAACCCAATGGAGAGACCACCAAGACAACTGTGAGGATCTGGAATGAGACGGTGTCTAACCTGACCTTGATGGCTCTGGGCTCTTCTGCTCCTGAGATTCTCCTTTCAGTAATTGAAGTGTGTGGCCACAACTTCACTGCAGGAGACCTTGGTCCTAGCACCATCGTGGGAAGTGCTGCTTTCAATATGTTCATCATTATCGCGCTTTGTGTTTATGTGGTTCCCGATGGCGAGACAAGGAAGATCAAGCACTTGCGCGTGTTCTTTGTGACGGCAGCCTGGAGCATCTTCGCCTACACCTGGCTTTACATTATTCTGTCCGTGATCTCTCCTGGCGTTGTGGAAGTCTGGGAAGGTTTGCTTACTTTCTTCTTCTTTCCCATCTGTGTTGTGTTCGCTTGGGTGGCAGATCGGAGGCTTCTCTTTTACAAGTATGTCTACAAGAGGTATCGGGCTGGCAAGCAGAGGGGAATGATTATTGAACATGAAGGCGACAGGCCATCTTCCAAGACTGAAATTGAAATGGATGGGAAAGTGGTCAATTCTCACGTTGACAACTTCTTAGATGGCGCTCTGGTTCTGGAAGTGGATGAGAGGGACCAGGATGATGAAGAGGCTAGGCGAGAAATGGCTAGAATTCTGAAGGAACTTAAGCAGAAGCATCCAGAGAAAGAAATTGAGCAATTAATAGAATTAGCAAACTACCAAGTCCTAAGTCAGCAGCAGAAAAGTAGAGCATTCTACCGAATTCAAGCTACTCGCCTGATGACTGGAGCTGGCAACATTTTAAAGAGGCACGCAGCTGACCAAGCCAGGAAGGCTGTTAGCATGCATGAGGTCAACACAGAAGTGGCTGAAAACGACCCTGTTAGTAAGATCTTCTTTGAACAAGGGACATATCAGTGTCTGGAGAACTGTGGTACGGTGGCCCTGACCATTATCCGCAGAGGTGGTGATTTGACCAACACTGTGTTTGTTGACTTTAGAACAGAGGATGGCACTGCCAACGCTGGGTCTGATTATGAATTTACCGAAGGAACTGTGGTCTTTAAGCCTGGTGAGACCCAGAAAGAAATCAGAGTTGGCATTATTGATGATGATATCTTTGAGGAGGATGAGAATTTCCTTGTGCATCTTAGCAATGTCAAAGTGTCTTCTGAAGCTTCAGAAGATGGCATCCTGGAAGCCAATCACGTGTCTACCCTTGCTTGCCTTGGATCTCCCTCCACTGCCACTGTAACTATTTTTGATGATGACCATGCAGGCATCTTTACTTTTGAGGAACCTGTGACTCACGTGAGTGAGAGCATTGGCATCATGGAGGTGAAAGTGTTGAGAACATCTGGAGCTCGAGGAAATGTTATCGTTCCCTATAAAACCATTGAAGGGACTGCCAGAGGTGGAGGGGAGGACTTTGAGGACACCTGTGGAGAGCTCGAATTCCAGAACGATGAAATTGTGTAAGTTCTTTGTGTGTAGATATATGTGTATGTATGTATAGGTGTGTGTGTGTATGTGTGGTTGAGTGTGTTTAAAAATGCAAGGGTGGGTGTATCATTTTTTAAACTAAATGATATATGATGAACGAAGTTGTTATTATACAAGACTTTCCAAATACCAGTCCTCACTTGGGTGCCATTAATCAATATGCTTTATACACAGAGATCTTCATTTGACATCAAGATTTTACTTTTACTTTTGTATGTCTTCATATTTTAAGTACATTGTGAACCATGATGAAATGACTCTTGTGATACAATTTATCAGATCACTTAAGATGGGTTGAAGAATTTGTATTCTGTTTTGAATCACATGGTATATACACAGAAAAGGAATACATAAAACATCACAATAGGTCTCTAAGTTCATTGCTGAGTATAAATTGGGAAAGCCCAAAAAGGAAACACCTCTGAAAAGAATTTCCTGACTACCAGAGCTAGCTGAAAATATTTTTGTGGATTTTATCTGACATTGTGTTTGTGGCAATATAAGTTAAGGTTTCTGCTTAAATGCTAATGCTTAATTATGACTTAACGATCAATCCTGCTTCTTTGGTTTTATGCTAACATGGGAAAAACTATACAACTCTTTTGTAGTTCCAGTCTAAACTATACAACTCTTTTGTAGGTCCAGTCTGGTTTTACTTTACATGATTAAACAAACCCTTTTACCTTACTTGTAAGTGATGGAGAGAGAAATAAGGTTCTGTCCAAGCATCCTAGTTGTCAGGGAGCAGGTCAGAGATAGGAAGGAGGAACAATTTACTCTTCCTATTGGTTACAACTGTGTCTATGTTGTAACATGAAGTACCCAATTGTGCAGTGATTTTTCCACTAAAAGTTGTTATTTAGAGAGCTGTTCCTCCTTCCTGGCCTAGGGGAGGGCTTTGCATTCAACTCACCAAAACCAAACCAGAAAATTTGACTAAATGAGCAATGTCTAAACTTTGAAGGAAGGAAAGAAAAAGAGGAAACTATTTATAATATCTGCAGTCCAACAAAGGACATCAAAATGAATGATTATGTTTGTTGAAGTGTTGGTGATTTAGAAATTTCAGGGAAAAAAATATTAAATACAGTTAGTTCTAAAAATGGTTAAGTCTTGTGCTAATGACAGGTGATATGTCAAATGGCAAATATGTGCTAAGTATGAAATTTCTCTTACCGAAAGTGTAGGGAGCATATAATTTTTTTTTAAATGAAAGTTTAGGGAAACAAACCAAAAAGGGGGGGATGGGCAGAGAGAACAGATTTTCCTAAAAAGAGCCTTCCCATGTCTTTACATCTCTTTGATATTGTAATGTAGAGATAGACAGTTATTGAGTACAGTATCACAATGAAAGCAAGAGAAACAGAGAATACAATATCCATCTGTGTGTTGGGGGTGTCAAAATAATATAGATTTTATATTGGTTCTCATGTTGTTGATATTCCACTTATTGAGATGTGTTTTCTTGGGACACTTCCCTGAAAGATAGTGAGATAGTAGCAAATTAATATCCTCCATACCCAAGAAAGAATTTTTCCAAAGATCATACATTGAATGTGGTCTTGCCCAGGTTAGCACACATGAACTTTATTCCTTTGCTAAAAATTCTTTCCCATTATATTTAATAATCATTTTAGTTATGTAACCCTCCTGTATTAGGCAGCACTTATAATCTATGTAAAAGTGTACTGCTTGTTATTAAAGGTGTATTTCATGTTATTAATAGAGCTCAAAAGGGTTAGCCCTTAAAACATCTTAAATCAATGTATTGTTTTGTTTTGTTTGACAAAGGATATTTTCTCTTGAAAATTTTGTCTTGCTTTCTCTTAAGAATAATCACTCTATACTTGTTTATTTGAAAAGTAGCTTTCCCTGTCTACTCTGCTGTCCAGGACTTTTACTAAATCTTAGATAAATAACCTTCCTTAGGGTGGCACAATGTAGAAGAAGAAGAAAAATGATTTAAAGAAAAGATTGACAATGATTTGATGGAATAATTTATTCTACCAAGCTCCATTTAAAACATTCATCCTATACAATTAAGTTGATTTTACTCTTGCAAAAGAAGGAATATTGCCAAACTCCATCTTTAGAAATTTAGATTTCTTGTAAGAATTGGTGGAACTGGTGAAAATTGTTAAGAATTGGTGCCATCTCTGTATGTATGTTCTTGGGAGTATTCTAGATCAGTCACCAGTTCCTTGTTTTATAAAACTCTTACACTGTTTTATTTGTTAGGTTGAAATGTGAAATTTTGGAAATGGCAAAACATTTTATTTATAAGTGGAAGGAAATTACAGCCCTACGTTTTTCTTCTTTCTAGAATTTTAATTTTAAAGAGTTTAGTTTTTATATTGACCATATAGACAAGCTTTATAGATCCTTAGTAGGTCTTTTGATTGTATTAATTTGTTTATGTGACTAGGACTTAAGTTAAGCCCCAAGGATTCAAAGACAATGTTTCTAGAAAAATATGTTATCAAAGATACAGCATTATGCTGGCCTGTTTAGCAGTTTAGAAGTCACTACATTTTTTGGGGGATTTTTTTTTGTGTGTGTGTGTGTGTGTGTGATTATCTCTAGTGCCAGGCCCATGCAGTCAGATCCAAGTAAAAGAAAGTTAGTCAGCAAGCAATGGAGTTGGATTATGTAGTCTCAATCTAATTTATCTCTGAGAATGAATTTATATCTCATCGAATTACACAGCTAATCTTGAGAGGTGACTTTCTTCAAAACCTACAATGCATAAATGGTGTTGACACCATTCAACTTTATTAAATACTTTGAAAAAATTTTTTATTTGTTTAATGCTGTACACAAAGCCAGAATTTATAATTCTTTCCAGAACATCATAAAGAGATTCCTGGAAAAGCCTGGAGTTAAAAGTTATCTAATTTTAAAGAGCCATTAACCAAGGTAGAAATAGAGGCCAATCTGATTAGAGATAGACACTAAGAGATACTATATCTTTATTGATTCTTTGATTCCAAAAACAAGATAGATTTTGAATCTATTTTTAGTATAAAAGAAGTCATTTATTTTTAGTATAGAACATACAAATCTTATTTTTAGTATAGATCTTATTTTTATTATAGAAGAGGTAATTTAAATTTATAATATGAGAATGTCTGTACCTGTTCATTCATGTTCTTACATAAATAAGTTGAATTATTTCAACTTGACCTTTTCTAAGATCAAAATGTATTTGAGAAAAAATGTTGATAAATGATAAATGGTGCTTATAATCTCTAATAAAGCATATTCTTAGCAAAACATTTTAAAATTACAAAGCAAAAGCCTATTAAATAGATATAATTAACAAGCACATGTTTTTATACAAGCTCAATCAATGACAAATACTAAACTCATGCCAAGTAATCTTAACTTTCAACAGGGAATTCTGTCTAATGTTAATAGCTAATAAAAAATAAATGAAGAATATGCTAATTTGATTTGTGGTTTTGTAGCTGATATCTACAAATTTGAAGTGCTGTTAATGATTGTTCTTTAATGCTAGTTTAGTGGTAATAATTATTACAAAATATTGTTTGGTCTTCCAAGGTCTAACATTAGCTTAACTGTTCTGGAAAATGTTAAGGTTAATTAACTAACGTAGATACAAACCAAATATAATTACTTAGTTATAGCCCAGTAATAATATCATTTTTGGAAGACAGTTCAAAAGATCATGAGCATTTACTATTATATATTTAAATTGCAGAGTTTGAAAAACAAAATATCTAAGTTGGAAAATTTTCATAATATATTGCTTAGAAAATCAGATTACCAGGGGTTCCTGGTCACAGCATAATATATTAAACAATGGATCTATCCAAAATTAATTTTGTTTTAACAACTATTACATTTTCAAGTATAGTTTTACCTTCATTAAATCTAGGGAGTATGATGTGGAACCCATTTCATCTCTCTGACACTCAATGTTATATCACATTTTCTTCTTTTTGGAAAAAGTACTAGAAGCAATAAAATTTCAGTATTATGTAGATTCTATGGGATTATTACTATATTCCAGGGAAAATAAATATTTTGGTTTTCCTATTTATATTACCCATGTTCTTTTCTTGCTGTACAGACTTCCAAGGAATAAAGACCTAGCTATAGGAGACGGCAATTCAATTCTGAGAGCAGAACACAATATGTAATACAAAAAACAGCCAGATGTAAAAAAAGTGAAACAAAGATATTAAGAAAACTTGAAGTGATCAGAACAGAAGAATAATTATGTGGGGAAATCAGAAATGAAAAATACTAGAGAATATATGGCTAGACAAGAAAGGCCTATTAGCATATACTATTCTTGAATCCAACATTTTTCAAGATTAACTTTACAACAGAAGAATTCTATCTGCTACATTTAGACTATTAAAATGAGGGCTACAAGATATTTTATATTGACATAAAATTTTCCTAGGTAATGTGCTAATGTAAGATATTTGGATAGAATAACTTTAACGTTTTAATGGATTTGTGCTTTAGTGGATTATCTTTTCAGACCAGAATATTTATCTCTTTTTAGAGCCAAATCACATGTAGTATCATCTGCAAACCTAAATTATAACTACAAGATGTTTTTATAAATGCATATGTTTTCTGAATGCATAATGATCATAAAAATAAGACAGGGAAAGAGCCAAAAACATTTATGAGTTTTAATTCAGTACTGCCAGAACCCTAAGTTGATTATGTGCAGAAAGGTTATTTACCATGTCAACCAGATTGCCATATTTGCTGTTGTAGTTTCATTTTTCCAGTGCTAATTAAAGTTTGAGGTTATATCATTATGTAAAGGAATTTTTTCTTAGCAAATGAAAATAGTTTAGAATCACTGAAGTGTTTAAATTATGGGCTCTTTTCTTAGTCATCATTCAAAGCCATTACATAGGAGGCTGATTGGTTCACTAGTTTAGGGGTAGAGGAAAAATTATATATCAATTAATCAGCACATACTTAATAAGCTACTGATTTGTGCCTGGCACTACGCTAATGATTATGAAGGAAATAGAAGAAATATACTCCTTATACTCTAAAATGGGATATAATGAGATAGTGCATATTCTGATAAGTACAAACATTGTTATAAAGATATTGTGTAAGCTGTAGGGTAAGCCTTAATTTTGGACAAAATATTTGTGTTTGCTTTTGTAGAACAGAAGGCATAATTGGAAAGAAAAATAGGATGTTCATTTTAAGATGGAGTCATAGATTGATAAACCTCAGAGAATGGGCAATTTCAATAAATGGGATCATTATCAAAATTAATGAAAGACTCAGTGAGAGTTCATTTTGTTTCATGGGATTTTATATCATTATGGGGGTGTCTAAATCAATCTGAGTGTGTCCCTTAAAGAATTATTGTTTTTGAAAGCCTTTTGTGGTAGATTGTATAGAAACAAAATTTAGAAGACCATTGCTATTAGACAACATAATATATTCCAAGAACTTTCTCAAATGCTTTTTATATATTTAATATTTTAACAACTCAATGAAGTAAGTGGCATTGCAGATGAAAAACTTAAATTCAGAGAGATTAAATAATTTCTTCAAAATGCTTATCAATTATGGATCCAGGATTTGAACTCTTGTCTATTTGACTTAAAAGCTTATGTGCTTGTCCTTCTGTACCACATTGCATCTTGTAGTTTCTAAAGAAAATTTAGATCTTTAGTAAAATGTTGTTAGTATTTTATTTTGCTCTTTGTGAGTTAGTCCTTAGATCTCTAGAAATAGTTTGATTTACTGTAATCCTATAATCACTTGAGCAATTGTCAACCCATTTTGTTACCTTATTTTCTCAGATTTACTACTCTGCCACCATCTTGTAAAGTCTGAGTGGATTATACACTAAATTGTGAAGTGGGAAGAAATGTTCTTTGCTTTTCTTTCCCCAGGGTACCAGTAACTCAGGGAAGGAGATTTAATTATATGCAAGTCTTTTGAAAGGAGCAACCTTGAGGGCATAACACCTACAGTAGGATTATTGTTATTTTGCTGCTCTTGGGTTAGCTAAGGTGTGGAAAATATTGTAATATTTTGCCTATGGGAAATATTGTAATATTATGGGAAGTGTAGAGGTTTGCCTGCAAAGTATCTTCATCATGTTCTGTCATGGCTACTGAAATCTGATCATTGGAGCTTCATTCTTTGAGGTGGTACATACAACTCCTAAGTATTAGCCTTGCAGCAGTGGAGTTGAAGTGGCTCTGGGCCAGGTGGCAGGGAAGGATGGATGAGAAGGCAGCAGACCAGAGACAGTGCTTATAACTGCCTTGGGAAAGCCGGCTGGGGATGTGGGTGGTGGAAGGTGCTGGGAGGGCAGGCAGGACTTCAGCTGCTAGCTTCCCACAGTGCCTTGCAGTTCCTACCCTGCTCGTGGGGAGTCCAGAGGTCCCGGGAAGGAAAGCAAGCAGTCAACAATATGGGCAGAATTATAGGAAATCTCCTCCATTGCTTCCTCTCCTGGCTCGACACACCACCTACGTAATTCCCTTCTATTTGCCAAAGGTTGAGCCAGCCAGGGCCCTTTCTTTTCACAGGCCTATACAGCTGTCTCACTATAGAGCCAGGCTAAATAAACAATTCCTTTTATTTCCTGCCTTTCTCCCGAGGACTCGGTGCTCTAGATGACATTTTCTTTCCTTCTTACAATGTCTCCAAAGGGTCAGATGTGGAAATAGGCATTGTGTTCTTTGGTGACAGTTGAAGATTTGGAGGCAAGGGGCAAAAGCAGAGCCAAAAGCAGAACTTGGGTCTCTTGCCTTTCAGGATGGTGCTCATGGTAATGGGGCAACCAGGGAGATTTCAGCATAGCTGGCAATCCAGATATTAACAAAAATAGCCTAGGATATTTTCCAGACATAATTTTATGCTTTCATTTTTGTTTTTTATGCTTAGGCATGACAAATCTGGAGTTTTATGTATTCTGAAGCTTTGTGGTGACCCTTGAAGCCAAGGCCACTCCATTTTTCCATGTTAGCCTTCCTGAGATGAAGATAGACTTAGGAGGATCCCTTAACTTGGATTCCACACCCATGTTTGGGCTCCAGCTTTGTCCTCTACTAGTTTTGTGCCTTTGAGCGAGTCAGTTAAGTTCTGAGTCAGTTTCAGTCCTTCATCTGTAAAATGAAGATGATAGTGGTGGTGGAGGTGATGGGTGGTGGTGGTGGAAGTGGTAATGGTGACATTTGTGGTAGTGGTGGTGATGGCCGTGGTGGTGGTGATGATTGTGGGTAGTGAGGTGGTGGTGCTGGTGATGGTGACATTTGTGGTGGTAGTGGAGGAGATGGTGATGGTGGTGGTGACATTTGTGTTGGTAGTGATAGTTTTGGTAGTGAGATGCTGACATTTGTGGTGGTGGTGGTGGTGGTGATGGTGGTGATGATAGTGGCGGTGGTGGTGGTGACATTTGTGGTGGTGGTGATGGTGATGGTTGTGGTAGTAAGGTGGTGGTGATGGTGGTGGTGGTGGAGAAGGAGGGGGTAGTGGTGATATTTGTGGTAGTAGTGATGGTTGTGGTAGTGAGGTGGTATTGGTGACATTTGTGGTGGTGAAGGAGGTGGTGGTGGTGATGGTGATAGTGATGGTTGTGTTGTTGGTGGTGATGGTGATGTTCATATTGGTAGTAGTGGTGGTGGTGATACTGATGATGGTACTAATTTTTATTGAGAGCCACATTTCATGCTGATTTGCTTACATTACTCAATTGATTTAATCCTCACAACTATGTTAAGTAGGTACTGTTATGCTCATATGACAGATGAAGAAATTGAGGCTTAGAGATTAACTAACTTTCTCCAGATCACACAGCTCATGAAGGGTGGATATAGAATTCAGCAGTAGGACTGCCTGACTGTAATGCCTATGCTGTCTCATTAGGGGGTGTTTCTTCACTCGAGTTACTTTCTTATGCAATGAAGAGTGTGTTTGAGGCTGCGGTGCTGTGACCCTTAACTATGACACATGCTCATGCATCTCAGAATATGAGAAAGTAGAGCAGTCATTTATCTTTTCTGGTATTCCTGGACATGAATTAACCATAGTGTACCCCCATGCCCCACTCTCCATTAACCTAGATCCATGATTGGCTAGTTAGAGAAGCAAGAGAATGCTAAATGCTATCATCTCTCTATGTATCTGACCTGTCCAATTATTGTCAACTTTTTTTCTCTCACACAGTATTTATTTTCCCTTGTTCTTAAATTTAAAATAGAAACATCTTTATTATTAGTTTTCTGTCATTGCCTACATTAGCCCTGTAGCATTTAACTTCCTTATATGGCTGGATAATGAATGTAGTTTTGGTCCATACTTAAAATAGTAGTTTCTGGGTCTGTCTTTTTTAAACTATGTCGCCAGACAATGTATATTAATGACAACAGAGAATTAGTATCAGGGATGTTTGTTACCTTATATCAGCACTAAAAAAAAAGTTTAAAAAGTTATATTCTCTGATTCTGAAGAGGATTAATAGTAAGAATTATTGTTTAGGAGACTTTTCTAGAATAAGTGACCCTACTGGCAGTTCATCTGACATACACCTATAATTCCAACCTCCACGGCAAATGGAATTTTTACATACATTTATAAAAGTCCAATTCCAAGTCACTCTTGCTTCCAAATTATCTTCTCTCTAAGGGACAATAACAAAGAAAGAAACTTCTATCTAAAATCATATGACTGACCAATGATATCTTGCATATACAAAATCAGTGTTCAGGTATGTCTATAACAAATTTGTTTTTGAGCAAGATAGTTTTATTTGATTTTTGACCTTTTTCAGTCAGGCAAATTATTAGTCTGTTTAGAGTAATGCCAATGGCAATATGTTTATAAATATAATTAGATACAACCTTTAAAAGAAGTCTGCAACTGTTCTTCAACAAAGAACATTTCTTAAATACGGACGTACACATATACATTTATTATTTATCAAGGAAAAAGTGGGAAAGTAAAATTAAGTCCTATTTACATAGAGTTTAACTTTTAGGGCACAATAAAACAAAAAATATTCCTAAAATTATGAGGACAACTTTCCCTCTTGTACATGAAACATTACAATCTTAACTTGAAACGGTTTTTTAAAATGAGCTATTCAGTTTACTGTCTTATCTGCATGTCTGGGATTTGTATATCAACTGAGAGAGAAAGAGAGTGGCTGGGCGGGGTGGAGAGAGGCAGGGGAGGAGGAGGAGGCAGGGGAGGAGGTGGAAGAAGGGGGGAGAAGGAGGAAGAGGGAGGGGGTGGGCAGAGAAAGAGGGATAAGGGAAGGAGAGAGGCAGAGGAACAGAGACAGAGACGAAGCATATACAGCCCTGATTAGATTTCAGCTATTTCTAAAATGAAGTGAAGCCTGGCATTAGTCCAGATTCTTGCTCAAGCAAACAGAAAACAGTAAGAGAGTAAGGAAATAGAAATGGGATTCACTCAAGCTGCTTCTTTATTAAAAATAGATAACAACTTTGCCCTTGAAATCAAGTGCATGTGCCTTGAGTGTGTTTGAGAAGCCAGAAGTAGCTTGTGGAATCCAGTGGGGCTGGGACTCTATTTATTGATTCCTGTTTTCAGCAAATGTTCTAGAAGCACCTATCCTGTGCCAAGTCCCTTGCAGGATGCTGGGATAGCAGTGTGATTAGGACTTAGCCCCTGCCACAGAGAACTTCATGCTCTGCTAGAGGAGATAGATGTACAAATGTCCAGCCACACAACAGTGTGGATCTTTAGTCACCCCCAAAGCTTCTCTGTGCCTCCCTTGGCATCATTCTCGCCTAACGTGGCCCTTGCCCCTGGTGCTTCGGCTGAGAACGAATGATGACGAGCTGTCAGTGTCACTGCTGGCTCCCTCTGGCAGCCTCAGCCCACTCCCTGTGCCTGCTGGTCCCCAGACGAGAGCCACACGGCTCCCTCTCCTTCCCTGTCCCCACCCCAGATGGTTTCTGTGACTGTTTGGCTGCCCTTTCTAATGGAGACCAGAAGAGTAGAGATTGGGAAAGATTTCAATTCTGATTTATTTTGCAAAGCAGTAATGAACTCAGAAGAATGTGACACAGGAAAGATTTTGGCTTCCACTTTGTTTCTAAATCCTGTGCATTACCAAGGGGAGCATATGCCACTCACATCTGAGTCCTTTCTCTAAGTGGTGTGATTTTATTGAGCTCAAACAAATGAGGCTATTATAGAAATTGGAACTACTTAGCCTGGATTTTGATAAGCTGGCACTCAGTGCCTTCTGGTTCTCAGGTTCAGGTAGGTGGTCCAGCCTCGCAGAATATCCTGACATGGTCTTGAAGGAGGCCAGACAGATTACCGGGGGAAAAACAGACAATCAGAAGTGGCAGGGGGTCTTGTTGAGCTGTTGATGATATGGGAAAAAGGAACTCTATGTGGGTGAGTTCTGAGATGCTGTATGCTGATATATTATATAAAGCTGTGGACTCCAACCCCCAGGGCTGTGGACTGGTACCAGTCTGTAGCCTAACAGGAACCAGGCCAAACAGCAGGAGGTTAGTGGTGGATGAGTGAGTGAAGCTTCCTCTGTATTTACAGATGCTCCCCAAAGTTCACATCACTGCATAAGCTCCACCTCCTGTCAGATCAGTGGCAGCATTAGATTCTCATAGGAGTATAGACCCTACTGTAAACTGCGCATGCGAGGGATCTAGGTTGTGCTCCTTATGAGAATCTAATGTCTGATGATCTGAGGTGGAGTTGAGGTGGTGATGCTAGTGCTCAGGAGTGGCTGCACATACAGATTATCATTAGCTGAGAGGTTTGACTGCACAGTAAATGTAATGCCCTTGAATCATCCCCAAACCATCCCCCCTCCATACCCCGGTCTGTGGAAAAATTGTCTTCCATGAAACCTGTCTCTGGTGCCAAAAAGGTTGGGGACTGCTGAAAAGTGATTTATCTGAACTACACATGATCTAGTAGAATGCAAGAATATTAATATGATGTAATAATAATATAATAAATAAATAGAAATAGGTAAGTCTAGCTGTAAATATAAAACAAATAAAATAATAATATAAAGAAAATTAAGTCCAGATATTTATCTGGCAATATCAAGAGCTAAAATATCTTGCAGAAATTGTTGTTTGAATAATTGAAATGTGTGCTATAGGTTTGAATTCTTTCAAGGAAGGAATATCTTTCCTAATATTCCATCAATTCCATAGTCATTATAAATTTTAATATATTCTCTTAACTTAATCTGTTTTTAATTATTTGGTTATTGATTTAGCGATCAAGTCTTATATATGAGGCACTAGAGATATTTTGAGGTAGATCTGGCTCTCTGGTCCTACAGTAAAGTTTTCCAGTCCATTGAGTTTTATGCCTCTGTATGTTTACCATATATATATATATATGTGTGTGTGTGTGTGTGTGTGTGTGTGTGTGTGTGTGTGTATTTTTTTCCTAGTCAAAGTATCAGTGTGCCTGACTCTAGCTATATTCATTTTAAATATGTTGTTTCCCCAAAGACAGAAGGTTGTAGAATGAAAGTGAATGGTAGGTGCTAACTGTGGACACAAAGGAAATGACCTTGAGGAGTCAAATGCTTAGCACTTTCATTAGTGGAAGGGCTTTGTTCTGCAGGTAGCATAATGATTAAGAGCTGTGGGACCATACTAGCCTGGGTTTAAATCCTCATTCTATAGACTGCATAAATTCAGCCCTCTTAACCTCTCTATGTGTCAGTTTCACCATCTATATAATGAGGATGATAGAATCCATTTCAAAGGATTAAATCCACTTATCCAGTACCTGCTGTATAGTAAATACTTGATAAATGATAGTTATTGTTTAGTTACTTTACAGACAACTCTTTACCGAAGTCTAATCTCTAGGCAAGGGGGTGGTATTGTAAAAACTATGACCCATCCTCATTAAAAATAATTATATATATATATATATATATATATATATATATATATATATAGGCTTGCTGGAAATTAGGTGCAGGGTGCTTCTCCTTTTATCTTTCTTTTCTTAAATACACACACACACACATTTTTGAGTGTATTCTCTGGGTGTGTGTACATGTCCTTGTTTTTAGGATAGGGACACTCAAGGCATATAGTTGTCTTCTACTAGCCTAATAGGAATGATCAGTACAGGGAATGATCAAAACTATGATAAAATGCTTCCCAGATTACGCTGCATTGACGCAGTTATCCTTCGGTGGAGGAAGTGAGGGAAGCAAGGTATGATGTGGAGACCAGGAAGTTAGGACTAATAGGGAACATAGAATGGGTCAGAGATAAGCTTTATCCTTTACGTCACACTTCGCTATTTGCAGGGTTCCTGCTTCTCTCTTAATACTTCATCTTCACAACAACCCCTTGAGGCATTAGCACACCTATTTGGGGCAATGGGAGTGCCACTGTGATTTATACCTAGTAGGTGCTGAACAAATGGTTTTTGGGTAGATAGTAAAGAGAAAGACGGAAGCCACAAAGGTTTTTATGCATGGGAAAACTTAACTTCAGAGAATTGAGTTGTTTTAAATCACAGAGCCTACACTGGAAAGCAGGTATTTTGAGACCTCCCCTGGTGACAGTACACCAAGTGGTATAGTTGCCCGGTGTAGGACCTACCCTATGTCTCTTTCAAAGGCTATCAACACACCAACTTCAGGAGAAACTGCCTACCTGGGTACTTGCTCTCAGCTTCTGCAAATATTTCATGATATTTATTTCTCTTATTACCCTTTTAAATTGTTATTTTAATAAGTTTTTACCTGGAATAGATTGTTTGATGAGGGAAAAATTGTTGAAACTGTTGCATTTTCATTCCCCATGCTCTGACATCTCATTACCTCTGAGAGATACCTTGATGATGCAAATATACCCAGGAAATTCTTATACGATATATAGACGTATTCAGATTTAGCACTGGAGGGAGGGTTAAGGTTGAAATAATAGAAATAATAATATGCTATATTGAAGTAGTGGAATGTGCACTTCCATTATGACTACTGTGAAATGAAATTTCTCATGTGACAACGCCAGGGTCACATTCTTACTCTTATCCATAATAAACACATCTGTGGAACTGGGTGATTTCTTTTTGTTCAACGTTAATTGTGCCTTAAAATAAGCCAGCAACTTGCCCATGAATTCTCATTACACCTGAAATGCTATAATACTTCTCTCCTTACTCTCTAAACCTGTCTTTATTCCTCACCAACTCTGATTCCTGCAACCGTCTGTGTTCTAATCAGTCAATTAACTCAGCAAAAGTCTATTAACTTTTTAATGGTGACTTATTTTATGCCTAATCTAGAGACTTGAAGATCCTGAATTCCAAGATTAAAATTTAGTGGAAAAAAGAAAAATATTTACAACACTAAATGAAATAATTTTGATGATAGAGATATATACAAAGTGCTGTGGGAGTTTAATAACTCTGGTTTAAAATAGCAGTAGTTTAATTTCTTTTCTTGTTTCCTTTCCTTTTACTTTTTGTTTTGCTTTGTGGTTTTTTTTTTTTTTTTTTTTTAAGTGATACCAGGAAAAGTTTGTTATAAGTAATTAAATCCTCTTGGCAATTATGAAAAATATGTGGAAATCTAATCTGATCTGTCCGAAAATGATAATCATTTTTCACAACATGACCAGTGTTGATATACTCAGTATATTGCCTCATTCTTTACTGGAAAAATAATCCCTAAATTAACACGATTCTGTCTACATTTTTATGTGTTAGACAGATAGAGATATCAAATATGTATTTTATTAAGTGAAATTAAATCTTCATGCAAGAAATTTCAGTGTGTTAAAGTCCAATTACTAAGTATAACAGCTGCTCCTTGAATGTATTGATAAGATAAAATTAGGAAACATAATTCCCTATTAATAAAATACACATTCTAACAATATCTAACACTATAGATAAATCTGTGTCAGGAAGGAAAATAAAAGCATTTTAAAGATGGGACTTTCTGTTTTTCTGTTTTAATAAGTACAATGCTTTAAATGTATTTGTTTAAAAAATATTACCTTTAAATTTTTCAGCAAAACTAACCCTGACACTTGCTTTGGGAGCCAATTAAACTTTGTGTTGGACTGAATCTTAAGAAACATATCTTATGTTTTTCTTAGTTTAATTTACAATTCCCAATGATGTCTCGTGAGCCAACCTTCCCAAAGTTCTTAATCTCCTTTGGCATTAAAATCTGTCATATAGAAGTCAGTAACAAGACTCAGAGCTGAGGGAACCCTCTTCCTGTAACCTTCAAAATGCAATCAAATATCAAAGGCCTAAGAAAATTTAAACGCTAATTTAAGAGACCTCTGTACTTTGCCTCTTGAGAGAGAAGTTGGTAAATTATAATTTTTATTTTTGGTCCTTCACTTTTTTATCTACTTTTTTTTCTGCTTAGGGAAAAGCTACAATTTGATGACTTTTCTCCCTGCCAAGAGGCTCACAAGTACTAACATAAATAAAGTATAGAGCCAGGAGACAGAATGGAATGCAGAAGGAAGCAAATGTTTGGGAGTCAGGAGTTCCCAGACCTAAATTGCCTGCTTAAACCACTGATCTGGTTCATCTGCTCCTAATTGGACCAGCGGCTTTGGACAAGTCATTTCATGTATCTGAACTTCAGTTTGCTCCATAGGAAAATTCGAGGCATAGAAATAAATGACCTATGGGTTTTCTTCCATCTAAAAAAAGTTTGCTCTCCCAAGAGAAAGCATGAAAAAAGATCACATAACACTGAATATGATTTACAGTGGAGTATGAGGAAACTTTGTATTTCTTTTTGTTTTCTCCATTACTCCATGCCTTAGTTTTCTTTATTGTAGTTATTTGTCAAAAGGAGGCATTGAAAGATAACAAATAATATAAAAACCAAATAAGAGAAGATTATATCTTTGTTTCTTAGTGAGTCTTGATAAGTTGTGGACTTGCAGAATTATTTATGTTCACTGGATTGATCTGGCTAAAGTCAGTTTTGTCAAATTTGTTTCAGTGTCTCATATAAATTGACATTTGTGTCACAGTGTATTTAGGATAACAATATAATTTATTGTTCAAATCAGAACACTTTTGTGAGTGAAAGGGGCACTATTAATAATTATGCAGGTGCAGTATTAGAAAGTGTGGCATAGTTACCTTAATTTGAGCTTGCTGTCTCAGAAAAGTAGAGCGATTGCTGTTCTGTTGAGAACACTTATAATAAGAGATAAATAGTCACCAGAATCAAAGGTTTTGCATTTGATTTTTCTGTTTGTTTGTTTGTTTGTTTTACCTACTAACATCCTATCTGTTTTTTATTGTTATTGTTGTTAAATGAGGCTTTTCAAAAATCATCTTAATACAAGTTGGCTAGTAAGCGTGTACTGGAATAGAGACAGATACGGGAAATTAATTAGATAAGTGGCAATGGAAGAGGGAATCCATTATGTCTAAACCACAACTCAAATGGTTTGCTAGTCAAACCACATTGGCAGTTTTCTTTTCCTTTTTTGTCTCCATATGGATTAAAACAATTGATTTTTCTTCTGTGTCTTCAGGGAAATTGTAGAGTTGCAGCTGAAGTAGATCTGTGGGATTGTGGATATAATGGCAACCCTGCAACACTCAGAAAAGTTACTAAGTATGCCTTTTTTTTTTAATAAAAAAATTTCTGAAGTTTCTTTTGGCTCTAAAAGCCAATTATTCAATAGAATCATACATTCCTGAGAGCCTTTGACCTTGTCTTACCTTATCTTACTCTTAGATTTGGTTGTCCACGCCTGGAAAAATGCTTGGTGCACTTCTAAGCTACTGTGTCTCTGAGGATATTCTTCTTTACACATTCCATACACACACTTCAGGGCCCTGCCCTTCAATACTCTTTCATTCCCTTTTAAAACAAGTATCTGAGCCATATCGTCCATGCTCTTTGATGAATCATTCAGATGACATGCATCTATCTGTGTCCCTTTTTCCCAATATTGCCATCCCCACAGGGTTTTTCTCCAATTGATACCTATCGTCTTATTATAAATATACATCATTGTCTTTATTTAACCAATTATATTTATTTCAGGATGGCTATGTAGGAGTAGAAAGAACAGTATTGATCTGTAGGCATAAGCCAATTCAATTCAAACCAAGTTAGCTCTATGTTTTCCATAATAAATATATTAACTTATGATAAAGATATGACAAATTAAGCTTATTTATTGATTTTAAATAAGGGAAGATGTACTGCAACAGTACATGAACAATGAATAAGCCTCCAAGAGACTGAAACAAGTCCTCATTTAAACGTGAACATGGATGGAACAGAAAACTAATTATAGAATTAAGTATTCTAATTAATTAAATGATACGTAATGATAGTCAAGGCAAGAACAATCTGGAATTTAGCACGAAAAAAATTAGTCATGCAAGTACAGAATTGAAATCATTAGGCCTGAAAATATTCTTAAATAAAATAATTTTTTGAGAGCTTTAATTGACTACAAGTTCAGTGATACTCAGCAAAATGTACAGAACACTATGTACTGGTTCTGGTATGCTAAGGACAGATCAGACACACTTGGCACATTAGAACACACTTGTTACTAAATCTCATGAGAGACCTTATACTTGGATGCAGATGTGTAAAGGTGTTTGCTTCTCCACAGTCTAGCTTGTTCAGTAGAGAAACTTAACAGGTCCCAGAATTTTGGTCTCAATGTGAGATACTTTTTCTAACAAAATCACAGAAAATAAGAAACAGCACAAAATGCAATTTCACTCATTCGTAGTTCTGCAATCACGTTGATTTGTGTTTCATTGTATAAAATTCTTGAAGGGCTTGAGCAACATTTTTATATTAGAGAAATCAACATACTTTCTGTTTCTAAATTGTTCATACAGTTAAGGTGGCATTTAAATTTTAGCTTATTTCTTTTGCGTAATTCTCACAAATTTTGTTTTTCAGTTGGTATAAAAAAATGGTACTCAAGTAATGAATTTTCTTAGCAGCTGTTAGGTAGCAAATCAGTTTGTATTACTATGTATAATACCTAGTGAAACATCTTGTCATATGCTTGCAGTGTGTCAAATCATAGTTCATGAGAATATTATGCAACATATATATATATATATATATATATATATATATATATATATATATATATCTGTTATAATCTTATCTACTTATCCAGGGATCAGTAAATATAAAAATTTGTTTTATGAACAAAGAAGTTTCAATGAAACTTCTCGACATATATTATATCTTTATAGGACTACTTAGAGGACAATAATTTGTATCATGCTGTGCAGTGATACAATAAGGTCTCAAGCTAAGTGTTTTCACTGGGATTTAAAACGAGACACATAGTATTTGGAAAGAAAAAAACAAATAAAGAATGTTAAGCAGACTAATGTTACTAACTTCTGAATTCTTGCTAAGTTTTTCTTTGTTAAGAAAAAATGGACCTGCTTATAAAGATTCTTATAATAGATAATTTTAAAAATCAGCAATAATAATTTTAAAAAATGCCTAGATTAGACTCTTAACATTTCAGAGGACATTTAAATGTAATCAGTAATGACAGTATTCATCACTAGTTTTCAGCCATAGTAAAACTATGTTTGTATCCTTCCTAGTTGAGCTTTTCGTGATTATACTCTAAATTTTTGTTATAGTGACTTATGTATTTGCAATTTTAGCAGCTGTGGTTTTATGAATATAATATTAACCAGTGAATTTAGCAGGAATTTCTGAAACCAATAAAATTACCTGTACTGTCTTTGCTCTTTGCAGGCAGTAGTGCCTAAGATGCATATTCTACCAAAGAAGCAATCTGGATCTCTTTACTCTTAAAGTAGTGCTTCATTCCTTTGGTCAAGAATCAATTTCAATTTAAAGTGCACACCCCCTTCAAGGCAGTGTTAAAATTATGGCAATGAACACTATAACTAATTATGTCCGGCTTTAATCCAGTAGCTGATACACTGTAAATAGTTGCAAATGGATGATTACAAAATGGATGTAATATCCCTCTATGTAAAACAGCTCTTGTGTTCTCAGGATTAAGAAGTTCATGAAAACTAGTTATATATAAGGTAAGTTAAGTATACTTAATAAACCATCAGAATCACAGGCCATCTCACCAACAAGGTTATAAAATTATATAGAAATGGTCACAGTTGTACATGATCACTTTCCCCATGAGATTAATAGATTCTGACATACCACTAAGCAACCTATGTGATATGAACAGAATAGCATGGCCATGAAGAACATGCGTTCTGGAATCAGATTATCTGGTTCAAAACCCAGCTCAAATATTTACTTGGAAAGTGATATTGGGCTAGTTATTTAACATCTCTTTGCCCCAGTTTCCTCATCTAAAAACAGGATAAATAGCTCCATATTAATGGTTTTTATAAAGAGAGGTAAATGAGATATTTATCATATGTGAAAAGGTTAGAACCATGCCTGATACATGGTAAAAACTCAATCCATTTTGTCTTTTGTTAAATTACTGATTTTAAAATAACATAGATGTTTGTATAAAGGTGGTATATCCAATATTAAATATTTTTAAAAGATAAGGAGAAATTGTAATTAATCTCACAAACCAGATAGTTTAGTATGTAGAGGTATGATCTTTGTTTCACTCTTCCTTTTGCAGTGTGGGTCTGTGTTAAAAGTATTCATTATGTCTATACAGTTCTTTAAAGTAAAATCTTTTTTTTTTTTGAGACAGAGTCTCACTTTGTTGCCCAGGCTAGAGTGAGTGCCATGGCGTCAGCCTAGCTCACAGCAACCTCAAACTCCTGGGCTCAAGCAATCCTTCTGTCTCAGCCTCCCGAGTAGCTGGGACTACAGGCATGTGCCACCATGCCCGGCTAATTTTTTCTATATATATTAGTTGGTCAATTAATTTCTTTCTATTTATAGTAGAGACAGGGTATCGCTCTTGCTCAGGCTGGTTTCGAGCTCCTGACCTCAAGCAATTCACCCTCTTTGGCCTCCCAGAGTGCTAGGATTACAGGCATGAGCCACCACACCCGGCCTAAAGTAAAATCTTAATATCTGAATACGACTTCATTACAGGAATACAATTTATTTAATGAGGACCCTATTATTGGTTTTTGTTTTGATATTTTGATTTTTTTTACATATTTACACATAAATAATTAATGTCATAGTAAACATTTTTTCAGAAGGCCAAGAAGTTTTGCTTTACATCTTAAATTAGTTATTTAGGCTAAATTCTTAAATTGTAACAAATAGACCAAAATGTATAAGACATGGTAAGACTCTTAATAACTTTCATAAAGCTCTTTTAAGACACTCTGTACCAATTTACTTTCATAGTGTCTCTATATAATTTTCTAATGAGATTGTTTATTTGTTAGAAAAACTTACCAGTGCTTACGTACAGAAGTACTTCTTTAAGATTTTTCTGTTAACATTTATTCGGTATATACTATGTACAAAATGTTGTGCCACTTATTATTATACTTTAAATCTGTTACCTTGAAGTGTTTCTGGATTCCGGTAAGAACTATTACTGTTCAAAACTCTTCTTAAAATCCTCTTTTGAAATTGTCTTCAGAGTCATAGATACCTATTTTTTTAAATTTTATATGGAATTATCTTGTCTGATCATTCATTTCATTCAAAAGTCTTACCACCACACAACTTTATACCAGTCCCCAAACAAATGCAACCTCAAAATAATTTATTATTTTTCAAAATCATTTATCAAGTTTACAGCCATATGACAGTATTGTACAAAGGGTACATTCTTGGGGTAAAAAAATCTCATGTGAAATCTTATTTGCTGGCTTTATAGGCATGGCTAATTTAGGTCTGTGTTCTTAACCTTGATATCTGTGTGAGGTAATACCTATATTAATTAGTTAGATTTAACTATTTCATAATATATATATATACTTCAAAACATCACATTATTCATGGTAAATGCATATAATTTTTTTTTCTAGAAGGAAGTTTTATATGCATATAATTTTATCTGTGAATTTTAATAAATAACTAAATTTGAAAAAGAATTATAATGATGACTATACTTTTATAGTAGGAAACTTTCACTATTTGTTTTTCCCACTGCAATATATGCAAACAGATATCTGAAAGTTTTCTTCTTTCCTTTAATACTCTTATATATTAAATTGTAGGTAGACTATATGGGCCTCTTTTATTAGGCACCATACAGAAACTTTTAATGCAAACCAATTAAAAATACTTGTAGTGTGATCCCTACCTACTATTGGATGTTGTTTTCCTCCTAATTCAGTCAGTAACAGGTCAGATTGAAAGATTTTGCTTTTATTTTTGTACGTCTGGACAATTTAGTGTTCTGATGGCTTGATTTTTTTTATTACATCCTTTCGTTGCCCTCAGAGGGGTACTATAATAATCTAAAAAACAATCTCAAAGATTTATTGCCTACAACTTTAGTAAAAAGAGGCATGTGTTCTATTCTTTGCCCCATGATTTATTGAAAAGTTAAACCAGAAAGTTGTTATCTAATAGATTTTCTCTAGTATTTGCTTCCAGCAGTTGCCTCTTTTCCTTTTTTCTACATCCTTCCTCTTTCCCCCTCCCCTCTTCTTTTCCTCTGCTCACTCTTAGTCCATGGTTGCTCCTGTTCACTAGACTATTTTTAAATGGGTCACAGAATTTCATTTTTGGTGGTGTAGGGGTGGCAGATATGGATTAGCAGCATTGAGAAGTTAGCAGATTAATTGGATCGTTAACAGGCAGTTGTGAAATTGAAGGCAAAGCAGGAACCAGGGGACCACATACATGCGACTACATTCTCACTGCCACTTCTGCCTTTTGGATGGATAATGGTGGGCAACACAGCGCTGGAATACATCATTTCTACTGTTTCTGAGCAAGATGATTTCTTTCAAAATTGTTTCCAAAAATCTTAGTATGTCATTGCTCTTATTCCTTTCCACTCTCCAGCCTCATTCTGTGCCACCACCTCCAACTCTTTTCTATTTGGCAAGCTAAACCGTAGATGGAGGTTGTGCTGTGAGAATTAAAGTATTCCAAGTAGATGACGACATACTTGCTCCTGATAAGCAGAAGCGCTGATGTGGTGTGTTCTGTGCATGTTTCTGAAGATTTGAATTTATAAATCGTTGGGCCAGCAGGTTGCTCTGGACAATTCTGAAGTAGGAAGTTCTTGACAAAGAGCCTAAGAATCCATTATCTTTCAGCTATAAAGCAGGGCAGAAACCCTGATTTCTCAGTTGACTCCAAGTATATTTCTGGAGTCTCAATCTGCAGATTTGTTTTCCCAATAGAAAAAAAAATTAGAATATACCCCAGTAACAAAATATGATTAGGAACTTACAGAGTGTATTTTAGTTGGCTAATGGGTTCTTTCAAGTAAGTACCAGAAACTTACCAGTGTGACTATTTCAGGGAAATTTGTTCTCTCTCAGGAAAGTACCTTGCATTCTTGGCTCTTGGTCTCAAAACTATAAATGACTGTAGAAAAAAGCATCATTTTACAGGTTTTTCTTGAATTGATATATTTGTAATAATATCAAAATTAATGTTTAAATATAATCATTGACTCTGATTTAAAGCATGTTATATAATTATAATATTTTTTTCTTTCCTGTATAGTTGCAGTTGTTTCCTAAGATTCTTTACTTTTCTTTGTTCCTTTCTTATGATTATTATGGCTATAAATTATTTCCTATTATAATACCTTTTAACTCAATACTACAGTTAAAATTTACTCCAATGCTGTATCTTTCAGCATAGCAGAATTGGTCAAGTCCAAGGGATCAGGAATTCCTATCACTAAACTTTGATCAAACTCATGAATTCTAAATATCTAACTAGAGCACCTCAAAAATACATGCCTTTGGTGCTGTCTTACCACTATTGTAAATGTGCAGAAACTTGCTAATTAGAAGCTATGTCATTGTAGCTTCAGTTCCCCCGGTTGGGCCACCTACTTGTCAGTCCCATGTGTCCCAAAGCTATCCTAATTGCTATCTCCCTTTATCATCTCCCTTTACCCAGATTCAGGCAGTTGAACTGTGTTTTACTGTGTCTCTTGTGTAATGCCAGAATCCCAAAGTGCCAAAATTTCCTGTGGCTTTAGAAGGCAAATGTAGAAAATAAAACAGGAGACAATCTCTCCAGCTAGTGCTTCCAAGTTGTCCTTTTTTTGTGTGAATACACAGAGGCAAGCTGCAGCAATGAATATCCACAGTCTAAAGCAAAATGTTGATAAATTAAGGCTGGGAGGGTTATCTGAATGCCTGCATATCTTACAGAGAGCATCATAAAATAATTACTTTTGAGGTTATGAGTTTACACTGGGTATGATCTGGTTCAACTCCAAAGAAACTTTTGGCAAAAATGTAGTGGACAATATTTGGTGCCCCAAACTATGTTAGGATTTGAGTGACAGGGAGGAAAGTGATAGAATGGAACTATAAATGGCTGAAGAAAATATGGCCCTTTCCATGGCCAAACTCACAGTCTAGTATGGTAAAAGATTATTACATTGTTATGGAGATAATATATTTGTGTCTTTATTACTTATGGAATATGGTCTTTGGTGCCTGATGTGGTTGTATTTGAGTGACTGCATTTGTGAGAGAATAAATACAAACTGGGTAGTAATTACAATCACCAATGAAGACGCACAGCTCAGAAAAGTTGTTTCAGAAGAGACTGAACACAAGCCTGGCTTGTGTTGTGAATAGAGTTGGCCGGAAGAGCAAAGTGCACCTCTTCTTGACATCCCTTTTGCCTGACGGGACCCTCCAAGAGAAGATTAGGAAGGTCAGTGATTCCAAAGATACTCATTGAATGCATGCCAGGAAATTGGGAACATGGCTTAAATAAAAGATCCCAAAGGCCTTTGTTCAAAGAAACTGACAGTTTATGCAGGCAAATGGATGAAAACACAGTATGCTGTGGGAGCTCCAATTACAGAGTGATAATATTCTCCCAGGGCAGAAGACCTGTAGGTGTGGAAGGAGAAGACTTCACTTAAGGAAAGGATTCAAAATTCATAAAATAAAAATGGAAAAATAGGTACAAACAAAATGCAGGGAGAGAGGAAACTACCCAGAAAGAAGAAACCATTGAAATTTGAAGAAGTGGAGAAACCAAAGATAGCATCTACTTAAACATCTCATTTCAGAGATAAGGAACCAGTCCATGAGAAATCTGGTGAGGGACTTACTAAGATCACCTAGTTAGGAAGGGGAAGAACTGGGCCTAAACTCGCTGAGCCTAATCCTCAGTCCACTCTTTGTGTTATCATCATAAAGTAAGAAAACCATGTGGAATAAATTTCAAGAACGCAACACAGAGAGGATTGTCTTGTTTCTGTATTGTGTATATGCAGTAGGCATATGACATAGATCTGGGGAATGTGTATTATATATAACTGTTTAAACCCCAGGTGGTAAGTGTGATAAGTTAGGTCCTTCTGCAGATGTCTGTGAGTTTCAGAGAAGTGATCCACAAAATGCTTTGGCTTGAAACTAACGGGATAAGCTAGCAATGGTTAGATTATAGACTTGGGTAAAAATGCAGAACCATGTTACTGTCTTTGCAGCCAAATCCTTAGCATTTCACACACGACATTGAGTAGTAGAAAGCCTTGGTTTCCCAGAACTCCACCTCACTGATCTTCTCAGTCTAGGAAGACATTCCCCTCCTCTAGCTTACTAACCTACCATTCATACTCAGACCTCACCCCAGGCCGTGTGTCAACATTCTTTCCTATCCTCACCTGTCTGATAGTGAAAAGTTGTAGACATTGATAGCTCTACAACCCATTTAGAAGTTTCTACATTCCCTGTCTAGCATTTATATACCCAATGTTCTATTAAAATTGCCTGGGAGACATAGCATCTTGGAAAAATAACTGTGCATTCATGAAGTATTGGAAAGTCCAGGAATCTGCAAAGATTCAAGAACAATGATATTTTCTTTTTTTTTTTTTAATTTTCTTTATTTTGGCATATTATGGGGGTACAGATTTTAAGGTTTCAATAAATGCCCATTTCCCCCCTCCCCCCAAAAGTCTGAGTCTCCATCATGACCATCCCCCAGATGGTGCACATCTCACTCACTATGTATGTATATACCCGCCCCCTCCCCCCTCCCACCTGCCCAATACCCTATTACTGTAGCACCTATGTGTCCACTTAGGTGCTACTCAGTTAATACCAGTTTGCTGGAGAATATATCTGGTGCTTGTTTTTCCATTCTTGGGATACTTCACTTAGTAGTATGGGTTCCAGCTCTAACCAGGAAAATATAAGATGTGCTATATCACCATTGTTTCTTAGAGCTGAATAGTACTCCGAACAATGATATTTTCTATTAGTTTTACATTGCCTATCAAGAAGAAAATGCTCTACAGGGAGATCAGATTTAGCATAATCTCTGGCTTATATGTATAAGTTTTTGAGGTAATGCACAATTTAAAAACCAGAGCCTCTGTGTGTGTTCATTTGAGTATGTGCATATTTTATAAATGTAACTAACAACAGATGAATTCAATATTAACTGCATTTTTCCTATGCAGTTGGAAAAAATTTAGAATCTCAGTGTTATAGAAAGAGGAAGATGTATGTATAGCATACAGTGATGAAAGACATATTATATAAAATGATTTTTATCAAGATTTAATAGTCTTTGAAGACTCAGCTAACAGATTTTTCAAACTTATGCTAATCGTTTTCAAGGAACAGGCAAATTGATGCAAATGTAAATTAGATTTCAGGTCAAAGCTTGTTAATATAAGCAGAGTAATTTACAACCTGAGTGTGCATAGATTGTCCAGAGTTGGAGGAAAAGGAAAGAAGGAATAGACAAGGAAGAAATTAAACACCCGTTAGCTCAAGTATAAACAATGCATTTCATTAAAATCATTACAAATTGAGATAGTTGAAGAATTACCTCATCCTTCCCATCATAACATTTCTAAAAAAGAAACACCCAAACCAACCATAAACCATCATGCAAGTGCTGCAGTGCAAAAGTTAAAAGGTGAAGCACCTTCTTTTTGTTGGAAATTGGAAGATGGACTGGGCATGGGATCTCCAGAGAATTCTAGTTAGTAGAATATGTTTGAAAAGGAGGCAACTGTTACATCATGACTCATTCATTGTATTTTAAAGAAAATCTCTTAAAAACTACCACTTACAAGCTATGGAAACATTCATGCCCTTTTCTTAAGCAATGTATATTTAAGATATTCCTTGAAGTTGTTCCACAATGTTTTCCATATTTATTTTAATTTTTATTGCAGAAATTGCTTTAGCAAGTGTAGGTGTACAGTCTATCTTAACTCTAAGCCATTAATGCTGCCCCAGCATCTCCTCCACCCCATAACAAGGATGGAATTCATTTATGCTCTGAAATTTGGCATTCTGTCGAATAATTGGGGTATTTCTTATGGAAATTGGGAAGCATGTTTCCTTGGCACTTTTCCCATTCTGCCTTATGAGAACTACTTCATTTACATCATTGACTCCAATCCTCTGTGGAAATGAGCTACTTCCTATGGGGCTGGGAACAGAATGGGGAGCAGCATGGACTTGCTCAGTGGTTCAGTAAATTACAGAATTTTCATGGGATTATAAGTCTACTGCTGGATACAAGTATTTGACAGAGATAATTGCTGTCATACACAAGATTTCGTTGGATTTGAAAAAAGGAAAAATTAGTCTTTTTCAATGACTGGGGTATAACTTGTCTATAAAACAAAAAAATCACCATGGCATCTTACTTTTCAGCATTCATTTGAACAGCATTGGGACCCTTTTTGGAGAGTCTGTTTAGCTGTTCAGCAGCTAGCTTTCTGGTTAATTATGGATTTTGAGCCAGGAAGCAATGGATTTGTGCCAGCTTGAAACTGCCAAAATACTTTAGTTCTACTTTCAGATCATGAAAATGCAAGAAATGTCACCTGAAGTCAGACCAATGGTCCTTAGAGCCCATCTTCTGTCTTTTAATGAACACAGGACATGGAAGACCAGGGAGGATATGATGATTCATTAATTTAGTTAAATATTTCTTGGATTTTGTTTCATCAACATGCACAAACTCTTGGGATAATGGATTTTTACAAATTTTATAGCTGTTCCATAAAATAATATATTTAACTATATTATTTTCAAATCACCATATCTATAAGCAAAAAAATGTATCTTCATAATTCCTGAAGGCATCAGCAAAAGCAATGCATTACAGAGGAAGTAGAGAATTGATCTTAGTGTTTGCAAGTGAGAATAAAAATAGTCCAAGGTTTGGTAATCATAGGCATACACAACCAGAGAAAAAAGATTTGTTGTCAGATATGTATACATAAAAGCCTTTATTTCACTAATGATTTACAAGTGATAAAGCTATAAATAAATATGTTAAAATTCGATAGTCTAAGGTTCATACTCTCTATTAGATACTAATGGATCTTCAAACCTATAATAATCTCAAATTTATGAAAAATTACATTTAAAAATAATGCAGTGAAATAGTGACACCTAATATTCAGAAACAACGAAATATTTTCATTTATTTCCTTTAGGGCACATATGGCACTGCCAGGAGTTTATTTTTAATTCATGGCTATATTTTCATGCTCTTGCCTTCAGAGACAATGCTATTATTATTCATTATTACACATTTGTTTTGAATGCCAGAGTGCTTTCTATGAATAGGTTCTGTATTTTTTTGAATCTCCCACAGTAAATGTTCTCTTACTAGTCCAAAGCTAATGTTGAATTTCAAGTTGACTGAGTATGAACACAGAGGCATGACAGAGAGAGGGAATTATAATTGAAAGGTTTTCCAGATACTGAAAAGGCTACAGACTGCCTAGAATACTGAAGGAGTCAGATGGTCAAGGACTTGAATTAAAAGGTTCCAGCGAGTTTACACCTGTTGGGAAAGTGAGGGCAAAGACCTAAACGCTCCCATTGTGGTCAATGGTGTCTTTCCTTATATGGAAAACTGCAGTTAATGGATGAAGTTGTTGGCTCTTGTTGCCTGGGGGCACCTGGAGTGGAGGAAAATGGGGAAGGGAGAGGGGAATGGAGAGTGGAGGCTGGGACTCCATTAAGGAGGCATTAAGAAAGCTCCCTGGGCTGTTTACATTGATAACCTACTAACCAAGGAGAAAGTGCATTTCCTCCTTGATGAGTAATTAAATCTACTTTCTTCTTAATGCTTGGTTTTAATGGGAGAATTTTTTGTTTTGCAAAATGTTTGCTTTTGAATAAAAAGAATTGGCATGCCATACTGAATAAGGCCAAATTGCTTGGTATTTTTTAAGCTTGCTTTATTTTTAGTGCTTCCTATTCAGTGAGGATTAACTTTAAATACCCATTTAAGTCTAAATTTAAGTTCCAAAATGGTTTCATGTGGTGCTATTCTGTGTATGGTAAATAGGACCTACATCTTATACATTTGAGTGTCATTTATGGAAGGCACAAATGCCTAATTAGGGGAGAAATTCATGTCTTTGATTTTGTTAACTTTGGCTCAATTCTAGAGCAGTAAGTCAGAAATAAAAATCAAACGGCACAATTGTGTCAGTAGTTAATAGCAAAGGCCTTAATCTAAGAGAGGCAATTTACTGAGCACAAAATTAAAGGGGAGAGTGATGATGGTGTAGTCAAATTGAGAAGTTGAATGATGGCTCTAGGACACTACCAAGCATTTTTCTTACTTTCCTGTGGTGGAAAAGATTAGGTGGAAGCCTCTGGTAGGAGGTGGTGAAGAGTTTTTCTTTAGCACTGGAAACATGGCATCCATAAGTGAGGGAAGTGTGGATACTAATCCAAGTTATGATAAAAATCAAAGAAAATTCGAAGTTTTGTTTAGCTCCTATGTTTTAGTCAACAAAAGCCTATAATTATACACGTAAAGTTAGAAAACTAGATATGGGACAATCTGCACATGTTTTTCTTATTACCTGACTGTACAGTTTATTAATGATTATTAACTTCTATATTTAGACAGATGACTCATAAACTCAACAAAGATAAAATGGTTAAAATATTTCATTCATTTTAATGAATTAAACAGCCTCACAACCACACTCACAGAATGCTAGGTCAATACATAAAAATAGATGTAGATAGTTCTTCATAAATATGGGGTATAGAATTCAGTTAGTAAAATCTTACACCAAATGTAAATAGAATCTGCTTTGTCTTTGTGGCTTTGGGGGATATTTTTTTCATTTGATGTGACAAAGCAAAAGCCTATTAAGAACTTACAAAGTTTTTTTTTTTTTTTTTGACTAGCCTATGCATTCAAAACTAATTTCCTTGCTCCATAAATACTTATACTAGGCATTAAAATGAATTCAAAGTTATTTAGGGTGGGAGAAGAAATGTATGTAAATATGTGTAATACAAAGAATCAAGATAAGAAGTATCAGAGAAGAAAAATAGATAACATAGAGCTTTAGATCTTGAAAGATGAGGGCAACATTCTAACAGTCCAGGTTGGGCAAAAGAGTTCAAGTGGCAGAAATAGCATGAACAATGATACAGAGTCAGGAAAACTTGTAGCGTGTTTGAAGATTGGTACTGTATGTTTCCCTGACGTATAGGGCTCTGGAAGTAATCGGTATTTGGAAGGTAAAACTGGAAAGTGCAGACATGTTCCAGAGAAACTGCTCAGATGTAGTAGATACGGCATTAGACCCATATAAGAAGATTGGAAATCAAGTGTATCACTTATGTCTGGGCGATAATTTCTTCAATTGGAGAACAGTGATAATTGTGCCCATCTCAATGTTGGGGTATCTTTGTTTTACAAGCTATAAAACCACGCAAATGTAAGATACTGATGTCTTCCTTACGGAGGGTACCAAGATTCCATGTGGTTTCCCTTTTCACATCTCTCCCAAGTCCTTCAAATGTGTCTTTTCCTACTGAGTTTACTGCTCCCTGTCCATTTCCTGCCTTGCCTTATTACAAAGAGAGTTGGCATTCTAGACCATGCTGTCTATGCCAGTTGGCACACAAAGTCCTTAGAAGGCAGATGCTCCATTTCTGACATCACCAAAATCTCTCCCAGTTTTCTGAGAAGAGCCCTCCCCTGCCCCCACCTTGCAAGGGAACTGGCACCTTTCTGTCCCCTGGCTCTCTGTCCCTCCCACATCATTCTCCCTCTGAGGTAGGCAGTTCAGCCACTGCTGAGTTTGCCAGCAGGAACTCCCTCTCATTTCCTCCCTCCCTGCCTTCCTTTCCTTCTCCCCTTTCCTCCCCATCTGATCTCTGAAAGTTTTACAAAGGACTTTTACTCAGGCCAAGGGAAAACAAAAGATTGGAAAAGAAGAATCTAGTGAATGCATGGTTTGATGTGAAATGAATTTTCTGTATTGCCAGGGACATTTCAACTGGCACAGCTTCTCAATTCCTTTGTGAATTCTCAGATAGCCCAGCCTAACTCCTTCTCTTTTTCTTTCCTGGATAAATCTTCCCCTCAGACTTGTACCCTCATCTTTCAGTTCTGAGAGCTGCTTTCAGCCTCTGACCCTGTTCTCCTTAGACTTAAGTTACCTATTTATTAAATGGAATTGAATGTAGTAACTGATGATATACATTGTTAATTCGCTAATGCATGTAGAAAATTGTGGTTTTAATTATGTCAATTTTTGCAACTTAAAACAGCCTCACATCTCCTCATTGGTGATTCTTTTTTTCAAATGTCCTTGGTGAAAAAGAGAGGGGCTATTTATTTAATATTAGTGTTTCCCACAGCATAGCATTTTTGGAAACATAACAATTTAAGGCCCCTAGGGAACATTTAGATGGTTTTTCGTTCTGGTGAGAGTCAGAAAAAAAATTGCAATGTTTTTATTTTTTGGATCTAGACCTCTAGAGGCTGGCTCATTCAGACCTGCATAAAATTCCTTCAACCGACTTCCTCTCCAAGGGTGTTACAGAAGTCATGCTAGGGTCACGGTCACCTGGAGCCAGGTTCTCGTGTCAACAGCCTATATGAAATCACATGAAAATTGGCATGTGTTCTTGCTCATTTTTCCCCAAACTGCTCTGATCCTAGTGTGGGGTACGTGAAGAAGGGGAGGTAAGGGAGGGCCTCACAAAACAGTGTCAGTGAATCTCACGTTGGATTTCCCCAAGGCACCTTGTTAGCTACCGATTGCCTTTGAGGCTTTTTGTGGGGAAACTAAATATACTAGAAAATCTTACAGCATTTCTGCAGTTTGGTTTAACCCAATCAAAGGGAATGTGGTGATACCTTAGCTGCCTTACCTGTCCTTTCTTCTTTTATGGCCATGGAACTGTTAGCAAATAGAAGAGGACTTTTAAAATAGTAGTTCATTCATAGCTGATGAATCTCTTGCAGATGTTTTCTCACTGGAGGCCCTGGGCTGTTTGTACCTCTATATTCCTCATTTCATTTTTTAAAGTCAGCTTTCAAAATATTTTATCAAATATATATAGACTGTATATATGTATTTTGACTATATATATATATTATTTCAGTGAATAACAATGGTTCTTTCTTTTGAGGCATATTGATATGACAATAATACATATTGGCCTATTTCTTGATAAGCTGTATTGACAGACTTTGCCAATGTCAGAATCTATTACTTCTTCCTAAGCCTAGGGAGGTATGCCATTAGTCAGTCAAGATGGCATAATAGCCATGGAAAAAGAGTTACAAGTATCATCGTAGCAAAGTTAGCTCCAGTGGAATATTCAAAACAAGCAAAATCTTCAAAACAAACTATATCATATCAGTATGGAGATGGTTATGGAAATTATAAGGTGATATTGTACAGCCATTTCAAAAGAATATTCTAAGTGAATAATTATTGACAAAAGATATGCTTATATTTATTTCATGAAAAGGGAAGATTTTTATAATATTAAGTATTGTGTGATTGCATTTTTATAAAAATAAAAAAGAATATGTACGTATGAAAAGCATTTGGAAATTGTGTTAGTCTACTACCAATTAACCTTTGGTAATATGACAATGGATATTGTCTTCTATTTATCTATACTTTCTATTTTTTATTATGAACTTATATTGCTGCTAAAATTTTTCAGTCATTTAAAATTTAACAACGTAATAGTAGACAAACCAATATACTGCCAATAGAACCAGGAACATGACATGGTGGGTGGGGAGTGGATCTAGACATGATGCATTTGTTAGTAACATAGCTCAAGAGGCCACTGTATTGATAGTGCTGATTGATTTATCTGGAAAGCCAGCGAGGTTGGAGGCCAGATCAGTCAGAGGAAGTGAAGAAGCAGATTAAGACTAGTGAGAGGCACCAAGGCAACGTTGTGTTTCTCTTGAGCCTGGAATCAGGTTTGCATTGAAAATCTAGAAAATGAAAAGTGGTTACAACTTTTAAGAGATAAACGGCTATGGTGTTGCTAGATTATTTCCTTTCAGTGATTACAGAAAAAAAAAAAAAAAAAAAAAGCTGTTGTGCCAAGCTGGCACCAGTGTCAGATGAACAGAGGGTCTCCCCATTCTGTTATTTCCCTGGCAGTGGAAGCTTCCGTTGGCTCAGCTGTTTAATGTGTAAGTTCAGTGTCCCACGGGCCCTTCTCCATAAGGCAGCAGCTACCCAACCATAATAAATTTAGTGTCAGGTCTGGATTCAGAGCACACTGTGTCCCACTTAAGAAAGTGCCCTGGGTCATGTAGCCAGTTGTAGAAATCTGTGCAAGTGCTGGTGATTCCCAGGGGAGAAAGAATATTTTTCCTTTGACCTCGATCTCTGTTTCTATTGATTCACAGAGTGGTCCTCCTGGTGAGAATCCTTTCCATTTCTGAATACTTTGTTCCACTTGTTTCAGAGTGGGGCCTGGGCGCTGTTCTATTTATGAAGCTATGCATAAGTGGTTCTGATATGCAGCCAGTGTTGAGAAGACTGGCCCAGATTGCCAGGCTCAGCAAATGTATCTAGATAAATAATAATGATAATACGAAAACCTTCAGGTGCAAAAGGGATGCTCACAGTCAGTTGGTGATGCTTCTTGTGTTGGTTTCCCACCTTAAGAGTAGATTTGCAGCTAAATCTCTTCCCTAGCCTTCACTGTCAGCAACAGAAAACTTGGTTGGGATGGGCTTTGGTGATAGAATAAGACAAGCCAGTTAATCCTTGTTGGAACTGATCCTTATTTTATTGTCCATAATTTTTCATTTTTTTATCAACTGAGGAAACTGACCTGAAATTGATAAAAGTAAACCATCAATGGGCACACAGGCTCATGACATGTATAGACCACTAGCACTGAACACTGGAGTATAGTTTGGAAAGAGAGAAAGGGAAAAGGTAGAGTCAGATACATTCCTGGATATTTACTGTGAGCCAGGAATCACCTTAAGCCCTGTGTATCTGGTCTCATTCAATCCACAAAACAATACTTAACTTTTCTTCTGTTCTATAAAATTTACTGATCTATTTCCCTACACAAAGTACTGAAATATTCTCATCACTATCTTTCAGTTAAAGAAACAACATTCAAATAGCACATTCCCAGGGCCATAGAAATTGCAGATTTAAACACTGGCAATCCTGCCTAGAGCCTGTCAGACCTTATGCAGACTGAGAAAGCCCACTGTCCCCAGCACCATCCCTTCAGACTAGCTAGAAGAACCACCCAGAAAGTCGTCATCATCCCTGATATAGTTGTCATCAACCCAGCAATCTATAGTCTCTCTTACTGGTTTGTTTCTTTTGTTTCTCTTCTTGTATTTTATTTATTTATTTATTTATTTATCAGAGATCATGGTGGTTGAAATGATACTCCTTATCAGAGATAAAAGTCATTTACATAAGTTTTTTTCTTTTTAATGAAACACCAGTTTCCAGAAAAATTTTGTGAGTTAACAAGGTATTTCTCAACACTTTTTTTTCATTGTCAACTGTTTTTTCCAGACTACGTAGATAACTGAAAAGGTGTTGCATTGCCTGCTATTCTTTGATGCAGTCTGGTTTTGTAACCCATTGCTTTCAAATTTCTATAATCGTCTTCTAATTATCTTAAATGTACACTGGGCTACCAGAATAGAATGGTGGTATTATTATTGGCAACAGAATTGCAATCTAGGGTATAAGAAGTTTGAACACCCTCAGTAGATTTATGTAACCTTAGAGATTCATGGATGGTTGAGTATTTGAACACCTGACTTCTGTGGGAAAGATGATGCCTTTTAAGTTGCTCCCCAATTAACAAATACCCTCTGTGGGTTGGGGATTTGAAGGGGAAGAACAGTCATGTTTAATACAATTGGATACATATTTGTTACCAATTGTATATTTTTCACCCTTTGCCTTAGAGAGCAATTGCTTTAAAAATATTTCATTACATTTTTTGTTAATCTAGCAGAGATTAACAAATGTAACAATGTAATCTAGATACATTCCTTTAAAAGTTTAAGGGTGTTTTCCACAAAACATTCAAGGTTTCAGGAAGTGTTTGTTGTCTTTCTTCCCTTTAACCCCTTGCCCATTTTCATAAAGTGAGAAGGAAATGCAGTAGCCAAATCTTTGTTCCTGATAGAAAACAATAGGAAATACAACGAATTTACAGAACAATATGGGCAGTTTTAAGTGGCTATTTAAAAGGCTGTGTCTGTTCATTCTCCATGCATAATGTTAATAAAAAGGAATGGACCTTCCCCTCATCTGTTTTCAGTTAGAGCAGGACTTTCTTGCGTTGAAGTTCCTGTGTAAGCACGATCTAATTCTTCAAAGCCTTTGGATAAGGAGCAGCTTTAACTCCACATCTCTACTCTTCCCTTTCCCATGTCTTAATTTTGAGTTCTCATCACTCTGATAATAAGCAGACATTTCTGAAAATTGAAAATCCCACAGTTTCGCTTTTGCTTTTCTTTCTCTTCCACTGCCTTTCTTCTTGTAGAGCAGTAAATAATGTCAGACCGGAGCCTAAAGTCAACCTCTCAGCTCTCTTCCTCTGACTCAGCTGCTCTGACCCAAGTAGGTGAGGTTTCCCATTAGGGGTTGGACAGAATTATGGAGCCCACAGGCAGGGCAGCTGGGGGATGTGACTTGATAAATGAGGAAGAATCTGGTCCTCTCAGCTTAGAGTGTCAATTATAAAAATCCAGGTTATACAGACCTTTGTCGTAAGACAGGCCTGCACACAGTTTAAATAGGTATGTTTATAGGGAATTTATGATCTGAATAGCAGAGCTAGATCAGATTTGAAATCTGATTCACCTAATACTGGAAAGACTTAAGCAGTTGATCAGGAAACTTAAGCAGGACTTACTGTTTTGCAAAGAACTGAAACTGTTGATTTTGGTTTCTTCAACAAGATTTCCCTATTTCTGTTAGATTTCTTAAAGAGTTGTTTGTCAGTTTCTGCTGCTGTTTTGTCATACCATCAGAGTAAAGTAGATTAAGGGAAATTTTTGTTTTAAAGAATATTGTCTACTTTTCTCAACATCAACGGTCTTTTAAATCTGTACCGAGCAGAAGAATTAATTTGTTTAGGCAGATATTATATTCTACCAAGGAGTTTTTGAGGCTTCACACTCTGCTGGGGGACTTTTTGGAAAAGAAAAGAGAATTTACTGCCTTAGCTGAAATTTTTTTACTTCAGGGTCCCATTTTCTCTCTGGAATTGGGTAGAGTTCCTGGCACAGAAGATACTAACAATTGACTTTCTGGGAGTCTGCATAAATGACAACTTTTGTGGCTTTCAACTTCCCTGGGCTAGCATAATGGGTAGATTAATATTTTCCTTCTTGGCAGAAATGAAAACTAATTTTTTTTTTAAAGAAGGAGTGAAAAAACATGTTGTGCTAAATTAGTGATTACTATGGCAACAGGCACTCTATACATGTCAGAAAAAAAGAAGAAAAATGCAATCACAGCTCTTTAAAAAGGAAGATAGAATTGCAATTCTATGACAGAAATCTGTTCACAGACTTTTTCTTCCTCAAAAATTAATAAATATGTAGTAAGCATCTACTATATTCTCTGTATAATCTTATCAAAGAAAGTAGCAGGAACTTGATGATAAAATTAAATCTGACATTTGCTTGCTACAATTCTGAAGAAAATCACAAAAAGAATCCTACAAAGAAAGCATACACACCATATTTTAAAAAAAATAGTGAAATTTCACTGCCCTGATGAATCCACATTAGAGAAGGCAAACAGCTTACTAGCTTAGTGGGCAGAAACACACCCAGGCTGGAACAAATTACTCTCCCTAGAATGGCTGTACTCTCTCCACAGCCCCTACAATGCAGGTATTTGTATAACATGGTACAACTGTGTTGGACGTGTGGTTCTTAAAGTTTAGGGCAGAATTTCTCAACTTGAGTACTGTTGATGTTTTTAGCTCAGATAATTCTTTGTAGTGGGGGCTGCCGTGTGCATTGCAGGATGTTTAGCAGCGTTCCTGGGCCCTACCCACTAGGTGCCAGTCACATCCCCAAAATTGTGACAACCAAGAATGTCTTCAGACATTGCCATGTGTCACCTAGGGGGCAAATCACCACTGATTCAGAACCACTGGGTTAGAGTAATTTAGCTGTGTTCTCAGGACTTGTGGTGAGATAGCTGACATGACCCATTGCCAAGACAAGGGTCGTGTTCATAAATATAAAAGCTAAGCTTTCTAATTTTTTGGTTGATTGGGTGATTTAGGTTATGACTATCAGTGATTTGGCCAATTGGGTTACATTTGTTCTTTTGTGACAGATCCTATCATTCACTGATTTCCCATCTGTGGTATCTAATTGTTACAAGATGAATTTTAACAAGCCAAAAAACAGATTTGGTATTCCAAATCTTTATTCCTTCATATTAACCAGTTATCCTCCTAATTATTCAGCAATAGTTGCTGGGAACACCTTTATATGAGTTTATATAGAATTGGAAAAGGTTTAGGCAAATTAGAGAGTACATCCAAAATTATGACTTCACAATGGAAATAAGAGTGTAATAATTTTTTTTTGCTGCAAATGGCTACACAGATTGTTTTTTTAATGGGCTGAACAAACATTGAGCTAAAATATGACAGAAAAAAAATTGAAGCATATCAGTTCCTCCCTTGGTCTTGTAAATATTCATATTATAAAATTTGCGACGTTTTGTTATAGTATAATGTCAGATAAAGTGACCACACGTCAAGATTTCTAGGTTTCTTAATGTACATAATATGAGAAATGACCCCAAAGCAGGACAGAACACTCTTAGGTGGTTGTTGGGATTTTTTCCTAACTAAATGTTACAGAGATGTGAGGTTGGAGGTGTGTTCTAATCATTACACTTTCTAAATTTTCAGAAAAAATAAAAATGATGCTAATTTTATATTTTGGATTTTGCGACTTTGTTCTTGATGTTGTGCAGTGCTGTAAAAAAGAATTATCAAATGTTGTAAAAGATTGGACACTTTGCATATTTTTTAAAAAGGAATGAGTTTATATAGCTTGGCTAAAGATGAAAGACTCATAAAATTCAGTCAGTATTGACATTGACTTGACAATATATTTCTCCTGCCCCTGTTTGGTCTGTAGACTCATGCCACCAAATTGTATGCATTTACCACTACACTATAATCTGTAGAGAGGGCACACACAGTAAGTATTTAACACTTTGCAGGTAAGAATAAGCAAACCCAGTGAAAAGTAGTGTAGTGTGTCTCACTGTGATATAAACATTAATGCCAAATCATAACCATGATGATTTCCTTGTCCTCCTCTTTGATTTTCTTTCTTTTCCTCCAATACAATGATCATCAGCATTTTATCACTAATGAACAAGAGGGAATGTGAAGGAGTAAATGTTGTACCAGGGAATACAAAATTTTGGAAAGCTGGGGAAATTTCAAAGATATTTTTAGCAAAAGTAAAAAGCAAATTTGGTAGATCTTCATCAATTAGCACTTACCTGGGACAATTGATGCCAGCCTGTTCTGTCAAGTCACTGGTGATACCACACAGTGTTACTAAGATACAAAGGGTGATTTCCTTTTGCCCACTTCCATCATAAGTGACCCTAAACATTTATGTGTCCTGAACTTACCAAGGCATTTCTCTTCCTTTCTGGAAATCTTTAGAAACGGAGAAGGTTCCTAGCTGTTTTGTTCTCTGTTGAGCAATGCCCAGTTGCAAGAGGTAGATAAGATGACCTCTTAAGATTGATTTTTATCTGCAATTCTATGACAAAAGATCTTTAGGTACATGGATTTAATTTTAGAGAATACAGTCACATTTTGCTGTCTTGAGGACTTGAGGACTAAATGAGAAGAAATGAAATTGAACTCGATCATGGATAGCTTCGTGTAGCTTTGCGTAAACACGTTCTAGTAACAAGAGAATTTAGTTGCTAGGATGATATTAGTAGAAATGGAGCCTAGTAACATGAGACTGAAGATTCTGCCTGAAAATGTGGAGCTCTGGCTTTTGGTCACTGTATGATGTGGATAAACCTTTTTGTACACCTGACTTCATTTTTGTGACAGGTGTACACAGGTGTAGGCAGGTGTACACCTGCTATCCTGACAGATGTGGGCATTTGATTTCAGTACCCCCTAAATTTTATCTAAGGTTCTGTAATTTAAGGGTCTGGGACCAAGAATTCTACAGTGTGGATGGAGGCAAGATGATTGCTTAGTGGTGCTTCTAGTCCCAAAAGACTTTAAAGTAAAGACTCTGGGAAAGAAAGAGCATGAAAGACATAATGCTTTTGTAAATCCTTGAAGATTTAGAAGTTTTTATGGTTAGTGTCAAATTCCTCATGGTTGTAAGACTGCCCCACATTGAGTGGAGGGAAAGAAATTGGTCCGTAAGCTCCTAGTTTACCATTAGCCACGACAGTTGCATTTTCTTAAAATAGGAGGTCAGAACTTCCAGAAATTATTTCTAATTCCATATGCTGATTTTTAAAAAGGACACATATTCCTATTTATTCTAATCACTTACTGTCCCACCAACATCCCCTTCCCTTTCTGAATAATAAATACATTGCTTTTCTTCAAAAGCTTTTGCCCAAAATAGAGTTTCAAAAATGTGTGTATTAATACGTATACACACACATATATACACACAGACATATACCCATATATGTATGTTAAGGAGAATAGAATGCTTGGCAGGAAAGATTAGTAGAGAAGTACTCTTTGAAAGCAATATTTTTCAAGTTAGAAAAACTAAAAAAAAGCAATTTTCATAAAATGGTCTATCTTGTCAATAAAGATTGTCTGGAAACAACTTCGCAGCATGCTAAACCTACCTCAAAATAAATCTACAAAGAGCCATTTGGTAGTTTCCATATTTACTGTTTGCCCTTTCAGGCAGTTTGCTATTTGAGAATAGAAATGCCAGGGTAAGATAAAACTTCTATCAAATTGGTTACGGATCTTTTAAGAAATGCTCTTCTCATTTTTTAAGAAGCTTATTAGGACTGATTGTACCAAAAGGTTCAGATTAAAATGGATACAAATCACTGATATTAAAATATATCTGGAATGAATGTTGTGCGTCAGGCTATTAAAAAATATAGGTAGATTCCTAGGTGGGTTATGCTTATGTGAAAATGACAGAGCTCAACAGCATGGTCTTTCTGTAGGGTAAATTGGTGGTTCTCCAACTTGGGTGGGCACCAGAATCACCTGGAAGTTTGTTAAAACAGATTGCTGAGCCTCATCCTCAGAGCATATGATGTAGTGGGCCTGGAGGGATGTGCACGAATTGATATTCTAGCTAATTCTTGGGTATCCTTGATGGTGGTGGTCCAGGGGCCACACCTGAAGAACCACTTGGGTCATAATTATGTTCCAATAACTATTTAGAATAATTAGCAGGAGGTATGTGGGAAACTGCCACAGATTTTGGAGGTGAAGTGAGTCAGCCCCATTTAATATAACACCTTGTTGGCTACTGAAAAGTTAAAAAAAGAAAAAGTGGTGAATAATTATATTATTCCAAGCCAAGTGATAGATGCAAGCTGGACAAAACTTTCCAAGGAATGTCAATGGGGGAGGATAGGAAAGATCCTGAATTTGTCACTTAAAACAGCATCAAAAATATTAAATTTTCTACTAATGCTCTTACTTTACTATGACTAGGCTGTGTAATCCAGGTCTTCCAATGAACTGTTTCTTCCATTACAATTGACTAGCAATAAATTACAGTTGATCCATATGGTGGAATTTTACATAGCCCCTGAAAAAGCATGATTTTGAGGAATTTTGAATGAGAAGGGAAAAATGATCATCGCATGTTAATTGGTAACATACCAAATTGTGTGTGTGTGTGTGTGTGTGTGTATGTATGTGTGTGAGTGTATGTCTATAGTTGGAAGAAAGTAACCAGCTTATTAACTTTGGTAATCTTTGGGAAACTGGATTATTATTAATTTTTTTCATTATAATTTTATATAATTCCCAAGTTTTAAAAGTTTCAATAATAAAAACTTATGCAAAAACAATTTATAATAATTTAAACTCTCCTTTGCTCCTCCACACCTACTACTTTTGAGACCCATAACTGATCTGGGGGGTAGAAAAAAGGGTAACAACACTCTGGGAGGATTTCGCTGCTTTGTCAGTTGGATAACATGGGGCCAGAAGTCTTAACTGGTGTAAGATAAAAGTAGGCTAAGTGATAGATATTTGATAGCTGATACAAGGATTTTGTAGACACATCTGGTCCCCACATACGATAGCAATTTTACTTGCTAAATCTTACAATTAATGACAAATACATAAAATATTTGTTGTAGCTATCAGAGTGAGGAAAATCCTGGAAGCTTAGGTTAGATTGTAAACAGAAAATATTGCAAATGGATGACTTAATGTGGCACCAAAGGGTTTAGGAATTGGGTGTTCAGATCACCCTGTTAGTATATAGTATCCCCATAAACATAATTTATGTACACATACAAGTGCACATTCTCATATATATATATATATACACACACATCTAATTAGCAAAAATATAAAAACCTATATAATTATGTACATAACACTTTAACGTGTTATATATGATGTAAATGTTATAGATAACATGTATACATATTTCCACATTTGTAATATGATGTGATTGGTAGACATTTATGTTTCCTAAACTTTAGCTCCACCATTTCATCCCTCATTTTCTAGATTCACTAGATCCTCAATAATAAGCTAATAAAGGCCTTAAATAATTTTCTTATTCAATTTTATTCTTATTTAATAGCTTTATAAAATATACCGATGATTTGGATATTTAGATATTAGGTGCTTCACAATTTCATTTATTAATTATTTCTAAGTCATGTTGGTTATTAAAAATAACAAAGTGTATTAGGGTTTTTTTTCTGTTTTGTGCCTCACCAAAAGAGCCTTGTTTACTTTGGGTTATCATTTGATTTGGTCCAAGCTTCTGAATAAAATAGGAAATTTAGAAAGGAAAATGCCTAACTAAAATAATTAAAAGTAATATTTAAAAAAAAATCAGAAGGTAGGGGTTTAACAAAAACATTCACTAAGATGATGTAAACTACTCATCATACTACTAAGTGTTGCTTAGGTACATAGACTGATTTTGTTTTGTCCACTCTCATAAGTAAATGAGCGTAAATGCTTTAGATAAACCCTTCTCATAATCCGGAAACTTGAAATTAGTATTGAAAGAGCTGATATTCAGTATTTTCTATATCATTAGTCATTCTTTGCCATAATGTAAAATGAGAATTAATATTCTGCTTAGGTAAATGTCATCTTCTAGAATGTGTCCAGTCAGAACACATTATGCAAAAACAACAAATATATATCTTATGTTTAGTAGGAGCACACACATACAAAAATATGATTCATAAAACATTTCCAAATGGCTTCTATATTTTGTAGCAATTCAAGTTTAAGCACTTTTATGCATTTAATTACACTCTCAAATGTTGTCTTCTAATCCCTAAAGCAGGTTATGATGATTTCCCAGTGGCTGTACTCATCAGTAGCATAAACATTTATTTATTTGGCTTAAGAGGGAACATTTTTCACAGTGACTTTCTTTGAAAAGGGATCATGTAGTTTTCAGTTAAAATTTAGAAATGTCAATCTTAGATGCTTTTCAGGATTGTGCTTTTACCTGTACACTATACATTAATTTGGCTGAATTGATTAACTAGTGTGAAAGAGTCCCCTCATTGGTGGCTCATCAATCTCAAATAATTCTTAAGTATCCTATGTTAACATCCATCTGGTACCAGTCTAGTTCAGCATAATTAGTGTAGCTAGTTGTACTATAAAAATATAGCTCTAAGTTTTATGTCACTTCTTTATTCAGATAAATAGCAGTGAAAGTCAAAAACAATTGAGAAGGAACCATCAACCACCCTTAGGTGGTTTGGCTACAAAGTTTTGTTGTCTGGTTACAGTTAGCTTTGTAAAAATGTGGGAAAAAATTTTTGCATTTTGAACACTTCAGCCAATTCATTAAAAGCATGTTTCTTCTCATCCTACCCCTGTGCAAATAGAATATATCAATTCCACTGTGATCTCCTTTTGCTGCTCCAACCTGCTGCATTAATGGGAAGCTAAAATAAAGGTGGTGATCTAGCTTTTAGTATTTCTCTGGAGAGAAGGCATACGCAGAGAAAAAGAATGTCCAAATAATGTAGTAGACATTGGAAATATAATTACTATAGCATAAACCTAAACATAATACGAGGAAAAAAAGAACAGAGATCAAGGTTGGGTCCTGAAGCACAATGCTCTGTAAGGTTGACCTTTGGAATACTTTGTTTCCAATGAGCCAGTCTGTTTTTGAATCTATGTAAAGGTTGCTGTGCCCAATTAGTTCATGCACAATTTGGGCTTTGTGTATTCTAGGATCCAAGTTACTTAAGGATTTCAATATCTTTTTTTTCCCCAGTATACACTGTAGGAGAGTTTAAAGATCATTATTTGAGTTGAAGTGATCTGCTATAGTACAGCCACCACACATTGATGGCAGACAAGAAAGACACCACAATGGCAGTTTGTTTACATTCATGATATTTTAGGAATACATTATTTGTGTTAGGTGGCAAAAATCACAAAGCAGCAAAATAAAATTGACCTACTTGGTTGTTAAGCCTTCAAAAATGGAGAATAACCTATGCTCATTAATCATGGGCTCTGTTTCCATGCATGAATATATGGGTTTATTGACTTTTTCTACAATTATTTATTAACACTCTAGGTACAAACTTAACTACACTATTTTCTATTTTTTTTCTTTTGATGTTTTAATTGCATGAAGAACTTAGACCCAACACTTTGTTTTATATAAGATATAAAAATAGTACCATTGCACAGTATCTCTTTTGTTATTTATTTTAAATTCTAATATAAACATTCTATAGGATTTATGTATTCATTATTTGATAAGATTAAATGACTTAAAAGCCTTAGATTTCTTCTCAGACCTTTGACCAAGGTCATGTTTGTTTTAGAAGCCTTAGGCATGAGCCAAGAAAAGGAATTCAACTACTGTAAGGAGGTACATAGAAGTTTTTGCTTTTTAAAAATATATACATATATTTTCTCCATTTTAAAATAAATAAAAATCTGGAAAATATCTAAACTAAAATAAAATAATAAAACTTACCTCCAATTTTATTAACAATAGATAACAAATTAAGATTTCCATGTATTTCCTTCTGGTCCTCTTTCTTTGTGTGCATGGGTAGATGTAAACTTTCTTTTTCAAACTTAAAAATATAATACAAATTCAACTAAAAAATCTTGGAAAATTTAGAAATATATAAAGAAGAAAATTAAAATCACCTATTATAATTCAGAATGTTTACATTTTTGTGAATGTCCTTTCTACCTCCCTAATCTTTTTAGTGGCTGGATAGTATTCTATCATAAAGTGGGTCATCTTTTTTTTTTTTTTTTTTTTGTCTAATTTTCCTACTTGGAGGCATTTTGTTATTTCTAGAATTTTTTTTAATTTTAAAAACTGTTATCCTTACATATTTGTACATTTATATTTGTCAAGTTTCTGATTTTTAAATAGATTCTGTAAGAGGACTTCCTGAATCAAAGATCATAAATTTTTAAAACTTTTTGGTGCATATTGGCAAATTACTCTCAAGAAATATGGTTGAAAGGTGGTGTGATATATCTTCAGTTTCCTTGGTTTCAGCCAGGCAAAGTTAAACTTTCTATTTTACCTACTTCCCCACAGCAAATTTTGTTTCTCATTAACATGCCAGCTTTTATGTTGTATTGATGTTATTATAACTATCCTTGATTTTGTTTCTAACACAAATCTCCTCACCTATATTTATTTACTTCTATCTTTCCTTAGTAATGGACAGAGATTATCCAAAAATAACAGGTATTTTGAAGAATGTTTATTTGAGAGAGATTAAAAGAGAAAGGTAGTAAAAATTAAATGAGTGTTTTAGATCTAGTATTCAATGACAACTTTCTTTAAGAGTGCCTGATCACTGGAGGAGAAGAAGAAAATCCTGTAGAGTTATGATGGTATGTCTCAAAAACTGTTGGTTATAAAACCTAATTAGAAAAAAGGGGTTTTACCTTTGAGACCAGGATTATTCCAATTGCATCTTCTCTTTGCAGAAATAGTGAAGAAAATACTCATCCCTAAGAAGGCTACAATAATTAAAGACCTACTATTTGCAATGACCTTTTGAATTCTGTAGGAAATGAACATGCCATTTATGATTATTTTAGATCACAAAATATATTTTGCTGAACCTGTAACACTTAGATTCAGAAGAACTAGATAACCATAAAGAGAACTAAGAGGAGGCATTGGGAAAGAGATTTGACCTTGATTATGTAACCCTTGTGAAATTACAGGTGTTATAAATAACAGTAGTTAATCTACAGAAATAAGGCTTTGACCAATCTGACCACGAAAAAGACAATAATTACAAAAGGAGATATAATGTTAGGAAAAATGTCAAACCTAATACTTTTTTTAAAGGGCATCAATGTGAAATCAATAAGCAATTAGGTACTTAAATACTTTTTGCTTTCAAAAAAAGTCTTTTAACCAGTCCTTGAATTTCTGGTTTCACTTTATATCAAAACCTCTTTGCTATAGTATTTTAAAATATAAAATATTCCACAAAAGATCATCACAAAATACAACCATAATACCATGAATAAATAAGCACAGTAGAAACTGTTTAGGTGGTAAAATGATGGCCAAGTGAGTATATTTTATTTATGGAAGAATTGAATTCTGTCTTCTATATTCTATTTGAATGGTAATGATGTTGATGTATAGTGTACTTTCTTTCAAAAATTGTTAGAGATTGTTGTCTTCTATACTAGTGATTTAGCATTCTTTTCTACTTCAGACCGTCTCATTGTATTTTCATCAAATTTCAGCACTCTACAAAGGACTGTGCTCAATGGTATACAAAATGAATCAAGAAACTTTCTGGTTAATGCAATAAAACTGAACAGGTTAATTATGCTTAGTATTTACCAATAATACATAAAATAACAAATGATATGGTATATAATGAATTGGTGAATTGTAGGCTTGAAGAAGCCCTATTACCTCGTTTGTAAATTATCTGAAGTTGGCTCTTGGATATAGAATACATTGTTTTGTGACTTTAAAATTTTTATTAAGAATAATTTTTATAGATGCGATTCATTACAATTATTTCCTGTCTCATGTATGCATCCGTAGAGCACAGTCTGTGATTTTTGTGGATTTGTATCCTTTGTTGAATAGTCTTGCCAAACAGACTGACAGAATCCAGCAAATACATTTATTAAGTAACAACTACTTATTTATGTTCTTGGTTGGTATGACCTTGAACAAATAATTTGTATCACTCTAAGATTTCATTTTCTTATCTGTAAAATAGGGATAATATCAGTGTCTACTTCTATGGGGAGTACTGTCATACTTTTAGGTCTAGAGGGGAGAATTGATATGAGTATTTAGTACAGGCCCTGCCTTATGTCAAATATGATCATTGTTATTATTATTGTTTTTGTTACTAAACTTGAACAATATTTTCTACTCTACCAAAATATGAAACAGAATGACAATCAACAAATTTCCTTGGGCTAGTCACTAGTGGCAAGTGTTTCTTTAAACATGGTGAAGGATAGCAGCAATTCTAAAACACAGTCTTTGTTATTTTGTTGTGTAGCAAGGACAAAGAACATATCAAATTAGTCTAAGTATATAAGATCTATTTAGTGCCAAGTTATATGTACAAATAAACCCATTATAAAATTGAAAAAGAATATATAAAATGTATGTATCTTTATTCCATGACTTATATTTATTACCTACAATATTAGGTGATCTTTAATTTGTTATTATTTCAAGTAAGAGGATGTGTCAGAAGAGGACACAATTTTTAAAAACAGAATCAAAGTAAGGAATAATAGATCTACATTCATTAATTATTCAATTATTGGGTACCTATATCGCCAAGCACTATATCCTGCATTCATATGCCAACAATAAGTGCCAGAAACACATATTTTGTGCATTAAATAATATAAAAGCAAATATAGTATTCATCATGTATTTATTCAAATGAAGTAATGAATAAATCAATCAAGAAAAACATAAAATACAGTAGAATCCCTGTTATTATATGCCTGGTAATCAGTGAATCAAAATCTCAAAGCAGGAATTTTAAGTAACTTTAAAATAAATAGACATTTTTTTTAACTAAAACATATACTTTCATTCAGTAATATTTTAATATAATAATTAAAGTTTTTCTTTAAGTAAGGATCCACAACTATTTGTTTAAACCACACCTGTAGTGTATGACTTTCAGTTTCAGTTTTGTTTTATTTTAGATTGTTGTAAGGCAATCTAATTGCAGAATTCGTTTAGATTTTTCTCCAAGTTTTATTTATTTTTGTAGAGACAAGTTCTCCCTGTGTTGCCCAGGCTGGCCTCAAACTACTGGCTTTAAGTGATCCTCCAGCCTTGGCTTTCCAAAGTGCTGGGATTACAGGTATGAGCCACCACCTCCCAATCTTTTGTAACTGTCTTTCTCACATCAAAGTAGACAGTTACAAAATAATGCTAGTCTTTACAAGGTGTTTACTAGTGTTTACAAAGCATGCTGCTTAGTTTTACAAGAATGAAATACTCATGTTCAATTGGTTTATACAATAGGTAATCAAATTATGTAATTACAGTAACAAAAGTGGCATAAATAGGTTTGGGAATAAACATACTGTCCCGATAGCCTTTTTTGATGAATTCAGTCTAGTGAAAAAGATAGATATGTAATGTAATAATTACCCTCATTACAATATGAGTGCTACAGTAGACAAATGTGTAGGTATCTGAGAGTATGAAGGAAAGTTAGACCAACTGTATGAAGGCAGGAAGAACGGGACCGAGTAGAGGACATTTGGTCTGAAGTTTTCAAGATGAATAGAATTTTGCCAAACTGAAGAGGGAGAGATCTATTCTAGAAATATGAGTTAAAGGTTCACAAATTCATGGAGAGATGTAAGAAGAGGGAGGAATCATGAAGCTTGTTTTGCTGGAGTCTCTAAGATACTAGGCAGCTTGTTATAATTGCTTTAAGAGATGTGGACAAGAAGTGATAGCTATCCAAGGATGGACAGAGAAATGGAAAGGTTAATTTCAGCCAGGCGTATTGGTGGGCAGGTGGAGGATATGGTGGATTGGAAAGGGCTTCCTGGAAGAGGTGGCATTTGAGCATTCATCCTGCAGTAAACCATTCCATGCAGGACTGGTGTTATTGCAGAGCACGGCCAACCCCTGACCTGCCATCAAGCACAACCAGCCAAGGTTGTTGATGCGGATATACAATCTACATCACCCTACTTGGTGGACGTTTTTCTCTCTGTGATCACATTCTGCTCTAGGAAATAAAGAGGTTCGTGGGACTGACAGATTCTGGGTTTCTTCATTCTGAGAAAAACTTGAAACTCAGACACCGAAAGCTGTGGGATCTCAAATGCGTCAAACCGAGAGAGAGAAGAAACTGGCTTGTCACAGAAAAAGAGACATTTTTACTGCCCTACTTTGGGTCCCATACGCAGGGAGATTTGTTGAAAAGTAGCACATTCCCTAAAGAAGTAGGACACCTGGTAACCCTCATTTTAGTAGAGAGGCCAGATCTAGCTGTAGCCAGATTTGTACGTAATTTGTGCTTTCCTGAAGTTCTGAAAAGGCCCCTCAGATGCGGTGTGGACCCTCATTACTCAGGAAATTCTATTAAGTTAAATCATTGAAATCCCAGTAAGTGCAGCAATAAAATAATTAAGGTGCTTATCAGTTGCCATAAGTTACTTTTATTTTCCTTTAGGATGATGAAGGGCGCTTCAAGTGCAGCTGGCAGAACCCACTTGTGCCAAATAATTAGTGATGATTTCAGTTAATCCTGAACCAACAAATCAAAAATTATCCAAGCATCTATGTCATAGCCCTTGGTTGAAACAAAGGTGGGATGACACAGATAAGTTTCTGTTTTTCTTCCTGAAAGTTCATTACGGAGACTATGTAGCGTATCATGATGAAATTGAATAAGCCATATATCCGTTGCACATTAATGACAACACTCATGGCATTTCATAGCAATTCTTATGATTCACTCATTCTTTTTCAAGGCTGTTTTGTAAATAGACTGTGAAGGCAAAGGCCTTGCATCCTTGGCATATATTTGAGTCTAACTCCAGTTGGTCTCCAGGGGACAAGCCCTTGACCTCTTCAAGCCTCAGCGTTGTTATACAGAAAATGAGTACAAGGATACTCATCCAGCTTACCGCTTGGCATTGCTGTTGAAGTGGAACAACAGAGAGTCCTTTGTAAACTGCAAAGCATCAAAAAAGCTAAAAGTATCAAATAGAAATTTTGTGTGACATTAATTCTGGATGTTACGATACCATTAGAGTATCACAAAAAGTACTGGTGTGTCATATCAAGTTACATAAACCAGATTTGAAATATTTTATTAATTTTCACATCTCAAACAGTATTTGACCTACTAGAGCTCTTTCCTCCTGGCTCCAAATTGGAAAAATATGTGGATGAGCTGTAAACTTTCTTACCGTGGATATGTTTTACATCAAATTTAACTAGGGAACTTTAATAGATTAAAAAAAAATCAAGTCATATCTATCAGGTGAAACTTCCTAATTATAACAGAAACTAGCTAGATATAGAACAGTAGTTATCAAATTGAGGTCCATGGATCGACAGCATCAATATCACCTGGAAACTTAGAAATGCAAATCATTAAACCTTATGGGAATTTGAGCTCGGGAGGTGGTATTTGAGCTTGGCTTCAGTGAAATGAGGGGCAAGGCCATTTAAAAAAAGGCAGTGAGTTGGTGGGGCTAGAAGAATTTAAGGAGAACAGGAGCATTTGGTGGGACAGCAGCAGAATTCTCTCCGGCCTCTGATTTGTGCTTCTCTCCATGTGTCTGACTCATTCCTTTTTCTCTGCAGACAGGACTTTGCTTCCTCTTCCACAACATAGGTAGAAGCTAGTTTCAGCTACATGAACACTGTGACTTGGTTCCAATTTAAAACTCCCAAGAAAGAATGCTGATTTTCCCAGATACTCCTGTGCTCAAAACCCTCCACTGCCTCCCCACCTGTTTGAGAGGAAAAGCTCCACAAAGCCTGTCCTCCTGCTTCCTTACAGACCTAATCTTCCAGTCACATCCCCTACTCTAGCCACCTGGGCCTCCTTCACTTTTCTTGGGTCTTCTACTTCAAAGTCTCTACCCACATGTAAGTTCTGCATTTGTTCTTCCTTCTGCCTGGACCATTTTTCTCCCAAATATCCACTGAACTCACTCCCCTCTTGCCTTCAGGCTGTGACTCAGATGGCACTTTCTCTGAGAGGTCTTTCTGAGGGTCTGTAGGAAAGTACAGCTCCCTTGTCCGTCCCTGCCCTACTTTTCCCCTTAGCTCTTAGCAACATCAAATATACTAGGTATTTTTCTGATTTTGCTCATCGTCTGTTTTCCTTCCACCTGAATTAAAGGTCTATGAGGACATGGACTCTTGTCTCTTCTGTTCACTAATTTATCACCAGCTCCTAGAAATATATCTTGCACATAGTAGATGATAACACATATTTGATGAATGAATGAATGGATTCCAAAGAGCACAGGATAATTTTCTGTAAAAGCTGTGAGGTTAACTTGGAGTTTAGGATAGAAATCATAAGGCAATAAGAAGAGTTTCAACAGGGTGGAGTAAAAAATTTTTGAATTGGTGATTATAAGACATAAATTGTCAGTTTTAGTCTTCAACTGAATGGCCTTGAAGAAGCCATGGAAACTTTGTAGGGCTCTGTTTTGTCATCCATAATAGGAAGAAGGTGGTAGAAATAAAGCTGTTTGGAAAGGCAGGGAGAAGACCAAACAGTATCTTTATTGGTTTCCAGCTTGCATACTCTGCAATGGAGTATTTGGAGCCTACGACCAGATATGTGGAACAGAGCATTCTGTTGTCTGTGCGGAAATTTACTTTAAAATAACTGAGAAAAAACAATGAGGGTGATGCCTGTGTAGATTCACTTTGAATTCTGCCCTAGGATTGTTGGTGCCTGAAGCATACATTTCAGCACAGGTACTTAAAGCATTTCAAATATCTTTATTTTGATCCATATAAGTTTCCTATTGCTGCATAACAAATTACCAGAAACATTGTATTAAAACAACATACATTTATTATCCCACTTTCCATGGGTCAGAAGGCCATGCACAGTTTAAGTGGGCCCTCTACTTAGTAACTCACTAGCCTGCAATCAAGGTCTTGGACAAGGCTGAGGTCTTACCTGGTGCTTGGGTCCTCTTTAAAAATTCATGTAATTGTTGGCAGAATTCATTGTCTTGCATCCATAGAAGTCATGGTGGCTTGCTGGGGTGAGGAACCTGTGGCCTTCTGATTTCAAGATTGTTCTTTTTTAAGCACCAAAGGAGGCAAGAAAAACCTCATCTTTCTCTGCAGCACTCCTTTTAATAAAAGGATGTGTTCTGTGAAAGTTGGATTCAGTCAAAAGACCAAGGCTGCAGTCAAGAATCCTGTAGGCCACATGTAGCCCCATGGCCACAGGTTCCCCACTCCTGTGAGGAGAAACTCGTTCAATTTCCTCTTTTAGTAAAGGTCTGGACTCTCTTTTAAAAGGTTTACCTGATTAGGTCAGGCCCACCCAAAAGAAACTATTGATTAACTCAAAGTCAAATGATTGGGAACCATAATTACATCCACACACTTGCTTCACCTTTGCCATATTAATACATTATACTGGTCTTAGGAGTTACATACCGTCACTTTTGCCATATTCTCCTGGTTAGAAGCAAGTTACAGGCACTATTCACACTCAAGAGAAGGGAAGTGTACATGGTCATGGGTCAATGGGGTTCTCTTAGAATTCCACCTATCACAGCATAACAGAGAGCATAGTAATTATAAGAGAGGTATGAACCTTCTGTTTTGGAAATC